>NC_089840.1:131195085-131841719 GCF_035609145.1 Eleutherodactylus coqui | reverse complement strand
TGGTTTACATTAGTTTGAGGATATGAATGTTGTACAATTGGACGGGCTGCACAGAGTCCCGACCTGAACCCTACCGAACAGATTTGGAACAAACTGGAACATGAGGCCAGGAAATATGGGCCAGGAAACAGTGTCCATTTTCTTTGAGAGAACTCGCAAGATGTTTGCAGGATGAATAGAGGGAAACACCAGCATCAGACATTAATACAAAGTATGCCACAGAGCAGAGGCGTAACTTGAAACTCCTGGGCCCCAATGCAAAACTTGTAACAGGGCCCCCTATATGGAGAAGAGAGGCCTTATGGGCCCCCTAAGGCTCCTGGGCCCGGGTGCAACTGCATCCCCTGCATCCTCTATAGTTACGCCCCTGCCACAGAGAGTATCTTGTGTTATTAGGTTCAAGAGAGCTCCACTCAGTAATAACATATGGAAATAAATGCTGCGTTTGACTCTTGCTCAGGTGTCCTATTACTTTTGGCAGGATAGTGTATGTTGTCGCACAAACAGGGCTTAATGACACTGGCACTGCCTCTACTGGTTCCCCCAGTCATGTGACTGATCAAGTGATTGCCTGGATGGGGGAATAACCTGCTGCTGGGTTCAAGGCCACTTTCCCATGGCAGAATTTTAGTAAATATTTTGCACAATTTTGTTAGTCGAAAAGAGATGAAAAATATAATCAAAAGATTTACACGGTAGATTTACCAAGGCCAGGTTCACACGGGCGAGCCCGATACCGGACTGATTAAAAAATGCATCATTTGTGAAATTGGGATTTTCATGCATGTGAAACAAATCACAAAGGTTTCCCATTGACTTCAATCTGAAACCTCACATCACACTTACATGCAGATCACGTGGCATGCGAGTGCCATGCGATGACTTCTAAGGCCCCATGTAAACAATGGGCAAAGCGTTCTGAGGGAATGGCCAAAGATAACACATGGTGCGAGGAAAAAACATTGCTTGTGTGAAGGAATCCACTCAAAAGAATGGATTTCATATACGTGCGAGCTTTGTGTGCATCGCACAAGACTTACGCAGGAATATCACTCGTGTGAAGAAGCCTGAAACACTCCCTGCAGACGGATCTCTGCTGTCAGCCTATCTGACAGAAAGGGCTGACCGCGGAGAATTGCGGCAATTCGCAGCATGCGAGCGGTGAATCTCAATGCTCGTGGACGGGGGGGGGGGGGGGGGTTGCGCCCGTGGACAGGCAGCCTTAGTGTGGTTTCACTTATGGCGTTTCAAAGGGAAAACAAAGCATTTTTTCTGATGATTTTCTTTCCATTTTGACAGAACATTCTGCGGCCGGGTGAAAGTTGGAGATCAATAAGGAAACATTAAACACACTGCCAACACGGCATTTTTTATGGTTTTTTCCTACAATCGCGGCACGGTTTGGCATTTTTGCATTAGCTTCTCTGCAGGACGTGAAAATACCTGAAAACAGAAAACATATTAGAAATAGTTTTTTTTAACATGAGTTTTCTAATGTAAAATAATACCACCAAAAAAGCGTGTGAAGAAAACCCGCGGTCGCCTTCACACTAGATGTTTTCTTGCGCATTTTTTAAACACAATTTTGCTGTGTTTTATTAACGTGCAAGTTAATAGGACTTTGGAATGTTAAAAACGCATCGCATGAAAACCGCAAGCTCGCGCATTGCAGTGCAATAAAAAGGAGGCTCCATAGGGAAGCGTGGGCAATACAAAAAAAACGCAAATCGCAGAAAGATAGGACAAAATGCGACTTTTTTCCACACAATATGAGTGAAAGCATTGCAAATATAAAGTAAACCATTGACTAGCATGGGTTTCATAATTCTGCTTCTTCACACGCTCTTGCATTGCGCGACACGAGAGATACACGCGTGGCGTGCCAGCAAACACGGACATGTGAGCCCGACCAAAGTCATATAATAGGAAGAGCTCTCACAATGGCTGCCATCTGATTTCCCAGACTCCGGGACAGCAAATCTGGCACATCGCTGCAGCAATATTGGTGCATGTGATGGTCTATATCGTTAGGGCCGGCGGTGTGCAGGCAAATCGCCACGTATGGCAGTGATTCTGTACTGCGCATGACAGTGTATCTCACGCACGCCGTCAGAGCAGTCTGACTTCTTTTTTTTATTTCCTGCGTATGTACAGCGCTTCTTATATGCCCGAACAGGACAATGGGATCTATCGCGCGAAATACGTGGTAAAATAGAACATGCCGCGTTCTTTTTTACGCGTTTATTATATGTAATGCATATGCGCAACTATGAGTCAATGAAAATGAACGTGATACGCAATGAAATCACGCTCGTCTGCGTCCGCCCTTAGGGCGCCTTCACACTGGCCATTGCAGTTTTGCCACAGGAAAATCATGGCGAAATCGTAACAGTGCTCATGAGACGTCTGAGCGTCAGTAATGATTTTTTTTCAAAAACATCGCTGCCGCTCGTGTTTTATTGCGTGTTTTTGTCGTGATAGACAATAGAAGTTTCTAATGTTAAAAATGCATCACACAAAAATCGCAAGTTTGTGCGATGTGATAAAATGGGGGCTCCACGGTAAACATGGCAGACTTGAAAAAAAACCGCAGGGAGATAGGACATGCAGCGTTTTAGTTTTCACTCCACATCGCAGGAGTGAAAACATCGCAAATGGGAATGAAACCATTGAAAGTCATTGGATTCATAATTCCGTGTTTTAACTCAGTCTCAAATTACTAAAAAAATGCACGATTTTCTCGCAAGTGTGAGCCCGCATTTATAGCGTCGAGGGAAAAGCTGGGAGAGCGCCCTGTGGGGCGGCATTCACACGTGCGAGCGCGATATCAGGCTGAGATAGCCGTTCTGATATCTGGCTCGCGTTTTTCATGGCGATGCGAAGCCTTTTTGATTCAAAAGCGCACGGCGACCTTCTGTGAAATAGTGATTTTCTCGTGAGCGCCATACGGGGGTCCCACTGAAAGCAACGAGCGAGGCGTTTCCGGAGGGAATGTCCAACGATAGAACATGGCTGTGAGGAAAGGGGCGCTAGTGGGAATGAAGCCTTACAAACAACGGGTTTGGTATCCACGCCACTGCATCGCTGTGTGAACAAGCCCTAATGACTCCTAGGCTGGGCATCATGAAGGTTACCCCTGCAGTAAAGGAGAGGCGGCGCCCGGCTGAGCTGCCAGGTGAGAGGAATGTCACCGGGGCGGTTTGTGAGGAGGAGGAGAATCACCTACCAACAGGAAGAGCTATTTACCTGCGGGAAGGTGGCTCCGGCTTCATCTCCTCCCGCCCGCGCCTACAGGGACTGCACGGCAGTCCGTCAGGAGAATGCCCTACTAGGACCAGCAGCACCTCCACTCTGCAGCTGCCAGGACGGCGCTACACCATGAAGAAGAACAGCTCCATGCAGGGGACCCTCAACAGGCTGTTCGGGAAGAAGAACGCCAATAACAACTCGCTGTATGCCAACCCCCCGTCATGGATCCTACCGCAGGGGGACAAGGACTACACAGGTGAGCGGCGGGCGGGAGGCGCTCCGACAGGTGCGGGGACGGGACTCCTCAGCAGCCCTGACTGAAACCTGCCGTCTGGAGTGCCGTATGTTCTCCAGCTGTTGTAGGACTACAATGCCCAGCATGTGCTGGGGCTTCTGGTTCCACAGCTGGAGAGTCCCTGAATAAAGACAGCTACCCTCCATTATACCTGTGGCAGGCAGGGTGTCTGAGGGGCTAGGGGCGCGTTCACACAGCGGTACTCGCACGCCTATTATATAAAATTATTTATTTTTATGGATTCGTTTTAGACAAGTGAGATCTAAAATATATATTGTTCTGCGAGAAAGAACGCGCCGCGATTTATTTATCTTCAGGCGTTGTTTCGGAAGGCATCTCCTGTTGTTTTCAATAGTGCCATAAAAGACATCGCCTGGCACACACATCCGAGCGCCATGTTTCCCATTGAAGTCCCGCTTGGATCCTCCAGCGCACGTGACAATCATATATTGACCGGAGTGATAAAGCCCCAGGTTTCTCTGCCCGCTGTGGTGTTTCCCGTGACTGTAGCCTCAGGGTATGGTCACACAGACATACGCGCGTGTTTCGGTCCACGGATGCGCAGTATATTCGTGGGCCGACATGCTCCGGTTTGCGGTTTTTCTACCTGGCGGCAGTCTTTTACTGCACGTAGATAAGGATGCCTGAATCCGCATTGACTTTGTTAGTAAATGGTGTCTCCGCAGGCTTCTCTTGTATTTTGCGCATATTAACGCACACCCATTGGCTTCTATGGTGTATTATACGCAGCATGGTGGCTCGTGCCGTGTAATTTTATTTATTTTTTTATTTTTACACAATTGCAAAAAAAAAAAAGTGCTAAAGTGAACAAACCCAATGAAATGAATGACTGTCTTCCACGCTCCCGTCTAAGCGAGGCCTGACTGGGACGGTCGCGTTCACCTTGGCGGCAAGGATCCATTTTCCTGCTCCCCTCGAGGTGCAGGAAATGGGACTCTCCCGGCCGAATGTGTCCGTCTTATGATGGAACTGAACACACCCTGCTGACTATAAAGGGGGTCCGCGTGGTCTCCGCTAAGCTGCCAGGCATGTTACCGGAAGGAAAATGGCTGACTGCAGCGCTATTTCTGTGTTTTGTGGCAGATCTGCGATGGAACCAGTGCGGAGGCGAGCAGCGGACATAGTTGTCTCTCCAGGATGTAGTTTGTACTCGCATGGGATTATAGGGAGTTATAGTAATTTATCAGTGTTTTATGACCGCTTTCTGAAGTAATTACACTGATATAATTGCATTTTTCCTCTAATCGCCATCTTTATGACGCCTGCGGCCTCTCTTCTACCAACTTCCATAATTTCCATTTGTCTGGAGGCATGATAGTCTCTGTGCTGCGTGGCACAACCCAGGTAAATAGACATTGGGATTTGGCATATTGGTTTTGGTTCACTTGTAAATATATCCTAGCGAATGCTCTGGGGATGTAATAGTGTCCTCTTATTACATGGCAATGCTCTTCAGATCATATGGATGCCATTTTGCCAGTGTGCGATCCTGTGGAATCATATTGGTGACCCGAAGCATTCAGTATTTTTGCGCACTTCGCATCTCCTTCCATCACCGGATGTGTCCCAGTGTGCAGGTGGAAGTCATTGGGGACCTTTCGCACGGGATGGAATTAGTCCGCACGGACTTCTGTGTCACAATCTTCTCCCTAAGGGGCTTGAATTCCATACTTGATAAAATCTGCGCGGCTTTACTTCAAAACCGCATGTATATTCTGCTGTGGAATTAAGGACGTCTTGTGGAATTGTTGCGGACTTTTAACAGACAGGAGATGTAATTCCACAAGGCTGCAGGGAAAAAACACAAGGAATTGTAAAGGACATTCCGCAGTTAAAAACGCAACGAAATCTGCACTAATTGACAAAACCGGCATCTGCGCCGGACATAGTTCATGGAGGCAAAAGTTTGCACTGAGTCATGCACAGTTGCGAATACACCTGTGTGAAGCTACCCTAAAAAGGGGGCGGGGTGTCACACGAGCTGATTTGAATTGCGGATTCCGTGATCACCGTCTGCGAGTATGATACGCAGACATTGACATGTATTGACTTTCCCCGTTTCTCGCTCACTCTTATGGGCAGGAATTGTGGTTTCCGCGAGCAGAAGACAATCATAGCGTGCTGTATTTTACCGCAGATTACATGCGTATGAACTCCTTTCATCTTTATGGATGCGTTTGATCTGCGGTGCATATGCATTTAACACTGCGTATGGATGCGAGTTCGTTCCCGCGTTGCTAGGGAGACCAGATAACAAATGGGGAAAAATTGAATTCTGCTGTGCACTACTTTCCAATGAAGGGGCATGACTGCCGTCGACTGACATCTATAATTTAAGCCAGAAACTGTCAAATTATACTATAAATCTACGCTAGCTGGTGTAAAGGGCTGTGCGCGGGGGAGCTGAGCCTACAGGAGCCGAAGTCTAAAAGGGCCCTGAGTAGAGATGAGCGAACTTACTCGTTTAGGGCGTTTTTGCACTCGAGCACTGCTTTTTCTGAGTAACTGACTACTTGGGCGAAAAGATGCAGGGGGTTGCAGAGCGGGGTGGGGTGGGGTGGGTGGGAGAGCTCCACCACGCCGCCGCCCCCCGAATCTTTTTGTCCGAGTAGTCAGTTACTCGGAAAAAGCGGTGCTCGAGTGCAAAAACGCCCTAAACGAGTAAGTTCGCTCAACTCTAGCCCTGAGACATATGGATTTGTCTATAGCTTTTTTTTTTTTTTTTTAATCCTATGCCACGTTTAACTATTTAGGGAACTGTACTGCTGCCGGATACGTAAAATTCTTAGTTGGCAAAAATATAGTAAATTGCTCCAGGTTTGTCAGAAATTAAGTACATTGAAACTGGTACAACTTGCTGGGTTATGTTGGGCCCTCTGCTCTTATACGTATATGTATTAATATTCAGGGGGAAAAGTAAATATATTGAATGTCTTTTGAAAATGGCAAAAATGTAACTTTGTTTTGTTTTCCTGGATGGCTCTAGTTAATGCCGTACAATATTTACATTTCAGGTAAGCTTTTGCAAACAAATCCTGCTTCCTTAATGTAGGCCATGAATGAGTGATCGCTGTCGGCGTTCAGCCCACGGGATCTCATCAGAATGAAGGTTCCAGTAAGCGCTGAAGCCTGTTCAGTGTTTAGGGACGGTTTCACATTGAACAGTTTCCGGCTACATGTCTCAATCTGTAATGTGGATGAGTGTCCCTGCCCGACCGTGGGTATCCTGACTCCAACGCTGAGCATCAAAGGTTCCTCTGAAGCTTGGGGTTTGGGCTAGGATATTGGCAACTGGGCAGGGAGACATCTGTGTTACAGACACAGAAATGTGGCCATAAAATGTTTGTGCAGAACCAGCGTAAGACAGTGGCACATCCCAAGGTGGGCAAGCCATGGATATTCCTGAAAACACCCTTTTAACATACTGCTAATAGGTTGCAGTGTAGCTGCTGAAGTGCAGTGCTGGATATCATAGAAGCTGAAGCCAATGGGAAACTTTGTGGCTGATTTCCCAAAATGTTGTTTTGGAGGGCAGATATGATTGCTACATGCCAGTGTGCATCGGGTCATGTCATCCAGCTTTTAGCCCTGAGAGATAAAATTACTTGTGGTGAGCAAACCGCATTCATTTCAATATGAGGAAAAATGAGGCGCGTGTTATTTAAACATACCTTTACCCTATGACCTCATCCAGAATACATGGAATGTCCTGAATGACTGCCTGCTTGGAATTTGCACACTAATGTGACTCGGATGGCTAGAACAATGTGAATGTGTCTAACAACTATTGCTCCCCAATGGCGCACCTTGCATCATTACCGGAGGAATAGTCTTGGCTCGCTTCCATTTGCCCTTGTGTTCATATAATTGTGGAACCCTAGTCGTGGTTCTCCAAACACTTTCTGACTAGATGTTTTCCCTCTCCATTAACCAGTTAAAGGAAAACGGTCATCAGGATTTTGGACTTTAAACTGGCACCATAGCATTTGCATGTCATACACCATGGACGAATGTTTGTATGCAACAGAAGAATGCTAGTCTGCCTAAAAAAACCTACATTTAAAATGCGGCAACTAGTATGTAAATACCCTAGTTTAAAGTCACAGCGCAGTCAGCCGGAGTCATGGTGGTATGTGTATATATCTAGATCTCAGCAAAAAGCTTGATCCACAGCATTATGCCAACCTCCAATAAGGGAACTGTACAGAGAGAAAGGCCAAGTCAGGTTCACAAGAATGTAATGTGTGAAAAAACAATGTGAATAAAATTTTTTATTAGACTATATCAACAGAAAAGTAAAACCGCTCACACGTGTAAACGGGCAGCTACACGTTTCAGTAAAAAAAAATGAAGCCTTAATCATAGTGTGTAGCCTGTAGAAGAAGCAAGTAATTTAAAGGGAACAGGATATGACATAACAGAAGCATGGCCACTCCTACTAATAACCAGCAAATGAGCCGCATGACAACACAAAAACATTAGTATATAAACGTAAGCTCCGCTCTAGGGTAATGACCACATGGAAATCTGCTTTTTAACCGCATAATCTAACAAGCCTCTCTTGAAAGGAGTTTTAATTGATTTTTGATTGGTTAAAAAAAAATCTCCCCCCTCCTGCTGGGCTGAACACCTTTTCAGTGCCAGTGACTTGAAGTGAGGATATATCCCCTTGGTGGATTTCCAAAGAATGTCTGGATGCTGCATTCAGGGAAAAGTATACCTGAGGAGGGATTTGAGCCACATATACGTATGCTCAGTGAAACCACCTGCACACGAATTGGTCGGATACCATTGAGGATCCCGCAAGGGAATTCAGACCGCCTAGTGTCCAGCCGGTGACCCCCCGCGTGTACCTGTCATTTCTTGTTGTGTACAGGCAGCCTTTTGTACTGCGGATGGTCCCGCTGGTGAGCCATCAGACATGCGCAGTACAGATTTTTTTTTTTCTTACCTTTCTGCAATGTCAATTGCGACATGGCTGCGGGTTGGACGGCTTTCATTGACTTCAATGGAAGCTGTCTGTGCGGAGCTTGTAGGAAAATGGAGCATGCTAATAGATATATATCTTACTTAAAAACTATTTTTTTTTTTTTTTTTTCCTTACCCCATTCGCAAGTGGAAAATCAGTCGCTGTCCACTCGCGTAGTGTGGAATGCCGCAAATCATCCTAGTGGGAAATTATCCTGGATTCCGCAATTCAAATCTGGTCGTGTGTAGCTGGCCTAAGGGCTCCAGCAGACTGCTGGGTCGGATCTCGCTGCGAGAATTCTCGCAGCAAGATCCGACCCATGCCCCAGCAGTGACCCGCGTCTCGCCTCCTGTGGCGTCTCTTCCTCCGCTCTGCTGTGCCGGCTGCTGCCCAGCAGGCACATGGACAGAGCCATCACGTCAGTGGTGACGTTTTTGTTGCAATTTATAAATGAATTACAGTAGAACCTCAACTAAAGTCATTAATCCATCTGGAAGCAATGGACTTTAGTAGAAATCAATCTATTTCCATAGGAATTAATGTAAATCCAATTAATTGGTTCTAGACGTTTCAAAAAACACACCAAACCCCATTTAATAGAGAATAACTCTGGTCTTTAATACCAAAAACAATAACAATACCGAATGAATATAAAACACAACTGTAAAGAATAAATTAACATTGCAGGGACATCATTCTAGCAGTACGTATCACTGCGTTATGTGATTTGACATAGGACTGCAGGGACATCATTCTAGCAGTACGTATCACTGTTATCTGTGCTTTGACATAGGACTGCAGTATTTATTTGCAAACCTTTCTTTACTGTACTCATCTGTACAGTACTTACATTTTGCAGTACAGTGGGGATTCAGGAGGCAGGCAGTATTCAGCTGGCACTTTGGTAATTCAGCTACTGTACTGTTAGGAGGCAGGCAGACACAGCAACGTTCAGCCGGCACTGTGGTGAGGGTAGGAGTAGGCGCGTGCTGATGCAGGAGAAGCAGGAAGTGACCGTCATCAGCTGCACACCAGCTCACTGAGCGGCGCCTGAGGTCATGGAGCGGTTGGCACCCTTATCTGAGGAATGCAACTTTATTTGAGGGACCACCGCTGCCCTGACACATCGACTTTAGTTGAAAACAGCTTTATTTAAGAGCAATGCTACTCAAGGGTTTACTGTACTATAAAAAGTCTGGAATGCTGTAGAATAAGAAAATATTTTGCTTTGTTTTAATAAAGAGCACATCTGAAACCACCTTCAGGGCTCTACCCACGTTTTTTTTTTTTTTTACGCAACTGTCAATGGGACTTTCTTATGTTTAAAACCGCATTGCACAGAAATCGCAAATCACAAGCTTGCAATGCGTTTTTAACATTAGAAAGTCCCATTGACATTTGCGGTAAAATGCAGCGTTACTACAAACATTAAAAAACCGCAAGTGGGTAGGACCAGATTCTGCTTGCGGGAGGCCTGCAGCAGATTCTGGCTGTGAGCCCAGCCAGCGACCCTGCTTGCCTGACTTTTATTTTTATTTTTTCTGTATTGCGGATGGCCGCAGTGGCTCGCTGTCATTCATGCGCCGTATATGTTTTTTTTTTTTGTAAAGTTTGTTTCCTGTGCCATCACTTAGCGATTGACGCTGGTACCAGTGGCCCATATGCCTTGTTAATTGTGTATGGCCTATGAGTCAGACGACTCCCATTGACTTCCATCGAGGCCGTCTGACCGTAATCTGTGGCAAAACAGGGCATGCTCCGTTTTAATTTGTTTCCCTTCTCCACTCGCGGAATACACAGTTCGTATCCGAGTGTGAACAAAAAAGTAATTTTACACACTATACAATGCTCATCTTTTGCCACGGATCCCCTGCTAAGTCATGAGACAAGTTTTAGATGTCAAAGTAGTAGTATTCTATAAGCCAGGAGTTTAACTAAAGCGTGTCGCTTCCACCGGATGTCCGCCTCCCATTGACGTTGGTACAAGTGATGGTAAAACTCTGCGCTTGTGCTGTGCCGCCCTCTGCCTCAGTTGGAACTGGACAAAGGCAGTGGGGTGAGGTCTGCACTTTGGCTTAGGCCTCATGTCCATGGGGAAAATCAGATCCGCTGCAGATTCTACATGGAGAATCTGCAGCGGGTCCCTCCTGCCCCGCGGACATGAGCGCTGAAAATAGCAATTTAAAAGCATTTACCTATCCGTAGCGGGCGGCGAAGCTCTGCTCTTCCTCACGGCCGGATCTTCATTTTCGGCCGGCGGATGAATTCCTGACGCCGGCGGCACGTCGACGTGCCGCGCGCATGCGCCGGGCACATCCGCCGAGCCGAAGCAAGGGAGATGCGGCCGTGAGGAAGAGCAGAGCTTCGCGGCCCGCTGCGGGTGAGTAAATGCTTTAAATTCCTATTTTAGGTCTCCCGCGGATCCGGACGGCTTCCATAGGCTTCAATAGAAGCCCGCGGGAGCCGTCCCCGCGGGAGACCCGCATGAAAATGGAGCATGGTCCAGACTTTTTCATGCTCCATTTTTTTTTTAATCACTTTTATTGACGATCTGCGGGTATTTATCTACCCGCGGGTGGTCAATGCATCCCTATGGGGTGCGGATCCGTGCGCGGGAGATCCGCTGCAGATTTTAAATCTCATTTTGCCCGTGGACATGAGCCCATGCGCCTGAAGCACGTTTAGACAGATTTTGGCACCCAAGGGCACAGACTCTAAGCTCATAGGGATTGTAAACTAATATGGCTGAAGATGCAACTGTTTTAAGACCTGTAAAGAATGTCTTCGCCCTCCACTGTTATATTCATGCGCCCGGGAATCTCGCATGCGGCTTGTACATTTCGAGATGTACAAGACTTGTGCAAATATGAACTCCATTCTTTTGAATGGAGTTGTACACATGAGCAATGTTTTCCCTTACAGCGATGCTGCGAGATAAAAAATCGCTACGTGTCATTTTTAAATTTTTTTTTCTGTGTGCTTGGAAAGCATGACCCACTTTTTTTCAGTAGGACACTCCTCACATACTGTATGATGTGCACGCAGAGAACTGGACACAGTATTCCAGATGAGTTCTGACTAAGGAAGAGTAGAGGGGGATAATGACCTCATGTGATCTAGACTCTATGCTTCTCTTAATACATCCCAGAATTGTTTCCCTTTTTGCCTGCTGCATCACATTGTTGACTCATATTCAGTCTGATCCATTAGTATACCCAAGTCTTTTTCACATGTGCTGCTGCTTAGCTCAATTCTCCCATTCTGTATGTGCTTTTTATACCAGGTTGTTGCCTCGGTATGCATCATCTACAATGGAGAGAGCCAAAGGTGTTGTCTCCTCCTCTCTGAAGTGCTGACTGAGGGAGAATGGGGGTCACCTTCTCCCAATAGGAGGGAGGTCCCGGAAGTGGAACTTGAATTTGTTATGGCATATTCTTCAGATATACCCTAAATGTCTAAGATTGGAGCAATGTTACAGCCCTCAAAAGTGGTTCAGTATGGCAGTGTTGCGCTTGGACCAGAAGAGGTAGGGCCCCTCTGGAACAGACCATATTGCGGTATGGTTGTAGGCTTCAGCGGCCCGTGATCCATGATGGCCCTTCATGTTTGTATAGTTTTACGTAACCGGCATGTCATCCTTCTGTGACGCATGTGCTTAATCTCTTGACGTTGGGAACATGCTTAGACAATCAGAAGCTTGTAGATTCAGTTAATCCAGTGAACATGTGGTTAAGGTGAGGTAGAATATCTAATGTAAAGCAATGGGTTAAATAATTTCCCTCATCACTTGATGTATTTGGTTGTTTATATAATTACCTCATTGCACTTGGCTGCAGTACGGATCTTTGTGTTGTGGAAGGCGCAGACTTTACTTTCTAATTTACCTAAATGCCATTCATTGAGTAAATACAGCAAGCAGTCATCCGGATTGTGAAGCCGTAGGGCCCATTCAGACGACCTTGACTTCAGCACATATTACGGCTGCGATGCAATACATACACTTTTATTGATCCGTTCACGTTTGTGTGCTGTTTCTGTGCGTACTACGCAGCATGAGCCCTAAACTTTATATGGCCACGTATGCATACTGTCTATAGGCAATACATTGCATATGGGTGGCGATTCGTATACAGCAACATGAATTGATTAGCCCTCTGTCAGTTGTCAAGACTTCAGGCTGGTGACCTGGAATAATGTGCCAAGAAAACATTGCCCACAACCTCCAATACTGGCCACCACGACGAACTGCTGCAATTCTAAAAATCAAAGGAGGTCCAATGTGCTACTACATGGGGGTGTCCAAAAGACGTGGCCAGTGTATAGTACTACTACATGGTACAGTGCCGGGATTCAGCTCTGCAATTTCACTTCTGCAGTACAGAAGAGGGATGTGCGAGGCAGGACTGCCAGAGACCAACATCCTGTGTCCATCTCCACACTTTCAGGGCAAGTGCCTGGCTGCCCCTTGTTCCCCCATACAACGAGCACCAAATGAATGGAAAGGCTGCAGAAAATTTGTTGCATGTGAATAGAACTTAAATTCAAGCCGTGTTCCTTCATCTTCAAGTTTGTTGTAGAAAATAACCGGCTATACCGGATTGCTATAGATTGAACTAATTTTCATACATGAATTGCCATGACAACATACTTCCAGCCGTCTGGGTGAGTACAGCGGTGGTGGAGATCACAGTCAGGAAAATAACTATATATAAGAAGCTATGGGATAAATAATGTCTGGTAACCGCCGAGACAGAGAACATGCTGCCGGTGATGTGCAAATTAAAGGGGTTGTCCCGCGGCGAAATCGAATTTTTTTTTTTTTCGATAGACCCCTGTATTATGCTTTTGTTAAAAAAAAAAAAAAGCATTTGTTAGTTTTTAAAAATAGCATTTCGCTTACCTGCATCAGCGTTCTGCAGCTTCTTCATTTCATCTTTTAAAGATGGCGCCGCTGGTCTTCTCCCACGGTGCACCGCGGGTCTTCTCCCATGGTGCACCGTGGATTTTCTTCTCCTATCTTGCGTTCCACTGCCGATACAGCCACCTCATTGGCTGACGGGCACCATGTGACGGAGGCGGAGCTATGATGACGACGCGCAGACCAGCTCTCCGGCGCGAGCGCGCCAGAGCGGCTCCATTCACCAGGCAGAAGACCGCACAGCGCAAGCGTGTCTAAAGCAGCCAGAAGACACAGAAATTAGACGACGCCAGCAACGGATTGGGTAAGTGAATAACTTCTGTATGGCTCATATTTAATGCACGATGTATATTACAAAGTGCATTAATATGGCCATACAGAAGTGCTGAACCCCACTTGCTGCCGCGGGACAACCCCTTTAAGCAAACAATTGTCTTGAAAAAGTACGTCCATATATACAAATGGAAAACATTATAGTGCCTTAATACAGGAGTCATAAATATGACTTCTGGAATTAAAGTGCCAACATAGGGTGACTCACCTACAAAGTAAAGACATGCATCTGATCACCGCTGGTCAGGCTAGCTTAAAAGGGTTTTCCTGCTGCCTAAAATTGCGTCGCAGCACTTTGCACTTCCTGGTTGCAAAGGACATGTGACTGTTATAGCCAACACTGCCTATAGAAAGTCTCCGCTGAGCCTGGTGATTGGCTGCAGCAGTCACCAGGAAGTACAAAGTGGCTGTGAACAATTTTAAGTTGTGTGGAAAACCACCTTAACCCGCGAAGATTGCCTGTTATAATCGGGAACAGATGTTTCTGGTCAGACATTTCCCCTGCAATTCATTAGCCACCTCAGCAGCACTCAGAAAGGGGCGTCCTGAGCAGAGGACACCCTCCCCCTTACACATACACAGTGAAGTAAATATGCCATACTATGGAAGATGGACACCCCTTTAAGGAAGATGTGACCGGTTCTAATAAGCATATAAGATATGATAATCAGTGTGTATTTTCAGTGTTGGCCACTTGCCTATTTCTTGCAGCTGCTATATTAGAAATCAGCAGTACACTGTATAGAGTCGTCTATAAGGAGCCTGAGGTAGTCTTAAAAAAAAAAAAAGCACCTTGTGTTACATTTTAGGATTTGGCTGGGCCCACACAACTGTGCATTGCACCATTTCACAGATGTAGGGAACTGCAGATCCTTGTGTACGGATGCGTTTTCGGTCACGTATGCTTGCGCTTGTATTTTACAAATGCTGTTCTGTACTACCGCTTCCTGTGTTCTTTTTTTGTTTTGTTTTTCCTCCAATTTCCTTATGTCTTCTAGCAATGTGTTTAAAAAAAAAAAAAAAAGCCTCAATTGCGTATCCACTGTGTTTCGAATGCACCCATAGAGAATATGGCTCTTGTGCGGTAAAACAGAACGTGGTGGTGGTGGGGGTTTACATGCGCAATAAATATATGGAAGTGAGTGTAACAATGAAAATCAATGTACATTCATTGACGCCATTTACTGCACGTTACGCACACGTAATATGCAATGCAAGTCCGTTTGCATGAGCCCAGCTTAGGCTCTGATCAATCCTTCTCAACTATTGCTTTGCTTGTTCACATTAGCTGCTGTGTAGAAGCACAAACCCTGCAGGAAATCAGTGCAGAGAGGAAATTTCCATTACAGCAAGGACAGAAGGATCCTAATCAAATGAAGTCCACAAGCGAGAATATTCCACTGAGCAGAAAAATCTGCACCAAAATCCCACGAGGATTCTGATACAAAGTTAAAGATGGCGGTATTTCGCTGACAATCCCACATTTACACCTGTGCATTCTAACCGCACAATATTCTGCAGCTCCCCACACAGTATTCTGTTCCATGTCAAAGTGTCTTTAAGAAATTGTCACGCAAAGTCAAACCCCTGTAAGGTCAGGCTCACATGGTCGGTTTCTGGCCAGTGACCTTGCATACCTTATTGAAAACTGTACTGTAGATTAGAGGCATAACTTGAAGCTCCTGGGCCCAAATGCAAAACCTGTAACAGCCCCCCCCCCCCCCCCCCCCCAATTTCTCCCCAACTATAGGTCTTTATTCATAGTACTGGGCTCCCTACATGAAGAGAGGCCTTATGGGCCCCCTAAGGGTCCCTGGGCCCAGGTGCAACTGCATCCCCTATAGTTACGCTAGTGCTGCGGATGACCACAGAGGCACACAGGTGGTCATGTGTACTAGTTTTTTCCTCCCTTTGTTTACCTTTGTATTTCTTGCCCATTGCTTAGCAATGATGTGCATTATTGTATCTTTTCACCACCAGAAAAATGGGTGGTGACAAGATGCACGCCCACAAGAAAACTCCCCCAATTTGATTGGCTGTGCTGGAGAATGGCAGCCCATTATCTCCCCTCCTGCCTCGTTGCACTCACCCCTCGGATGCTTGCCTTGGCCCTTATCAAACTTCCCTGCTCCTCTCTGGCATGGCGACCCCTGGGGCTGTGGCATGAGCACCCACCCCCCCATATCCATCAAAGGCGGGGCCGGACGGTGTCTGACAGTGGATGACAAGCGGGAGCACAGAGCAGCGGCAGAACACACTCCGAGCAGCCCCAGTGTGCTAGTTTATTACAGATGGATTTGTCCATTTTCTGTATCTTTCTAGCACAAAGTAGCAGCAGACGGTATCCGCTGCTTTACCCTATTTTCTGCAAGCTACTATCATGCTAAATTTCATGCCCTTTAAGCACTTGCAACATTTAAAGGGGTTTCTGGGTCTAAGAGGAGAAATTAAAAGGGGTTAAAATGAATAAAAATTGAATACTCTCCCATTCCAGTCCCGATGCCTGCCACACAGAATTCTGAAGCAGCAGCCGGTGATCACGTAACATTGGTTGTGCACATGAGCGCTCAGCTGCTCACAGGCTTCGGCGCTGATTCTTTTGTGGCCGCTGAAGCCTGTGAGTAGCTAAGTGATCACGTGCACAATGAACGGCACATGACCGCCTGCCGCTTCTTCCAGGCTTGTGTCGCAGGATTAGTTGAGTATTCATTTTTAAAACCGTTAACTTTTTTTGCCCTGGGGAAACCACTTTTTTAACCAGGACGGTACTGAGGCATTTATAATACTTGTCCTATTACATTGCAGATGCTAATCCTTGACAGCGAAGTGCATTTCATAGATTCATAATAGTTGCATTTTTTGCACTTACATTAAGGCCTCATGTCCACGGTGAAAATCAGGCCCGCTACGGATTCTCCATGAAGAATCCGTAGCGGGTCCCTCCTGCCCCGCGGACATGAGGGCTGAAAATAAGAATAAACTCACCTGTCGCCCGCTCCGGATCTTCCCTTCGCCGCGGCTCCATCTTCTCTCCGTCGCGGCCGGATCTTCTTTCTTCGGCCCGGTGGATGCGCAGGGCACGTCGGTGATGTGCCCCGCGCATGCGCCGGCCCGAAGAAAAAAAAGATCCGGCCGCGACGGAGAGAAGATGGAGCCGCGGCGAAGGGAAGATCCGGAGTGGGTGAGTAAATTCCGTGTTGTGTTTTTTTTTTTTTGTCTCCGGATGGCTTCCATAGGCTTCAATAGAAGCCGGCGGGAGCCGTCCCCGCAGGAGACCCGCACAAAAATGGAGCATGGTCCAGATTTTTTTCATGCTCCTTTTTGTTTTTAAAATCCCTTTTATTGACCATCCGCGGGTATTTATCTACCCCGCGGGTGGTCAATGCATCCCTATGGGGTGCGGATCCGCGTGCAGGAGAAGAGTTAAAATCCGCTGCGGATTTTAATTCTTCTTTTGCCCGTGGACATGATTCTAGCTTGACTGCAGGCCTAATGCCCCAAGCTAATGGGGTCTACATCGCTGTTGGGGTCATGGGACCCTTGGTTGGGTGTAGACGTTACCCTTGCATGGCCCCAGCTTGAGACTGACACTTTTGAACCTTATACTGTAACTATTGTACCTGTTAGCTGAGAGGCACGGATGTGCTACTGCTGCCTGGGATCTGGTTTCTCTGCGCTTTCATTAGCTGCCTGAATTCCCACTTGTGTTTATGTTGTGGCTTGGCATCCTAGTGACTCCGGCAGCTGGATTACGTATGTGTCTGCTGCATGTTCTGGACGGGATTGGCAGGATTTTGATACAATATCGATTGTTTTCTCGTGTACTTTTAAAATTGGTGTCTTTTATACGTTTGCGGAAATTCCTCATTGCTTTTTCTTTCTTTTTTTTTTTTTTCTTATTTAATACACTTGCGCTCAATGTCGACAGGCATATTTTATTTACGGAATTTAAAGTGCCCATAGAGAAGCATTGGCATCCGCAACTGAATTTAAGAATGCGGATTTGATTTGCGGACCGTTTGGTGCAGCCAACATCGCAGCATGCTCCCTTTCAGTGCAGATTCCATGCGGATGGGTTCAATATTAGTCAATAGCTACAGATGATCCGCAGTGCATCGAAAATATGATTGCTGCTGCACTGAATTTGAAGTTTCAAATCACTTGGGAGGCTGGGGGATGGGGTTGTGGTATTTTTCCGCACGGGTGATCTGCAGTACACCTGTGATCACATTTGCAATTTGCCGGCAAGCATTTAAAAAACTTCCACACTGGCACACAGGTCTGCAGTGGTAATCCATGCGTGCGGTGGGCGGGAGGCCTACGCTAGATGCACACCTTGAGTATAAAGTACAGAATTTCCGCTCTGAAAACCTGCAGCCAATAAAGTAGTAATAATATAATTATATAGCGCCAACATACTATGCAGCGCTTACAATACAAGGGAGATAAAACAAGACAACGGTTACATGAAGTAATAAATTGATGGAGACAGAGGGGTGAGGGTCCTGCTCCAACAATCTTGCATACTACAGATAATGGGGTGATACAGAAGGTAAAGGGGCTGGGAATGTGCACGGTATGGCGAGGTGGAGAGTGAGGGATGCTATACACAGACAATGGTCAGACCGTATAGTGGCTGAATCGGGATGACTGCAGGGGGCGGTTGATTAGGCTAGCAGGGACGAGATTTACCAAATCTACGCTCTTTTCCGCGTGTAAACTGACTTGCGGTGCAGATTTTGACATACATAGCAGTTCTTTCTGCTTTTTCTAAAGGGTTTGCTGGCAATTCTCTTTCAAAGGACCTCATTAGGGAATTGTTGGCGATTTAACAGAAAGGAGTCTTATTGAGGATACTAATCTGAAGAGTAAGTGCAAAGGAAGTCTCTCATTTTGGATAACCCATCACATTCCTGCATTACACAAATGGCCGTTTTTTAATGACAGCAATGTAATGTTGCTGCAGGTGACATGCACTTGCTTCTGTTTGTTTACTGCCTGTAGATCAGCTTTTTCTCAAAGAACCTTTCAAAAACCAGACACCCCCTATTAAACTGCCAATATCCAAAGGCTCAAACACATGACTTTTTCCCACCACCCCTCCCCACCCCTTAGTGTTGTCATAGGGGTGCCATATATGTAAGTAAGGCTTTAATGTGTCCCTATACATCTCTGATTTCGTACAGGGATTTTTTTCTGTCTGGGAAAGCCTTAAAAGGTGGCCATATTTTAAGTGCTTGCCTTTGTTTCTTTTTCCCCATCCCTTACGTTTTGTGTTTGCCCTGGACACGGAGATTCCAATATCTTGGCCTAATGGTGGCTTAAAATTATGGCATTAATGTAAACTGCGTTCAGCTTCTGCCACTCTGTGAATGTGTTGTGCAGAAGTGATTGTATATTCTGTACTGTAAAAGATAATGAGCGATTCAGCACCATAGGTGTTCCTATCTACACCCTGCTATGAGCCATTGTTTCCGAGGCGTTGGCCAGTAGGCATTTTATATGAAACCTCCAAACTAGTGAATGTTGTGTAGCGGCCGCACCTTTTATCATAAATCCTGTGCTGGGTGATTCTGGCGTGTATGACAGACTGTCTGATGAAGCTTTGTTTGCATCAATCACACATTGGCTGCTGTTGCTGCTTTTTTTTCTTCCCCCTCCCCACTTCTCATATGGCTCATTCACATGGGTGTAAATACGTTGCGCTATATGCAGTGAAGGAAACATTGATTTAATTGGGGTTATTCATGGGTGTATTTGACACGTGGTTTAAAAAATATACAGCATGCCTTATTTTGATCCATGTTACGCTCCAAAATAGGCTATTAAAGCAAATGGGATTGCACAAATAGGCATGATAACATGTGTATTAACTGTATTTGGCCATGAAATGAATGACTTTTTTGCTTTTTTTTCCCCCTTTTATTAACCCGTTAATAATGCACATAACTCCACACTTGGGTTCAAAAGACATGAGAAATATAATGGCCTTATACTTGTACTGCAGGCTTTGGCACTAGTTGCCACAAAAACCGGTGTGTGAGGGACCTTTCACACGGGATACAATAGGCGGCACGACGCACCGCAAGCCGAGGTACATTTTGCACCAATACTGTTAGACCTCTTGGATTTGGCTTAATTCCATCTGTGAGAAAGGTCCCTGAAACTGCCTTAAAGCTGTCATATGTTCGTTTTTTTTTTTGTTTTTTTTTTTCCCCCACTGGACTTAAATTTAGTGGTAAATGTTACCCGTGACCAAATTTTTGTGTTTTGCCCGCTGCAATTTATTGTGGTTTTCAGTTTTATGATTTAATAATTTTTTTCTTTTTTTTTTGCATATTGAAAATATGGCCCAGTATTCATTTCAATCATTTTTATTGGGTTTTATAATAAAAAAAATAAATAAATTGACCTTTTGTTGTGGATTTACTAAGTGTCAAATATTTACAGTGCAAACCGAAGGTACCTCTTACACTGGCTGATAGTTGCTCACATGAGCAATTTCGTGCAACTGTCAGCCCATGTATACATGGCCACAGACCGGGCACTAGTTAATAATGCTAGACGTTCCTTTTCAGCTCACTGAACGACTGCTAAGTGGCTTCTCACTTGTTGTAAACCGGAGTCCTTTAGTGTTTGAGCAATGGCCTATTCACGTTGAATGGAGGTGGGTGGGCCGGAGCTATCCCAACTTAGCTCCACCTCCATTCACTGTAAGGACTATTGTACCTGTGTAAAGCAAGGGGCAGGCGCTTATGCTCCCAGCTGTCGTCCAGTGTAAGGAGGCCTTTAGACTAGACAGTCCTAAAATGTGCCACATTTCTCAGTGACTGCTGGATGATTAATCTGGTTTCTCTTTAGACTGGCTAAGTATGTGCCCGGTTTTGCGCCATTGGCACAAATTTTTGGAACATGATGGTGCATTTAGGCCATGCCCCTCTTTAACGAAGTACTTCCGCTCCAACATCTGTGTACTTGAAGGGACTGGAATACAGAGAGAGGCTATCTAAATTGGGATTATTTACTCTAGAAAAAAGACATCTTAGGGGCAATCAAATAACTATGTATACATACGTGAGGGGACAATACAAGGATCTCTCCCATGATCTGTTTATACTCAGGACTGCGACGGTAACGAGAGGACATCCGCTACGATTAGAGGAAAGCGGGTTTCATCACCAACACAGAAAAGGGTTCTTTACTGTAAGAGCAGTTAGACTGTGGAACTCTCTGCCTGAGGATGTGGTGATGGCAAAATCCATAGAGGAGTTTAAAAGGGGACTTGATGTCTTTCTAGGGCAGAAGGATATTACAGGATATAAATCTTAGGTTAACTGTTAATCCGGGTATACAGGCAGGTAGGAACTATTAGAGGTTGATCCAGGGATTAGTGTGATTGTCATTAGGGAGTCGGGAAGGAATTTTTCCCCCCAAAAGGGCTAATTGGCTCCTGCCTCTTAAAGTTTTTTTGCCTTCCTCTGGATCAACAACACAGGAGGATAACAGGCTGGACTAGATGGACATTGTCTTCGTTCGGCCTTACATACTATGCTACTTAGAGCGGAAGTTTCCGCACAGATGTGCCGTGTTGTGGCTGGCGCTTGTAACTGCAGGCATGAGTCCCATTGATTTCAATGAGAGCCGTTCCTGCAGTTAGGATCACCGGCCACTACACGGAAGTCAGCGTGGAGGCTTCTGCTCCTACCTGTGTTGCAATGCTTACAGCATGCACCACCACACAGCTGATTGGCTAGGGTCCGCCACTCGGGACCCCGACCGATTAACTATTGATGACCTATCCTGGTGATAGGTCACTAATAGTATTTCCATGGAAAACCCCTTTAACTGTATCCCATTTTTGTGCTCCAGTGGTCATATATATATATTTTTTCCATTTCATCAGTGTAGCTGTATGGCACCTTGTATTTTATTTTATATTTATTTATATTTTTTTTCTGGCAGTTTTTGTATGGCATTCAGGGTGCATTCATACGACCGTATATTGGCTGGGTTTTCACACCCAGCCGATATACAGCGTCTCTCTGCAGCGGGAGGAGGCTGGAAGGCCCCCCTCTCCACCACCCTGCACAATTTTCAATGAGGCGGGGCGGAGCTAATTCCCGGGACTTATCCCCGCCTCCGTTCCGCCTCCTCTCATTGCAAATAGTGCAGAGGGGTGGAGAGGGGGCAGGAGCTCAGAGCACTGCTCCTGGCTCTTCCAGCCTCCTCCCCCCTGCACAGAGAGACGCCGTATATCGGCTGGGCGTGAAAACCCAGCCGATAT
Organism: Eleutherodactylus coqui; assembly: GCF_035609145.1. NCBI lineage: Eukaryota > Metazoa > Chordata > Amphibia > Anura > Eleutherodactylidae > Eleutherodactylus > Eleutherodactylus coqui. The sequence continues at coordinate 131,819,650 of NC_089840.1, read as the reverse complement.
ACGGTCGTCTGAATACACCATTAGTGTGATGTAAATATTGTTACCTTCTACAAGTCCTTACTACAACACCAAATTTATAGGTTTTGGGTTTAACCCCTTTTGCACAATATACATTTTCAGAGGACCAGAGCATCTTTCAGTTGACTGAGCTGTAGTGTGTAGGGGGGGGGAGGTTGGGACAACCATATTAAGATATATAATTGAGTTTTAAGCCTCCCTCACACAGGCAGTAAATGCTGCGGTTTCAGCAGCGCTGGCATGCATTGCCAGCGTGTTGGCTGTGTCTTCAGTGCAGCTGATAAGGCAGCCAAGGAAGCTTTAAAAAAAAAAAATCAAATACTCACCTAGTAGGTGCTGTCTGCCATCCCTGCAGGCCTCCAGGCACTTGTCTGTACCTGCAGAGCATCTCTTGCTGGTAACAAGGTTTCAAGACCACGCCTCCAGCAAGAGATTGCTCTGATTGGCTGAGCCGCGAGCCAGCCATTCATTAAATGGCTGTGATCTGTGTATGCAACGCTGGCTGTGATTGCTCCGATTGCCTAATCCAGCGCCAATCTCTTGCTGGAGGCGGGGTCTTCAAATTCCGTCACTAGCAAAAGATCCTCTGACAAGTGCCGGAGCCCTGGAAAGCAGCTGCAGTGACCTGATGGCGGCTGCATCGGTGAGTGATAACTTTTTTTTTTTTCGTGGCTAGCGCTGTGTTTAGCGCTGCTCAAAATGCTGCACCAAGTTGTGCCACGTTTTCAGTAGTGCTGCTAATGCTGCCCATTCAGGTCAATGGATGACGCAGGGCTGAAACCACCCAAAGATAGGATATGCATCGCTGTCAAAGCCCAGCGTTTTGATGCTGTGTTTTGACTCTCGTGAACAGCCAAGTTGAAATGAATGGGAATGGCTCACTGCAGAGGAAGTGCGAAAATCCGTGTCGCAGCCCAGCGCGTCATGCCGTGGGCATGAGGCCTTATGTGTAGGCTTTTTTTTTTTTTTTTTAAATGATGTATAGGAGTGATAAGATAAGCAAATCCTCATTTCCCTCCTTTTTCTAGCAAAAGAAAAAAACATGTGACAGCATGTATGCTGACTGACTTGTATGTGGGGTGGGGAGGGTTGATGACATGAGCAGAACATCATGCCACTTGTCTCCTTTGACAGGGAGATATACATGAGGCTCACAGAGCTTCTTTGCTGCTGGCTGTTTTTCCCTTCCAACCACTCTTAGCTCGACATCCTAAGAATGACCACTGTAAATTCAGTATTCCAACTCCACTTCAAACAGTTGTAGCTCTGGGTCTGTAGGGCTACTTTCCCACGGGTGATATAATCGCACGATTTTCCTGTGATGCGACAGTGTGAAAATGCATGTTTGTGAAACCCACACCTTTCAATGGTTTCCCTCACATTAGCGATGTTTTCAGTGATGCTATGTTGCAAGGTAAAAAATTTTTATTTTATTTTTTTTTTTACTTTAGAAACGCCTAATGACTTTTACGATGGTAAAACGCAAGATTTTTATCGCAAGCGGCCGTGATGTGATGCAAGATTATTCTCACAAAAAAGCAGCGATATCGCTGAAAAATCCGGGGACAAAGACTCTATTTTTGCCGCGATTTCCTAAGGGCTTCGAACATGAAATTTTAATGCCCTCAAAACCATGTTGGTAGCCCTGATGGAACCGGAGCTACGGCTGTTTAAAGTAGAACGAGTTCTGTTCGACCAACTATAATTTCCTTGTCCTGCAGAAGGAATGAACCTCGGGGGGGGGGGGGGGGGGGGGGGCTCTGGGGTTAAACTTCTTCAGACCAATCAAAGTACTAAGGACCACTTGTCTGAGAGATCAACTTAGAAGAGCAGATGACCAGGCGACCTACAGCTTAGAGTGTCCCACATCTAGATGCAGGGGGATGGGTTTTTCCTTTTTGGTAGCTTTGATAATTCTTATACATAGCTTATCGAACCAAACATTATAAACAGCAGTCACAAAAAAGTTAACACAATTCTGGGATGTATTAAGAGAAGCATAGAGTCTAGATCACATGAGGCAATTGTCCCCCTCTGCTCTTCATTAGTCAGACCTCATCTGGAATATGGTGTCCAGTTCTGGGCACCCCACTTTAAAAAAAGACAAACTGGAGCAAGTTTAGAGAAGAGCTACCAAGACGGTAAAGGATCTGTGAATGTTTAGTTTGCAAAAAAGAAGGCTGAGAGGAGCCTTAAAGGGGTCGTGCATGCGCAGAAGACCTGTGCGGCGTGAGCACGCCGGAGTGGCCCCATTCAACAAAACAGAAGAGCAGACTGCGCAAGCGCGTTTAATCGAGGGAGAAGAAGGCTTCGGTCGGCGCCATGGAGACGGGGACACCAACACCGGAGGCGGTAAGTGTATAACTTCTGTATGGCCAATATTTAATGCACGATGTATATTACAAAGTGCATTAATATGGCCATACAGAAGTGCTTTACCCCACTTGCTTTCGCGGGACAACCCCTTTTAATAGCTGTCTACAAATATCTGAAGGGCTGTCACAGTGCAGAGGGATCAGCTCTATTCTCATTTGTACAAGAAAAGACTAGAAGCAATGGGATGAAACTGAAAGGGAGGAGACACAAATTCGATATTAGAAATAACTTTCTGACAGTGAGGGTGATCAATGAGTGGAACAAGTTACCATGGGAGGTGGTGAGTTCTCCTTCAATAAGAAGTGTTCAAACAGAGGCTGGACAGACATCTGTCTGTGATGATTTACTGAATTCTGCACTGAGCAGGGGGTTTGGACCCGATGACCCTGGAGGTCCCTTCCAACTCTACCATTCTATGATTACCTCCTAGATCTTCCTGGTTTCACATGAATTATTTGCTGCACTTCCCTGTTTTTTCCGTAGAAAACCTCTTTCAACCATTCCTGTTCAAAGTATGAAATGTTTGAGGTCCAGTTCCTTCGCCGCCTTCAGGTCTGTGTTGCAACCTGTCTTAGGGACCTTTCACGTGGAACAGAATCTTGGCAGAACACACAGTGGAATTGGCCATTACGGAAATCGGCACCATGTCTAAATGTGGGTTTTGATGCAGAATTGATTTTTCAATCCTGCATCAAAATCTACATGCAAGTGTGAGCATTTTGGGATGGAATTTTACGCTTAACTTCAAATTCCACTGCTTCTTTTAGAACCACTCTTCCTGTGGGACAGATCCCATATTTCTTCTTATTGTCTTAACTCCTCCAGTCAGAGGTTCCATTACAGATCCACCTAAAAACACCCCCCCCCTCCCCCCCCCCCCCCCAATCCAAAAGCCAGACGGCTGAGCAGAAACGAATAGACCCCATTGTTGGCAGGTCTCCCCGAACATGCAAGGAAGCGGAACCTTAGATACAGATATGAATCCACTCTAATGCCGGTTTCACACGGGAAATAAAATTGTACCATGCAAGAGCGTGTGAAAACGCAGAATTATGAAACCCATGCTTTTCAATGGTTTCCTTCATATTTGTGATTTCACTCATGCAATTTTATGTGAAAAAAATTGCAACTTTCTTTTAATCACCCATGTTTCCCTATGGAGCCTTTGTTTAATCACATCTCACACTAAGAAAAATGTGCAATGTTTTTGCGAGAAACAGTGCTGACACTCAAATAGTGTAAACAGATGCGATTTGGTTGCAGCGATATTGCTATTGCCCACTTGAAACGACCCTAACAGTCCTGAAATTCACAAAAAGTTCATTAAAAATGGTCGTCTTGCCTATTTCATTACATTCGGTGTCTGCTTGTGCAGGTTACTACGGTTGTAGTTATCTGTTTAGAGTTCAGACTATTGGTGCTTATGCCATTATTGTTAGAGACTAGAGATGAGCGAACGTACTCGTCCGAGCTTGATATTCGTGCGAATATTAGGGTGTTCGGGATGCTCGTTACTCGTAACGAGCACCACGCGGTGTTCTGGTTACTTTCAGTTTCCTCTCTGAGACGTTAGCGCGCTTTTCTGGCCAATTGAAAGACAGGGAAGGCATTACAACTTCCCCCTGTGACGTTCAAGCCCTATACCACCCCCCTGCTGTGAGTGGCTGGGGCGATCAGATGTCACCCGAGTATAAAAGTCGGCCCCTCCCGCGGCTCGCCACACATGCCTTGTGAGTTAGCTGAGGGAAAGTACTATCGTGCTGGTGCTGCTGTAGGGAGAGCGTTAGGAGTCAGTGTAGGCTTCAAGAACCCCAACGGTCCTTCTCAGGGCCACATCTACCTGTGTGCAGGCTGCTGCTAGCAGTGTTTTTTTTTTTTTTTTTTCTCAAAATCGGCAGTGCAGAGCATTGCACCCGGCATTAGGGACAGAAGTGGTGTATAGGCAGGGAGAGTGTTAGGAGTGAGTGTAGCCTTCAAGAACCTCAACGGTCCTTTCTAGGGCCAAATTGAAGCGTGTGCAGTACTGTGCTGGCTGCTGTTAGCAGTGTTGCATATTTTTTTTTTCTAAAAATCGTCTGTGCAGAGCATTGCACCCTCCATTGATACTACAGGGACAGAATTGTGTAGGCAGGGCCGCAACACAGTTATTGTTCATTGAATATACGCAGTGGGTCCTTCCCTTTGCTAAAAAGGACAAAAAATTATATTTGGCCTGCCTGTGTCAGTCCTAAGGTCTCAGTGTACGTGTGTGCTGCGTGGTCAACGTACAAAAATCAGACGCAACCAGCTACGGTTGAGTGCAGCCTTGCGCCATTGTCTTTCCTGACTGTCAAATACCTGCTCTGCTAGAATTAATAACTCTGCTATACTATACTTGTGTGACACTTTTTGAGGGCCACACCACAGATATTAAACTTCTTGTTCATTGAATATACACAGTGGGTGCTTCCCTTTGCAAAAAAGGAAAAGAAATTCTATTTGGCCTGCCTGTGTCAGTCCTAAGGTCTCCGTGTACGTGTGTGCTGCGTGGACAACGTACAAAAATCAGACGCAACCAGCTACGGTTTACTGCAGGCTTGCGCCATTGTCTTTCCTGACTGGCAAATACCTGCTCTGCTAGAGTTAATAACTCTGCTACACTATAGTTGTGTGACACTTTTTGAGGGCCACACCACAGATATTAAACTTCTTCTTCATTGAATATACGCAGTGGGGTCTTCCCTTTGCTAAAAAGGACAAAAAATTATATTTGGCCTGCAGGCTTGCGCCAATTTATTTCCTGCCTGGGAAATCAAATCACTGGTAATACAGCATGCTGAGGGGTAGGGGTAAGCCTAGAGGACGTGGACGTGGCCGAGGACACGTAGGCCCAAGTGAGGGTGTGGGCACAGGCCGAGCTCCTGATTCAGGTGTGTCTCAGCCGACTGCTGCGCGATTAGGAGAGAGGCACGTTTCTGGCGTCCCCACATTTATCGCCCAATTAATGGGTCCACGCGGGAGACCTTTATTAGAAAATGAGCAGTGTGAGCAGGTCCTGTCCTGGATGGCAGAAAGTGCTTCGAGCAAGCTATCATCCACCCACAGTTCTGCGCCGTCCAGTGCTGCAAATCCGAATCCTCTGTCTGCTGCTCCTCCTTCCTCCCAGCCTCCTCACTCCACTACAATGACACCTGCTCAGGAGCGGGAACACTCCCAGGAACTGTTCTCGGGCCCCTGCTTAGATTGGGCAGCAGTGGTTCCTCTCCCACCAGAGGAGTTTATCGTCACTGATGCCCAACCATTCGAAAGTTCCCGGGGTCCGGGGGAAGAGGCTGGGGACTTCCGCCAACTGTCTCAAGAACTTTCTGTGGGTGAGGATGACGATGAGACACAGTTGTCTTGCAGTGAGGTAGTAGTAAGGGCAGTAAGTCCAAGGGAGCAGCGCACAGAGGATTCGGAGGAAGAGCAGCAGGACGATGAGGTGACTGACCCCACCTGGTGTGCAACGCCTACTCAGGACAGGTCTTCAGAGGGGGAGGCAAGGGCATCAGCAGGGCAGGTTGCAAGAGGCAGTGCGGTGGCCAGGGGTAGAGGCAGGGCCAGACCGAATAATCCACCAAGTGTTTCCCAAAGCACACCCTCGCGCCATGCCACCCTGCAGAGGCCGAGGTGCTCTAAGGTCTGGCAGTTTTTCACACACGCCTGGCGACCGACGAACAGTGGTGTGCAACCTTTGTCGCGCCAAGATCAGCCGGGGAGCCACCACCAACAGCCTCACCACCACCAGCATGCGCAGACATATGATGGCCAAGCACCCCACAAGGTGGGACGAAGGCCGTTCACCGCCTCCGGTTTGCACCGCTGCCTCTCCCCCTGTGCCCCAACCTGCCACTGAGATCCAACCTCCCTCTCAGGACACAGGCACAACCGTCTCATGGCCTGCACCCACACCCTCACCTCCGCTGTCCTCGGCCCCATCCACCAATGTCTCGCACCGCACAGTCCAGCCGTCGCTAGTGCAAGTGTTGGAGCGCAAGCGCAAGTACGCCACCACGCACCCGCACGCTCAATCGTTAACCGTCCACATAGCCATATTTATCAGCCTTGAGATGCTGCCGTATAGGGTTGTGGAAACGGAGTCCTTCAAAGCTATGATGGCGGCGGCGGCCCCGCGCTACTCAGTTCCCAGTCGCCACTACTTTTCCCGATGTGCCGTCCCAGCCCTGCACGACCACGTCTCCCGCAACATTGTACGCGCCCTCACCAATGCGGTTAGTGGCAAGGTCCACTTAACTACGGACACGTGGACAAGCACAGGCGGGCAGGGCCACTACATCTCCCTGACGGCACATTGGGTGAATTTAGTGGAGGCTGGGACAGAGTCAGAGCCTGGGACCGCTCACGTCCTACCCACCCCCAGAATTGCGGGCCCCAGCTCGGTGGTGGTATCTGCGGCGGTGTATGCTTCTTCCACTAAAGCACCCTCCTCCTCCTCCTCAACCTCTGTCTCGCAATCTAGATGTGTCAGCAGCAGCAGGACGTCGCCAGCAGTCGGTGTCGCGCGGCGTGGCAGCACAGCGGTGGGCAAGCGTCAGCAGGCTGTGCTGAAACTACTCAGCTTAGGAGATAGGAGGCACACGGCCCACGAATTGCTGCAGGGTCTGACAGAGCAGACGGACCGTTGGCTTGCGCCGCTGAGCCTCCAACCGGGCATGGTCGTGTGTGACAACGGCCGTAACCTGGTGGCGGCTCTGCAGCTCGGCAGCCTCACGCACGTGCCATGCCTGGCCCACGTCTTTAATTTGGTGGTTCAGCGCTTTCTGAAAAGCTACCCACGCTTGTCAGACCTGCTCGTAAAGGTGCGCCGGCTCTGCGCACATTTCCGCAAGTCCCACATGGACGCTGCCACCCTGCGCGCCCTGCAACATCGCTTTAATCTGCCAGTGCACCGACTGCTGTGCGACGTGCCCACACGGTGGAACTCTACGCTCCACATGTTGGCTAGGCTCTATGAGCAGCGTAGAGCTATAGTGGAATACCAACTCCAACATGGGTGGCGCAGTGGGAGTCAGCCTCCTCAATTCTTTTCAGAAGAGTGGGCCTGGTTGGCAGACATCTGCCAGGTCCTTCGAAACTTTGATCAGTCTACCCAGGTGGTGAGCGGCGATGCTGCAATCATTAGCGTCACCATTCCTCTGCTATGCATCTTGAGAAGTTCCCTGCAAACCATAAAGGCAGCCGCTTTGCGCTCGGAAACAGAGTCGGGGGAAGACAGTATGTCGCTGGATAGTCAGAGCACCCTCCTGTCTATATCTCAGCGCGTTCAGGAGGAGGAGGAGGATGAGGAGGAGGGGGAAGAGACAGCTTGGCCCACTGCTGACGGTACCCATGCTGCTTGCCTGTCATCATTTCAGCGTGTATGGCCGGAGGAGGAGGAGGAGGAGGAGGAGGATCCTGAAAGTGATCTTCCTAGTGCGGACAGCCATGTGTTGCGTACAGGTACCCTGGCACACATGGCTGACTTCATGTTAGGATGCCTTTCTCGTGACCCTCGCATTCAACGCATTCTGGCCACTACGGATTACTGGGTGTACACACTGCTCGACCCACGCTATAAGGAGAACCTTCCCAGTCTCATTCCCGAAGAGGAAAGGGGTTCGAGAGTGTTGCTATACCACAGGACCCTGGCGGACAAGCTGATGGTAAAATTCCCATCCGACAGCGCTAGTGGCAGAAGGCGCAGTTCCGAGGGCCATGTAGCAGGGGAGGTGTGTAGATCGAGCAGCATGTACAGCCCAGACAGTGCAACAGTCTTTAAGGGCCTGGCCAGCTTTATGGCTCCCCACCAAGACTGTGTCACCGCTCCCCAGTCAAGGCTGAGTCGGCGGGAGCACTGTAAAAGGATGGTGAGGGAGTACGTAGCCGATCGCACGACCATCCTCGGTGACGCCTCTGCCCCCTACAACTACTGGGTGTCGAAGCTGGACACGTGGCCTGAACTAGCGCTGTATGCCCTGGAGGTGCTTGCTTGTCCTGCGGCTAGCGTCTTGTCGGAGAGGGTGTTTAGTGCGGCTGGGGGAATCATCACAGATAAGCGTACCCGCCTGTCAACCGACAGGCTAACACTCATCAAGATGAACAAAGCCTGGATTTCCCCAGACTTCTCTTCTCCACCAGCGGACAGCAGCGATACCTAAGCAATACGTATTATGCACCCGCGGATGGAAGCTACGTTCTCTCTCACCATCCAAAACGGGGACATTTCTGCTTCATCAATCTGTGTCTAATATTCCTCCTCCTCCTCCTGCTCCTCCTCCTGAAACCTCAGGTAATCACGCTGAACGGGCAATTTTTCTTAGGGCCACAAGGCTCACTCATCTAATTTTTCGAAACAATTTTTATATGTTTCAATGCTCTTAAAAGCGTTGAAACTTTAACTTGAACCAATTTTTCGTTAAACTGGGCTGCCTCCAGGCCTAGTTACCACTTAAGCCACATTAACCAAAGCGATTAATGGGTTTCACCTGCCATTTTGGTTGGGCATGGCCAATTTTTACTGAGGTACATTAGTACTGTTGGTACACCAATTTTTTGGGGCCATCACCTACAGTGTAATCATAGCAATTTGTATGTTCTTCACCTGCACTCATGGTACAGAAAGGTGTGTGGGGTTGGCCTACACTTTAGCTACATAAATGTAACTTGGCTATACTGCAGCTACTGAAATGGAACGAAGACTGCGCTCCCACTATACTGCTGCTTCGGAATTGTTACTGGGGCCTGTCTTGAGTGCTACTATTGCTGACATGGAACGAAGACTGCGCTCCCGCTATAATGCTGCTTCGGAATTGTTACTGGGGCCTGTCTTGAGTGCTACTATTGCTGACATGGAACGAAGACTGCGCTCCCGCTATAATGCTGCTAGTGATATGTTAGTGGGGCCTGTCTTGAGTGCTACTATTGCTGACATGGAACGAAGACTGCGCTCCCGCTATAATGCTGCTAGTGATATGTTAGTGGGGCCTGTCCTAATGCTACGGCTGAAATGTTACGAATTCTGGGCTCTGCCTATACCGCTGCTAATGGTATGTCTCTGGGGTGTGGAAACAGAGGCTTCCCAAAGACATGATGGCGGCGAGGCCATTTCCCACCAACGCGGTTACTGTAAAGGTGCATATAACCACGGACACGTGTAGAGGACACGTAGTGCCTCAAAAACATCCCCCTCCTCCTCCAACAGGGAAAACAAACATTCTTGGCAAATGCCTTTGCATTGGTTCGTCTGGTGGCAGTCCAAGAATTTCACCTTTACCGACACTACAAGAGAGACCCCCCCCCACCATCCCCCCGCCACGGCCCACTTAATCCTGGCCACATTCCGAAAACCAACAAAATAAAACCGCGCTACTAGGTCCGCAGTCACCACCACATTACCACCAACGCGGTTACTGTTAAGGTACATATTACCAGTCTGACTGGGGCATGCAGAGACACCGTGACAGAATGAATAGTGTGTGACACATAGGTTCCCCATTGCTATGCCCACGTGTGCAGCTCCTGATGGCGGTGGCACAGGATTCTATTTCTCATTGCTTCTGTACAGCATTGTGGGGGGGGGGGGGAGTTGAAAAAAAACCAAAAACGTTTCGGCGCGGGACAACCCCTTTAAGTGTTTGGGATTTTTTTAAGTTGCACAGAAAATGAATGTCTATTAGGCTGGGTTCACACACGGCAGATTCCCGACGTAAATGTCGCGGTTTGGCTGCAGCGAAAAACCGCAACATTTCCGCCGGGAGGACCACGGCGTCAGCTTCGAAAAAGTAGGTTTTATTGCAGAAGATAACTTTTTTTGAGGAAGCGAGCAATACTACCAACTTTAATTAGCATTCGAAAGAAACATGCACGATACACCGTAATCCTTAATGGTCAGGAGACCAATTAAATTTGACCAATAATATTTGCCACAATCCATCTGTGTCATTAATGGCTGCCTTGGGCCTGACGAGTGGACGCCAATTTCGCGATATCTGGTTCTCTCTTCATCAACCGCAGTTTCAAGTCGCACCTTACACATCTGAAGTTTGTTTCTCGCTTTTGTCAGGAGCTCCTGAACCACGCTGAAGCCCCCCTCAACTAAGTACGTAGATGGAAAAGCTAAGACTAGCAACTTAACTTCCTGCCAGAGCATAAGATAGGAATTCTTCACTTTCAACCAAAAACATTCATAGCCACATTGTTGGAAAGGTGCTTGGGCTTCGCTATCATGTTTCAAGTCGATCAGCTACTCTTGTAATCTGGGATGACATTCTCCTGCATCTGCTGAAAATGGATTGAGTATGTATGTTGGTATTTCAAGGGTACGTGGATCATGAAACCTAGTTTGGATGTCTTCTTTGGCTTGTTTGAGGTGTGAGCAAAAAATGTCCAAGTCTGCGTTTTTGAAGTTTGTCTCTGTCTTCGCGTGCAATTTCTTGAAGACTCGGAAACTGACGGCGCTCGTATCGACTCAGGCTATTGATACAAAGGTCTAGTTTGGCAATGAAGGAAGAGATTATACCTTTAGCCTTAATGAAATTCATTTTCTCCTTGTAGCTTAGTGTTGACCTCATTGAGTTGAGATGTCAAATATGTCTGAGATGGGCAATATCAAGACGTCATAGTTCGATTATATCACAAAGGCGTGGGTCAATCGGCCAAAGAAACTCGATGACTGTCAAAAAGTTCGTAGAAATGTCATAGGCACTTTCCTCTTCACAACCGCCTCACTTCGGTGTGTAGGAGTAGACGTCATGGTCTTGACAGAGCTTGCAGAAAAGACATTCGTTCAAAGAGTGCGCTTTTATCTTGTTAACAGCGTTATTTATATAGCGAAAAGAATCATGCAATCTGTCAACTAAATGTTTAGGTGCTGCCGATGGATCACATAGTGGACTACCATTATGCCAGGTAGAGCAGATTTTAAATGGGCTATAAATCCGCGATATCGACCAATCATGGATACAGCTGTCACTTGCACAAGCAAGTACATTTGTCAAAGGAATGGTGTGTGTTTTTTTGTTTTTGTTTTTTTTTTTGTTTTGTGTGGAAAAATTCTTCCACTCTTTTGTGTATAGAGGAGTCTTTTGTGTCGATGATTAAATTTCTGGTAAACCGTTCCTCCACTACCTCTTCATTCTGATTTAATGAAACAAACGTAAGCTAGCAGCAATGCTTCATTGTCTCTAACCGTTGACTCGTCAATTTGCATTACAAATTCTGTGTTAACATGTCCAAAAGCGTTTCTTTCAAATCTGCAGCCATCTCGTCAATTCTTCTTGAAATTACTCAAAGGAATCTATTTCACTGTGACACGCTTGTGAGGCCCCAGCATTGTACTGACAAATCTCTGCGGGTAACACTGCATATGATTTGCCACATTGCACTATTAATAAAGACTTTATAGGAAGCAAGGAGGCCTTTGTCAATATTGAGATCAGGTTTTCCGACTAGCTGGCCTACAGTGCTGCGGTTCTCAAACTTTGACTTTTAACCTTGGAAAAATGAAATAGGCTTACCCACTTTGTCTGAATGCATTTTTGCAAGATGATCACTCAGTCTTGACTGCTTCATAGCTTCACTAAAAAATGCCTTTTCATAAACGAGACACAAGGGAAACTGTCTGTTTTGTAAGAGAAGAGATGAATCTGTATTTCAAGTATTCATTTAAATATTGATGGCATTTCTTCTTGGCCATTTTTATAAAGTATGCTTTAAGAATGCACTGTTGCGCTCTCATATAATCTGACTTTTTTTTTATAACTCCATGATTCCACTACAGATCAATCACACTGGATAACCTAAAGCAAAACCTAACCCACTGTATTCCATAATGCCGCTGATTGGCTTGAACTTTGAATTTGTGTGGGTCTCTGGGAGTTGTAGTTTAAATCAGTGTTCTGAAAAGATACTGTGTCCGCTAAGACTATGACTGCCAGAGACTCACAGGTGGAAGTTTGAAGCCGTTCCAGCCGATCTGCGGCATTATGGAATACAGCAGGTTAGGTTGTGCTGTACGGTTACCCAGTGTTATGAAGTGTGATGGCTCTGTAGTGGAGTCATGTAGTAACAAAAGTCATACATTATATGATAGAGGCGTGCAGGCTGACACAACTAGCATTACATGTAAGTGATTCATATGGAAATTGCTGCTTCGGTTTTCGTCAGTTTCGGCTTTCATTGATTGTTTTCGTACGGGTGATCGTCAAACTGAGGTATCACTACTAATTTTAAAAAAATGTAGTTACTAGACGAAGAAAAATCAACAAAGCAAAAACAAAATGCCCCCCTGGCACCCCAGGGTGCAATGACACCAACGTTGAGGACCACTGTTCTAGCTCACTGGCTGCCAACCTTACAGCTATCAAACACCTTCATGGCCATAAGTGAGTCGAGTGTACCCACAAATGCATTTGTTTAGTCAAAGTTTCATAGCGGTCATTACAGCCAATCTCTGATTGGGGGGTTTCATTATTTTTTATTTTATTTATTCTTATTTTTTTGTAGCATCTTTGCTTATTTGCATGTGGTTTGTTTCCACCCCCCCCCCCCCCCTTTTTTTTTTTTTTTTTTAATTTTGTGTTTTTATGTAACTGTAGTATATTTGTAACTACTTCACAGAGGGGGCAGTATAGAGTCAACTAGGAAATATAAGCCCAATTCACAGACGTGACTACCACTAAAAACGTATTTTATTAAATATATTAAAAGACATAAACTGGGCACTACAAAGACAACACACAGCAACCAGGTACCTCCAGACACAGATTCGTTATAGGAGGATAAGGACCTGGAGTTATTTGATACTTGATAAGCGATAAAAAAAAAAAAAAAAAAAAATGTTTTATGATAACAAACAAAAACACTCTACCCAAGATGGATTCAAAAAAGCAAAGGATAATTCAATATAGGAGCCAAAAGAGCTGGTTTATTCTATGTGTAAACAAGGCAGGGTTACCATTTGGACTCTCACTTGTGATGGAACACTATCACTATCAGTGATCAGGACTCGGGCTCCAACAATTGAGCGTCCTGAATTGTTATGGGTGTCGACAAGACAGGATCACCATCTAGGTATTCACTTATGATGATCAGTACTTGAGTAAGCCAGTACAAATACTCAGATCAGTACTTGAGTTGGTCAGTACTTATACTCTACGCGTTTCACCATTAATTTGTTGGATCATCAGGAGATACAGTACTTGAGTCATAGGTTCAAAGGTAGAGGGAATGAGAAATCCCCGAGAGAACATCAAACTAATATATAAAAAGCTGTATCTAAGATGAATACAGCAAAACTTGTGTAGTGATCAGGATAAATATCCTTATTATAGGAGAGTTCTATACTCTCAGTTAGGGCATTAAGGTAACTCTTAGGGTTGGGGGCCTGCCAAAAGGTTCCTCTAAACAAGGAAAAAGGGAGACATCAGTCCTTTATGTTGTTTTAATTAGGAGTTTTATACTCTAGAATTGTGCTTGGTTAACTATCAGTCACGCCTCCTGTGTGACCTCATTTATCTGGCACCGCTCCCTCCGTTACGACGGGATTGTCCGTTCGGCCCGGCATCCGTCTAGTCCCTCCTACCCGCCCCGCGGTAAGTCTTCGGTCCTTGACACTCCCCTTTCTTGTTTATGCATGTGCGGGCGTGTCCTTCAGGACGCCATAGTACAGGCAACGACATCAAGTAGTGGGTGTATCCCCACAGAAGAAGCTGTACGTGCGCGCTACGTGCGCAGTGACGTCAGCTACGTGTTGACTTCTGTTCCGTATTCCGTTACCTAGGTAATGGCTTGCGTCCCGGATACCCACCGCTACATTGTCCTTCCGCATAGGCAATCGGTGGATGGATCCAGAAGCTAAAGGCCTGCACCCCAGGATCAGAATCTATCCCTGGGCTGTTCAGGTACAGATTCCTGGATTGGGACTACTACACCGGATTTTCTTTGCTTCTTAGCCGCAGATAACCTCTGTTTATGGACTGACATGCCACGATAGGCTGTATCGATTAAGCCGGCCCCCTTGGAGGCGTGTCTATGGATATATAAGCAGCTCCAAATGGGGCATTTTTCATTCCCTAGCCTACCATCAAGGCGATGGGTCATACCTTTTTCTTTGCTCTCTCTTGAGCCCTATATCTGGGGGGTTTGCTGGGGTTGCTTGCCTGAAATCTAACTACTAGGAAACTAGCTTTATGGCTTGTCTATCTTGAGAGCATGCACAGCGTCTAAAAGTGTTTCTACAACTAGGTCAGGAGAGTTTGACTCATACTAATGTCATACCTCCATACTAATGACCTCTATGCAAGCAATTTGGACATCTAAAAGTGCTTCTACAATTAGGTCAGGAGAGTTTGACTTATATTAATGTCATACCTCCACACCAATGACCTCTAATGCGAGCACTTTGGGTTGGAATCTAGCACTTTAGCTATTCTTGTTTGCTTAAGTGCAATTAATTGGGTCAGGAGATCAGGACATAATTTTATGCCTTATCCCCATATTGATGACCTAAATTCTAACTCGATACGCTAACTACTTTGAGTATCCTACTTGTGCATGACAAGCATTATACCATCTCTCTAGCGCTCAGATATTTGAGAGCAGTGCCCCCCCATATTTTCGGGGACGCTCTACTCTACCTCTGTGCATGTATTGACGGGCATACTTTGAAATAAACACCTCTCGTTATGTACCTACATATATCTAGCTATTAACCGCTAGCACACAAGATAAGCTTCCTTGTTTAGAGGAACCTTTTGGCAGGCCCCCAACCCTAAGAGTTACCTTAATGCCCTAACTGAGAGTATAGAACTCTCCTATAATAAGGATATTTATACTGATCACTACACAAGTTTTGCTGTATTCATCTTAGATACAGCTTTTTATATATTAGTTTGATGTTCTCTCGGGGATTTCTCATTCCCTCTACCTTTGAACCTATGACTCAAGTACTGTATCTCCTGATGATCCAACAAATTAATGGTGAAACGCGTAGAGTATAAGTACTGACCAACTCAAGTACTGATCTGAGTATTTGTACTGGCTTACTCAAGTACTGATCATCATAAGTGAATACCTAGATGGTGATCCTGTCTTGTCGACACCCATAACAATTCAGGACGCTCAATTGTTGGAGCCCGAGTCCTGATCACTGATAGTGATAGTGTTCCATCACAAATGAGAGTCCAAATGGTAACCCTGCCTTGTTTACACATAGAATAAACCAGCTCTTTTGGCTCCTATATTGAATTATCCTTTGCTTTTTTGAATCCATCTTGGGTAGAGTGTTTTTGTTTGTTATCATAAAACATTTTTTTTTTTATCGCTTATCAAGTATCAAATAACTCCAGGTCCTTATCCTCCTATAACGAATCTGTGTCTGGAGGTACCTGGTTGCTGTGTGTTGTCTTTGTAGTGCCCAGTTTATGTCTTTTAATATATTTAATAAAATACGTTTTTAGTGGTAGTCACGTCTGTGAATTGGGCTTATATTTCCTAGTTGACTCTATACTGCCCCCTCTGTGAAGTCGTTAATTACCTACCTATGGCAGGCTTTCTTTCACGGGATATCCGTACAACTGAATGGGTATCTGAGGCTAATTCTGTGTTTTCTGAAGAAGGCTATACCCCCAGCCCAGAAACCGTCTCAATTCGATCCGTTTTCAAAGAATTGACCAAAGTTTACAGGGAGTACGTTCGATGTTGGTGGGAGATACAAGGGTTGTCTAAGTATGAAGAGTATAAAATTGTACCTAGAGGGTTGAGGATCTCTGTGTTGCCCCCACCCCGTTGCCGCAACACTGAGTTTCTCAAAAAGTGGGAGACTGAAGCGACTAACTCCTCTCTTAGACTCATCAAGCTTCTACTAGAAGAAGAGAAAAATACCTTTATAAAAGATCAAAAACAGTTAGAAGACTGGATAGAAAAATCAAAAAATTTTCTCGCTGATCCAGAGTATTCCTCTCTGGAAAAAAACCTACAAGATAATATCTCCAAATATACACAACATATTAAGGACAGAAAACACTCCCTGTTTACAAGAGATCTAGCTGATTTTAAGGAAAACAGGGCATATTTTGGCCAGAACAGGCACTCTGGAACAGAACTGAGCTCCTCAGAGACGGATCAATCCGATACTGAGGGAACAAGAATCCCCCATAGACCTAGCTATCCCCGACATAATCAAGGACGTAATAGAGTACGAGGTCGAGGTCGAGGACGTTCTAACCAACAACCTCCTCAAGACCTCCCCATTTCACAGTATTTTTTGCGGGGGCGCAGGGATCAGCAGACAAATCACTGACATTACTTAACAATCCTGAAGTACACCAAGGGATTGTCGGTGATTCATCAATCAGTGAAGAAATGAAGATCATAAATTTGTCCGCATACATACCTACGAGTCATGAAATTGCAGTTCTGAAGAGGGGGCTGTCCTTTGTCCCGACAACCCGTTTTCAGCCGTTCGTGTGGGCAAAGGACATCTCCCTCTTCGTCAGAAAACTCCGGTGGAAAAAATATTTTTCCATTAAGGATGACAAACTGGCTAAGGAACTTGGTTTAGCCAGCTCAGATATCCCAGCCATTAGAGCTCTTCAGAGTTTAGAAGAGGAGACATCTATGGCTAGTACTAACTGCAGACTCCGCAATAAATCAAATCCACCGGTCATTAACTGTCCTTAGTTGGACCTATTTGAAAAACTTGTTCTGAGAGATCTGAAAAAAATCAAGCCTGGATATGTTAAAACTTCAAACATGACTAGATCGGAAAAATCAGCACTGAAGGATCTTGAAAATAATGAGCAGCTCGTGATTAAACCTTCCGACAAAGGGGGCAACGTGGTGTTGTTGGATACAAACAAATATATTGATATGTGTATGGACCTTCTGAGCGACACAACCACCTATGCCATACTCAGAGATGATCCAACCAATACTTTTCAAACAGCTCTTAATCGAATTCTGTGTACAGCTAAAGAAACTAAATGCATTAGCGATACAGAATTCAAATTCATGACCCCAACTACACCTAGAATAGCAATATTCTATGCCTTACCCAAGATCCACAAAGGCACTAGTCCCCTTAAAGGACGTCCAATCGTATCTGGCATTAATGTTCTCTCGGGGATTTCTCATTCCCTCTACCTTTGAACCTATGACTCAAGTACTGTATCTCCTGATGATCCAACAAATTAATGGTGAAACGAGTAGAGTATAAGTACTGACCAACTCAAGTACTGATCTGAGTATTTGTACTGGCTTACTCAAGTACTGATCATCATAAGTGAATACCTAGATGGTGATCCTGTCTTGTCGACACCCATAACAATTCAGGACGCTCAATTGTTGGAGCCCGAGTCCTGATCACTGATAGTGATAGTGTTCCATCACAAGTGAGAGTCCAAATGGTAACCCTGCCTTGTTTACACATAGAATAAACCAGCTCTTTTGGCTCCTATATTGAATTATCCTTTGCTTTTTTGAATCCATCTTGGGTAGAGTGTTTTTGTTTGTTATCATAAAACATTTTTTTTTTTTTTTTTTTTTTATCGCTTATCAAGTATCAAATAACTCCAGGTCCTTATCCTCCTATAACGAATCTGTGTCTGGAGGTACCTGGTTGCTGTGTGTTGTCTTTGTAGTGCCCAGTTTATGTCTTTTAATATATTTAATAAAATACGTTTTTAGTGGTAGTCACGTCTGTGAATTGGTAGTATATTTGTAAATTTAAGTATTTCAGATTGGGGTTCTAATATGAGCGTTCGCCAGTGCTTATCTCTCGCACGGCGAGTGCCAAGCACATTGTGTACTGCTTCGTGGCGACAAATCTCCACACTATATTGGCCCGTATGTGCGCCCAGATAGTGCATGTCATGCTCTCTTTTTGCGCACAAGGCACTATTGTCAATGTAAAGTTAGTTACTGTTTACATGTGCAAAAGCCTGTGCTAAACTCCCGTGTGGGAGGGCCTTAGTGGTTTCACAGCTGCGTTGGGGCTCAGTCTAGAATTTCCGTCTCTCTGCCCAGTTTTCGGAGGATGTAAAACTGAATGATTTTCAGTGTTGTGGTTTTTTTTTTTTTTTTGGTGAGAACCTATTTATATCAATGTGGAAAAATACTGATCAGTTCATTTCAGTTTTACGTCCTCCAAAAACTGAGCTCTAACCTAAGAATTTGCAAAGGTTAATATATACTGTAGACAAATGAACACTTTCTGAGTAGTTACATGTGAGCATTTTAAATAAACTGATTTAGCATAATTGGGTTGGATAATGAAGCAAGACAAACAACTTGATGATCATAGTAAAGTTGGCAACATGCATGTGGTGTGGTTCTGTTAAACCAGTCCCTGTTAATTTCCACTTTCAGTGGTTGAAGTTATGCCAAGATCACAACCCCTGTTCTTATGCCAGACCCCAGACCAGCTCTTACAGTGACTGTCACACTAGGGGGATGCGTTTACCTGTATTTGGGGCTCCTACAGATGCCCAAGTTATAGTGAAAAACTGTGAAATTAAAGGGGTTGTCCCGCGCCGAAACGGGGTTTTTTTTTTTTTCAATAGCCCCCCCCCCCCGTTCGGCGCGAGACAAACCCAATGCAGGGATGAAAAAAAAAAAACAGATAGTACTTACCCGAATCCCCGCGCTCCGGTGACTTCTTACTTACCTTGCGAAGATGGCCGCCGGGATCTTCACCCACGGTGGACCGCAGGTCTTCTGTGCGTTCCATTGCCGATTCCAGCCTTCTGATTGGCTGGAATCGGCACACGTGATGGGGCGGAGCTACGCGATGACGCGTAGAAGGGGGCGGAGCCAGAACGCCGCTGCTGCCGAGACCCAAGAGAAGGGAGAAGACCGGACTGCGCAAGCGCGTCCAATCGGGCGATTAGACGCTGAAAATTAGACGGCACCATGGAGACGGGGACGCCAGCAACGGAACAGGTAAGTGAATAACTTCTGTATGGCTCATAATTAATGCACAATGTACATTACAAAGTGCATTAATATGGCCATACAGAAGTGTATACTCCCACTTTGTTTCGCGGGACAACCCCTTTAAAGAAAAATCATTTATTTAAAAAAAAAAAAAAATTAAGGCCAGACTTTGGATTGTGTCCTAGCAGGACTGAGCATTCTTTACGGGTTATTTCATATCGGGAATGCAGTGGGGCAACAGTGACAGCTTGGTACAACCCCTGTCAAAAGATTATGTACTTGAGTTTTTAGAGAGATGGGAGAGAAAAAAAAATATCAGAGGGGGACACAATATTAAGCTTTCTAATTTTTAGTGAAATGAACCACTCTATTTTCCTTATTCATTTTACAGTATGCTCCTTCCATTTTTGTATGCTGCTGTCTCAAACAAGATTTGCAGAAATGTACTAAACATTGACTAAGGAAAAGTACAAAAGAATAATGGGTTCCTTGGTGGCTGAAACATTCCAACCAAGAGATTGAGAAAGCAGACTCCATCGCTCGGATTGTAGTGCTCCGGTTCGTCATTCGTTCCTAAAACACTTGATTATTTTTCATTCCTTTACCTGTTGTTCTGAGAAGCCACTACTCCTGCGAGAAGTTTATTTGGCATTTTAGATGTTAAATTCTTTATTATGCATATTTTATGAGTTTAGTCTTATGAACCAATGGCAATAAATGAATTATAATTTGAATTATTGTAATTGAGGCATGCGTTTCTATAAAAACTGCTGCCTGTCAATTTAAATACAGATAACTTTTGATCACATCCACTTGTGTGTGGTTTTACAAGTTATTTCGGAGCTCGGCCTGTATACTTCTAACTACATTTGGACCCTAGAAGCATGCCACATGGCAAATAGATTTATTGGCACTAATATAGTCTTTATTTTTCATAATAGATGACGTGCATGGCTCATTTGCTTTCCTGGATGACTCTGGCACTGCAACTTTGAGATCACGGCCTGGTCACAGAGTGAGACCCATGCTTCAATTTTCTACTAGTGTAAGTATCTTTTTACAGTAAATTTGGCCATTTTGAAATCCTATTTGCAACCGCTTTTGCATTGTCACAAAATGAGGCTTTTCCTATCTTAACCCTTTAAGGACCAGGCTATGCTGTACCTTAAGGACCAGACACTTTTAGAGCTTTTACCCATGTGGTGGTTTTAATACCCTATTTAATTTTTTCATTGCTAGTTATTTATTTTTTAATATTTTTTTTCACTGAAACTTTTTTTTTTTTTTAGTATATTTTCGCTAAAGTAAAGTATAAAAATATGTTCCTTGTTTCGGATCTTGTGATCTATATCATATGTATGGCTTTTGATTACAGGGCGCATACAGCGACAGTTTTGGCGTCTGCTTTGCGTTACGTTCTTATTGCATTTTTTATTTTTTTTATTCTGCAATTTTGTTTTACTTTAGATATTAAAAATAATTACATACATATATGACATCATGGGGGACGTAAGACCTAAGGGGGACATTCATGTCTTATTTGACACTTTTCCAGTGTAGCTGAGGCATCCATAGGAGTCCCAGTTACAGGGGAAAACATCCCCTGTAGTGAGAATAGTCACTGGCACAGCTGATCAGGGTAAGCTAGAACCCTGTAGCTCTGCTGTGACGGGGAATCCCGGCAGCCAGCTCGCGTAGTGGAAGAACTATTTTCACTTTCACTCTTTCGTACACAGTGCTCAATAAGGGCTGTGTACTAGAGGAAGAAGGCAGAAAGGGTTATAAACCATTCCTGCCTTCTCCCACAGGTTCTCGCCTGTCACTAACAGCTGACAACCCAAAAAATGCTTCTGTGGGTACTGGTGTATCTTCATGCCACCAGAAGCGAGGGGTTTGACAGGGATAGCATGGAAGAACGCCCCTATCACACCTGTAGCTCACAATTGGCAGCAAGATGTTGTCTGAGAAGCTTCTGGGTTTCCATGAAGAATAGCTGGAAGCGCTGTCCCTGCGGCCATGTTCCCCTGGAGCCGCACACGTAGGGAAAGCAGCAGCCAACGGAGCGGCTGCTTGGTGAATTACACAGCTGGGGAGATGGAACTGCACACTCACAGCCAATTGGGAGCTAGGGGTGTGACAGGCCCATCCCTCTCTGAAAGCCCTGTCACACCCCAAGCTTCCGGTGGCATCAAGGTACACCAGCACTGCTTCTGTGCTTGGTCCTGTCACACCCGTAGCTCACAATTGGCAGCAAGATGTTGTCTGAGAAGCTTCTGGGTTTCCATGAAGAATAGCTGGAAGCGCTGTCCCTGCGGCCATGTTCCCCTGGAACACTGCTACACTCCTCGGCCCCCTCACTCACCGGATCAGTAGTGCTGTCTGTGGGGCCATGTCCCCCATGCGGTACAAGAAGTCTAGGGACACCTTCACAGTGTTGTCCGGGTAAGCAAAAATCAGCATTGATGTGCCCCTGCTGCAGGACAGGTAATTGCCGATGGGGGATTTCCTCCGGTCTCCTCAGTGCTGTTGCCTCCCACGCGCTCCCCGCTGTGCTGCCAAAGGAGGCCAGCGGATGCTCAGCGCAGTGCTGGTGACACAACCCCGCAGCTACAACAGAGCAGCAGCCGACGGAGCAGCTGTGCTGCCGAAGTTCCCCCGCTACCGCTCCTACACAGCAGCTACAGCAGCCCACGGAGCGGTACAAAGAGCCGAAGCAACAGGCACAATAGCAGCACAGCCCACGGAGCCGCACACGTAGGGAAAGCAGCAGCCAACGGAGCGGCTGCTTGGTGAATTACACAGCTGGGGGGATGGAACTGCACACTCACAGCCAATTGGGAGCTAGGGGTGTGACAGGCCCATCCCTCTCTGAAAGCCCTGTCGCACCCCACGCTTCCGGTGGCATCAAGGTACACCAGCACTGCTTCTGTGCTTGGTCCTAAATGGGTTAAACACTATGCCATGTATGTCTGATAACCATGATTTTGATAAATATAGTTATTTCTGCATTTTCTGCCCACTTTCCGATGGGAGTATAGTGACAAAAATATGGTTGTACTTTCTGTGCCCACAAACTCTGCAACGTATATTTCCCATAAGCGATGTATGTAGTTACCTTGGTGCAAGGATTTATGGTAGCGTCTGATAGGACAAGAGAAAGAGCAGAGCCTAGATATTTGACTTATTGATACAGTTTGAATGAAGTGGCAACTAGAGGCAGCACAGAAGTTGTCAGATTGTGTAAATGTGATGGAATAGTCTTTTGCATAACCAAAAGTCAAATTTTAAAACCTTGCAGTCACTAGTGGAAAAAAAGCTTTTAAAGGTAAAGGTCAGTTCTGTTCACCGTAAACTAAATTATCATGCTGTTTGGTTGTGTTTTTTTTTTTTAAATATCCACTTCCTTGAAAAATGAAAGATTGCTTATACATGCCATGTAATGTCTGCCGCTTTAAATGTATAAAGCTTGGATTAAATCTTACATTTTGGTGACTGTTTAATTTATTTCAGAACACAGATGCACAAGGGCTGGCTGTACCGACCCCTTCCGTGCCACTAGGCTTTACTGATAATGCTTCTATAGGTATGATTTTGTTTTTTTCTCTCAAACTCGAATTTTGTTGTAGAAAACTTTTGATTTGGTGCAAAGTAGTTTCCCTGAGTGTAAGAAGGAAGTACAAGACCTTATTAAATTGGTAGACTGATGATTGAATTTAAAAAGTACCTGTTAGGAGTGCTAATGTGGCTGTTGTAGTAAATGCTTATATTCCCCATTACATTAAATATTTCTAGAGTATCTTTTGTTAGACATGTGTTGCAACATTCACTTGTATTTCCTTTACTTGTCGATAATGAGCAAATTGACAACTGGGTTTTAACATTCTATTTGTCAAAGGGGCATGGCCTAATACTTTGACTGTGTCAACACCTATCGGACTGTATCAGACAGTGTAGGGTCACACCCCAAATGATAACACACAGTTGTCAACTTGTTTGTAAATTTGCTGTAGGAATAACAGAACAGAGCAATGGCACAATGCAGAGTTAGTTAAGACAGTTGCACCAGAGCTGTTATATGGGGAATGCAATACTGTCATAAATGTTTGGTAACCATATCCTTTAGCAGTTTTTTTTTTTCCATTTGTGCTACTGTTTTTATAATTTAAAAAACAAAACCCTGAAATGTTGCAGTTTTCCCTCTGACCACTTGCCCTCATAATAGACTGACACTTCCTAGTCTGTACAAAACACTTCTTAGCAGTCATTTCATCATAGGCAAAATTGGGCAGTGGATAGGCCTGGATCCACCACTGACAATAGGTGGGGTGGTTACACACAATGGTCAACAGACCAAAGCAGCAGCCTGGGCAAATAGATTTGAACACTCTATTTTTTTTTTTTTTTGATAATTTTTTTTTTTAAACAAATATATGGGTGATACATTCTCTTTAAATAGTGGAAATGCAATATCAGAATCTCCGCAGGCATGCTGAACTATTGTTTTAAATTGTTGGATACATTTTTCAATGCTGACTTGCTTTTAGATGGGTTGCTTTCAAAGTTTCATTTTCTCACATTGTCAGGTTTATGCTTTTAATTACAAGTATTCACTTTTGATTTCCAGGCAATGGCCCAAAGCTGAATGGAAACTACAGAATGTGTAGTTCTGCCGGAGATCTACATTTAGTTAACTATTATAATGATGATTTTGAGGAGATCCCTGCACCACCGTCTATGCCGCCACCACCTCCTCCAAACATGGCGCCTCCACCGCCACCGAAAAAAAGTCCTCCTTCATCCGCTATTTCATCTCCATCATCTCCAAGCCCTCCAGACTTTATACCCCCAATTCCAAATTCTTCAGCACCTAGGCCACCTAGTTTTTTAGTAAATCAATTTGCAGGACCAACAGCTGAACAGCAGCAAACTAATGTTGCTAAATGGAAATCTGAGATTGCACTTAATGCTGTATCAAAAGACTCGCCCATGACCTTGCCTAATAGACTTTCCTTAAATCCTGCTGCTTTCCAATATACTCAGGGGCAGGCCAATTTTGACATGGAACCTCGGTCCACTTTACCAAAGTCATTTAAAATACCTCCTCCAGCTCCAACCAGGACATCCTCAATACAGCCGCAAGAGCCACTAAACATTGGCTATAAAGACCCTCCCCAATCTCCCGTACCCTCTAGCTTTAATCCAACTTTTCAAGCTAAACTTTTCGCAGCAAGACAGGGAGAGCAATCTCTTGACACATTGAATAAAAGAAAATCTGTGCTGATAATGGAAGATCTTCCTGATTTCATGGAAAACTCTGATCAAAGAATAGAAAAATCGGCAAATGTGACAGATTCAGTAGGCTCTAAGGCTGTTTCTTCACTAAAAGATAGCACAAATGTTCAGAATCCTAAAGTAGAGTTAAAGAAGCAAATTCCTCAAGTAGAGTTAAAGAAGCAAATTAAGACTGAAGATGCTGTAAATAATAAAATGGAACCTGCATCAATATTTCAAGAAAATCAGCCATATGAACTGACATCAGTTCCTGTAAAACATGAGGAAGAACAAAAAGATTCCCAGAATGGAACTGAACGTAATACTTTAACCAGAAAACATGGATTTATACAGGAAGTGCACCCAACTTCAAAGCCTACTGTTAAAATTATTTCACTGAAACCTATTATAAGTGAGCTTTCATTATTAAATCCAAATGGGTCTAAACAGGATTCTATACCCAGAAAGGAGACAGATATATTATCTCAGGAGCTGACTAAAATGGATAATGAAGTTAAACCAAAACCAGAAAAGAGTTTAGAAAATGTAAAGGAATGTCCTCCCTCACCACCTTTGATGGCGCCACCACCTCCACCAACCCTGATTGTTTTACCAAATCAACAATCAATAACTCCTCTTCCACTGCCTGTGCAAAATGGTGCACCACAAAAGACTTCATCTGTCATTAATTCAACAGCTCAACCACCTGCTCCTCTTTTTAATCCTGCTACAGTAACACTTATGACTTCACCAGCGCTTTCTCCAAAGCCGAAGACTATTACTGTCACTCCAAAACCGCAAGCTCTTGTTCCTCCACCACCAAAAGCACCACCAGCACCTCCACCACCAATAGCACCACCAGCACCTCCCCCTCTGCCAAGCACTGTTGGTCCATCAAGTTCAGTACCATTGCTAGAAGCTTTACAAGCAAAACAGCAGACCCTAAGAAATATTCCAAAGTCTATAGAGGTTAGACCAGCACAGAAGAGTGCTATCTCGGGTATTGGCGATGAGCAGAAAATCAGGGTTGGCAAGATAAAGAGTGAGTTAGAAGCGTTATTCTCTCCAAAAAAAGATGAGGGAGGGGAAAAGCTTAAAAAACCTTGTCCTGATCCAGAGGTCAATAAGAATTCCAATGGAAATCTTTCACACTCGAAGGGTGGAGAAAATAAACTGGTGAATTCATTAATGTTGAAAGTGCCTCTGCTACCCGCTAAATTTGATAAAGATGATGATGATGTTGATTCAGACAATTCTGAATGGATGCCTAAAAGTAATAACATGGATATTCCGCTTCCTGAGCCAGACTATTTACCAAAAAGCCCCATTCTCAAAACTGAGAAATCAACCTATTCAGAGGTACAAAACAAAATTCCAAAGGCAACTCTTGAGATATCTGTTCCTCCTTCCCCACTTGCCTCCTCTCAAGACACCGATACAGCAGATGTCATGGAGAGCTCTATTCCAACCTACAAGCCACACCGTAAAACAAAGGTATCAACTGAAAGTAGTATCTTTGATGAACTGCCAGTAGTAACTTCAAAACCAGAAGCGGATGTTGGCATGAACCTGTATAGTATTCCTCAACGTACAGAAACTGCAACTTCAGAGCTCTCTATGAAGGAAGAACCTCTTGCATCTCAAGCCAAAAGTTCAATTAAGTTTTCTACTACTGGAGAAAAAGTTGAAGCCAATTCTCCAATGGCTTTACTAATGGCAGCACAGAAACGAGCACAAAAAGCAAAGTCCTTAGAAAGACCTAACCTTCCAAAAATTTCTGTTACAAATGGGGTTGTTACGAGCTCATCCGCCTCTCCATATACTGAGAGGAAGGTAAATACATTTGTTGTTGTTCCCAATAAAGACAATGTAGGACAATTTACTGAGGAAGTTACGAGTTTTACATCAAATTCATCCCATGGTTCAGATTCTACTTCTATTCCATCAGCCTGGAGAGATGCGGAGCCCCAGTATTCTGGTATACGCAGGACTTTTGATAGAAATTTCGAGAACTCCGTTGACCAGTCCAGTACACCATATGTTTATAACTCACCGGCTGTACTAGAGTCTACCACAGACAGGCATGAAGAATACTTGGAGCCAAAAACAATAGTCAATGATCATATTTCTACCACTGTGCCAAATTCAACTGAATCCTCTACTTTTAATCTCTCCTCTTTTCCTTCACCTTTTCCTAAATCAAAAATGATGAGTTATGAAATGGAATATGGAATAATCCCGCCTCCAGAGGAGTTCATGAACAGTCCAGTAGGTTCCAATAGCAATTTGAATAGCATACCGCAGGAAGACAGATCCTATAATTTTGATTACAATGCAAGCCATCAGTTTGATGTAATTCCAAACTACAACAGAAATAATTCAGTTATTCAGCCTTTTGCTTCTCTATCAACCTCAAGCAACAGTGGCTTTAGCAATTACAATGACAACTACAGCATGGCAGCTCAAGATTCGCAGAGGGGGTCTCTTATTAAGAAACGACTGTACATGCCTGAACCGGAGAGTTCAAGGAACTATGGGCTAAATACAAGCTCAATGAGGTCTTCTACAATGCCACTATCTTATAGTAGTATGCATGCACAGTCTAGCTTGAATATGGTTCCAGATTCATGGCGTTCCAACACTATGTCAAGATTCATACCTCAGGGAAGGAGAGTGTCCTCTGAGAATGCTAGCCGAATGGTACCGTCTATGATGGATATGAAGTACAGATCTCAAAATTCAGATTTTTCACTGGAAACCTCATCAGCTAGGTTAGTGTGATTCTATTGAAATATTTCATATAGATGTTGCAAAAAGTTGTTACTTGACGGTTTCTTTCATGTTCTGAACCTGTTAACTAACAGTCATTACTTAAAATTCAGTTCCTTATTTTGCTTTAATATATAGAAGATGTAGTTTTAGATTACAGGGCACATACTGTACGGTGATTGTTTTGGTTGGTGGGTCATTTTCTTAGGTCTCCTTTTTTTTTTTTTTTTTTTTAATTTCACACTTTTACACTGTGGCTAGGGCGTCCATAGGAGCCCCAGTTACAGGGGAAAATGTCCCCCTGTAGTGGTAATAATCACAAACAGAGCTGGCCTGGGTCTGCTCTGCTATAATAGGGTGCTGCCGGCGGTCACGTGATCGCCGGGTTGCATAGTGGAAGTAATACTTCCGTTTTCACTTTTTAGGTGAGCGCTATGTACCCAGGAAAGGAGAAGGTAGAATCGGTTAAAATACCCCTTCTCCGGGTCCTGACTGCAGAGAACCCAACCTGTTCCTGCAATCAAGCATTTAGTGTGCCTGGTCCTCAAAGGGTTAATGGCCACACAGCTTCTGACTTCATGCTGCACACTGTATGTATCGGTAGTCTAATACAATATTTGCTGCTCACGTGAGCGGCGCTGGCCAATTAAGGCCTCATGTCCACTTGGAAAATCAGGCCTGCCTCGGATTCTTCATGCAGAATCCCGCAGCGGGTCCCTCCTTTCCCGCGGACATGGGGTCTAAAAAGATGAACTCACTTGTCCAGACGCTGCGGATCTTCTCCCTGTCGCGGACGGATCTTTCTTCAGCCCGGCGGATGTGCTCGGCACACCAGCAGCGTGCCGCGCGCATGCGCCGGGCACTGTATTTTTTTTCTTTTGAACTCCTGCTCTCCTGCAACAGAGAGCAGAAATTCAGTTGTGGGTGTGCCGCGGACCTGGATGGCTTCCACAGGCTTCAATAGAAGCCTGCGGGAGCCGTCCCCGCAGGAGAGCCGCACTAAAAACGGAGCATGCCGTGGGGTGTTTTCCCACACACTTAATCCGCGCCTCAGGGGAAAATGACATCCGCAGGTATTTAACTACCTGCGGGTGTCCAATCCAACCCTACGGGGCGCGGATCACGCTGTGGGAGAAACGTTGCGGATTTTAAATTTTATTTAAGCAGTGGACATGAGGCCTAAAGCTGGTGTAGCGTCTTATACTAATGATGCATGCTAATTCACAGTGGGCAACAGATGGCCAGGCAGTATGGCCATCTTTGCTTGCTCTGAATCGGAGGGTTGTGTTTAAAGGTGTGTTTTTTTTTTTTTCGTTTTTTTTTCTTTTTTTAAGAAATTGCAGGGAAAGGAGGGAAGTTGCACCATACGGGCCTCTCCCTTCTGCCACCCCATACACTGCGAGGCTGGCTGTATAACTTTTCAGTCCTTCGTCAGATAAATAAACTGATATTCCATAATTGTGCTATATTCTTACTGATGTGGCCTCAGGACTTTCAATATTTAGGTAATCTTTTAGGTCTATTTATAACATGGATGAGTAGAATTCACAGAAGGATATTTTCCTTTTCTCTACTTGGGTTATATAGAATGGCTCTATGGAGAACAAGAGCAGCAATATCTGAGGGTTACACTGACATCTAGCAAGTTATAACATTGCGTTCTGCTTTTAAACAGCTTTTTTTTTCTGGTTTCCCCAGGTCACAAAGTAAACACCAGCAAGGCATGACGTTCACTGTCAGACCAGGCACCAGACAGCCAATTTCTCAGACTTATCAAGGAGGCTACCTGTAAGCATGTCTTCCTGGATGCCAAGTTCCTGCCATTTTGCCTACAAACTGTAATAAAGTAGCTTTTAAGATCGGAATTGATATTCTAGAAATGACTCAATGGCAGAAGGAACTAATCTGTAAACTCAAAAAAAACAAAGTTTATTTTTTTTCCTCCTGCTGGTTCATTTTTCTACAATTGAGAAGATATGCCAACAATGTAACTATACCACTAGAACATGCAAGCTGGATTCTATATGTTTTGTGTATTTCATCATATGTGGCTATTGCAAATATTTTAATATTTTTACTTTCTCTTTTTTTAATGTTGCTATTTGTCTTATTTTACATGTTATTGTTATGTGCCTATTACCTTTATTTTGAATATTTTGCTGATACGCTTAATTTTGTTGTATAAATATACACACCTCTATTAAAAAAAAGTTGTTGTTGTATAAACATGTATATAAGTTTGAGAAAATGGGGAGCTCAAAGGAGGAAACCCTAGAAAAAGCACTTTTCTTTGTATATTCAATGCATATTTATATGTGACATAACTTCTTTTTATGTACCTCCGTTTATATATATATTTAGTTGTTACAAGAGAAAATGTCTGAATTTGCTTTTTAAAAATGGTGCATGAAGCTTTTGCATGCGATTTCTGCAATGTTATTTTACAGCAATAAACTATTTTAATGCGAAGTGTTTCATTTTCTGACTTTATCTGCTGCATTCCGCTTAAGATTGTCAGTTGCTTCTCGGTCTCCATGGCAACAGGCTACAAACTGTCAGTATGTCATTAGAATATAAAAAGCAGTAGTTTGTTACCAAAGCTACAAAAATGTTAAATGGTTTGTGTCAAATTTCAGCGAAACTGAACTTGCATTTGCTGAAAATTAAACGCCTTCGCCTTTTGATCACTGTTTGACTACTTTCATATAGAATTTACACAAAAGAGTAATGTAAAACAGCCTACAGGCTTTTTTTTGTGCCACACTTTGACTCCTTCGCGTGACCTTTGAATGATTTTGGTGTCAGATTTGACATCCTCGCCACCTCCATAAAATCATAAAATTTGTGTTTGATACATGGAGTGACTGTCAGGCAAGGTCAAAGTTCCTTTTAAGCCTAGCAGCACCGCTAGGGAGAGTCAGCCGTTGCTAAGCGGCGTTAATATAAAGAATAGTGCTTACCAGTTTGACCGTTGCCACGTCCCCAAAACGTGGAAGACCAAGCCAGGGACGGCGAACAGTTCAAGCTGAATACTCGGCTCAACAACGTAGAGCCTATAATTGCAAGCGAATGCGTGTCTCCAATAGGTTAACATCACACCATACTAAATTATTTAACCGTTCTACCAAACCTCTTTATGGTCGTGCAGCGTACATCGGGTCAATCTAGTTTTTTAAAATGCTTTAATATTGCTCTTCTGCCTTTTTAGACAAGTCCCAGTATTTTAAGGTCTGTTTTTTAGATCTGCCAATTTGAGTGAATGTTGTCAAGAGTTCGCTGGTGCAGCCTGTTCGTACAGGCAGGCACATTGTTGTCTCGTACAGAGAAATCAGTCAGTCACTCATTCATTCACTTATATAGTCAATGTGAACAATCAATTAGTGAATGAGCCAACTATTTTTATACCTACATAAGAATGAATTTTTTTTTTTTCCCATCGTTACATTTTGAAGGGTCTTTATGCTAGTATATTCCTGCTTTATTTCACTTAAACTTTTTACGATTTTAACGAGAATCATTCTTTTTATATTCGTCTACTTTATGCAGGCATAATCCTCCTCATTGGCTCGTTCCCTTATCGTTCAGTTTTAACCGCAGTCGATTAATCTTTCACACTCGCTAATATGGCAAAAATGAGAGACTGAAGAAGCCAAAGATGAGTCTGCTTGTCTAAACAAGCTGGCTGAGGGTGAACGAGCTAGCACGTTCAAAGGAGAATCTGCTCCTCTAGAAAGACACTTACATGTCCAGGTCCCTAGATATCTACCAAATACACTACGTAGCACTGACCAGAGAAGTTGATAACTTCCATGCATTTGGTAAGGCAACACGGGTTTAAAAAAGTACGATGTACTGGAGAGTAAGGATGCCTATACAAGTGCCACTAATGTTGAATTCATACAGCCATATGAACCTTGAGCACCTTGCATTGGACAGGACACAGACGACACCCCCCCCCCCCCCCCCTTTCAATTTGCAGAAACACTGCACATTGCATTTGTTTTCGTATCTAAGATGAGATTAGGATATGCAGTGACCCTTGCCAATGGGCCATCAGTAGATATAAAAATCATTTGAGTAGCCGCAGACTACTAATTATGTATGGGGTTATGCGCTATTCGTGCAATGCACTGACAACATGTGACCTGAAGATGTACAGTTAGCCCTTGTAATTCACCGATTTTTGCCAGGCTGCAGGTTTAGCTCAGCAGCTATCACTTCCACAATTGTTCCCTAAATGTGAATGGCTGAAGCAATTTGACAGTTCTAAATGAATCTCTAAAGGTTATAGCCGAAATGGTGCAAGAGCAATGTTGAATGCCCCAGAGCAGCCAAAGTTCCTGCTAGGATATGGGTGAGGAGTTTGATATCTTTCTACTTTTTTTGGATCACTTAAATGCTGAAATAGTCATGCTGGCTTAGGGCTCTTTTTTTAGATTGCCACGCAAAGCAAGCATTATCTACTGCATCCAAGGATTGTAGTTGCTGCAAAAAATGTACCCAGCAGCTGGGTATGTTTTGTCAAAATGTAGCAGTTGTGCTATATGTACGTTTAGGCCTCATGTCCACGGGGAAAAGCAGATTTTAAATCCGCAGCGGATCACCCGCACATGGATCCCGCACCCCATAGGGATGCATTGACCATCTGCGGGTAGATAAATACTCGCGGATGGTCAATAAAAGTGAATTTAAATAATCCTGGTGCATGAAAAAAATGGACATGCTCCATTTAGGTGCGGGTCTCCCGCAGGCTTCTATGGAAGCTGTCCGGATCCGCAGGAGACTCGCACCTGAATTAAACTCGCATCCGCCGGGCCGAAGAAAGAAGATCCGGCTGTGAAGAAAAGACACGCACGGTCTGCTGCGGGTAAGTTTATTTTCAGCGCTCATGTCCGCGGGGCAGGAGGGACCCGCTGCGGATTCACCATGGAGAATCCGTAGCGGGCCTGATTTTTCCCATGGACATGAGGCCTTAAAGGGGTTGTCCCGCGCCGAAACGTGTTTTTTTTTTTTTCCCAACAGCCCCCCCCCCATTTGGCGCGAGACAACCCCGATGCAGGGGTTAAAAAAGCAAACCGCACAGTGCTTACCTGAATCCCCGCGCTCCGGTGACTTCTTACTTACCGGTTGAAGATGGCCGTCGGGATCTTCTCCTTCGGTGGACCGCAGCTCTTCTGTGTGGTCCATTGCCGATTCCAGCCTCCTGATTGGCTGGAATTGGCACGTGACGGGGCGGAGCTACCAGGAGCCGCTCTCCGGCACGAGCGGCCCCATTCAGAAAAGAAGACCGGACTGCGCAAGCGCGTCTAATCTTGCGATTAGACGCTGAAAATTAGACGGCACCATGGAGACGAGGACGCTAGCAACGGAACAGGTAAGTGAATAACTTCTGATAACTTCTGCATGGCTCATAATTAATGCACAATGTACATTACAAAGTGCATTAATATGGCCATACAGAAGTGTATAGACCCACTTGCTTTCGCGGGACAACCCCTTTAAGGTTCACAATGCATTTTCAACACATTAGTCCAACAGTGCTGCTACCCCAGCCAGGGAGAGAGCTAAGGAAATGTCTAATACAGCTAAGGAACACAACTGGTGTTGACAACACTTGCATTTTATGTGTCAAAATATAGGCTCTTCCCCATATACTTACAAAGAAAATGGCTGTGGTACCACCGTGAAAACTAGGACATGTATTATTGAAGAGCGGAATCATGAGAGCTGCCAGTGCAGCATTAAAGGGAGAAGGTGGCGGAAGTAATAAAAAAAAAAAAAATGGATTATACCTACCTGATAATCAGGTTTCCAGGAGTCTCCACGACAGCACCAATTGAGATTGCCTCCTCCTGATAGGACAGGAACACACTGAGAGGTTAAAAGCTTCCCCCCCTTCCCCACTTTCCTCAGTGGATTCTAACGAATTGCCGGAGTAGGAGCTCAACTTAAATTTCTTCCGTTAACCGGGGTTTTTTGTTGATTTATAAAATTATATTATATTATTTATTTTTTATATTATATTCTATAGTTTCTTTTCTATCCATTTAGGGGGGGAAGGTACGGGTGCTGTCGTGGAGACTCCTGGAAACCTGATTATCAGGTAGGTATAATCTATTTTTTCCCCAGTCGTCTCCACGACAGCACCAATTGAGACGTACCAACTAAAGTTTATTAGGGTGGGATTTCTGCCGAGAGGACTTTGCGGCCGAAGGCCATGTCCTCGGCCTGCTGCACTTTTACCCTATAATGTTTAATGAACGTGTGGGGTTTTTTCCAGACTGCGGCCTTGCATATCTGCTCGACCGAAGCTGAGCTATGTTCGGCCCATGAGGATGCTACCGCCCTTGTAGAATGGGCTTTAAGAGCTAAGGGGATCTCCTTCCCGAGGGCCTTATAGGACTCTATGATGGCCAGGCGCATCCACCTGGCTATGGAGTTTTTTGCCGCTTTGTTCCCTTTATTTGGGCCACTGAACTGGATGAACAGGTTGTCGTCCCGTCTCCAGTGGCTTGTCGCATCTATGTAGCCTAGGACTGCTCTCCTGACGTCCAGGCAGCTTAGGATTTTTTCTTCCTCGTTTTTAGGTTTGCTAAAAAATGAGGGAATTATTACATCCTGGGACCTATGAAAATGTGATACCAGGGTCCGTTTTAAATACTAATTTGGAGTCTGAGGTTTTTAGAAATGGGTGGCGAATGGACAAAGCCTGAAGCTCGCTAACCCTCCTCGTGGGCGTGATGGCTACTAGAAAAACGGTCTTGATCGTAAGCATTTTTATTGGTAGTGCTTCGATCGGCTCGAATGGTTCCGCTGACATGGCCCTTAGAACCCAATTAAGGTTCCAGTCTGGAACAAGTTTTATGGGTCTAGGTTGTAATCTAGCTGCTGCTGTCAGGAACCTGTTGACCCATCTATTGTCCGCGAACTTTGTTTCTCATATGGCGCTAAGGGCTGCGACCTGGACCTTCAGGGTACTTGGAGAGAGGCCCATCTGTAGGCCCTCCTGCAAGAATTCTAAGATCAAAGGGATGCTCGGGATAGAATCCCCGGAATCCCTTCCCTGTCTCCATGAGGAGAACCTTCTCCAAACTTTCTGGTAGAAAAGGTGGGTAGTCTTTTTTTCTGCTGGACATTAACGTTTCTACCACTCTTTGTGAGAATCCCTTCCCCCTTAGTGAGGATTCCTCAAGAGCCATGCTGTTAAGTGGAGTCTGTCTAAGCCCGGGTGGCTCAGTGGCCCCTGTGATAGCAGATCTGTCCAGGTCGGAAAGGTGACTGGGTCCTGGACACTCAATGTTGTCAGAAGACCGAACCAACTTCTTTTGGGCCAGAAGGGGGTCACCAGGATTAGCGTGCATACCTGGGTTCTGAAATGTTGTAAGACCCTGGGGATCAGCGGTATCGGAGGAAACGCGTACACTAGCCCCTTTCCCTAGTCCTGGCCTAGGGCATCTATTGCTGCAGGACGATCTCCTGGCCGGAGGGAGAAGAAATTGCCTACTTTGGCGTTCTCCCTGGTTGCAAATAGGTCCAATTGTGGGGACCCCCACCGGTTGGTCAGGATTCTGAATGCCTCCAGGGAGAGAGACCATTCTCCTGGGTCTATCTGCCCTTTTAAGTGTGTTGCCGTGATCTAAAGGATCCGGCCCTCTGCCCAGTGGAAGATTTTCTGCGAAATGTTTTGCAGGGCAGGAGACCTTGTGCCCCCCTGGTGCCGAATATGGGCAACCGTGGTGGTATTGTCCGACAGTATCTTTATATGCTGGTTCCGTAGCGAGTTTCCTAACTGCTGTAGGACCCGCCATACGGCCTGTAGCTCTCTGTAATTGGAGGATTGTTCTTTTATCCTTTGGGACCACGGGCCCTGAAAGAACTGGTTCCCCATATGCGCTCCCCATCCCCAGGCGCTTGCGTCCGTTGTGATGTGCGTGGCTGGGTTTTGTAGCCAATGAACCCCTTCCTGCAGGTTCGCTGGGGATGTCCACCAACGCAGGGATGTTTTCACTGTGTTTGGGATATACATTTTTGTCCCTAGCGAGGACTGCTTTTTGTCCCATGTGGATAGGACGGAGGCCTGTAGAGCTCTGGTGTGAGCCTGGGCCCATGCTACTCCGGGAATGCATGACGTTAGGCTTCCCAGGAGAGATATGGCTTCCCGAATTGTGCATGATCGTTTCTGTAGGAAGGATCTGACCAGCCTTTGGATTTTTTGTATTTTTTCCTCCGGCAGGCAGGAGCATTGTTATTCTGAGTTGAGCGTTATGCCCCAAAACGTCTTCTTCCTGTCGGGGTCTAAGCTGGATTTTTCCCAGTTTATGATCCATCCTAGAGACTGGAGGAGTTCTAGTACTATCTCTAGGTGCTTCGTTAGTAGTTCCCTGGACTCTGCTATTATTAAAATATCGTCCAGGTAGGGTATTATTAGGATCGACTTTTTCCTCAGGTAGGCGGCTACCTCTGCCATAATTTAGGAAAAAAATTCTAGGTGCTGAGGAGATCCCGAAAGGCAGGCATCTGAATTGGTGGTGCTCTATTCCTTTGCCCATATCCACTGCGAACCTTAGGTATCTTTGGGACCCCTTGTGGATCGGTACGTGGAAATAAGCGTCCTTCAGATCGATGGATGCCATGTAGGCCCCTTTGGGAATCAACTTTATCGTTGAAGAGATAGACTCCATTTTGAATTTTCTGTACTTGACACAGGTGTTCAAGGGCTTCAGATTCACTATCATCCACTGTTTCCCGCAGGGATTTCTTACTAGGAAGAGCCTGGAATAATGGCCCTGAGTTTTCTCGTTTTGCGGTACGGGGGATATTGCGTTTAGATGTTGCAGGTCCCGAACGCTCTGCCTTAGTAAGTGTAACTGTTGCCCTGAGCCTCCTGTGATAATGAATTTCCTTCTGGGGAGGGACACCAGTTCTATCCGGTATCCCTGCTGTAGGATCTTTGGGATCCATGGGCCTTCGCAAATTGCGGTCCATTGGTCCACAAAGTTCCCCAGCCTTGCCCCTACGGAGCTGGCGTCAGGGTCTCTGCTTGGGCTCCCCCTGGTGGGGATTAAAGAGGATATTTCTCCCTCTGCCCCCTTGGGGTAACTCCAGCGACCTGTCTTGCCCTTGCCTTGGTAGGCCTCGGGCTGTTGCCCTGGGGTTCGGAAGAAGGTCTTCCCTCTCTGCGGCTTTTCTTCCGGGAATCCCTTCTTTTTGTCGGCCGCCTTCTCCAGGATTTTGTCTAGGTCTGGTCCAAACAAAAACTGACCGAAGAACGGGAGGGCGCATAGTTTATTTTTTGAGGCTAAGTCGCCTGACCATGATTTCAGCCATAGTACTCTTCTGGCTGAGTTAGATCGGGCTGTAGCTTTTGCCGAGAGTTTAACCGTTTCGGCCGCGGCATCCGCTAGGAAATTTGTTGCCATACGCAGGATAGGTAGGGAATTTAGGATCTGTTCCCTTGGCGTTTTATTGGTTAAGTGTAGCTCCAGCTGTTCGAGCCATACCCCCAGAGTGCGCGCCACGCAAGTGGCTGCGATACCTGGCCTAAGTATGTTTGCCGCTGCCTCCCATGATTTTTTTAGAAGGCCTTCGGCTTTGCGATCCATGGGATCTTTTAATTGTGCGGTGTCCTCAAAGGGCAGGCTCATCCTCCTAGCTACTTTGGCCACTGGGACGTCTACCTTGGGTATCTCTTCCCAGCTTGCGCAAACTTCCTCCTCGAATGGGTACCTTCTTTTTACCCCTCTAGCGGAGAAGGAACCTGCGTCTGGTTTCTTCCACTCCTTTTGGATAATTTTAATGATGTTTTTGTGGACAGGGAAGGTATGTTTACATCTCTCCCCTAGTCCCCCGAATATCTCATCCGGCAGGGTGCGTGGTTCTCTGGGCTCTTCCATTTTTAATGTAGCCCTGACTGACTTAATGAATTCTGTTAAGTCGTCCTGATGGAAAAGGTTTCTTTTGTAGTCCTCATCGTTTGAGGACTCCTCGGCCGCCTGTTCCTCTTGCTCCGATCCGATAGAACTCTCGGAGTCGGAAGGCTCGTCGAGAACATACGCCTTTTTCTGGCGTTTCTCTGGCGGCGCCCGCTGTGACATTAGGGCTGATCGAACCTCCTCCTTCACCAGCTTCCTAACGTCATCCATGAACCCCCCCCGATTCCTCTTTGACTAGCCTAGCTACGCATGCCTTGCATAGAGGCCACTGGTACGTAGCTGGCAGTCTCGTCCCGCACTCCACGCATTTTTTGGGTTTTGTTCTGGGGGGGGGGGGGGGGGGGGTGTCTTTTTTATCCCCCTGACAAAAAAAGGGAAAGTATTTTCTGCGGGTAAATATGCAATTTTTCCATATACAATACATTGGATTTTGCATTTTGTATTTTTTTTGCCGCACTGGCTACTTACGGCCGCTGAGGCTGAGATTTCAGCTATCTCTGGGGCTGGAGCACTCATTACTGTACCGGTGCTGCAGACACCCTGCGACCTGTAGTGCTGGTCCACCTTCTGGCTTCTCTCAGGTTCCTTATTTTGAATTTTCGCGCTCCTGCACTAAGCCCCGCCCCCTCCGTGCGTCTCCTGATGCGAGTGTGATGACGTCACCACGCTGGACACGTGACGCGATGCCCCGCCCCCCGTCGTCAAAGGGCTTCCTGGAGCGCCGCGCTGTGACTATACAAGGAGGAGGAGGGGGACTGAGGCTCCTGCTTTGTACCCCCCATGGGCCGCCGCGGGAGGAACCTGGCCCGGGGGTTACCACCCCATGTGGCGTCCCGGGAGTCGTCTGGCTGGGAAGGGAGGACAGGCTGAACCACTACCCTCCGATCCGCCTGTAAGTAAATCCTGGCTGGCTTCTCCACCAGCTCCTCTCAGAGATCCTGCCTCCTGGCAGGACAGGAAGACACTGAGGAAAGTGGGGAAGGGGGGGAGCTTTTAACCTCTCAGTGTGTTCCTGTCCTATCAGGAGGAGGCAATCTCAATTGGTGCTGTCGTGGAGACGACTGGGGGAACCTTCCTTTAAAAAAAGTCAGTATGAGGGCTCCCACACACTTGCGTTTGCGGTTTTTGTTAACGCGATTGTTAATGGGTCTTTCTAATGTTAAAAATGCAACGCAATGCGCCGTTCACTGGCCTGAGTGGTCATATGTGCATGAATGGTATGTGACTGCTGCAGGAGCTTTCAGAACGGAGTGGCTACTGGGGTTGCAGACCTAATTTTTTTTGGGACAGTTTTTCCATCAAATCAAAGACCATTTGGAAAACCATGATGAATGAAGAATATAAATAATGCAGGTCTACGGCTCAAATACTAATATAAACCCATTACTGACATGAACTGTAAGCTATACAATCACGATCACATGCCTGAGCACCACCAGCCTCAAAAAAAAAAAAAAAATCCCATACACTTTTTTTTCATGGAAACTGGAAAAAAGTCCTTTTATTTTCAAGGACTGTCCATGGTTGGCTGCACAGGTGGGGCCTCGAACCAGTCAGTAGTGCATAATTTATTTTGTGCCATCTCCAGGCCTTAAGAACATTTTTTTTTCTTTTCAGAAAATATTAAACCTGGAGCAGAGCGATGTGTTTACAGGATTTTCTATTATAAACCCGTGCTGTTCATATATTTTCAAAGAATCAGCACTGGAAGGGTTCTAACAGCTGCCTTTATATTGGACTTTCTTCTAGCTGTTTCAGCCAACTCATAAGTTGCGCCTTCATTCAGGGAAAACCTATTTAATACCTTTCTTACCGCTAGATTTAAAGGCATATATTCTGCACACAGCCGATGACTCCATTGGGTGTGTCCGTGTTTGTTAATAGGCAGAGTGACTCATTTTCTGAAATTTCTATCTAAATATGACATGCACGAAAATGATAATGCCTAGTAGCTGAAAATACATTGTACATCACGCATGATGACATCAAGACGTATTTATTTAAATGGCTTTAAAAGGAGTGGAACATTAGCTTCCTCCATTATTTTTATGTGAAAGATATTTAGAGTTTAACATAAAGGGGTTGTCCATGCTTATAAAGCAGGTCCCCGCCCTTCCTAGGAACCCCACCACTGTTGTCTAAAGGCTGTGTAGCGTAGCTTGTCTATGGTTCTGTGTATTGTATTACAGCTCATCCCTATTCATTTCACTGTAGATGAGCTGCAATGTCAGGCACAAACTATGGACAAGAGTTAAACAATTTATGGGAAAAAGCACATTTTTCTTTTCGAGGACAACTCGTTTAGTGCCTAAATGACATAGGACAGAAATTTACATCCTCTGCAATTGGGACTTGTATGGACGAGGATTGGAAGCCAATACCCACGCCATACAACACGGGTGACGTTGTTTCTTACAGCAGTACCTGCCGACAGCAGCCGTGATCAGCATGAACACTGATTATGGCTGGTAACCCTTTAAATGCTGCTGTGAGTTCTGACAGCAGCTTTTAAAATCCACCTGGTTGAAGTTCAGGGGTTCCAAAAGGCTGCAATAAAAAGGTGCTGTTTGGTTGCCATGACAGCGTGGGGCCTTCTGTATGCTTATCAGATCACGGTATATAATAATACTATTATATTTAGAGATGAGCGAACGTACTCGTCCGAGCTTGATACTCGTTCGAGTATTAACGTGTTCGAGATGCTCGTTACTCGAGGCGAGTACCACGCGATGTTCGAGTTACTTTCACTTTCATCTCTGAGACGTTAGCGCGCTTTTCTGGCCAATAGAAAGACAGGGAAGGCATTACAACTTCCCCCTGCGACGTTCAAGCCCTATACCACCCCCCTGCAGTGAGTGGCGAGATCAGGTGTCACCCGAATATATAAATCGGCCCCTCCCGCGGCTCGCCACAGATGCATTCTGACAGAGATCAGGGAAAGTGCTGCTGATGCCGGAGCTGCTATAGGGAGAGTGTTAGGATTGATTTTAGGCATCAAGAACCCCAGCGGTCCTTCTTAGGGCCACATCTGACCGTGTGCAGTACTGTTGAGGCTGCTTTTTGCAGTGTTGCACATTTTTTTTTTTTGTATATCGGCCGTGCAGAGCATTGCGTCCAGAGCATTGCGTCCTGCAGTAATTTTACATAGTCCAGGGCCAGTAGTGGTGGTGAGGCAGGGACAGTGAAAGACATATCCAGTCTATATAGGCAGTGGGCTTTTCCAAAAAAATTTGGGAAAAAAAATCTATTTGGGCTGCCTGTGACCGTCCTCAGTGTACTGCCTCTCTGCTGGGGGGTAGTTGTCCTAATTCATATGCAGCCAGCTAAGTGTTACAGCAGGCTTGCGCAAAATTCTTTCCTGGCTCTGCGTTGCCTCTTACATCACCGCTGTCATTCTGTCCAGAGTGAAACAGTCTGCAGTAATTTTACATAGTCCAGGGCCAGTAGTGGTGAGGCAGGGACAGTGAAAGACATATACAGTCTATATAGGCAGTGGGCTTTTCCAAAAAAATTTGGGAAAAAAAATCTATTTGGGCTGCCTGTGACCGTCCTGACTGTACTGCGTCTCTGCTGGGGGGTAGTAGTCCTAATTAATACGCAGCCAGCTAAGTGTTACAGCAGGCTTGCGCAAAATTCTTTCCTGGCTCTGCGTTACCCGTTACATCATTGCTGTCATCCTGTCCAGAGGGAAACAGTCTGCACTGCAGTAATTTTACATAGTATAGGGCCAGTAGTGCTGAGGCAGGGACAGTGAAAAATGTGAAAGACATATACTGTCTATATAGGCAGTGGGCTTTTCCAAAAAAATTTGGGACAAAAAAATCTATTTGGGCTGCCTGTGACTGTCCTCAGTGTACTGCGTCTCTGCTGGGGGTAGTTGTCCTAATTCATACGCAGCCAGCTAAGTGTTACAGCAGGCTTGCGCAAAATTCTTTCCTGGCTCTGCGTGCCTCTTACATCACCGCTGTCATCCTGTCCAGAGTGAAACAGTCTGCAGTAATTTTACATAGTCCAGGGCCAGTAGTGGTGAGGCAGGGACAGTGAAAGATATATACAGTCTATATAGGCAGTGGGCTTTTCCAAAAAAATTTGGGAAAAAAAATCTATTTGGGCTGCCTGTGACCGTCCTCAGTGTACTGCGTCTCTGCTGGGGGTAGTTGTCCTAATTCATACGCAGCCAGCTAAGTGTTACAGCAGGCTTGCGCAAAATTCTTTCCTGCCTCTGCTGTGCGTTCCGTAAGCGAAGTCAGCCTCCAACCACAGGCCAATAAGTGGCACATTTAATTACAGCGTTCTGTTTCTGCGCTACTGGTAATACAGCATGCTGAGGGGTAGGGGTAGGCCTAGAGGACGTGGACGCGGGCGAGGACGCGGAGGCCCAAGTCAGGGTGTGGGCACAGGCCGAGCTCCTGATCCAGGTGTATCGCAGCCGACTGCTGCGGGATTAGGAGAGAGGCACGTTTCTGGCGTCCCCACATTCATCTCACAATTAATGGGTCCACGCGGTAGACCTTTATTAGAAAATGAGCAGTGTGAGCAGGTCCTGTCGTGGATGGCAGAAAGTGCATCCAGCAATCTATCGACCACCCAGAGTTCTGCGCCGTCCACTGCTGCAACTCTGAATCCTCTGGCTGCTGCTCCTCCTTCCTCCCAGCCTCCTCACTCCATTACAATGACACATTCTGAGGAGCAGGCAGACTCCCAGGAACTGTTCTCGGGCCCCTGCCCAGAATGGGCAGCAATGGTTCCGAATCCTCTCCCACTGGAGGAGTTTGTCGTGACCGATGCCCAATCTTTGGAAAGTTCCCGGGGTCCGGGGGATGAGGCTGGGGACTTCCGGCAACTGTCTCAAGAGCTTTCAGTGGGTGAGGAGGACGATGACGATGAGACACAGTTGTCTATCACTCAGGTAGTAGTAATTGGAGTAAGTCCGAGGGAGGAGCGCACAGAGGATTCGGAGGAAGAGCAGCAGGACGATGAGGTGACTGACCCCACCTGGTTTGCTACGCCTACTGAGAACAGGTCTTCAGAGGGGGAGGCAAGTGCAGCAGCAGGGCAGGTTGGAAGAGCCAGTGTGGTGGCCAGGGGTAGAGGCAGGGCCAGACCGAATAATCCACCAACTGTTTCCCAAAGCGCCCCCTCGCGCCATGCCACTCTGCAGAGGCCGAGGTGCTCAAAGGTCTGGCAGTTTTTCACTGAGAGTGCAGACGACCGACGAACAGTGGTGTGCAACCTTTGTCACGCCAAGATCAGCCGGGGAGCCACCACCACCAGCCTCACCACCACCAGCATGCGCAGACATATGATGGCCAAGCACCCCACAAGGTGGGACGAAGGCCGTTCACCGCCTCCGGTTTGCACCGCTGCCTCTCCCCCTGTGCCCCAACCTGCCACTGAGATCCAACCCCCCTCTCAGGACACAGGCACTACCGTCTCCTGGCCTGCACCCACACCCTCACCTCCGCTGTCCTTGGCCCCATCCACCAATGTCTGTCAGCGCACCGTCCAGCCGTCGCTAGCGCAAGTGTTGGAGCGCAAGCGCAAGTACGCCGCCACGCACCCGCACGCTCAAGCGTTAAACGTGCACATAGCCAAATTTATCAGCCTGGAGATGCTGCCGTATAGGGTTTTGGAAACGGAGGCTTTCAAAGGTATGATGGCGGTGGCGGCCCCGCGCTACTCAGTTCCCAGTCGCCACTACTTTTCCCGATGTGCCGTCCCAGCCCTGCACAACCACGTCTCCCGCAACATTGTATGCGCCCTCACCGACGCGGTTACTGCCAAGGTCCACTTAACAACGGACACGTGGGCAAGCACAGGCGGGCAGGGCCACTATATCTCCCTGACGGCACATTGGGTGATTGTAGTGGAGGCTGGGACAGAGTCAGAGCCTGGGACCGCTCACGTCCTACCCACCCCCAGAATTGCGGGCCCCAGCTCGGTGGTGGTATATGCGGCGGTGTATGCTTCCTCCACTAAACCTCCCTCCTCCTCCTCCTCCTATGCAACCTCTGTCTCGCAATCAAGATGTGTCAGCAGCACGTCGCCAGCAGTCGGTGTCGCACGGCACGGCAGCACAGCGGTGGGCAAGCGTCAGCAGGCCGTGCTGAAACTACTCAGCTTAGGAGAGAAGAGGCACACGGCCCACAAACTGCTGCAGGGTCTAACAGAGCAGACCGACCGCTGGCTTGCGCCGCTGAGCCTCCAACCGGGCATGGTCATGTGTGACAACGGCCGTAACCTGGTGGCGGCTCTGCAGCTCGGCAGCCTCACGCACGTGCCATGCCTGGCCCACATCTTTAATTTGGTGGTTCAGCGCTTGCTGAAAAGCTACCCACGCTTGTCAGACCTGCTCGGAAAGGTGCGCCGGCTCTGCGCACATTTCCGCAAGTCCCACACGGACGCTGCCACCCTGCAACATCGGTTTCATCTGCCAGTGCACCGACTGCTGTGCGACGTGCCCACACGGTGGAACTCTACGCTCCACATGTTGGCCAGGCTCTATGAGCAGCGTAGAGCTATAGTGGAATACCAACTCCAACATGGGCGGCGCAGTGGGAGTCAGCCTCCTCAATTCTTTACAGAAGAGTGGGCCTGGTTGGCAGACATCTGCCAGGTCCTTCGAAACTTTGAGGAGTCTACCCAGATGGTGAGCGGCGATGCTGCAATCATTAGCATCACCATTCCTCTGCTATGCCTCTTGAGAAGTTCCCTGCAAAGCATAAAGGCAGACGCTTTGCGCTCGGAAACAGAGGCGGGGGAAGACAGTATGTCGCTGGATAGTCAGAGCACCCTCCTGTCTATATCTCAGCGCGTTGAGGAGGAGGAGCATGAGGAGGATAAGGAGGAGGGGGAAGAGACAGCTTGGCCCACTGCTGAGGGTACCCATTCTGCTTGCCTGTCATCCTTTCAGCATGTATGGCCTGAGGAGGAGGATCCTGAAAGTGATCTTCCTAGTGAGGACAGCCATGTGTTGCGTACAGGTACCCTGGCACACATGTCTGACTTCATGTTAGGATGCCTTTCTCGTGACCCT
Organism: Eleutherodactylus coqui; assembly: GCF_035609145.1. Classification (NCBI taxonomy): domain Eukaryota; kingdom Metazoa; phylum Chordata; class Amphibia; order Anura; family Eleutherodactylidae; genus Eleutherodactylus; species Eleutherodactylus coqui. Next base: position 131,775,298 of record NC_089840.1, on the reverse strand, counting down.
CGCGTTACACGCATTCTGGCCACTACGGATTACTGGGTGTACACACTGCTCGACCCACGGTATAAGGAGAACCTTTCCACTCTCATACCCGAAGAGGAAAGGGGTTCGAGAGTGATGCTATACCACAGGACCCTGGCGGACAAGCTGATGGTAAAATTCCCATCCGACAGCGCTAGTGGCAGAAGGCGCAGTTCCGAGGGCCAGGTAGCAGGGGAGGCGCGGAGATCAGGCAGCATGTACAGCACAGGCAGGGGAACACTCTCTAAGGCCTTTGACAGCTTTCTGGCTCCCCAGCAAGACTGTGTCACCGCTCCCCAGTCAAGGCTGAGTCGGCGGGAGCACTGTAGAAGGATGGTGAGGGAGTACGTAGCCGATCGCACGACCGTCCTCCGTGACGCCTCTGCCCCCTACAACTACTGGGTGTCAAAGCTGGACACGTGGCCTGAACTCGCGCTGTATGCCCTGGAGCTGCTTGCTTGTCCTGCGGCTAGCGTCTTGTCAGAGAGGGTGTTTAGTGCGGCTGGGGGAATCATCACAGATAAGCGTACCCGCCTGTCAACCGACAGTGCCGACAGGCTTACACTCATCAAGATGAACAAAGCCTGGATTTCCCCAGACTTCTCTTCTCCACCAGCGGACAGCAGCGATACCTAAACAATACGTAGGCTGCACCCGCGGATGGAAGCATTGTTCTCTATCACCATCAAAAACGTGGACCTTTTAGCTTCATCAATCTGTGTATAATATTCATCCTCCTCCTCCTGCTCCTCCTCCTGAAACCTGACGTAATCACGCTGAACGGGCAATTTTTCTTAGGCCCACAAGGCTCAGTCATATAATTTTTGTAAACAATTTTTATACGTTTCAATGCTCATTAAAGCGTTGAAACTTGCACCTGAACCAATTTTTATTTTAACTGGGCTGCCTCCAGGCCAAGTTACAAATTAAGCCACATTAACCAAAGCGATTAATGGGTTTCACCTGCTCTCTTGGTTGGGCATGGGCAATTTTTCTGACGTACATTAGTACTGTTGGTACACCAATTTTTTGGGGCCCTCGCCTACAGTGTATCCAATTAATTTTTTGCCCACCTGCATTAAAGTTGACGTTACATCAGCTGTGCTGGGCAATGCAATGGGATATATTTATGTACCGCCGGTGGCTTCCTGGCACCCACCCATGCTGTCGGTCCACACGGAGTTGTAACTGCATTTGTCCACTTCTAAAGAAGCCCAGTCTGACTGGGGCATGCAGTGTGGGCCGAAGCCCACCTGCATTAAACATGACATTACCTCAGCTGTGATGGGCAATGCAATGGGATATATTTATGTACCGCCGGTGGGTTCCAGGGAGCCACCCATGCTGTCGGTCCACACGGAGTTATAACTGCATGTGTCCACTTCTAAAGAACCCCAGTCTGACTGGGGCATGCAGTGTGGGCCGAAACCCACCTGCATTAAACATGACATTACCTCAGCTGTGCTGGGCACTGCAATGGGATATATTTATGTACCATCGGTGGGTTCCAGTGAGCCACCCATGCTGTCGGTCCACACGGAGTTGTAACTGCATGTGTCCACTTCTAAAGAACCCCAGTCTGACTGGGGCATGCAGTGTGGGCCGAAGCCCACCTACATTAAACATGACATTACCTCAGCTGTGATGGGCAATGCAATGGGATATATTTATGTACCGCCAGTGGCTTTCTGGCACCCACCCATGCTGTCGGTCCACAGGGACTTCACCATAGGGAGTTGTACCTGCCTGTGTCTATGAATTAAAAACCCCGGTCAGGTTGGGGCATGCAGTGTGGGCCGAAGCCCACCTGCATTTAATCTGACATTATCTCTGCTGTCCAGGGCACTGCAATGGGATACATTTATGTACAGCCGGTGGGTTCCAGGGAGCCACCCATGCTGTGGGTGCACACGGATTTCCCATTGCGGACTTGTACCTGCCTGTGACTATTTTTATAAAAACCGCGGTCTGATTGGGGCATGCAGACACCTTGACAGAATGAATAGTGTGTGGCACATAGGTTCCCCTTTGCTATGCCCACGTGTGCAGCTCCTGATGGCGGTGGCACAGGATTACATTTCTCATTGCTTCTGTACAGCATTGTGGGCTATCGCCCCGCCCCTTTTGAAGAGGGTCGCTGCCTAGCCGTGCCAACCCTCTGCAGTTTGTGCCTGCGGTTCCTCCTCATGGCAGACGCACTTATAAATAGACATGAGGGTGGTGTGGCATGAGGGCAGCTGAAGGCTGCACAGGGACACTTTGGTGTGCGCTGTGGACACTGGGTCGTGCGCGCGCGGGGGGGGGGGGTTGGGCAGCATGTAACCTAGGAGAAGTGGCAGCAGAGTGTCATGCAGGCAGTGATTGTGCTTTGTTGGAGGTAGTGTGGTGCTTAGCTAAGGTATGCATTGCTAATGAGGGCTTTTCAGAAGTAAAAATTGTTGGGGGGGGCACTCTTGCCGCTATTGTGGCTTAAAGGGGTTGTCCCGCGCCGAGACGGGTTTTTTTTTTTCAATAGGCCCCCTGTTCGGCGCAAGACAAACCCGATGCATGTGTTAAAAAAAAACAACCGGATAGTACTTACCGGAATCCCCGCGCTGCGGCGACTTCTTCCTTACCTTGCTAAGATGGCCGCCGGGATCTTCACCCACGGTGGACCGCAGGTCTTCTCCCATGGTGCACCGTGGGCTCTGTGCGTTCCATTGCCGATTCCAGCCTCCTGATTGGCTGGAATCGGCACACGTGACGGGGCGGAGCTACGAGGAGCAGCTCTCCGGCACGAGCGGTCCCATTCACCAGGGAGAAGACCGGACTGCGCAAGCGCGTCTAATCGGGCGATTAGACGCTGAAATTAGACGGCACCATGGCGACGGGGACGCTAGCAATGGAACAGGTAAGTGAATAACTTCTGTTTGGCTCATATTTAATGCACGATGTATATTACAAAGTGCATTAATATGGCCATACAGAAGTGTATACCCCCACTTGCTTTCCCGGGGCAACCCCTTTAATAGTGGGACCTGGGAACTTGAGATGCAGCCCAACATGTAGCCCCTCGCCTGCCCTATCCGTTGCTGTGTCGTTCCCATCACTTTCTTGAATTGCCCAGATTTACACAAATGAAAACCTTAGCGAGCATCGGCGATATACAAAAATGCTCGGGTCGCCCATTGACTTCAATGGGGTTCGTTATTCGAATCGAACCCTCGAGCATCGCGAAAATTTTGTCCCGAGAAACGAGCACCCGAGCATTTTGGTGGTCGCTCATCTCTAATTATATTACATTATACTGCATGAGCAATCGAATAATTGCAAGTTCAGATCCTCTGTGGGGACTAAAATACCATGTCAAAATAAGTAAATTTTTTTTTTATAAATTTAAAAAAAAACATTTCCAAATATTTAGAGTAAAAAAAAATCAAAATATTAAAAAAACAAACATATTTGGTATCGCGTCCATAAAAGTCCGATCTATCAAAGTAATGCATTATTTGTCCCCATTGTAGACGCCATCAGAAAAAAGAAATACAGAAAAAGTCATTAAGGGGTTAAGATTAACAGCAGCACACAATAGAACATAATAAAAGTTTTTATTATAGCACCAAAGCGGGGATGTAGGTATAACCAATAATTCAGAATGTTGTATTTTTTTTTTTTTAAAAAAACAGGCATCTATTTTTAAAGGGAATGTGACATCAGAAAATGACATATTATATACATTTCATATTTTTTAGTAAACATATTTTACAAGACATCCTTAATTCCGCAGCAAAAAACTCATTCGCTGTAGAATTTTATCTTGTGGTTTTGAAGTAAAGATTCCAGGATTATAACCAGCGCGGAATTCAGGCTCCATAGGGGAAATATTGTGACAAAGAAATGTCTGTGCGGACTAATTTCATGCCGTATGAAACGTCCCTTAGGCCGGCTTCACATGGGTGAGAAAATGACATGAGATTTGTGTGTTGCAAATATAAACCCCATTTCTTTTTTGAATGGGGTCATACACATGAACGATCTTTTCCTCCATGGCACCGCGCGGCATGTTTTATTTTTGTGCTTGCTCTCACATCGCATTGCCCATTGTTTTCAATGGGGCCGGCAGCAGCATCACAGCACGTGCAAAGTGCACGCGGTACAAGGTCTCCCATTGCAAAAAAATGGGAGAAGCGCTGCAATTCCCTGCTGCAGCTGACAGCCATGGCACTGGATTGCTTCTTTCTCTTCTTTCTCGAGGCTGTTTTGACATGAAATCGCCTTGCAGCCTTGGGGAATTCACATGGTGGCAAACGCGATATGGGGGCGAGATTCACAGCCCAATATCGCACTCGCCTGTGTTAAGTTAACCTAAGGGCTCACTCACACAGGCGTATGAGTACAACGCTGCGAGAAATTTTGTCTATATGGGATAAAAAAACAATCCTCTCTAGATAAAAAGTTTAAATTGTCCACCTCAGTGAAAAAATCCTTAGATTGGTGATTGTCACCCCATAATCTTAAAAAAGGAGTCCAGTGGTCCCTGTCCCTATTATCTCAGTAAACATGTTAGTGGGTTAGGTTGGGGAGCACAGATAGCATATAGGAATCTGCAAGGTTCCTGGTCGACCCATGTCAGCTCTCAATCCTCAAACTATAGAGAACTCAGAGCAGTTTAGGAAGTATTAATTCAAGCTGAAAATATAATACGTGGGAAACACGTAAAAATATTATTGGACAACATGACAACAGTGTCTTTCATTCATCAACAGGGCGGTACCAGACAGCCTCATCTGCAACATCTATGAAAAAGAATATTCTCCTGGGCAGAGAACAAGATAAATTCCTTGTCGGCTATTCATCTAAAAGGCTCCCAGAAAATTGTTGCAGAGTCGAAAAAGTCCAGACCCAGGGGAATAGTCTCTAAACATGGACACACTTTCCCAGAAATGGGATATGGATTTGACATATGCCTTTCCCCCCTTCATTTAATTTCCCAGGCTCCTCAAAAGATCCGGAACTGTCGGGCCAGAGTTATTTTCATTGCCCAAGCAGGGCCAGAAAGGCCCTGGTTCACGTTATTGACCTCTTTGGCAATGCCAACTCCAATTATGCTGCCCCTCAGGCAGAAACTTCTGTTCCAAGGTCCGGTGTTCTGCCAGGAGATCGGTTTGATGAAACTGACAGCTTGGCTACTGAGTGGCAGAGATTGAGAGACCAAGGACTATTGTCCAAGGTAATAGACACACTCTTAAAGAGTCGAAAGGAGACCACCTCCATTTATATACTCTAGGATATGGAGGAAATTCTGGCACTTTTGTGGATCAGGTAGTCCAGATCTGAATAATCCAGAGCTTATGAAGATCTTAGACTTCTTACATGGTGTAGATAAGGGACTTAACCCTAGAACCCTGCGGGTACAGGTGGTGACTTCTTTTTTTTATGTCCAACTGATGGAAAACAGATGGATAGGCAGGTTTTTGAAGGGAGCAGATAGGCTTAAACCATTTGTTAGGAAATCAGTTTCCGCTTGAGATCTTAATGTGGTGTTAGACAGTCTCTGCGGACCTCCCTTTGAGCCCATACTTTCAGTATCTCTTTAAAACCTGTCTATTAAAATAGCCTTTCTGGTATCCATTACAATCACTAGACGGATTGGTTAGATACAAGCATTTTTTTTGTAGGGAACCCTATTTAAAAGTACTGGATGATAGAATAGTCATGAAACTAGATCCCTCCTTTTTTCCCAAAGTGGCATCCGCGCTCCATATGGAACAAGAAATAATTCTGCGCTCCTTTTGTCAGGATTTTAAAAATTACAAAGAACGGTTCCTACATAATCTAGACATTAGAAGTGCAGTCCTAACCCATTAACAGGTCTCACAAACCTGTAGGAAATCAGATAACCTGTTTCTTCAATTCCAGGGGCAAAATAAAGGGAAAGCAGCGTCAAAAGTTACCATTGCTAGATGGATCAAAACAGCAATTCAGAAAGCATATACATCCTGAAATCTACCTTTCCTGCAGGGGATGAGCCCACTCTACAAGGGCTCTCGCTTCCTCATGGGCTGATCATAGTGAAGCCTCTACAGAGCAGATTTGTAAAGCACACATTTACTAAGCCTTATTGCTTGGATCTCCATTCTGGTAGGGAGCTGGCCTTTGGTTGGATGTTCCTCCAAGCCGTGGTACCTCCCTAATGTTACCATTATAATCTGGTTTTGCCTCCATGTTTGCTGTCAGTATGGACAGAATGGTTAAACTGGAATTATTCTTACCGTTAATTCCTTTTCCATCATGACTGCACATACTCACCCACCCTGATAAACTACTGTATATTGTGCATGTAACATAGCAGTACGTTGTTTTTCAGCAGCAATAGAAAGATTGGGCCACGTATACGTTGTGATAATTTGAAGCCACTGGAGAATGGTGGTGGGAGGTAGCCGTTTGAACTCTCCTCTTCCTGTCCCAACGAAGAGGGAAACCTACATGTGTGCTGTCATGATGGACTTATGGAAAAGGAATTAACAATAAGAATAATTCCGGTTTTATCCCCCGCGAAGCCATTTTTCAGAGTTGTTTGGTTTTTAGTTCACCTAAAAACTTAGTGACTATCTGGCTGTGTAAACAGGAGTCGACTGCCTGTGTTATGCCTCATTTACACAGGGTGAGCTGTTGGGTAAACAATGCCTGGCACTCGTCCCAGTGATGTTCGCTCCTTTTGGGATTTTTACACTACAGAACATAAATGCACAGAATAACCTTTGTTTCAACTCTATAATTGAGGCCCTAAATAGATGGGCGTGATTTTGTACCATTATGACAATGGTTTCGTTTTTACTAGCGTTATTCTCACCAATTAGGCCTCATTCACATGAGCAACACGGCATCGCTGCAAGAAAATCAAAGTAATATTGCATCGCTGGTCTGTGCGATATCGCTGCAGTTTCTCGTGATTATACCATGACTCTGTAGCACTACAAAGTCGCATGTGGTGCTACAAAGTTGCGCGACTTTGTAGCAACACATGCGAGGATTATCGGAAGGGGGCTTAAAATATAAGCCCTACCCTGAAAATCAGCCATAGCTGAAGAAAAATTTTTTTTTTAACGTATACATCATCTACACACGCTGTCCGGGGCTCCACTGCTGATTCTCCCCATGTCCCTGGCACTGATCTTCTCTTCTGGCAGGGGATTGAAAAATCCCCGCCTCTTGGAAGCACTGCCTCTGATTGGCTGACGCTTAGCCAATCACAGCCAGTGTTCGATGAACTGATCACAGCAATTCATCAAATGCTAATCACAGCTAGCGCTTCCAGGAGGCGGGGATTTTTCAGTCCCTGACTAGAAGAGAAGATCAGTGCCAGGGCTGCAGCAGAGCCCCCGGACAGCGTGTCTAGGTGATGTGTACTTTAAAAAAAATTTTTAACTTGAGCTACGGCTGATTTTCGGGGTAGGGCTTATATTTCAAGCCCCCTCCCGAAAATCCTTGCATGTGTTGTAGTGCTACAAAGTCGCAGTATCATCGTGAGAAACCGCATTGATATCGCACAGACCAGCAATGCGATATCATTGTGATTTTCTCGTGGCGATACCATGTCGCTCGTGTCGGGGGCTGGGAAGAAAACACAGTCGGGCTGACAGTGCCTCTAAGGTCATGTATGTGTATTTTTTTTTTTTTTTCCGTCAGTTTGGGCTTAGGCTATGGCTTTGACAGTAGGATTTCCTACTGTCAAAGTTGCATTGCACTGCACGAAAATCTTGTTTTCGTGTGATGCAACAGAGAGGAAGGCTCCATAGGGACACATGGGCTACAAGGCCTCATGAGTCGCAAGCATATCGCCGGACCCGCAAGGTTTTTGTTTCAGGTTGTCGCATGCTACAAAACATCACACGTGTGAATTAACCCACAGGAAAGCATGGGCTTCACATACATGCGATTTGTAGCAATGCGACAAAATTGAGCAACTTTGTCGCCCCTGTGTGAACGAGGCCTTAATAGTACGTTTGAGAAAAGATAGGGTAGCACCTATCTTCCTGCTTTTTTTCCCCAAACTTGCGCACACTAAGGCAGAGTTTGAATAGTCTAACAGTTCATGCGCTAATACGCTCTGTAGCAGCGAACGCATTAGCACATGCCCAATGTGTCTATCTCTTAGACTGGCTTCATACGGGCAATAAAATCAAGCAAGATTTATGCATTGCGACACATACAAATCTTGCACAAATGTGAATCCCATTCTTTTCACTAGGGTCATACACATGAGCGATGTTTTCCTGCATGGCACAGCAATGTGAATCAGGAGACAATGTTGGCAGCATGTTCTATATTGTGTGTGCTCTCAAATCACAGCACCTTTTGTTTTCAATGGAGCCCGCGGCAGCATCGCACCTTATGCTATGCGTTCGCGATGCAAGGTCTCCCATTGAAGACAGGTTCCCTGCATCCCCAAAGTGATGTGAGGGTGTTAAAGTTAGCCTTGGGGCTCAAACAGATTGACGTGATTTGTCCCATTATGCAGCTGTGAAAACTATTTTCAATGGTTTTGTTTTCACTAATGGTAGGACTTGACTGTGTGCACCCACTAATCCACGACCATAGACCTCGCTATCTTAACAAACAAAACTCAAAAGCTGTGATGACTTCCTAACCTCCTACTCCTAAACGCACTCCTCTCCTAATATTCCTTCGCCCCTCCAACTGGGCTTGGTGGGCGGGTTTCTTCTTTCTTCTCCTCTTCTTTCCCCTGCTTCAGTCTATATCTTCCTTCTTCCTCTCACTCTTCTGGCTCCTCCTCTTCCTGTTACAACTCTTCCTCTTCTTCTGCTCGATCTTCCTTTAACCCCTTGTTAGCCCTTTGTCCCTATGCCACTTCGTTAGGCACTATGCTGCATTCCCGACTGTGTGCACCCACTGATCCACGACCATAGACCACGTTATCTTAACAAACAAAACTCTTACTCCTTTTGTTGCTGAAAATTTGTGGGGCAGGCCACAGCTTTATTAAATCTACTAACATTTTGTAACTCCAAACTTTAACTTTAATGTCACCATTTACTCTTCCATGCTAGACCAAAATTCATTTAATAGTCACAAATCCATCCTGAGGTGTTTGGAAGCCCCATATTCTTTACGTGCTTGCTAACCACCTCGGAAAAACGCCTCAGGCATGGAAGCTTTACGCCATTAGGAATGTGGCATAACCTTATGCCACAGGCCTCCCCACCCTATAAACCCTAGCTAGCGCTGCCTCCACTCCATCCTGAATCCCTGATAGGAACGTATCTAAACCGACGTCATTTAGATGAATCCCGTCCCGCCTAAGGGCTCCCCTCTCCCTATCCTCTAACTCCCAATGCCTAATAGCAATGCCGCCCAGCGACTGTACAAACTGAGACATCTTTAGTAGAGATGAGCGAACACCAAAATGTTCGGGTGCTCGTTATTCGGAACGAACTTCCCGCGATGCTCGAGGGTTCGTTTCGAACAACGAAACCCATTGAAGTCAATGGGCGACCAGAGCATTTTTGTATTTCGCCGATGCTCGCTAAGGTTTTCATGTGTGAAAATCTGGGCAATTCAAGAAAGTGATGGGAATGACACAGAAACGGATAGGGCAGGCGAGGGGCTACATGTTGGGCTGCATCTCAAGTTCACAGGTTCCACTATTAAGCCACAATATCGGCAAGAGTGCCCCCCCCCCTCCCAACAACTTTTACTTCTGAAAAGCCCTCATTAGCATGGCATACCTTTGCTAAGCACCACACTAGCTACAACAAAGCACAATCACTGCCTGGATGACACTCCGCTGCCACTTCTCCTGGGTTACATGCTGACCAACCGCCCCCCCTCCCCCCCACAGCGCACACCAAAGTGTCCCTGCGCAGCCTTCAGCTGCCCTCATGCCACACCACCCTCATGTCTATTTAGAAGTGCGTCTGCCATGAGGAGGAACCGCAGGCACACACTGCAGAGGGTTGGCACAGCTAGGCAGCGACCCTCTTTAAAAGTGGCGGGTCGATAGCCCACAATGCTGTACAGAAGCAATGAGAAATAGAATCCTGTGCCACCGCCATCAGGAGCTGCACACGTAGGCATAGCAATGGGGAACCTATGTGCCACACACTATTCATTCTGTCAAGGTGTCTGCATGCCCCAGTTAGACCGGGCTTTTTAATTCATAGACACAGGCAGGTACAACTCCCTATTGTGAAGTCCCTGTGGACCGACAGCATGGGTGGGTGCCAGGAAGCCACCGGCGGTACATAGAAATATCCCATTGCATTGCCCAACACAGCTGAGGTAGTAATGTCGTGCATAATGCAGGTGGGGTTCGGCCCACACTGCATGCCCCAGTCAGACTGGGGTTCTTTACAAGTGTACAGATGTATTAAAAACTCCGTGTGCACCTACAGCATGGGTGGCTCCCTGGAACCCACCGGCGGTACACAAAAATATCCCATTGCATTGCCCAACACAGCTGAGGTAGTAATGTCGTGCATAATGCAGGTGGGCTTCGGCCCACACTGCATGCCCCAGTCAGACTGGGGTTCTTTAGAAGTGGACACATGTAGGTTAAACTCCCTGTGGACCCACTGCCTGGGTGGGTGCCAGGAAGCCACCGGCGGTACATAGAAATATCCCATTGCATTGCCCAACACAGCTGAGGTAGTAATGTTGTGTGTAATACAGGTGGGCTTCGGCCCACACTGCATGCCCCAGTCAGACTGGGGTTCTTTACAAGTGGACACATGTAGGTTAAACTCCCTGTGGACCCACTGCCTGGGTGGGTGCCAGGAAGCCACCGGCGGTACATAGAAATATCCCATTGCATTGCCCAACACAGCTGAGGTAGTAATGTCGTGCGTAATACAGGTGGGCTTCGGCCCACACTGCATGCCCCAGTCAGACTGGGGTTCTTTACAAGTGTACAGATGTGTTAAAAACTCCGTGTGCACCTACAGCATGGGTGGCTCCCTGGAACCCACCGGCGGTACACAAAAATATCCCATTGCATTGCCCAACACAGCTGAGGTAATGTCAGCTGGAATGCAGGTGGGCTAAAAATTAATTTGATTACACTGTAGGCGAGGGCCCACAAAAATTGCTGTATCAACAGTACTAATGTACATCCCAAAAATTGGCCATGGCCAGCCAAGAGGGCAGGTGAAACCCATTAATCGCTTTGGTTAATGTGGCTTAAGTGGTAACTAGGCCTGGAGGCAGCCCAGTGTAACGAAAAATTGGTTCAAGTTACAGTTCCAACGCTTTTAAGCGCATTAAAACTTATAAAAATTGTTCAGAAAAATTATTTGAGTGAGCCTTGTGGCCCTAAGAAAAATTGCCCGTTTAGCGTGATTACGTGAGGTTTCAGGAGGAGGAGCAGGAGGAGGAGGAGGAATATTAGACACAGATTGATGAAGCAGAAATGTCCCCGTTTTGGATGGTGAGAGAGAACGTAGCTTCCATCCGCGGGTGCAGCCTACGTATTGCTTACGTATCGCTGCTGTCCGCTGGTGAAGAACAGAAGTCTGGGGAAATCCAGCCTTTGTTCATCTTGATGAGTGTTAGCCTGTCGGCACTGTCGGTTGACAAGCGGCTACGCTTATCTGTGATGATTCCCCCAGCCGCACTAAACACCCTCTCCGACAAGACGCTAGCCGCAGGACAAGCAAGCACCTCCAGGGCATACAGCGCTAGTTCAGGCCACGTGTCCAGCTTCGACACCCAGTAGTTGTAGGGGGCAGAGGCGTCACCAAGGATGGTCGTGCGATCCGCTACGTACTCCCTCACCATCCTTTTACAGTGCTCCCGCCGACTCAGCCGTGACAGGGGAGCGGTGACACAGTCTTGGTGGGGAGCCATAAAGCTGGCCAGGCCCTTAAAGACTGTTGCACTGCCTGGGATGTACATGCTGCTCGATCTACGCACATCCCCTGCTACCTGGCCCTCGGTACCTCGCCCTCTGCCACTAGCGCTGTCGGCTGGGAATTTTACCATCAGCTTGTCCGCAAGGGTCCTGTGGTATAGCAACACTCTCGAACCCCTTTCCTCTTCGGGAATCAGAGTGGGCAGGTTCTCCTTATACCGTGGATCGAGCAGTGTGTACACCCAGTAATCCGTCGTGGCCAGAATGCGTGCAACGCGAGGGTCACGAAAAAGGCATCCTAACATGAAGTCAGCCATGTGTGCCAGGGTACCTGTACGCAACACATGGCTGTCTTCACTAGGAAGATCACTTTCAGAATCCTCCTCCTCCTCCTCCTCCTCAGGCCATACACGCTGAAAGGATGACAGGCAATCAGCCGGTGTACCGTCAGCAGCGGCCCAAGCTGTCTCTTCCCCCTCCTCCTCATCCTCATGCTCCTCCTCCTCCTCTTGTACGCGCTGAGAAATAGACAGGAGGGTGCCCTGACTATCCAGCGGCATACTGTCTTCCCCCGCCCCCGTTTCCGAGCGCAAAGCAGCTGCCTTTATGGTTTGCAGGGAATTTCTCAAGATGCATAGCAGAGGAATGGTGACGCTAATGATTGTAGCATCGCCGCTCACCACCTGGGTAGACTCCTCAAAATTACCAAGGACATGGCAGATGTCTGCCAACCAGGCCCACTCTTCTGAAAGGAATTGAGGAGGCTGACTCCCACTGCGCCGCCCATGTTGGAGTTGGTATTCGACTATAGCTCTACGTTGTTCATAGAGCCTGGCCAACATGTGGAGCGTAGAGTTCCACCGTGTGGGCACGTCGCACAGCAGTCGGTGCACTGGCAGCTTAAAGTGATGTTGCAGGGTGCGCAGGGTGGCAGCATCCGTGTGGGACTTGCGGAAATGTGCGCAGAGCCGGCGCGCCTTTACGAGCAGGTCTGACAAGCGTGGGTAGCTTTTCAGAAAGCGCTGAACCACCAAATTAAAGACGTGGGCCAGGCATGGCACGTGCGTGAGGCTGCCGAGCTGCAGAGCTGCCACCAGGTTACGGCCGCTGTCACACACGACCATGCCCGGTTGGAGGCTCAGCGGCGCAAGCCAGCGGTCGGTCTGCTGTGTCAGACCCTGCAGCAGTTCGTGGGCCGTGTGCCTCTTATCGCCTAAGCTGAGTAGTTTCAGCACGGCCTGCTGACGCTTGCCCACCGCTGTGCTGCCACACCGCGCGACACCGACTGCTGGCGACATGCTGCTGCTAACACATCTTGATTGCGAGACAGAGGAGGAGGAGGAGGAGGAGGAGGAGGGTGCTTTAGTGGAGGAAGCATACACCTCCGCAGATACCACCACCGAGCTGGGGCCCGCAATTCTGGGGGTGGGTAGGACATGAGCGGTCCCAGGCTCTGACTCTGTCCCAGCCTCCACTAAATTCACCCAATGTGCCGTCAGGGAGATGTAGTGGCCCTGCCCGCCTGGGCTTGTCCACGTGTCCGTAGTTAAGTGGACCGTGGCAGTAACCGCGTTGGTGAGGGCACGTACAATGTTGCGGGAGACGTGGTCGTGCAGGGCTGGGACGGCACATTGGGAAAAGTAGTGGCGACTGGGAACTGAGTAGCGCGGGGCCGCCGCCTCCATGATACTTTTGAAGGACTCCGTTTCCACAACCCTATACGGCAGCATCTCAAGGCTGATGAATTTTGCTATGCGGACGGTTAACGTTTGAGCGTGCGGGTGCGTGGCGGCGTACTTGCGCTTGCGCTCCAACAGTTGCGCAAGCGACGGCTGGACGGTGCGCTGAACTACAGTGCTGGATGGGGCCGAGGACCGCGGAGGTGAGGGTGTGGGTGCAGGCCAGGAGACGGTAGTGCCTGTGTCCTGAGAGGGGGGTTGCATCTCAGTGGCAGGTTGGGGCACAGGGGGAGAGGCAGGGGTGCAAACCGGAGGCGCTAAACGGCCTTCGTCCCACCTTGCGGGGTGCTTGGCCATCATATGTCTGCGCATGGTGGTGGTGGTGAGGCTGTTGGTGTTGGCTCCCCGGCTGAGCTTTGCGCGACAAAGGTTGCACACCACTGTTCGTCTGTCGTCAGGCGTCTCTGTGAAAAACTGCCAGACCTTAGAGCACCTCGGCCTCTGCAGGGTGGCATGGCGCGAGGGGGCGCTTTGGGAAACACTTGGTGGATTATTCGGTCTGGCCCTGCCTCTACCCCTGGCCACCGCACTGCCTCTTGCAACCTGCCCTGCTGATGCCCTTGACTCCCCCTCTGAAGGCCTGTCCTCCTGAGTAAGCGTTGCACACCAGGTGGGGTCAGTCACCTCATCGTACTGCTGCTCTTCCTCCGAATCCTCTGTGCGCTGCTCCCTCGGACTTACTGCCCTTACTACTACCTCACTGCAAGACAACTGTGTCTGATCGTCATCGTCCTCCTCACCCACAGAAAGTTGTTGAGACAGTTGGCGGAAGTCCCCAGCCTCTTCCCCCGGACCCCGGGAACTTTCGAATGGTTGGGCATCAGTGACGATAAACTCCTCTGGTGGGAGAGGAACCGCTGCTGCCCAATCTAAGCAGGGGCCCGAGAACAGTTCCTGGGAGTGTTCCCGCTCCTGAGCAGGTGTTATTGTAGTGGAGTGAGGAGGCTGGGAGGAAGGAGGAGCAGCAGACAGAGGATTCGGATTGGCAGCAGTGGACGGCGCAGAACTGCGGGTAGACGATAGGTTGCTCGAAGCACTTTCTGCCATCCAGGACAGGACCTGCTCACACTGCTCATTTTCTAATAACCGTCTCCCGCGTGGACCCATTAATTGGGCGATGAATGTGGGGACACCAGAAACGTGCCTCTCTCCTAATCGCGCAGCAGTCGGCTGCGACACACCTGGATCAGGAGCTTGGCCTGTGCCCACACCCTGACTTGGCCCTCCGCGTCCTCGGCCGCGTCCACGTCCTCTAGGCCTACCCCTACCCCTCAGCATGCTGTATTACCAGTGATTTGATTTCACAGGCAGCTAATAAATTGGCGCAAGACTGCAGGCCAAATATAATTTTTTCCCTTTTTTGAAAACGAAAGGCCCCACTGCCTCTAGTGAATGAATAATCTAAGTTTAATAACTGTGCTGTTTTCCTGCTAATGTGTCACAGAACGTGAGGGTAGCAGAGTTATTAACTGTGGCAGAGCAGGTATTTTTTTTCCCAATTAAGGAAAGCAAATGGCGAAGCCAGGAGTAAAACGTAGCTGGGTGCGTATGATTTTTACAGGTTGCACACGCAGCCGACACGTGTCCACCGGCGTTAGGACGGACAGAGGCAGGACAAATAGAATTATTTTCCGTTTTTTTGCACCAAAAGGCAGCACTGCGTATATTCTATGAACATGAGAAGTTTAATAACTGTGCTGTTTTCCTGCTAATGTGTCACAGAACGTGAGGGTAGCAGAGTTATTAACTGTGGCAGAGCAGGTATTTTTTTTCCCAATTAAGGAAAGCAAATGGCGAAGCCAGGAGTAAAACGTAGCTGGGTGCGTATGATTTTTACAGGTTGCACACGCAGCCGACACGTGTCCACCGGCGTTAGGACGGACAGAGGCAGGACAAATAGAATTATTTTCCGTTTTTTTGCACCAAAAGGCAGCACTGCGTATATTCTATGAACATGAGAAGTTTAATAACTGTGCTGTTTTCCTGCTAATGTGTCACAGAACGTGAGGGTAGCAGAGTTATTAACTGTGGCAGAGCAGGTATTTTTTTTCCCAATTAAGGAAAGCAAATGGCGAAGCCAGGAGTAAAACGTAGCTGGGTGCGTATGATTTTTACAGGTTGCACACGCAGCCGACACGTGTCCACCGGCGTTAGGACGGACAGAGGCAGGACAAATAGAATTATTTTCCGTTTTTTTGCACCAAAAGGCAGCACTGCGTATATTCTATGAACATGAGAAGTTTAATAACTATGCTGTTTTCCTGCTAATGTGTCACAGAACGTGAGGGTAGCAGAGTTATTAACTGTGGCAGAGCAGGTATTTTTTTTCCCAATTAAGGAAAGCAAATGGCGAAGCCAGGAGTAAAACGTAGCTGGGTGCGTATGATTTTTACAGGTTGCACACGCAGCCGACACGTGTCCACCGGCGTTAGGACGGACAGAGGCAGGACAAATAGAATTATTTTCCGTTTTTTTGCACCAAAAGGCAGCACTGCGTATATTCTATGAACATGAGAAGTTTAATAACTGTGCTGTTTTCCTGCTAATGTGTCACAGAACGTGAGGGTAGCAGAGTTATTAACTGTGGCAGAGCAGGTATTTTTTTTCCCAATTAAGGAAAGCAAATGGCGAAGCCAGGAGTAAAACGTAGCTGGGTGCGTATGATTTTTACAGGTTGCACACGCAGCCGACACGTGTCCACCGGCGTTAGGACGGACAGAGGCAGGACAAATAGAATTATTTTCCGTTTTTTTGCACCAAAAGGCAGCACTGCGTATATTCTATGAACATGAGAAGTTTAATAACTATGCTGTTTTCCTGCTAATGTGTCACAGAACGTGAGGGTAGCAGAGTTATTAACTGTGGCAGAGCAGGTATTTTTTTTTCCCAATTAAGGAAAGCAAATGGCGAAGCCAGGAGTAAAACGTAGCTGGGTGCGTATGATTTTTACAGGTTGCACACGCAGCCGACACGTGTCCACCGGCGTTAGGACGGACAGAGGCAGGACAAATAGAATTATTTTCCGTTTTTTTGCACCAAAAGGCAGCACTGCGTATATTCTATGAACATGAGAAGTTTAATAACTGTGCTGTTTTCCTGCTAATGTGTCACAGAACGTGAGGGTAGCAGAGTTATTAACTGTGGCAGAGCAGGTATTTTTTTTCCCAATTAAGGAAAGCAAATGGCGAAGCCAGGAGTAAAACGTAGCTGGGTGCGTATGATTTTTACAGGTTGCACACGCAGCCGACACGTGTCCACCGCCCTTAGGACGGACAGAGGCAGGACAAATAGAATTATTTTCACTTGTTTTACAAGCAAAAGGCAGCACTGCGTATATTCAATGAATAATAACTGTGTTGTGGCCCTGCCTATACAATTCTTTCCCTGCAGTATCAATGGAGGGTGGAATGCTCTGCAGAGGCGATTTTGAGAAGCAAAAAAAAATGCAGCACAGCTAACAGCAGCCTGGACAGTACTGCACACTGATAAATATGGCCCTAGAAAGGACCGTTGAGGTTCTTGAAGGCTACACTCACTCCTAACACTCTCCCTGCCTATGCAGCACTTCTGTCCCTAATGCCGGGTGCAACGCTCTGCAGAGCCGATTTTGAGAAAAAAAAAATGGCACTGCTAACAGCAGCCAACACACAGCTATCAGTGGCCCTAATAAGGACCTTTGGGGGGTCTTGAAGCCTACACTAACTACCAATTCTTTCCCTACAACAGCTCCGGTACAAACAGCACTGTCCCTCATCTAACTCACACGGCATCTGAGCCGAACCGCGGGAGGGGCCGACTTTTATGTTCGGGTGACACCTGATCTTCCCAGCCACTCACAGCAGGGGGGTGGTATAGGGCTTGAACGTCACAGGGGGAAGTTGTAATGCCTTCCCTGTCTTTCAATTGGCCAAAAAAAGCGCGCTAACGTCTCAGGGAAGGAAGTGAAAGTAACCAGAACACCGCATGGTGTTCGTTACGAATAACGAACATCCCGAACACCCTAATATTCGCACGAATATCAAGCTCGGAAGAACACGTTCGCTCATCTCTAATCTTTAGGTTTATGAGTTTCCTCACGCATTCGATAGCCTCTGGGTTCCTGGTCTCTCTCCAGTAGCGTCTTGCCACGATGTCAGACCACACTAGAATCGACTCGTTGAAGCATTCTCTAAAGCGGAGCATGTCCTGCTTCATAAGGACCAATAGCTCTCCCATCTTTATTTTTCCAAGGTTGTTCCCCTCGGCATGTATTACCAGTATCACCCTTCGGGGGGTCCACCTGCCGATCTGCATCACCTCCTTCAGGAGCCTTGGCCATAACAGTCCACGAATTCCATGCCAATGCACCGTTGTGCCTTGTAATCCCAGACTCTTTCCATTGGACGAATCATGGCCCTCTTCTCTGCCCAGTGCACGTAGGAGTGCCCGATTATCCAAACTGTCCATTGTTCGCTCGCTGGAACGAAAAGACTCAACTGCTATACTAATTCTGAAACAAATAATCCACCTAACTTCTATTAAGCTATATGACTCAATATATATCTTAATTTTTTAAAAAAAATAATATATATCATAGTTATTTTAACTTGTTATGCTTTACCTCAGAATTTCCTTCTGATTACCGCCTTATCTAATAATCAAATCTGGTCTAACGTATGACTTATATGCGTTAGACCTCCACCTGCCTAGCCTCTTCACTCCTTCCTCTAGCATACTGCAAGAATCCGCCGTCATGGCTGCCCCTATGCGAAAGGAGTGAGTGCCGAACTCCGCTGGGTTTAATCCTATTCTCTTTAACGATGAACGCAATAACGCTGAAAACTGAAAACGGGTTAGGGGAAGGCCCGACGAGTGAACTAAGAACTGTTGGACCGTTGGCCTAACTACCATATATTGTGATACTAGTTTGATAGGGCACCACATTGAACCTAATTTATTTATGGAAATCCACTCTCCTCTGCCGTATTTATCCGTTTTGGATTTCCTAACACATAGTCTTAATGTCTCCTTCGACACCAGAACGTCCGAACTCGTGAGGCCCCCGGTTTTTTGTTTACTGACTGGCACTAACTCGCTTACTCTGAGGGCTGCGAATAACGCCAAGACGAACGCCACCCTAAATAACAACACCTCCTGTTTATCTCGGCATATTGATTCCAAACTCTCCAGCAATTCCTGCAGTATGGAAAAGGTGATGGGGCGACGGGAATCCCCCCGTCACCCCTCCTTCTTCCAACCCTGTATGATTTTCTTGAAAACAAAGTCCTTAGTCACATCCGTTCTTGCGTTTAGCTGTAAGAAAAAGGCCACACCTGCCAGGTGTTTTTTAGCCACACCCACTGTAACTCTTCTAGCCCGAAGAGACGCTAACATGTCAAATGTTGCCGTCCTCGCCCGCTGCTCATCGACCGTTCCGCTATCAATGAAACTCAACCATATAGCCCAAACCGACTCATGTCGTTTCGGCTACTGACGCCCGAACCAATTTCATCAGCTCTCGTCTGCCAACTTCCACAAGTGCGGAGGGCAACGTACCCCTTCCTTGGCCGCCGACGGGTGACGTTCCCTGAACATCCTTATCTGCGAACGAGAGACAGCGTCAGCTAGCCTGTTTTCGCAACCCGGAACGTGTCTCGCTTTAAAACAGATGTTCAGCTGCAAGCATCGTAATATAAAATATCTCAAAAAGGCCAAAACTGTCGCTGATGAAGCGGACTGCTTATTGATGATCTGGACCACTGCTGCGTTATCCGACCAGAAGCCTATAGTTTGATCCGTTAGCAGTGAATCCCACAACTTGACCGCTACCACCAATGGGAAAAACTCCAACAAGGTTATGTCTTTTGTCCAGCTCCTTTCCAACCAACCTACTGGCCAGGACTCCCTGCACAAGTGATTCCGAAAGATAACTCCGAAACCGCTTGACCTGGCCGCATCTGAGAAAAGGCTGAGCTGACCTTTCTTCCTCTTGGCAAATAACTTGTCCATTAAACTCCAATAGAAATATCCTCCAAATGTGGAGGTCCGCTCTGATACCGCGCGTTATCCGAATGAAATGGTGGGGCTCTTTTGCCCCCACCGTGGCCAACGACAACCTCCTTGCGAAAGCGCGTCCCATAGGGATGACTCTGCAAGCAAAGTTTACCAAACCTATCAAGACCTGTAGTTGGTGCAGCGTCGCTTTTTTCGAGCCCGATATAGTTACAACCGACTGGCGCAATCGAGCCACCTTTTCTGCCGGTAGGCGGAAAACCATTTCCGAAAAGAGGATAACAAAAATTTGCAATCTCTGGATGTTTCCGCGCCCACTAGGGATGAGCGAGCGTACTCGGAAAAGCACTACTCGCTCGAGTAATTTGCTTTATCCGAGTATCACTGTGCTCGTCCCTGAAGATTCGGGTGCCGGCACGGAGCGGGGAGCTGCAGGGGATAGCGGGGAGGAATGGAGGGGAGATCTTTCTCTCCCTCTCTCCCGCCCGCTCTCCCCTGCTCCCCGCTGCGACTCACCTGTCAGCCGCAGCGGCACCCGAATCTTCAGGGACGAGCACAGCCATACTCGGATAAAGCAAATTACTCGAGCGAGTAGTGCTTTTCCAAGTACGCTCGCTCATCTCTAGCGCCCACGAAAAGAAAATCATCGAGGTTTGTTACCATCCATTCAAGAAAAGAGCTGAAAACTTCAAAGTAATAGCAAGAGATAGAGCAACCCATCGGCAA
Organism: Eleutherodactylus coqui; assembly: GCF_035609145.1. Lineage (NCBI taxonomy): Eukaryota > Metazoa > Chordata > Amphibia > Anura > Eleutherodactylidae > Eleutherodactylus > Eleutherodactylus coqui. The sequence continues at coordinate 131,754,976 of NC_089840.1, read as the reverse complement.
ACACTTGTCGAAGAAATATTGGTTGTCCACCATGCATCCCTGAAGGTGGAAGCATTCATGGTGAACTGGCAGCAAACGGAAAGCAGATTCAATGTCCGCTTTTGCCAGCAGGGCCCGCTTCCCAGCGGACCGAACCAGACGAACCATGCTGTCGAAAGAAGTGTACTTTACCGCAGCTTGATCTTTTGTTATCCCGTCGTTGACTGATTCGCCGCTTGGGAAGGACAGGTGGTGTATTAAACGGAATTTACCGGATTCCTTCTTGGGAACTAGTCCCAAGGGGGAAACTCGCAAGTTGTGGAACCGGGGGTACGAAAAGGGGCCGGACATACGGCCCAATTCAACTTCCTTCGTCAATTTTTCTAAAACTAATTCCGTGTTGTCTATTGCCGATTTTAAATTTGTACAAAACATCGCCGCGGGCTGTTTCACAAAGGGGATCTTGAATCCCTCAGTGAAGCCCTCCCTGAGCAGGCCTGCTTCCTGCTTCCTGGGGTAATGGTCGAGCCAGCTGCGCAGATAGCTGCTTCTCACCGGGGTTCGCTGAGCTGCCGGCAACCCCCGGCGTAGCCGCACCTCTCTGCTTACGGAAACAACGGATTGCCGAGTGCTGACCACCGCAGACCGAGCACTCGTGTCGGAATTTACACGTCGCATAGAATCTACAGTGTCCTTCATTGTATAACCAGCACGATCCGTTTGGTCATGACTGGGCCGCCGCCGGCTGTTGAGCAGCCGCAGCGGCTCCCCCTGGAAAGGACTGCTTTTGGGGGCGTTGAGACAGTATCAGCTGTATCCAAACGTCTGTTGCTTTGGACGCCCAGCTGAATTGTCCCATGCCTGATACCCAACGCCTAAAATCTTCGTCATACTTCCACCACGCCGACCCGCCGTCAAGTTTATACGCGCTGTATATCGTATTCGCATATACCATCAGCTCCGGACCCTTACTAGGGTTGTGCTGACATGAAACATGCGCTAACACCAGGAACACCTGAAGCCAGTTGCCAAAGGTCTTGGCTATTTTCGGCTTCTTTTCTGTCCCGCGTTCGTACGTACGTTCTTGGTCCACAGTCACATGGTCGGCTGATAGTAGAGACCAAATATCGATATACAATCCTTTCTTGATCTTTTCTACCGTTTCTTCTTCCAAACCCACCCCCAAAGGGGCGACACAGCAAAACAATGAGTCAGTGAACTTTAGGCCGATATTATGCTCTACCGACATTTCTTTACCGTCAGGCGAGCCCACGCCCTATGGTGTGGAGGACACTAAAAGCCCTTGTTTTTGTTCCATTTAACCCAGTAGAGACTTTAAAACCTCAACCAAATCACCTTTTCCAGCCTCCCTTGCTGGATCCAGAACATTTTTCCATGCAGCAGAACATGAAGACTCACCACCCCTCTCGCGTTCCGGTGCCGATGTTAGGCTTCGGGTTTGCGCGAGCGACCGTTCTATACGCTCCATGTTCGGGTACCTGCTTTGTTCTTCGGTTGCCGCTTCGCAGACGGCATTGGACTGTGCTGACTCCTGGCCCCGGACGGACCGCTCCCGTGGGTGCCTCTGCCTCCTATGGCGCTGTTGCCCCTCGCTGATGGAAGACGCTGGTGAGAAAGATGTCTGGCGAGAATGGGTCGAGAGACAAGGCCTAGCATCTCGCCTGCTCTCCGTGACGCTGACCCTCGGCGCTGGTGACCTTTCCGCACTCCAGAAACCACGCGCCAATTGCGATGCGCTGCGCCCTGGCTGGCCTAGCCTGCGCGATGCACCTGCTGCTTCCCGTTCGTCGCCCATCTGTGTACGCCTGTCTGCTATGCGTGCACCTGCTCGGCCGCTTGGGCTATGCCAGACGCGGCCCGCCTCTTCTATACCTCTGGCCGCTGTAGCGTAGTCTCCACCGCTCCTATAGTTACAGCGCCTTGAGGAGTGACTGCTGGCTTCAGAAAGTGGTGATTGTGGGGTTGTGGCTCCCCTCCCGCCGCTAGACGGGCTGTCATATGCCTGGCGCTGCTCCACCCTTCGCTGGCTAAAGCTTGTGGCGGGTGGAGTGTGGGGGCTATCTGGCCCCTCGCTATCCCCTGAGCTGCAAAGGGGGCTACTATTCCCCCCAACTGAGTGGCGGATATCCCCCCTTAGCCCTGTATCCCTGCTGAACTGCCCCAACTCTTCTGCCCCCCCCCCCTCTGCTTTTCCCTAACTCTCCCCGCCTGTCTCTGCTCCGGTATAGTGCAGGGCCGAGCCGCGTAGTAGCCAGCGGCGTTGCCCTCATATCTTGCTGCCTGTGGCCCGCCTGGGCTGCTTGGATATGTGGCCACGCTGCGTCTTCCGGGACTGCCACGATGACGCTGCTCGCTGCGTACGCCGGCGCCGCATGCCGCTTGCTGGCTCTGCCTACCATGGCCACGTGACACCCATTGCTGCCATCTTGCGACGCCGCGTGGCGCCTGATGGTGCGGCCATCTTGTACGTTTTCCCACCGCGTGCCGGCGCCGCCATCTTAGCCCTCTCCCCGCTTCCAACGCTCACCTGCTCCTGCTGGGCGCCCGCCCGTGCGCCGACCTGCTGATGGACCTCTCGACTCTACCGCTCCTGCATCGCTTCTTCCTGGTGGTGAGTGACTTGCCTGTTCTTCCGCACTTCCTCTCGTTTGTGTCCCTCGCCCGCCGTCGGTCCTCTTCGGCCTCGTATGTTGCGCCGCCGCTGTTCTACGTGGTGCGGCCCCCTGCCGCTCTTCTATTCTTGGGCTGCTTCTCGTGGCTCCCCGCTTTCGCCACCGGGCTGGGGCCGGGGGATTCTTCCTCCTCTTCGGTCTTCCTCTGGAGTTCTCTTCGGGTGCCTTCTGGGGTTGCGGTATGGCCGGCTGCTGTTCCTCATTCGCTCCTCCTGGTAGAGCCGTCGCTGGTGCAGGGGGGGGGGGGGGTGCTCTGCACGCTTCCAGAAGCTGCTCTAATCAACCGGTCCCGTCCTGGACAACTGCTTCTCGAATCTTCCTCTGAAGCTCCTCCATCCTTCTTTCTTCTGCTGCTTCGGTGAGCTTTCTTTCAACTTCTACTCTTGCTGCTTTTCTTCTTTCTTCTCCTCTTCTTTCCCCTGATTATGTCTTCCTTCTTCCTCTCACTCTTCTGGCTCCTCCTCTTCCTGTTACAACTCCTCCTCTTCCTCTGCTCGATCTTCCTTTAACCCCTTGTTAGCCCCCAGTCCCTATGCCGCTTTGTTAGGCACTATGCTGCATTCCCATTTTCCTGCAATTTTTTCAAACTCTCTTAAAATAGCCCGGAGTTTGAAAGGTAAAAAAAGATTGTTACCTTGTTTATGCACAACTACACTTCATAACGGCCCATTTGAAGAAACACCTTATGTCTATGGCGACCTTGGAAGTTGTATCTGACAAGAAATATGACCACATTACTTAGAGCATAATAGTCTACTCTCTATGTGTAAAGGCCCATTTAGACACAATGATTATCGCTCAAAACTCGCTCAAAAGCCATCTTTTGAGCGATCGTTGTGTGTATCTGCACTGACATCATGCAGTTTTCGTTGGCCAGTCGCTGATCGCTGTCTTTCAGCGTGCTGAAAGACAACGATCAGCCTTATCAGGAATTCACAGCGGGGTACAGCTGATACTATTGTTACAGCTGTATCCCGCTCCCTGAAGACAGGTGGGGTATGAAGAACAGAGCGGTGCAGCTGTATTCTGCATACACCGCCCGGCTGTATAACAGCTGGGCACTTCGAGCAGAGAACAGCTGGATGCAGAAGATAAGCGGCCCCGCTTGTCTTCTGCATCCCCCGCTTGGAGCGCAAGGTGATCTCTCAACGTTTGAGCGATCATTTTGCTGTGTAATGCACACAATGATTATTGCTCAAAAGTCGCAAGAAAGACATCTTTTGAGCGATAATCGTTGTGTCTAAATGGGCCTTAAATATATTGTCCTGCTTTCACATTAGCATAAAAAATAAGTGGCTGTTCAGAACGTTAAACGTATATTAAAAAATAAATTGTATGCAATTGTAAGCATATATGTAACTTCTTTTAAGCATATGTTAGGCCGGCTTCATACAAGCGAGAACATCTAGCACAAATATGAACCTCATTCTTTTGAATGGGGTTAGACACATGAGCGATGTTTTTCTGCATGGCCCTGCAATACAGGAAATAAATCACAGCATGTTCTATCTTTGAGCATGCTCTCGGATCGCAGCACCCATTGTTTTTCAATGGAACTGGCGGCAGCATTGTACCACGTGCTAGCTTCACGTGAGGCAAGGTCTCCTATTGAAAACAATGTCAGCCGCGGCAGGAGGATCGCTGCATCCCCGAAGTGATACGAGGCTGTTTTGACATGAAAACACCTTGCATTTGCAGGGAATTAACATAGTGGGGAGCACGATATGGGGGCGGGATTCACGCTCGCCAGTGTGAAGCTAGCCTTAGGCTGCTCAGGGTCAGTTCAGGGTGTCCATTTTTATTTTTGGAGGAGAGAAACTGATATAAAATGTAAAAAAAAAATCCATTCTTACTCCCATTGAATTCAATGGGGTTTCAAAAAAAAAAAAAAAAAAAGGAAAGCAAACGGAGAAGCTTCTGATTCCATTCCACTAGGTTACCGTTTTTTTGGATTCAAAAGTAATGCTGCAGACTGCGCTATTCTTCCATCCAAAAAACGGACACCTAAAGGAACGGAAGCTAACTGAAGCCTTTCTGCTTCCTTTCCGGGTTTTTTGACATCCCACTTTTTTCTGTTTTATATTACTTTCTTTCCTGTAAAAACAGAGCAGAGAGATGGAAACTCAGAACAGACCCTAACACAGGTGTGAAAGGACCCATAGGCTGGCTTCACACATGTGAAAAAAAGGAGCGAGATTTGTGTGTTGCAAGACGCACAAATCTTGCACAACAATTAACTCCTTTCCTTTGAATAGGGTCATACACATGAATGATGTTCTCCCGCATCACACTGTGAAGCGATGCGGGAAACAAATCGTGGCACATCCTATTTTGGAGCGTGCCCTCGCATCGCATCACCCATTGTTCTCCATATATCCCCGCTTTACTTTTCCATATATCTCCTATTAACCGGCATGTTGATAAAATAAGTATACATTGTGCATACCATTTTTTTGAAGGACTGAAAGGCATGGTGGTGGGCTACTCTAGCCAGGAAAAAACAATCATAAGGAAGGTCAAACATAGTCAAATATATGCACTTTTATACCACGTTTGACCAATCATAGTTTATAGGTATGTGAGCGATATGTTTTTTTGCATTCAAATGCATGTGCCTATGTACACAAATGTATATATGCTCAATGGATGACGAAAATGTGATGTGAGCAGCCGCTAACCTGATGAAAAGGTAAAGGTCATGAATGTTTTTCTGCTGGCGCTTTAATACTTTTACATAACAAATTGTCCCTTGTGACTCTAGCAAGGACACATGCAATGGATTTCAGGCTAATCATCTTATCTTCCAGATCAGTAAGAAGATCATGTTAACTTGTTTCTCTGCTCCACCGGCTGTAATACTTTGTTACACATTTATAGACAGTGCAAATAAATCCTGTTAACACAGAGCAAAGATCAACTTTACTGAAAACGAACCGCAGGTTTCATAGCCAGAAATTTCTTATTACTAGTAAAGCCCATCCTATGTGAGGACGTATGTGGAGCCGCATGTGTGGAAATAAGGGGAGTGTAGTAAAATTATAGCAGAGGTTTGTTACAAATCTGTAAGTATTAGGCTGCATGCACAGGACCAGATTTCAATTGCGGAATTTGCGATCGTCACCCGCGTGGACGATCTACAGTATTCCGCACCCATTTAAAAAAAATTGAACATTGAGCAGATAGTGATTGTGATTTCCGTGAGTATGATTTCCGCGAGCGGATTTTAAATCACAGCATGTTCTATTTTTGTGCGATCTCCACACGGACAGCTTCTATTCTGTCCGACCCGCAGACCATCCACAATTGACATTGAGGATAGGCTATGGGTATCTGTGTCATTGTCTAGCGACGGTGCGGGAAAAACATATTAAAAAAAATCTGTACTGCACATGACCGACTGTGAGTGTTTGCGGAAAAAAGATGGATGCCAGCAGCACAATCCTTGCAGCTGTCTTCAGCAGGGCAATAAATGCAAAGTTACAAAAGAACCAGAACCAAGGATCCATATAGGTAATGAAAAAAAGGAAAAGTGACAGTATGGCTGGTGCAAAAAATAAAAGGTCTTTCTTTATTCTTCCAGGACGACACACAATGTTTTGACTATAAAAGTCTTCTTCGGGTGAGCATCCACGGTCATCCGCAATACAGAAAGCAAAGGTATGTGGAGTCGCCGGCCAGGGTCAGAGCCAGATTCCGCTGCAGGCTCCCACATGCGGAATCCCTGTGCAGCCGGCCTTAGAGTTTATTCAGATGCCCGCATTTGCGCAGGTATTTCCACACGTTAAAAAGTTGCATTGTAGAATGTGTCAAAGCGATGCACAGAACAAGAGGGTCCCTAACTTTGGGCCACTCCACAAGACTAGCAGGCAGGGGATATTGCTAGAATCTTAAAAGATTAGGCAGAGGCTAAATATATGGGGCCCCAAATGCACATGGCCCCTTCAACCACCCATGTACCATTTGTAATACTGGTGCTTTCTTATGTGATATAGGGGCCTTTGGACCACCTAAGGCTCCAGGGCCCAGTAGCAACTTCTACATCTGCACCCCCTATAGCTACACCCCTGAAGTTAGGGACATGAGTGGTTTTACTACTTAACTGAGATGCTGACAGACTGCTCTAGAGACCGCCTTCTTTCTCACAGACTCTTCCCCATGCCGCCCTCTCTCACACAGACTGTTCCCTACGCCCCCTTTGTTACACACACCGCTTCTCATTACTCCATTTCTCTCAGGCAGGTCCCCTCTATCGGTCTGCACACGGTGGGGTTTGAATTGCAGAATCCGTGATCGTCTCCCACACAAACAATCCGCAGCATTCCGCACCAATTCAAATCAATAGAGTATCCACATGTCTGCTAACACGAGTGGACAGCAGCTGTGATTTTCCACCTTGCAGCTAAAAAAAATCACCTAACCATGCTCTATTTGTGCACGGATTCCACGTGGACAGCTTCCATTGAAGTCACGGGCCGGACACATGGTCGGATTCCAGTGCAGAACCCCAGCATCCGGAATCTGACTGGTCGTATGCAGCTGGCCTCTCTCATAGATTGCTCCCTCTTTCACACAGACAACTGCTTATCTCCCCCTATTTTCCAATCCCAACTTTGAAAGAAACTGAACACTGATAGTTCACCTTCCTGTTTTCTCCTTGCATTAATCTTGGAGATGAGTGCAAAGTGGATAATAAGGAGTGTGCAGATACTGTATGGCTGTATAGTACTCTCTGTGATCAGACAGAGAGCTTCATCATCTATCTGCCTAAACTTTAAGGAAAGTGGAGTTTCTGAGTAGTTTGACAGTGCTGAAACATGAAGGGAACAAAGCTTGCAGGGGCTCTTTAGAGATGAGAACCCTGAACAATCACAAAATTAGCTCCACCCGCATAACAAGCCCCATTTTTATTGATTAATTTACACCCTGGCCTATAACTATGACAAGGGGCCTTCTCTAATCTAGAGCGAAGACGTTTTCACTATCATCATAGATGGGGATTCTTTACTGTAAAAGCAATTAAACTATGGAACTCTCTGCCTCAAGATATTGTGATGGTGAATTCAATGAAGAAGTGCAAGAGGGGCCTGGACGTCTTTTTTGAAAACTATATTATAAGTAGAGATGAGCGAGCATACTCGCTAAGGCAAACTACTCGAGCGAGTTAACCCTGCCCCAGTTTTTGTGAGATAACTCCAAATATGGATCAATGTCACATCTCTAGAAATCTAGTACCCATATCTTATAATTAGAGATGAGCGAGTATACTTGCTAAGGAAAACTACTCGAGCGAGTAGTGCCTTATTCGAGTACCTGCCCGCTCGTCTCTAAAGATTCGGCTGCCGGTGCGGGTGAGCGGTGAGTTGCGGGAGTGAGCGGGGGGGGCAGGGGGGAGAAAGTGAGAGAGAGATCTCCCCTCTGTTCCTCCCCGCTCTCCCCTGCCGCTCCCCGCCCACCGCCGGCAGCCGAATCTTTAGAGACGAGCGGGCAGGTACTCGAATAAGGTACTACTCGCTCGAGTAGTTTGCCTTAGCGAGTATGCTCGCTCATCTCTACTTATAATATAATTTTCAAAAAAGATGTCCAGGCCCGCTCTCCCCTGCCGCTCCCCGCCCCCCGCCGGCAGCCAAATCTTTAGAGACGAGCGGGCAGGTACTCGAATAAGGCACTACTCGCTCGAGTAGTTTTCCTTAGCAAGTATACTCGCTCATCTCTAATTATAAGATATGGGTACTAGATTTCTAGAGATGTGACATTGATCCATATTTGGAGTTATCTCACAAAAACTGGGGCAGGGTTAACAAAAGGCTAGAAAATAAGTGGTACTAATGAAAAATAGCTAGAGGGTCAATTTTCTACTAAGTCACGTGACTGTATAAAAAGAACATGTTAGAGAAGCAGAGTCTTTCAGAAGCAAAGATGCTCAGAGGTTCCCCAATCTGTGAAAAACTGCATGTAAAAATTGTGGAACAATTTCAGACAAATGTTCCTCAACACAAAATTGTGAAGACTTTGAATATCCCACCATCCACAGTATATAATATCATCAAAAGATTCAGAGAATCTGGAGAAATTTATGTACACAAGGCTGACTGTCAATATTCGGTGCTCGAGAAAAAAAGGCATGATTCTGTAATGCAAATCAGTGCATGGGCTCAGGAATACTTCCAAAAATCATTGTTTGTGAACACAGTTCGCCATACGATCCACAAATGCAAGGTAAAGCTATATCATGTAAAGAAGAAGCCAGATATCGACACAATCCAGAAAGGATGGCGTCAACTCTGGGCCAAAGCTAATTTAAAATGGACTGAGGCAAAATGGAAAACTTTTCTGTGGTCAGATGAATCAAAATTTGAAATTCTTTTTAGAAAGCATGGAGACCATGTCCTCTGGGATCAAGGAGAGAGGGACCATCCAGCTTGTTATCAGTGCACATTTTAAAGCCTGCATCTCTGATGGTATGGGGTTGCTATAGTACCTATGGCATGGGCAGCTTACACACCTGCAAAAGGTGCTATCAATGCTGAGCAGTATATAGAGGTTTTAGAACAACATATGTTCCATCCAGACAACGTCCCTTTCAGGGAAGGCCTTGCCTATTTCAGCAAGACAATGCTAAACCACATACTGAATCCATCACAACATTATGGCTTCGCAGAAGAAGAGTCCGGGTACTGAACTGGCTGTCTACAGTCTGGACCATTCACTAATAGAAAACATTTGGCACACTATGAAATGAAATATCCAGCAAACACGACCCAGGATTGTTGTGCAGCTAGAATCCTACATCAGACAAGAATGGGACAATTCTGGCTAATGCAGCGCCAGCTTTCAATGGCTGACGCCGCGCTGAATTAGCCAATCAGAGCATTAGCTTTCTGCAGGCGGGGCCTTCAAGCCCCGCCTCCAGAAAGCAGTGCTCTGTCGGTGTGGAGGAGGGAGCGACAGCCTGCAGCAGCACTGCAGATCATCGCAGAACGCCGCGGGAGGTGAGTATTCTTTTTTTTTTTATTCTACAGCTTATTCCTAGTGTATAAGATGACCCCCAACTTTGGACAAGATTTTCCAGGGTTAAAAGGTCGTCTTATACGCTGTAAAATACGGTAATTTTTTAAAAAATGAAATGGAAAAAGTCTATTTCACCTTCTGAATAAAATATAGTTATATAAGATTTCTAAATCACTGCATTCTTCTTTTCATTACATTTATATTTTACACAGCGTCCCAGCTTTTTTGGAATTGGTGTCATATATTAACTAAAATTATTGTATGCTAAAACAGCAAACAGAATTTCCTCTCATAAATTAGAGTGCTTAGTTCACTTCAAAGTTAGGACAAATAACACACGGCTGAAATTGTAGTTGTTATCAGATTCTCTTTGGATTTTATAACAGACCAAAAGCTAAGCAAATATTTAAATTCCATTCCCACACATTAACCTTTAGAAACAGGCATGTGCCTTTGAGGAGATTGTAAGGAGCACTATGACTAACGATGTCCTTAAAGAGCAAAGAAATATTGTGGTATTTACATGCAGTAGTGTATCTGCCAACTGGGTGGTAGGGAATGTGCCCCAGGTGCTAGGTCATGGGAGAGCATTACTGTCACCAGCAGCAATAACATATAAGAAGGCTTTAAGATTTTGAAAGTAGGCTGATTACATGATAGCACAGAGTGGGACAGCAGCAATGTCATGGCGGGGTCCGCCATTGATTGGGTTGCTAAACTACAGATCCAGTTATGCAGGTTAGTATACAGGGATTTGGAGATGGAAACCAAAATATATCTTTGCCTTGGATGAAAAAAAACTCAGCTTCATCCCTGTTGTGAAAATGTAGCACTGGTAGGGTCATACTTTCTTGAGGTGCAGAGGTTGTAGTTGTGCCAGAAGCCTGAGTGAGACTAAAGGTCCCTTTTCCCCATTTAGGTAGATTAGTGCTATAAATGATGCATTATAGTTGGGGACCTTTGCACAAATTTTGTGTTGGGGCCTAGGAGCTTTGTGTCACTGGTCACCATCACTTCTGCCAGCATCTTCAGAAAAATCTGATGAGGCAAACTGCTGATTCATGTGGCAATGTGCCACCATTTTCCCAGGGGAAGCTGCTTAGACATTTACCTTGTAGCTGCGACTGCAGGGAAAATTGACTATATGAGTCCACCAGAGCAGGAGCTGTTCTTACATTGTAGCTCTTCTTTCTGGCTCACTCAGAGGTCCTCAAGAGAAGAATGCTGATTTCTGATTTATTAGTTATTTACTTGAATTCTTAAAAAAAATATCTTATATTACAGGAATCAGTAGCATGGGACACAAGATATGCAAGGTTTTGTTGTCTTGGGGCATGACCAGTAATGCCCTGAGATTTTCTTTGCAGATAGGGTGCTCTCAAAAGAAGTTCATCCTAGCAATATGCCATCACTTTATGAGATGGAAATTAATCATGCTTGCAACAGCAGCCACAAGGGGGGATTTTGACATAATAATTATATAGCTCTAACTGTAAGGTACTTTTAGCAGTTGTTGCCAACAGTCTTTGCCTTCTTGATATGAGTCAAGGAAATCTCCAATATTTTGAGAGACTTTCAGACAACCTGGAAAAGTAGGAAAATATGAATTTAAGATTAGTGATGACTGATTAGTGAAATAATTGGTTTGTGTGTAATACTATCTATGGTTAGGGCATCATCAATCTGCTGACATGTCACCTTTAAAGATCCTATAGAATCAATATTGAGCTACTGGTTTATCGTTGAGTTATAGTCATCCCCGACCAATCCCCCAGTCAACTTCCTATTATAGTTATAACTACATATTGCCTTCCTTGGAATGGCTCGAGGAAGGGAGGGGGGTTGTGAGGCTGGGACAATGTGGGTGGTCCCTACAAGTGCCTCATCCTATCCCATGGAAAGAATCCATCAAACTGAATTGTGATATTCTTTGTGCTCAAGAAACTCACTTAAATGAAAGAGACACTATCAGATTTCAAAACAAAAATTCCCCACACATTTCTTACTCTCATGCGACAAAAGAAAAGGAGGGGGTCCTAATAGCTATCAAGCAGACAGTGGCACTTTAATCCCTAAAAGTGGCCGAAGACAGGGAAGGAAGATTTATTATACTAACATGTCGGATCAATAATGCCTTATACACTATCCTTTCGATTTATTCTCCAAATGCCAAACAATCCCCTTTTTTCTGGGGAGTCCTAGATCATCTCTCAAATGTTAAGCAAGGGGCACTAATAGTTTGCGGAGACTTCAATGCTGTCCCTAACAACACCCATGGCAGAAGTGGCCCACACACTGCTAAGGTTGCTCAGGACTTACAAGACCTCATATTTCAAAACGATCTCTATGACGTCTGGAGAATACATCATCCCAATGAGAGAGATTATTCCTTCTCACACCCGCATAGAGTATACTCCTGCATCGACTACCTCCAAGTAGACAAATGGTTATTACGAAGGTTCCATTCGTCTGACATAGGCCTTATAATCTGGTCCAATCATGCCCCTGTTTCCTTGGATATCAGTGAGGTATTTAACCTACTCCGATTATCACCTTGGAGGCTTAACATCTCCCTTCTTAATGACTTGGACGTTTAGATGGAAACTCAGAACCACTTGGAGGAATACTTCTCCCTAAATAATACTAGTGACAACTCAATCTCAAATATTTGGTGTGCCCATAATGCTGTGAAAATGTGTAACTTTCTGAAAAAAAGCAGCATATAAAAAAGAAAAAAAAAGACAGGAAGAAATAGATGACCTCTTGTTATATATTAAACAGCTAGAGGTCTTAAACAAGCAAAACTTCTCTGATAATTGTGATGGACCTGAAAAAATCTCAAATTTGTTTATATAACCTCATGCAAAATAAGTATGAGTTTCACCTTCACATATCCAAGCTTATGAATTATAGCCAAGGAAACAGGGCCTCCAAATTCTTAGGTAGAAGAGTCAAAGCCAATGAAACAAAGACTAGAATCCCATTCCTGTTTGATGCCCATAACAACAAAATTGCCAACCCTCGAGACATAGCAGAGGAGTTCACAAGCTACTATAACTCACTCTACAACCTAAAAGATGATAAAATTTCACACATCCCAACTCTCAATTTATTCAAAACTTCCTGAACAAAGTCTCCCTCCTACACCTCTCAGAAGCACAGTCTCTGTTTCTCCATTAGGAGATCAGCCCACACTAGAATTCTTAAGACACCATTTCTTCCCTAAAGCGAAACAAGTCTCCTGGGCCTGACAGCCTATGTAATGAGTATTACAAGAAGTTTGCAAGCACCCTGGCTCCATATCTCCTTAAATTTTTCAACCATGCCACCCACTCAAGCTCTTTTCCTCCAGAGATGCTGAGCACCCTAATCGTCACATTTCCCAAAGCGGGAGAAAACACACAACCCCTGAAAATTTTAGGCCTATCTCACTTCTTAATTCTGATATTCCCTTAATACAGTCAAAACCCCCGAATTGCATGGAAATAGTCACACATCTGGGGAACATTGGTGGTACAGTGTTGAGTGGTGTAGGAGTCAGTCGTAGCACAGAAAAGTATTCGAAAACAAAAGTAGGCCTACATAGATAGTAGGTGTGCTGCTTGTTTTACAAGCAGTGTCAAAAATTTTGCCAGGTGAAAACATCAGTCAAGCACAGACCCACTCAAAGGAACAGCTGTAGAGCTACCAAAAGTTTTGCTATGCAAGATAGCAGGTGTGCTACTTGTATAGAACATCTATGGCAACTTTGGTCCCTACTTCTTCTCCAGAAACAGAATGTTCTCACATATAGTCCTACAATTGATAGTCTGCTTTGCCCAAGGAGATTTGAAAATTTGAGGATTTCTTCCTCAGACTTTGCTATATGCTTGACAAAAGGCACTAGCTCGAAAAGTTAACATTGCAAACTACAAACTGTTGTGAAATCTAGACTATGTCAATAAACCTTATGAGTATTTCAAAAGAATTCTAGTGTGTGCTGACCAATTATATACTTCTGGATCTAAGAGAGTCTGGGATGAAGGGACTCTGGGACACTACGCCAAACTATTCACAGGAGGGAGTGCTACCAACTACAGTTTTACTGGTTGATTTTTATAAATTTCAAGCGATCTATATTGTCTGTGGAGTGTCAGATGCATGTCAGTTATCACACCCTTAGCTGTGCTTAACAACCCTGCTGATATCACACTGGCAGCGGGGCAGGCAAGCACCTCTAAAGAATGTTGTACAAACTCTGTCCACGTGTCCAGTTTAGACACCCAGACTTCAAAGGTGCCCATGCCATGTCTAAGTCTATCCACACAGGATCTGACATACTCTTGGGCGATCATGAATAAGTGCTACCTGTGACTGTGAGTCCTACTCTATGCTTTTGCTGCAGGCTGCGATGGGCTGTAAAAACTATGCCCCACTTCTGTTAGACTTTCCCTTCCACTGGTGGTGGGGGTGCTGCTGCAGAACCTTCCTGCTTGTTTGCCATGAGCCGTAGAGCTGCAATCCATTAATGATGCATCCCCGTGGCCATAGGCAAATGCTGTGCTCAAACTGCTTAACAGTCTATCCTTATAGTACCACATTTTTAGCTTGACTGCCAGAATGAGATTTGCTATTTTGGCCTTGTAGCAGGGATCAAGGAGGGTGGCCACCCAGTAATGATCTGATGTTTTATTATGGGCTATGCGGTGGTACTTCTGCAAGCAATGCAGCATATTAGCATTTAAATGCCTCAAAGTGGCTAAGAGTGTCCTCCTGCTGGTTATTTACAGTCATTTACCTAGAATAGCTGGGGTTAGTGATGATAGAAGGAATGTTGCGTAGCCCTTCCCTTGCCTCTGGACCTATATTACCCCCCCCCCCCTTACTCTTCTTCTATACTTCTCCCATGCGTCGAGAAAAGTGTTGGAGAAGACTCCCCTCATTTTAGCCCAAAGCTACCCTCCCTATGGTGTTGAATAATGGTGGACTGGCCAGGCAATTGGGAAATTGGAATCTTTTTCTCCTCCTCCTGTGAAAACAACATGTCATTGTCCCTGAGGCCCTGTAGCATCTGTTCCAGCAGACACAGAACAGGGATGATCATACTGATCAGTATGTCATCACGATTGACCATTTTAGTCACTTCCTCAAAACAGGCTAAAATGACACAAACATCTTTGAACTGTAGCCACTCCACATGCATCAGGTGACCAACCTCCATACAACGCCTGCTAACGGCATACACCATCTGGTACTCCGTCATTGTTCTCTGCTGCTGGCTTAGCCTCTGTAACATATTTAGCATGGAATTCCACTGTGTAGGCATGTTACAAATGAGACGGTTGGTTTGTAGCCCAAACTGTTGCTGCACCCCCGCCAGACAAAAGGCGGCTTGGTGTGAATGCCGAAAGTGTATTTTCCAGCAGTGAATGTAAACCTGGGTAATTGTTTAGGAAGCGCTGCATTACCAGGTTCATCACATTGGACAGGCAAGGTACGTGTGTGAAATTGCCAAGTTGAAGGGCTGCCAGCAGGTTGGCCTTGTTGTTTCACACAACTTTGCCTAGCTTCAGATTTTGTGGGGTCAGCCACAAGTCAAACTGGACCAGCAAAGTCATCAACAGCTCTTTGGCTGAGTGGCTGTGCTCCCTTAGACATATGAATTTTAGGACAGCATTTTGGCGTTTACCACAGGAACCACTGTATGGAGGTTGGATTTTGTCACATATGGAAATACGTACTGATGTGGAGGGTGTTGAAAGGTGGTACGAAGAAGTAGAGGAAAAGAAAGAGGAAGGGGGTTAAGAGGGGACAGACACAGATGAATGTCCTGCAAGTCTTGGGGGTACCATGAATCAAGGACCACCAGTTTTGGCTTCATGTCCTACCTGAAGGACATTGACCCAGTGTGCTGTTAAGGATATGTGATAACTGACAGACACATCTACCTATCCACAGATAATGTGAATCACCTGACGTTTATAAAAATAAACCAAGAATGGATTTCACCTGACTTCTGCTCCCCCTATGGCAGATTCCACTGATTAGTTAGCACGCTGGCAATTTTTACTCACATGTGATTGAACATAGCTTTATATCAAAGACCACACTATGTACTAAAGGTCCTGCTGCTGGTGGTGGTGCTGCTCTCCTCCTTCTGCTTCCACCATGTTTCTTCCTTCTACTTTCCCCCACAAATGAAAAATATGTCAATATGAAAATACGGAGCACACTGTGCCCTCAGGGTTCTGTTTCTGGTGGTGGTGGAACTGCTGATGCTCACCTTTTCTTGTTTCCATCATGTTTTTTTCTCCTCCTTCTCCCAAAACAAAAATTTCCTAAAGCACAAGAAACAGCGGTAGCTCTACAGCTTTTCCTTGGAGTAAGTCCATGCTCGGCTGTTCTGTTCACCCGGTAGAATTTGTTATTTGCAAACTTTATGACATTGCTTTAAAGCAGGCAGCACAACTGCTGTCTCCCTTGGCGTAATTTGGGGTAACTACTACTTTTCCTTGAAGGAGGAGAAGGTCCGTGCTTGAGTATTGAGTTCATCTGTCCTTACAAAATCTATTAGATTGTTTTTTAAACAAGCCCACCCTCACCTCCAATTTCTGTCTTGCAATGAGAAATTTTGGTAGCTATACACCTCTTCCTTGGAGAGGGTCTGTGTTTGAGTGTTGTTTTCACCTGGCAGAATTTTTTCTTGCAAAATCTATGACATTGTTTTTAAAAGAAGGAGTAAACCTCTTGTCTTGCATAGCACACTTTTTGGTCTAGGAGACCCTATGTAGGCCTTCTTTTGTTTTCACTGACACCCGTGTGCTACGATCGACCCCTACACCACTGGACACTGCTGTATTTCCATATGGTTTTGGGAGGTTTTGACTGCACTGGGCACCTTCTGGAGGACAAATTATTGAACCTGATTTTTACTCCCATTGACTTTTGTGGGAGGTGGAATTGGCCTCCTGATTCACAATGATTTTTGTGAAATCAGCCTATACCAACACAAACTGATTATTCCACTAATCGTCCAATGCAAAATGTAATCTATAGAATCTTTAAAGGGAACATATAAGCAGATTCATGCTGTCCTAACCACAGATCGCATAAACTACAGACAAGATTCCCTATACTATGTTTTAAGGCTCTTTCACACGACCGTATGTGTTTTTACTTTCTCTTGTCCATGCCGTAAAATCGCATGAATGGACAATTTTCTGTGATCAACAGCCAGAGATAATTAGCGCTTTCTCGTCCGTTCACATGTCCGTGAGTGTTGTTTTTAGCTAAAAAATACGTTGCACCCCGGAAATCCAATAGCATATAATGGTGCAGCACTCAGGATCTCATTGCAGAACCAAGTTGTATCAAAAAATCCAAAACGTTTATTTCACTCTATGGTATACAAAAACATGCGACATTTTGACCTTAAAACGATCTATGTCAAGCACCCCGAAAAACCTTTCGCTTGGCATAAATCCTCAGGAAGCCTTCAAATGCCTAAATTAAGGAACCTGTAAGCTTTTTGCAATGTTGGATGCTGCTAAAATGCCTCCCCCTCCCTTTTTTTTACAGCTCCCATAGGAGTCTATGGGAACCGCCGCAGTATATCGGTCAAAAGATAGTTCTAGAACTATCTTATTACCCACCGTATATTCGCTACCGTAGTTTGGTCGTGTATGTTCCATTTTTTATGGTGCAACTTTTTACACGCCGTATATTCGCCCATGTGAGCGAATGCAATGGAAAGCAATGCCTCAGATGGGCGCGTATATCGGTCAGCTGTAAAAACGCGCCATATATGTACTCATGTGAATGAAGCCTTATTGTGAAATGCTGTGGCTTTTTAGTGAAAAACATTCCTTTAAAAAGAGCCGTGTCCACTAGATGACTTTCCTCCGGCTTCTCTTCTCACCGACAGGACTCTCCTTATGGCCACTTACAGACAAGCATATTTTTACTCAATATTTGGTGTATACAATACAGAGCCAATATAAATCTATGTATCCAATTACAGATCTATTTTTAGCCAGTCGAAAATATATGAAATGACAGCACACATGGAGGCAAATACAGATGAAAGAATGATGAACTACAAATAACAGACTGTTGCAATGTCATCTGTGGCACGTCCGTATTACAGATCGCTATGACAGATGTGTGACGTTACACTTGTGTGAAACTGGTCTTTTTGAAGGTAAGGACTAAGGAGAGATTTGTCAATCTAAGGAGAGTCTGGAGATCTAAGGATCCAAGGATTCAACAGAGATTTCATAGATCTTACCATCTTATATGACAGAGATGGTAAAAAAAGCAGATCATTAACTACAAAACTGATGTAGACACAAATGAAAAGAAAGTGTTCACATTCAGCAGCTACATGTTTGTACACCAGGGCTTGGAGTACAGAGTTAACTCCCTTTGAGCTGATGTCTGCGAGGACAATGCATACTTCCGCAAGGATTTGGATAGGGAAGGAACTCCACCTACTGGCCAAAACTCATATGAAGGTACGTTTTGTAAAGGAATTCAAGTTAGGCCAAATTCAGATGGCCGTATACAAGCTGCACCCGAGAAACACAGGTGCATGTCAAACTGGACCTCTCATGGACACCTGTCCATTAACTACTGCATTCGACCATGTGAAAAGCCTCATAGGCTATTATGGGGCCATATGTTGGCCATGTAATACGTATATGACCGTCTGAGTGGACCATTATAGACAAGAACTTTAAGAAGGCCATGAGAAGCTGTTAAAGTAGATAAATTACTCACTAAGACTTGTAAAATGATCCCAAAGGACATATAGCTAAAAGCTGCATGGAGTCACAGACCTCACACATGTCAATGGCAATGAAAGCAGATAAATAAAACTTGGCGGTCCAGGAATTATACCAATAAAATACAAAGCCAATGTACTTACTGTACAGGGGGTCTCCGTTGAGGCCAGATCCACAATGAAGGTATATAGAGGACTTGATTTATTAATAATCATATTAATGCATAGTAATCTTTATTTGTATCGCCCAACTTATTCCGCAGCACTTGAACAAGAACACAGACAAAAAGGAGGCGTAGACTCCTTTGAAACGCGCTGCACCCCTACAACTGTAAACAACTTTTTTGTGTTCTTATAGTAATATATGCTCATCAGTGTTTTGTACCTGTGCAATTCTCCTGCATATAGCAATCTGGCTGTCTGCATGCTGTGAGATGTGGTTCTGTATCAGTGTACCAGGGAGTAAGGCCGCTTCTGTGATTTCTGTATTGATGTATCCCTTTTTCCATTTCATTAGATGTCACAAGCTGCATGACAACAAGGTGCACCGCTGACTGAGATTTTCTAAAGTGTCTTTCTTCGTTTTTTTTATTTCTACTTCTGACTCCTCCTGTTATAACCATAGCCATAGGTTCAAAAACTGCCACAAAAACTGTTAAGTTTTTCCAAAAATCACTTTGTAAGTGGTGATAAATAATTATAGACATAACAAAGTTCAAACTGTGATAAAAAAATAAAGGTAATAAATGAAAAAAAACAGCCCTTTTGCTATGATAATACCTGAAAAAAAGATATTTGGTATCACTACGCACATAAAAGTGCAATCTATCAAAGTATTGCAATATTTACCCTGTATGGTGAACGTCATCAGAAAAGAAAATATATTTTTATTACCCTGTCCTCAAGAAAAAATGTAATAAAAATCTATCAAAAAGTCATATGTACTCCAAAATGGTACCAGTAGAAACTACAGGACATTTTGCAAAAAACGAGCCCCCGCACAACTATTTAGACGGAAAAATTAAAATGTTATGGATGTCAGAAGATGGCGACAGAAAATAATTTTATTTTTTTCCAAAGATATTGTATTTTTTTAAAATTAGTACAGAAAAAAAACTATATAAGGGTGCATTCACACGACCGTATATCAGCCGGGTTTTCATGCCCATACGGCGTCCCTCTCTGCAGGGGGAGGAAGCCGGAAGAGCCAGGCGCATTGCACTGAGCTCCCGTCTCCTCTCCCCCCCTCTCCGCCCCTCATTACTATTTGCAATGGGAGGGGGTGGAATGGGGCGGAGCTAAGTTCTCGGCCGTAGCTCTGCCCTGTTCCGCCCCTACCATTAAAAATAATTGCAGGGGGAGGAGAGGGGGTGGAGAGGAGGCGGGAGCTCAGTGCACTGCTCCTGGCTCTTCCAGCCTCCTCCCCCTGCAGAGAGGGACACCGTATATCGGCTCGGCGTGAAAACCCAGCCGATATATGGTCGTCTGAATGCGCCCTAAATTTGGTATCGTAGTAATCATACCGACCCATAGAATAAAGTTATCAGGTCATTTTTGCTGCAGTGTATATAGTGAAAAGACACACCCAAAGATGGCATAATTCTGTTGTTTTTTCCCATTTCACTCCACTTAAAATTTTTAAAAAGTTTTTCAGCACTTTATATGGTACATTATATAGTATTATTGAAAAATACAACTCATCAGGCAAAAAACAACCCGCAGACACCTACATTGCAGGTCTCCTCGCAGCGTTTTACCGATGTTTGTAAACACTAGGTCTGTCGGCAGAGACCGCGTATGGCTGCGAGTGTACTGCGCATGCCCGCGTATCACATGCCCACAGATATGCGCAGTGTTACTTTAAAAAAAAAATTTCCTGCTCTGTTTCATGGCGGGGTTCTGTATGAATCGCCGCCCACATGCAATGTATTGCATATCGACAGCTTTTCATACGCTGACTATGCAAATGTATAGGGCTCACTCTGCGTGGTACGCCGAGAAATAGAACATGCTGCAATCTGTGGCCCAGAGTAAATGGGGCCCCTCCTTAAGTGTAAATGTATTTTTCCTGTGCCTTTGTATTGTCAGTGTCTTCTATGTGTATGTATTTGATGTGTATTGCACCTCTGCAACACTGAATTGGTTAACGTTTGGGTTATGTCTGAGAAATGTATCTTGCTGTGTGTCACGTGATCATGTTTTATATATGTGTATGCAAGGTGCAGTGCAAGGGTCTTGGTCTTCTTGTCGTTATGGCAAAGAGCAGTCTGGGAGAGTTCAGAGTCATTCTGTGAGTTAGTTGAGGAGGAGTCTTGGGAGAAGAAGAACTTTCCTTGAGTAGTAGGAAGTGAGAAGGTACAGGTCCATAAAATGGAAGAATCTGTCTCAAAATGGCCGCTAGATACAAAATGGAGCATTATAAGATGTAAATAAGCTTGTGTGTAGTGAAACAATAATTCAAGCAGAAATAGCTTTAGAGCATGAGATTCGGTGAAATGTCTAATGATGTGTCTCTTTTCTTTTTCATGAGAACCAAGTCTGGACACAGTTGTTATCAGAAAAAGGCCTCCCACACCTACATTCGCAGACTTGGACAAAGGAACTGACTGTACTACAGCCACCTGAATCACAGAGTGGATACAAGGCAGGACGATTACAGATATATTCTCACTACGCTGATTGCTGAACAATGCACGATTCTTGATGTTTTTCTAACCCAATAAGATTAACCCCATGACTAATGACGTATTCCTTTCCTGTACTAGAACTATACCAAGTCAATAAACGCTCAGAGTACGTACGCCTTAAGCAGAGTGAGCTATATACTTGCCGAGGCTCTCTCTACGTATCTGAGGAGAACTAGAAACCAACTCTTTGTGTGGTTCTTGGCCTCCGTGGTGCACCGGATACGAATTGATTTGGAACCCAAGGCTTGAAAGGTTAATGTGACCTAGCGGTCCTTAACAGAAGTATGCTTCGTCTTACAAGGGTCGCCAAGATGGCAGAGGCTGAGCGATGGCCTGATGTCTACCATGGCCTCAATTCACCCAGGCCACATTGCTGCTAGTGTGGAGTACTGAGAGAGTGAGAGGAACCACTGGGCAATGCAGAGTGCAATGCTAACCATGAGTGTGGACTGGTAGAGAGAAAGAGACAGTGAGAAAGAGGAGTGAGTGGCCAGGAGCAGAACCCCACAGATAACTGAGACTGTAGCTTCTTCTGACATCCTGTGTATCCTCCCTGTCACACTGTTCTGTCTTGTTGCACCTGTATCAGCCTAATGTTGTGAAGTTTGAACTGTATTCAAGTAAACGACCTCTACTGACCATTCCTGGTTTTGATCAAAAAGTAGGTTATCCCTGTGTGCGGACCATTTATTCCAACTTCTGCATTCACCGCAGAGGATGGATCGGTGGCATCACGAGTGACAAGGGCTCATAGGTAAACTGTGGAATGAGTTTTACATGTGAAACTCCCCCAGCAGTAACTTGGTTGGGTCCCGTGCTACCCTCAGGAAGGAGATGGTAGATCCCTGTGACAAGGCCTTATCTACCCCACTATCTCCTCAGCTGTGGGCCCGCTCCTCGAATCCTGCATATGTGCTATGCATGGCGTATGATCGTGGGCTATTGTGCCTGTATAGCCGCATTTTACTGTACTTTTTTGGCTGCCGGGACCGCTCACATCAGTCCTTATATCCCGGAATATGAATGCAAAATTCTGATCACCATATTCTTTTATAAAGGGACGTAGATGCACACGAATGGCCTGTCGGGCTTACCGATTATCCCTGTGCAACAAAATCCAGGGAGGATACTCCGACATCAAGACCCCCTCTGATCTGTGGGCACATGTTGGGTTTCCTCCGACTCCTCCCAGGCAGGCTCATTCAAGTCCCTCTGCCACTCAGCCTTCTCCACAGCCGTTGACCTGTGGATCTCACCTCCGACTCCTCCTCAAGGCCGCTCCTAGCTCCTCCAGCTCCATGGTGGGGGGCTTTCCTCTCCCCTACTTTGTTCTCACCACTCCTAGACTTCAGGTGGTGGGAAGGTTTGGCGGGCTTTCACAGAGGAGTAGAAGAAAAAAGCGTTGGCTGGGCCCCATCTTGCGCGTCTATTACAGTACCTGTATTTTTAGGCATAACGTGAATGTCCAACAGTCACCTTTCCCAGCACCACCACACAGTCCTTTTCCATCCAATAAGGTATTTTAGCAACCACAGGAATTTTATCAGCCATTATTCTCATTAAAGTCAATAAAATCTTTGTAGGCAACGAAAAGTTCCAAATTTATTAAGAGGCATACTGCTAATAAGGACATAAGATTGTCAGTATTTAGTAATGTTCCCAGGTACTGTATGCTTGAAGGAAGCCTTAGGGCTTCTTCAGACAGACGTACTTGAGCACATTTTTTTGCACACAAAAAAGAGAATATACGCAGGTGCCAATGGGTTCGTTCTCAATAATGTTTAAAATAGAACCTACTCTATCTTTCTGTGTATTTGCGCAGCAAATGTCCCCATAGAAGTCTATGATATGTGCGCCAAAATGTGCAATACGCAAAAATGGGCAAAAAAACCCACATTTGGACCTTATTAGGCTTCACAGCCTTTTAAATCACATTGGGGGAAGTGGGGTGTTGCGCACACATGTGAAAAGGTCAAGTATGCGCAAAAAGCAGTACTATGCAGCAATATGAGCGCAAATCAACCTCATTCTCTGTGCTGAAGCGTACGCATTTGCACATAAGCTCAGCTGAAGAAGCCATAAGGCCGATGTCAACTACATATTTACCTATGCACTTATGTTATGTATTTGTGCATTGGGCGTTGTGTATCTTTACATGCATGCGTGTCTCTTACTATACTTTTTTGCACGTAAATCGTACATATTTGAGCATGCAAAAACAATGCTCCCATTCATTGAATACTGCGTATTTGTTTGTGCAAATAAAATGCGCTCGCAAATTAAGGTTATGTGAATGTACCCATTGAAATATATTGGTTCTGTTCACTGCATATTTTTCCTGCATGTGCAAATATGTTCACGTGAATCCAACCTTATACTCCATAGAACATACATTCCATTCGCCTTCCTTTTGTTACTTTCTCCTATGGTCTGAAGTGGACTTCACACTTTGTCCTCCAGGTGGCGCCAATATCCTACCTGTACATTTCCTAGAATTTTACTGGACATTAACTCCATAAAAGTGTTCATCAGTCTCATTGTTGTTGCCTTGCAGATTGTTTAACTTACACTTTGGAAAGTTTCTTGCTTGCGTGTATTAGAGAAGACAACGCTAATCGTGAACACATGCTCCCTGGAATTGGTTTTCACCTCTCTAATTCATTTGTCAGCAACTTTGGCTATTCTGGAGTTCCAGGTGTGGCAGAATGTGCTTCTTGTGAGACTTGAGATTGGACGCTCTGCGCGGTGTAAGTGATAACAGCCCCTGCCGACACAGTTTATTTCTCCAGTCTTGAGAACGCTTTTCTGGGAAGATCACATTTCTTCTTGTGGAAGAATAATAGTGGTGTTTTGTACCTCGCGAGAAATCTCAGCAGCCGGAATAGTCAGGCGATGTGTAGAACTAGTTGGCGAGTAGAGAAGTACGAAAAAGTGCTTTTAGGGCATATTCACATGTTGTGGTTGTGCTGTGAGAGTAGCGTGATGGAAACTGCACACCCTAGAAAAGCCTCGGCAAAATGCAATAAAGCTACATATGCCATGGACAAAAAACTGTGACACTCTGCATTGTGTAAAGACACTCTTAGCCCAGTTCCATCTAAGTGCATTGAAACACATTTGTGAAACAGATCCGTAATATGGATGTGCTACAGACGACATTGCAGCCGTAGGTCATCAGTATGTTAGCATCGTTTCATCTACGTTTGCCTCCATATTTGCCGTCATTGGTTTTATTTCCTTCTGGCTAAATACAGATCCGTATTTCCTAATAGAAGATGATGCCAGTGATGACAAATAAGGAGGCAAAAATACACAAAAGCGGCGGATTGAAGCATGGCTGTGAAAAATGCAGCTATAGATTTAATGCTAAATTATAATTCACAGAAAACCCGCCTACAGAGGAGTAACCTAAAATAACGGTTTTATTGATAAATAATTAAAGCCATGGTGTGTAAGCGGGCACAACACATATACACGTAGATTCTATGGTAAAAAAGAAACCATGGTACAAAGGTGAACAAACCCCTAAAATGTGAACAAAGCCCTGATGGATGGTAAGGCATAATAAAGTTGATTAAAGGGGTTGTCCCGCGGCAAAATTGTAAATGCCCAGTCCCCCTCCTAAAGCAAACATAATAATCTACCCATGGAAAGCGACTTTAAAGAGAGTTTCTACTCTCGTTAGATCGTTTCATGAAGTTATAAAAATTCCTCTTCCAAGATGGCCGCCGTCATTTCCCAAGGTGCACCGCTGGTCTTCTCCCATGGTGCACTGCGGGTCTTCTCCCATGGTGCACCGTGGATGTTCTTCTCCATTGGCTGATCGACACCATGTGACATGGGCGGAGCTACGCAATGACGCTGAGAAGGGGGAGGAGCCAGGACGCAGCTCATGAGCAAGGACCTTCCAGAAGGGGATTCCTGTCTGCGCAAGCCCGACTGTTAGTGCGACCAGAGAAGAAGTTTGATCGTCGCCATGGAGACAGGGATGCCATCACCGGAGGGGGTAAGTGTATAACTTCTGTATGGCCAATATTTAATGCACGATGTATATTACAAAGTGCATTAATATGGCCATACAGAAGTGCATAACCCCACTTGCTGTCGCTGGACAACCCCTTTAAGACTCCTTACGGAGTGGAAACACGTCTTGTGTAGACGTTTGACTGTTTTTATTTAGCACTTCATTCAATAAAGGCTTGTGAACACTATCTCTGTGAAGACAGCATTTTTCTGCATCTACTTACCTGTATTCCGCAACTGGACGGGGCGGTTGAAGCAGTCTGAAGGAGATCCCAAGCCGATGCATAATCTTTCCAAAGGAGGAGACACCTAGGCAGTGGGTGAGCAAAAACCTTTTTAATACATATCATAATAAAGTTAGTTAGTTATCACTCTTGGACAACAATGGTCTGTAGCGTCAATCTAGAATGACCACAACCGAGAGCATTGTTCCATTCAGTGCAGATGTTGGAGGAAAAACCGTTGCCTATCTGTTGCACCCACGAGTGCTGCGTACGACCAGAAGGCCTCCGCCATCCGGCAGGGTGTCATCTCTCAATTTTCCTAGCAATTGCTGCGGTTAGAGCACCGTGTGCCGGGACAGCTTCTGACAAGCTTGCAACAGGCTCTGGAGCTTGTTTTTTTGCCAGGAAGCCCACAGGACGCCTCAAAATTGAACTGTTCCAATCAGTGTCTCAGATTATTAGATGTGACATCCAAGAGTGCAACATCATCCGAATAGTCCAGGTCAGTGAAGTGGTACTCTGAAAGAGTGACCCCATTACTTTAGACAATACGCTGAAGAATCTAGTTCATGGCCCTGCAAAAGAGTGCGGGAGCCAAGACACAACCTTGTTGAACACCAGACGATGTCTCAAAACTAGCAGAGGTTGAATTGTTGATACAGACTTTAGTGAATGTGCTCTCGTGAATGTCTTTTAGTAGGTTCTGGGGACGCCAATGGCACGAATGGCCTTCCAGAGGGCTTCTCTGTCGACCGAGTCGAACCCCACTTGAGATCAACATACGCGATGAGGAGCGGTTTGTTAAATTCTCTGTGTATCTCTGAGAGAAGTCTAACAGCGAGTATGGCATCCATAGTGGAGCGGTCTGCCATGAAGCCTGACTGCCGAGGTCTCCGCTTGGAGGTCAGGAGTGGTTGTACCCTTGAGAGTAGAACGTGCGCAAAGACCTTGCCGGGAACCGAAAGGAGTGTTATCGGCCTATAGCTAGTGCATGCTGTTTTTGGGCCCTTCCCCTTGTACAGGGCGAGGATGATGCCCTCCTTCGATTCGACAGGGACTTTCCCATAAGACTAGATGCACAGAAATAGTTGATATAAAACAGTGCTTATCGGCTCAATTCCACATTTCAGCAGTTCGGGTGGAATGCCATCTGAGCCAGCGGCACCTCTGTGTCTAATTTTCTGAATAGCAGAACTGACCTCTTCCCATGTCGGAGCATCCCTAGGCACAGAATGGTTGTCCACAGCAATGGACGTGAAGTCATCAAGATCATGTCTCAGATTAGCCGGTGGATGGTTTAGGGCGGATGAGAAATGTTCACGCCAGCGTTGAAGTGTCTGTTTATGGTTGGTACAAGGACTGCCATAGGATTTGTGGATTGGTGTATGCCTACTGGTCCCTGAGGACCCTCGGATTCTGGCGACTGCTTTGTGTACTGCTCTTAGATTGTTTGACTTCAGACCCTCCTCAGCTTCATCAGCCAGAGCATTATAGTACTGCTCCCTGTCTTTCTTGGCCTTTGCCCGAAACACGCCCTTCAGCCTTTTACATTGGTCGTTTTTAAGGCGGGCCTTCGCTTCAAGGACCTGCATAGTATCGTCTGGTAGCCAGGGCTGCCTACGGGGACGCCGGTATCTGAAAACAGTCTTTGCAGCTTCACGGATAGCATCTCTTGTGACATTCCAAGCTGCCTCTGGTTCATCTGGGAGATTGCCCAGAACATGGAACCGGTTCTGGATTGTGATGTTGTATTCACGTTTGAGTACTGAACTTTCCCTCAGTGCGTCAACGTTTAATGAAGGTTGTGATCTGATCTTATGGGGCGGACGGAGTGGACCTGCTATTTTGGCAATAATCAAACAGTGGTCTGTCTCCCAAAAGTCCAACCTCACATCCTCGTCATGGTAGACGGGCAACAGTCAAGTAGGGGACTGCCTGACAGGTAGTATGGTGGCCACTACAGTAGCCATGAAGGCCTGTCAAGAATCTCGAATATGGCTGGGAATTAGGCTCTGGTGAAGGCCGGGCAGCGGTTCCTTCCTTGCTAAAGGCGGATACACCTCCTAGTTGAGGCAAGCGGCAACAGCATGCAACAGTGAAGGGCCTAGTACCAATACACTTGGGAAATGGGCCTCATTACTGTGCTTCCCGTTGTCCCCTGTCCCAAGGCGATGAAGTATCCAGGGACTCCCCATCAAAAAAAACTATTGGCTAGTACTAAAATCACCAGGGTTAGAGCCCCTGAGAACCCGAGTTCCCGTTGCCAACCAGCACCTCACAGTGCACGCATGAAGGAAAGAACCAAAAGCCCAATTTGGAACAGTCCTTTCTGGATGAAGGTTGATCACTGGGTCTCGAAAACTGACTTGCATTTAGTCAACTGTTTTGCCACATGGAATGTCCTTACTCTGAATGCGACTGGTTTCCAGGTGGCACTCATCAATGAACGGTGTAGATATAACATCACTGTAGCTGGCATCACTGAAGCTCGTCTACTGCATCATGACCAGCGCGAAGTTAATGGCGCCACCATATTACACTCCGGTGGTTCGGACCACACTCAGGGAGTAGCACTGACCCTTCGCCCTCCCATAAATCAGTCCATGGTAATGTGGCATCCAATCTCTCCATGTCTGCTGTATGCCAGGTTTGTTCATTGTCACGGTCACATGTCCATCATTATGGCATATGCACCAACTGAAGAAAACACAGCTGCAGACAAAGATGCCTTTTATGACTAGCTCGCCGCCACCGTGCAGTCCATCCCTCCGTCAGATGTACTCATAGTGCTCGACGACCTGAATGCAAACCCAGGTCCCCGGACTCCTGGCTACAGAGACGTGATTGGACCCTTTGGCGAAGGCCCAACCAATGACAATTCATACCGGATGCTGTCATTCTGTGCCTCAATGGGCCGCGCAGTGGCGGGGTCCTGGTTCCAGAGACGTATTATTCATAGGTTTTCCTGGATATCCAACGATAGACGTACAAAAAAGGAGATGGACCATATACTCATTCATCATCACATAATAAAGGGGAAATTATAAGCTGGATAGACACCCCCCCCCCACATAAATATCACCAGGCTACCTAGTACCTTGTTGTGGTGTCTGACCCCAGCCCTTAGAATGCAGGTTGAGGACTGCGGCCAAAGCAGTCCACAACCAAGGAACCAAAAATGTAAAGAATGCTTGATGATAAATGCTAAAGAGGCAGTTGATATGTTTCGCAGCCATGTAGCACCCTTAGTGGTGTCCAGCAAGGGCAGTAGGATAGCGAGGACAGGTATACCAGACCCACAGAGGAGTACAGACTGAACAGAATACTACAAAACTATTGGATTAATGTTCCAACAGTATGTAGATACATTGGATCCTCACAAAGACCTTTAATGTTCCAAAATGTGCAATACCCCAGAGGGGTGACCTTGGACAATTGACTAGTGTGAAGAGCTGGGAGGCTTAAGTGTTGGCTTGTCACGGCTGCACTTACCAGGCTCTAGTCCCAGAAGGATGACACGTAGCCAAGGCCAGAGCAGGATTGCAGAACACCTTCGACACACCTAGGATAGCGAATGAACGGGCTGATGGGGGTAGTAGTTATCACTCGTGATGCCACCGTTCCCACACACCGGTATGCTACACGGTAGAGAATAAACACAGACTTGTACCTTAGATCCCCAGGAACGGTTAGGGCCCGGTATATCTTTACTTGAAGTAAGTTATGCAAACAATTTTTCCTAACAATGCAGGTACAATTGTTTAAAGTGCAGGCAGAACAAAGCTCAGAGATCAGGGAGGATACACAGGATAAAACCGATCCTACAATCCACGTTATCTGTACGGTACCGCTCCTGGACTGGGAAGAGGGGTAGAGGTCACTCCACAGACACTTTGGACACTATTTACTTATAACAACCCGCATGGCAGGCATGTGGGTGTGACTCAGCAGCGTACCTCTATACAGTGATCCTGGAGTTGGATGGCCATATAGGAAAACTGGTAATACGAATTTGTACCTGTGCGATGGGTCTCTATATACACAATATTATTGGAAGATGCTCTCTCTTAGGACTCAATCCATTCACATCGAAACATCACACGCTACGAGATACCTCTCCTTCTCCTCCATCTTCACCTACATGGAAGCTGAAGGTGCTTCCATGTGGCTCTGTGTTAGCACTCAGGTAGCCATCAAGATGGAACCCTCAGTGAAGATGAATCTAAAACTGAACTCCTTTCCCGCTCTAAAGCTCTCACTTTCATAACTTCACTTAGACCACATGGCATGATGGACTGTTACATTTACATGCAGGCAATGATTTTACTAAAGTTAACCTCTCAAGCACTGCAGCTGTGCAATACACACACTGGAAATGACAGGACAAGCTTTGTGCAGTGCATCTACATAGGACAAAACATGTATGACATTTATGGACGGAACCAGGATGGTGCTCTGGGCCACTACAGTGTGATATTGGGATACTCTGGTAAGAATGACAGAGCTCTGAATAATCCAATTTTAAAATGCTCATATTTAGAATGCTCAATTCTTTTCTCTGTCCATACAAACAGAACATCAGGAGCTTAATGTGGTGAAAATATCACGGAACCGCACTCTATATTTAATGAAGTGGTACTTGGTTTCAGGTGAAGCCAAACCTCAGTTGGGTTAACACACAATTGGGTAACTTCTAAGGAAAACGGAGGCCTCCTAACAGGCCTTTAAAAAGACACAGGGCTAAGACCCAATCATCTCCATTGACACCCTGGGAGATGAGGCACAATCACCCTGAATATATCTGAGAAGGCAGCTAGAGGCTGGTGAATAAACCCAAGATGCAGTAGCCAAGATTCTCAGGCCATGAATGCCAGATAAGCAGATATAGACACCAGGCCTGATGGTGAACGGATGTTCGAAAGAGAAAATAACAAATGGAAGCACCAGCACTGATGGTGAGCTGGTGTCAGAAGGAGAGCCCATTGTTAAATACAAAGTAAAAATATACTTGGCTGAAAGCAGCCTTAGCGTATGTGTGTAGTGTCGCAGAATGTCATCCTGGTCTCCTCCATAATTGTCATTCATGTTTGTCCCATGTAGATGCACTGTGCAAGCCTGTCTTGTCATTTCCACCATGTGTGTTGCACAGCTGCGGAGCTTGATAGGTTAACTTCAATAAAATCATTGCCTGCATATAAATGAATCAGTCTGTCATGACATGCGGTATGACTGAAGGTCAAAATAAATAAGAGTGCTTAAGAGTGGGAAAGGGCTCTAAGTTCATCTTCAGGAGGAGAGAGTGCTAACACGGAGCCATGTGGAAGCACCTTCAGCTTCCCTGTGGTGAAGATGGAGGAGAAGGAGAGATATCCTACAGCAACTGCAGTCTGGATGTGAGTGGAGTGAGCCCCAAAACGCAATAGAGAGAGCACTCGTAAGTAATTCTGCATAGAGACCCAGTGCAGAGGTACTAATTCAATCCCACAAGTTTCTCCTATACGGCCGTCCAAACCCAGGATTACCATGTAGAAGTACACTACTAAGTCACACCCACACATCTCCAAGTGCAGAGTGCCATTACTAAAAGTCAAGTGTCTGTGGAGTGACCCCCTACCTTACCCCTCTTCCTCCTCCGGAGTGCTTCCAGTCCAGGAGCGATACCTGACAGCGATACCTGACAGATAACGTAAACTATAGGACCAGTTTCATCCTGTGCATCCTTCCTGACCTCTGTTTTACCTGCACTGTGAAGAATTGTACCTGAATTACTGTAAATAATTGTTTTGCAAAGGTTTTATTACAAGTAAAGTCTTACCAGGCCATAACCGTTCCTGGGGATCCAAGGTACTATACACCAGTGTCCGTATTCATTCTCCGCCATGTATCATACCGGTATGTGTGAACGGTGGCGACACCTGTGACTAGTAACCCCCTCATCCTGTTTATTAGCATTCCCTATTCTAGGGGTGTCCTGCAATCCTGCTCTGGCCTTAGCTACGTGTCATCCCTCAAGGAAGTGCTGCCATGACAAGCCAACACTTATCCCTCCCAACTCTTCATGTTTGTCAAGTGTCCAGGGTACCCCCCCTAAGGTGTAGCATATTTGTATGCACGTGTTTTACGGTACTTTTTGCACACAAAAATCATGCTTATTTGCATGTGCAAAAAGACCTGCAGCCACGGTCTTGTCCATTGAATTGGCTAATTAGCCTAATTGGTTTCAGAAACAAAACTAATTTGGCTAGTTAGCCATTTCAATGGACAGGACCATGGCTGCGGGTCTTTTTGCGCACGCAAATAAGTATGATTTGTGTGTGCAAAAAGTGCAGTAAAATGCGCGCATGCAGGTATTTTTGCTCACACAATTTTTCTCGTGCATAAATTCCAGTAAAAGACTCAGTTGTTGTGTGCAAACACCCAATGTGCAAATACGCTAATGCTAGCCTTAAAGGGGTTGTCTCGCGAAAGCAAGTGGGGTTATACACTTCTGTATGGCCATATTAATGCACTTTGTAATATACATCGTGCATTAAATATGAGTCATACAGAAGTTATTCACTTACCTGCTCCGTTGCTAGCGTCCCCGTCGCCATGGATCCGTCTAATTCTGATGTCTTCTTGCTTTTTTAGACGCGCTTGCGCTGTGCGGTCTTCTTCCTGGTGAATGGGGCCGCTCGTGCCGGAGAGCTGGTCCTCGTAGCTCCGCCCCGTCACGTGTGCCGATTCCAGCCAATCAGGAGGCTGGATTGGCAATGGACCACACAGAGCCCACGGTGCACCATGGGAGAAGACCCGCGGTGCATCGTGGGTGAAGATCCCGGCGGCCATCTTGGTGAAGGAAGAAGAAGGAAGACATCGCAGAGCGGGGATTCGGGTAAGTAATAAAAAATTTTTTTAACACATCCTTTGGGGTTGTCCTTCGCCGAACGGGGGGCCTATGGGAAAAAAAAAAAAACGTTTCGGCGCGAGACAACCCCTTTAAGCTGCTTTCACACGGGCGAGCACGATATGAGACTATGAATATAGCCTCCATATTGTGCTCCCCACCACATCACTGGATAAAGGATAGAGCAACTCCAATTAACATAGCAACTGAATCAGGTCAAAAATGTATTCATGCGAATATACAGGACAAACGTATAAACGCATTCTCTCGTGTGAAGGAAGCCTTAAGCACATTCTCAATTTTGCATCAAGATTTACTGTGGCTTGCGGTGTGTTGTGTGGCCTTTTCCGTCCTGTGTGACAGGTCCTTAATTAGTAGAGGACAAATAGTTCTGTGACCCAGATAAACACAAGCATTTTCACGCCAATGAGAAATGTTTTTTTCTGGCAAAAACGCCTCCCATCTGTTGCGTTCATCCTGGACTGTAAACAGGAACCTGGTACGAGGAATGCCAGAACAGACGTGTAAACTAGCTATACGGGTGGCTAGATGCAGGCCAGACAAAAAAGTGAGGTAATGGACAGAGTGGTGTACTCTGAAGCCCTCAGACTGAACCCACCTTGCAGCTGAGCATCAAGTCCCTAAAGGGACAACCCTGCTTTCATGCACAAGGGGAACCATCTCGTGCACATCGCATGGCATACAATGTCTTTTTATTGTCCCATTGAAAACAATGGGTTACGCATTCTGAGGAATGCGAGAAGATAGCCACAATTGTTTCGATGCGGAAGAACATTGCAACACATCAAACTCACGTGATATTTTTGGTCTTGTGAAACCAGCCTCAAAGAGCTTAAAACTGGTCTAATTAAAGGGGTTGTCCAACTCACATCTCTTCTCCCCTCAGTAAACAGTAAAGCGGCTCCTGTGGCGATCCCAGTCTGCATTGACAGCAGAAATCAGGTGACCAGTGCAGCCAATCAGAGACTGCAGTGTTACCGTTTCAAACTCTTGGCATCATGGAGAATGGGCAGTAACACTGCGGACTCTGATTGCCATCACGGGTCACCTGACTTCTGCTGTCAGTACAAACCGGGATCATAGTGGGAGCCTCTACGCACTTTACTGGGGAAAGAAGAGACGTGAGTATTGATTCTTTTGTTATTTTATCACATGGACAGATTTAAAAAAATTAATAAAATTAAACCCTGAAACTGCTGTCTGTGTATGGATTCTGGCTTGGTTTTTAATTTCCAATCATTGCTCTACTGGCCTGTATAAGGGTCGTACATTAATTTGAAGGAATGCTGGCATCCAATAGGTAGCGCTGCAGACGAATTGTTCCATTTC
The DNA here is from genome assembly GCF_035609145.1 of Eleutherodactylus coqui. Lineage (NCBI taxonomy): Eukaryota > Metazoa > Chordata > Amphibia > Anura > Eleutherodactylidae > Eleutherodactylus > Eleutherodactylus coqui. Next base: position 131,721,365 of record NC_089840.1, on the reverse strand, counting down.
CTTATTTGCATACTGCTCATCTTCTTACTCCTTCAGTAGGTGCTGTCTACAGATGGGTTTCTGTGGTTTGGCTGAGGTCCCTAGTCATGTTTCAAAGCTCTATTGTTGCCAAGGGCCCCTGCAGCGTCTAAGGAGTGGGCGCACAGCCGAGAAGATAGCGGGGTAGATTGAGGCCTTGTCACGGGGCTCTACCATCTCCTCTCCTGTGGGTAGCATGGGACCCATCCAAGTTACCGCTGGGGGAGTTTCACGGGGTAACCCAAGATGCAGTTTACCTTAAAGTCCTGTCACTAGTGACGTCACCGTTCCTTCCTCTGCGTTGAATCCGAATGGTAGAAATAAGTAGTCCACACACAGGAAACGTTTAAAGCAAAGCCACGAACGGTCGGCAGTGCTCGTTTACTTGTACAATTATTTACAGTCCAAACAAACAGTATATACACGCCAGCAGGAAAATGATGCAGAACACAAAGTGGTGTGACAGGGAGGATTCACAAGATGACAGACAAGTCCACAATCCACATTATCTGTGGGGTTTTGTTCCACTCTCCTTCACTCTCTCCAGCTCTCTATCGGTCAATACTCACATTTGGAAGATGGGCACTCCAAGCTGCATGGCAGCTCCCCTCACAGTCTCAGTCCTCCAGTTAATAGCATGAAGGCCTGGGTGAACTGGGCTTAGGGCAAGCTGACATGAATCTCTCAGCCTCTTCCATTCTGGACCACACAGAGCAGACAGTGTCTGTGTGGCTCACTTGCAGAACAACACTCCACACCTTTCTTCTCTCTTCCAAACCCAGACTAGACTCTATGACTCTCGCACACACCTTGCAATCACATATATATTGCACAATCACGTGACAGTGACCACCCCATAGACTTTTAACATCCTGCTTTAGTGGGCTTTAATCCCCTAAAAAAACCACTCTGTCTGGGGATTAAAGCCATGTGGGCTTTGGACGTGACTGCTCCATGCTGTCACTTACTAGAGGTAGCCGACAACCTGGAGCTGTCATGTGGGCCCTGGGAAGCCCACCCCACCTGTCATTCGATTGCTGGTATCCACTGGATACCAACAATGGCATAAAAGTATTAAAAAAAAGTTAATAAAAGTTAAAGATTCATCTCCCCTCATGGATTGGATCCAAGAGGGGAGCTGAAAGTATTCACCCCCACTCTTCGCGATGTTCTGGTCCTTTCTGAATCGTACGTTGCCTTCTGCGCATGTGCGTCAGACGTCATATGTCAGGCGTGTGCACAGAAGGGCGTTGGGGCCTGGGAAATTGAAAATCTCTCTGGTCCTGGCTACCATGTCTAGCCGAGAGCAGAGAGTTATTACCAGCAACCGCTGTATGCTGTTCCCGGTCACATGATCGCTGTTATCCAATGGGTAACAGCGATCATTTAAAGTAAAAAAAAGTGTTAAAAGTAAGTTAAAAAAGTTTAAGTTTCATCTCCTTTCACGGATCATATGCATGAGGGGAGATGAAATTATGTAACTAAGGCCCCCAGATTTAGCCGTGGACCTTACCCTGGTTTCTGCGCACACGCCTGTTGCCAAAATGGCGGATGCATGTGCAAAAGCCATAGATTTCCAGGATAATTTAAAATCTCTTTGCTCCTAGACACTATACGTAGCAGAGAACCTGGAGATGTCACGGGGGGAGGGGCGTGGTATGCGGTTCTTGGTCAGATGATCGCCGTTTTCCAATTGTTTCAAATGTGAGGGCAGGTAAAATTACTTACCTAAAGCATCCAGCGATGTCCCCCGACAGGATTCTTATCCACGGACTTTTCCCCAGTTTCAGTGCATGCGCCGTCGCCAAAATGACGGACGCAAGAGCAGAAATGAAGGAGGGCCCGAAAAATGTAAAATCTCCTTGCTTTTGGCTACTAAAGGTAGCCAAGAGCCTGAGGCAGCAACCGAGGACCGAGGTGAGCGGTCACCGGTCACGTGATCACTGATAAAAACCAGTTGAAGTGAAATGCTCCTTTCGGTTTGGGCCCAGTTGTGCAGCCAGACATAAGATTAGGGCCAAAATGGGTATGTTTCTGAACAAAGGACAATTAGGGATATACATTTTGGGGTGATTTCATTGAATTGCTGTGATTGGTTAACCCAGCGCCGGCTTTCATTTGCATTCAAGCCCTGCTTCTAGGAAGAAATGTCTTGATGGCGCAGAGGAAGACTCGACAGCCTGCAGCAGCGTCACAGACCATCACGAGGACTGGAACACCGGCGATAGGTGAGTATTGATGATTCTTTTTTTACGTGTAGTTTCCCCATTGAAATGGGTTGAAACACCATTAATATGGAATGCTAACCTAATACAGTACTTGATAAAGGCCAATTGCTGTAAGGCCGAAACGCGTCTACCATTCAATAAATTGTGGGACCATTGCTGCTGCCGTAGACGGTAATTTGATATGCTTGCTGGGACAGGGGGCGTCTGAGCACGGACGCCTCAGTGAAGTAAGTCTTTGCTATTTATTTTCACTCATCTCCCGTTATCTCATACCCATATTGAGTGCTGAGGACTTTTTTGTCTTTTTCTTTGTCAACCTAATACAGTAGGTAAAGATAAAAGGGCACAGTTGTTATTTCTATTGTGCCAGAATTCTGGCATAAGTGGTGCCTTCTATCTGGTGCAAATTTATTGGGACAAATTTGTGTCAAATGCAATAAATTTTAAAGGGATTCTGTTGTAGTGGCCCAAAGTCTATATATCTGGCCCCTCCATAATTGTCATACATGTCATGTCTTCAGTGTGGATGCACTGTGCAAACTGTCTTGTCTTTAGTTATGTGTATTTCACAGCTGCAGCATGTAAGAGGTTAATGTCTGAAAGTAGCTGGGATATGTCTGAAAATGTAACAAGTTTGTCTAGTCACATGATGATTGTATGAGATAAATATGAGTGAGTGAGAAATGTCTAGGCCTTCTATGGAGTTCCATTCCATTTTCTTCTGAGTGAGAGTGCCGGCCACATTGGGGTACCTTCAGCCCTCATGTAGTGATGGAATGGAAGCTGAAGAGAGGTATCCTGAAGTCCCCAATTCAAGGAACCATCTTTAAAGAGTGAGAGAGAAGGAGAAGGAGCCCGCCTTGCAGCTAGTAAGCTACTAATTCCCAAGTGAGTGTCTGTGAAGTGTTGTGTTCCCCTCCGGAGTTACCCTGCATCCTGGAGTGTGTGTGTCCAGGAGCGGAGTCATACAGACAGCAACTGTAGGCCCGATTTCATCCCGTGTCCTCCCCACTGACCGTCTTCTAAACTGTCTTTCCTGCACTGGTGTGCAGGGCTGTATCTTTCAAACAAGAAGTAAAGTTTCCAGTCACTGTCCGTTCCCAGTGATTGAGTTTTCAACGTTAATCATGTGTGGACTTTATTATTTCTACCACCGGAGAATCAACGGTGTAAAGGAACGGTGGCGTCATGAGTGACAACTTCTTCAGTCCACTACACATCATATACAGGTAACCACTGTCCCAACATTGCCTGAAAGAGGCCTAGCGGTGCATTGGCCAAGGTTGCATGCATCCCTCTGAGTGCCATCTCTGCACCCGTCAGCTCCTCAGCATGGGCCTTGTGTCTCTGTCACTGCATTGTCACTTACTTTTAGCTCTCTAAGCTAAGTGTATGGGCTAAAAGTGGGTGACCTGCTATGTTCAGGGGTATAAGCATTATACATACCTCCCCCCATTATTCTTCTGATGTCAGTGCTGGAATCCGACGCTCAGTGCATTGAGAAGTGCTGCTAAGTAGTCCTCCCATTCTAATTTTAGAACAGACTGACTACTTAGCAGAACCACTCAATACATTTAGCAGTGGCTTCCAGCGCTGACACTGGGGGAACGATGGGGGAGGTATGTATAATACTTTAGTCCCAGACCACCTAGTTTTAGTTCATAAACTTAGCTCATAGGGCTAAAGGTAGGTGACAGAGTCTCTTTAAGGCCAGCTTCACACGGCTGCGAAAATCGTGTGAGATTTGTGCATTGAGAGACACACAAATCTCGTACAAATATGAACCCCATCTTTGGAATGGGGTCATACACATGAGAGAATTTTTCTTCCTACATAGCAACGCAATGCGATGCTATGCGAGAAACAAATTGCGGCATGCTCTATCTTGCTGCATGCTCTCACATCGCAGTGACATCTGTTTGCAATGAGGCTGGCGGCAGCAGCGCTGGCCCCATTGAAAGCAATGGGGAAAACTCAGCAATCTTCTGCTGCAGCTGTGACAGCTGCGACGGGGGATTGCTTCTTCCCTACAGTAACACTGCCCCATATCGCACTCGCCAGTGTGGAGTTAGCCTAAGCCACACTAGATGCTTTTCAAAAAAGTGTCTAGAAAAGGGGGCAGGGTTGAGGTTTTTAGACAGATTTAAAGGTTTCTAAATCTCACTCCAGTAGGTGGGTGGCATAAAAAGTGCAGCAACATCTGTGGATATAGTTAAAGATCCAATAATTTTTTTATATGGTGCGATAACATGATAAATTTGGTACACTTAGCGCTGGAGATGGGGTAGAGAAAGAAAAGTGTCATCAAAAATTCCTCAGAAGATAAATCCCCCCCCCCCCCCAATGTGTTGAATACTGATAGTATTATCTCAGTCTACATTTATACTTAAAACACATGGCAATTTAACAATGGCTTCCAGCTGTCACCTAAATGTCTCAATGCAAACGTATTGCAGGTATCATTTGCAGTCTGTATTATTGGCTTGCTTTAGCTGTGGGTCTCAGAAAAAGGATGTTTATGGTAAGCTTTATCAGTATTTGTTTTCTTATAGAAGCCTCAAATTAATTTAGCCTGCTATATGTTTGTTAGGAAGGGCTCAGCACTTGATCCCATTTTATTAGCTTTCCACACAGGCTAGTTTTAATAAAACCCTGCGCCAATTACATGTAGAGACACACTGGAAATCCAGCAGAAGACTCAGACAAGTGTTGCACAAGAGGTTTAACACCCTCACTACTTAGATAGAGTTGTAGCTAAATAGAAAATTTGGAACAAAAATATGAATCTGATGTGGATTCATAAAAGCCATCAGAGCAAGAGATGTGACACCGGGGCTTAATGAGAGGTCAAGAAAATGTGGACAAATGAATGAAAAAAATAAGAAATGGAAAATAAAAGGAAAATAAATGGATGTGGGGGGTGGAGGAGGGAAACTGAGGCGCCCAGAAGAGTAAATTCCGATGAGGATTGTCGGAGCCAGTAAAAGATGAGCTTGCCAGTAGGACTTTATTCTGTTTTGTATTTAAATTGATCAGAGACTCACGGAACGAAAAAAAAAGTTGCGGGTTTTTGGGAAACATCCTGCCTATTCTTTCAGTCAACCAGGATTTAACACCTAGCAAAGGACTGAAACCATATCTGAACCAATGTTGATTAATGTTATCCGCAAACCGCTTTCCCTAGCAGAGAAGGAAAGGCGCCGTGCGGAGAATCTATGTCTCTACTGTGGGAGCTCGGGACGTTATGCTATTAATTGCCCCAACAAGTTCCAAAAGACTATTTCTTTTACCAATGCTAAGACCATAGGCAAATCTGACATTCTCAAACTGCCGTGTTTGATGTCACAGGTAGAGATGAGCGAACCTACTTGGACACGCCCCTTTTTCACCCGAGCACCGCGATTTTCGAGTACTTCCGTACTTGGGTGAAAAGATTTGGGGGTGCCGTGGGTGAGTGGGGGGTTGCATCGGGGAGTGGGGGGGGGGAGAGGGAGAGAGAGCTCCCCCCTGTTCCCCGCTGCTACCCCCTGCTCCGCCACGCCTCCCCCGCCCACCCGGCGCCCCCGAATCTTTTCACCCGAGTACGGAAGTACTCGAAAATTGCGGTGCTCGATCGAGTAATTACTCGACACGAGTACATTCGCTCATCTCTAGTCACAGGCCATCCCATCGATAACTTGAGATAAAGATACATCCCCAATCTTTTCACTTTGTCATTCTTATACAGGTCTTAATTGGGAAACAAAAATTACAATGCTCCGCTAAGGTAGATTGTAGAGTCAGAGGAAACTTCATGGACAGTTAATACGCTCTCGACAACAATATCTCAAGTAGGACCAAAACCATACCAATTGATATGAAAACCATGCACGGATCACCATTGTCTTCAGGGCCTGTAACTCATAAGACAATCGAACTTGATATGGTTATTAAACCTGATCATCATAAAGACTTCTCAAAGATTATCTTACCAACAACTTCGCTCACAAAGAAAGCCAAAACATATTCATGGTCTGCATAGGCACAGGGCTACTTTGAAAAGCTAAAAGCTCTGTTCACTTAAAGGGGTTGTCCCGCGCCGAAACGGGATTTTTTTTTTTCAACCCCCCCCCCCCCCCGTTCGGCGCAAGACAACCCCGATGCAGGGGTTAAAAAAGATCACCGGACAGTGCTTACCTGAATCCCCGCGCTCCGGTGACTTCTTACTTACCCGGTGAAGATGGCCGCCGGCATCTTCTCCCTCCGTGGACCGCAGGGCTTCTGTGCGGTCCATTGCCGATTCCAGCCTCCTGATTGGCTGGAATCGGCACGTGACGGGGCGGAGCTACACGGAGCCCCATTGAGAAGATAAGAAGACCCGGACTGCGCAAGCGTGTCTAATTTGGCCATTAGACGGCGAAAATTAGACGGCAACCATGGAGACGAGGACGCCAGCAACGGAGCAGGTAAGTGAAAAACTTTTTATAACTTCTGTATGGCTCATAATTAATGCACAATGTACATTACAAAGTGCATTAATATGGCCATACAGAAGTGTATAGACCCACTTGCTGCCGCGGGACAACCCCTTTAAGACCAGTACCGATTCATCCAAGTCCGGAACTATCCTTTGTTGTGGAAATGGACATCTTCGATTCTGCTGCGGGATTGGTCTTGTCTCAACGAGTCAGAGAAGAGATACAACTGCACCCATGTGCATTTCTGTCTCATATCATGTCACCTGCTGAAAGAAACTATGTGTTGCAGCCATTCTGAGGCCTGCACTTTGCTTGCAGGCCAGACCAGGCTTTGGGTGTGCTCTTGCTTCTCCTGGAGCTGAGGGGTGTGGTAGTTGCAGGAGTAATGTCAGTCAGCACCTGGTGCTGAGTAGCAGGGCTCCTACTTAAACAGTGCCAGCATTATCTCCTGTGCTGGTCAATACTTCAGTTGCCTTTGGACAGCGACGGAGGAACACACCTTGGCTGGAGCTCTCCATGCGAGCTAAGTTCTTTTCTGTTTCGTTTGGTTTTCTGTTTTGCCTTTCTTCTGTGCTAGGGCTCCCTGATAGGGACTTGTCAGTGGCCCAGGCACGCGTGCGGGCTCGCACTTGTCAGAGTGATCGGTCCGCCGAGTAGGCAGGGCCCCCTCCCGGGTAACGGGACTGTAGGGAGAGAATTCCCCATAGTTTTATGCTTTCTTTGCACAGTTGTGCCTTTTTGTTCATGTTTTTGAGGTTGCACATCCGGAGGACGCAACACTATGACATTGGAAGTAACTGTAAGCCATTAAAATTACCGTATCCGAATAGAGACATCTTTTGGAAGGTGCCAATCATCTTGTAAGTAAAGGGGCCACTGCTACCTTTAATTATAGGGTTGTTGATCCAGGGATTGTTATGATTGAAGTTGGGAAGGATTTTCCCTTAAATTAGGAAAATTGACTTCTACCTCATTATTTTTTTTTGCCTTCTTCTGGATCAACATTGACAAGGGGTAGGGCTGTAATAGGCTGAACTGGATAGACATATGTATTTTTGTGGCCTAAGATCACATGTGAAAGGCTATGCTAATACCCATCCATGCTTTACACTTACTGTACAGTATGCTGAGGGTTTTTCCCAATGTTTTACTTAATGTTTGTAACATATTGAAGGCATTAGGAAATAATCATATATCTCTTTTGTTTGTGTTGTGCAGATCAATTTAATTCGTTATGAAGATCCACACATTTCTATTCCATGTCTTGCAAGGTCAGTGAAAAGAATCTCAAGTCAGTTCTCCCTCAATTCAACTATTTTCAGTCTGATGTTAGTTTGGCAAAGTGAGAATTAAGAAGGGTCAAGAAAAGCTCAGCCTAAGGAAAGGTCTGTATCTCACACAAAATACGGTGCCAAAATCTGCATCAATTATACTTCAATAACACTACAAAGGGTGGAATTGTTACAGAATAAACACCCCTGTGATCCCAATTGACTTTTTTGTATATAATGCCTGGACTAATCCCAGAAACAATAATTTGAAAGCAGAATGGACTATTCACCAGATGTCTCTCAGAAAACAATGGTGAAGGTCATGTCAGTGTCTTGTTACTGTATTACACTGATATAAGAGTTAAATTATAGGTTATAGGGGCTAAAAAAGGACTTAACCAATCATCTTAAATTTTAATAGTATTTATCTGTAATATAAACATATCCTCCCATTCAGCATTATTTAATAATATCACTCTGCAAAACACCCTGTTGGTTTAGAACATTGTCCTATATTAACCCCTTAGTGTCGAGCCCATTTTTTGTGTTAAGGAGCAAGTGATTTTTAACGTCACATTGCAAGACCCATAACTCATTGACACAGACGTATGAGGGCTTGTTTTCTTGGGAAGAGTTGTATTATTTTAATGGCACCACCCTGGGGTACATATATTGTGTTGTAGAACTTTTTGGGGGAGAAGAATGGAAAAACATCCAAAAACTCCACCATTGTATTTGGGTTTTGTTTTTACGGCGTTCACCATTCAGTAAAAATAACATAACTTTGTTATCTGTTGAGCACGATTACTGCGATACCAGGTTTATAAAGATATATTTTTTTCTACGTTTGCACAATCAAAACACATTTTTAAAGAAAAACAATTGAATATGCATCATCCCATTCTAAGACTCAGAACATTTTTATTTTTCCAACAGCAGAGCTCTGTGAGATCTTGTTTTTCGCAAGAAGAGTTGTTGTTTTCATTGGTACCTTTTGAGGTACATGTGCCTTCTGGATTGCTTTTTAATGTGTTTTTGAGGAAGTGAGCAAAAGAAAAATATAAAATTTGGCATTACTGTTTAAAATTATTTTACAGTGTTCACCATGCGAGAGAAATCACTAAATATTTTCATTTTGGGTTCTGAAGGACATGGTAACACCTATTATGTTTTGCTTTGACATTTGGGGGGGGGGGGGGGGGTATTTTATACATCCAAAAATAGTTTTGTGAGAAACTAGATTTTTTAACTAGATTTTTTTCCTTAAATTTAACTTTATTGACTAGAGATGAGCGAGCACCAAAATGCTCGGGTGCTCGTCACTCGAGACGAACTTTTCGCGATGCTCAAGGGTTCATTTCGAGTAACGAACCCCATTGAAGTCAATGGGCGACCCGAGCATTTTTGTATATCGCCGATGCTCGCTAAGGTTTTCATTTGTGAAAATCTGGGCAATTCAAGAAAGTGATGCCAATGACACAGAAACGGATAGGGCAGGTGAGGGGCTACATGTTGGGCTGCATCTCAAGTTCCCAGGTCCCACTATTAAGCCACAATAGCGGCAAGAGTGGCCCCCCCCCTCCCAACAACTTTTACTTCTGAAAAGCCCTCATTAGCAATGGATACCTTAGCTAAGCACCACACTACCTCCAACAAAGCACAATCACTGCCTGCATGACACTCCGCTGCCACTTCTCCTGGGTTACACGCTGCCAATTCCCCCCCCCCCACGACCCAGTGTCCACAGCGCACACCAAACTGTCCCTGCCCAGCCTTCAGCTGCCCTCATGCCACGCCACCCTCATGTCCATTTATAAGGGCGTCTGCCACAGGAAAAGCAGGCACACACTGCAGAGGGTTGGCACGGCTAGGCAGCGACCCTCTTTAAAAGGGGCGGGACGATAGCCCACAATGCTGTACAGAAGCAATGAGAAATCCAATCCTGTGCCACCTCCATCTGGAGCTGCACACGTGGGCATAGCTAGGGGGAACCTATGTGCCACACACTATTCATTCTGTCAAGGTGTCTGCACGCCCCAGTCAGACCGCGGTTTTTTATAAATAGTCACAGGCAGGTACAACTCCGCAATGGGAATTCCGTGTGCACCCACAGCATGGGTGGCTCCCTGGAACCCACCGGCGGTACATAAAAATATCCCATTGCATTGCCCAACACAGCTGAGGTAGTAATGTCGTGCTTAATGCAGGTGGGCTTCGGCCTACACTGCATGCCCCAGTCAGACTGGGGTTCTTTAGAAGTGGAAACAGATGCATTTACAACTCCCTGTGGACCGACAGCATGGGTGGGTGCCAGGAAGCCACCGGCGGTACATAAAAATATCCCATTGCATTGCCCAACACAGCTGAGGTAGTAATGTCGTGCTTAATGCAGGTGGGCTTCGGCCCACACTGCATGCCCCAGTCAGACTGGGGTTCTTTAGAAGTGGAAACAGATGCATTTACAACTCCCTGTGGACCCACAGCATGGGTGGGTGCCAGGAAGCCACCGGCGGTACATAAAAAAATTTCCCATTGCAGTGCCCATCACAGCTGAGGTAATGTCATGTTTAATGCAGGTGGGCTTCGGCCCACACTGCATGCCCCAGTCAGACTGGGGTTCTTTAGAAGTGGAAACAGATGCATTTACAACTCCCTGTGGACCCACAGCATGGGTGGGTGCCAGGAAGCCACCGGCGGTACATAAAAATATCCCATTGCAGTGCCCAACACAGTGGATGTAACATCAGCTGTAATGCAGGTGGGCTAAAAATTCATTTGATTACACTGTAGGCGAGGGCCCACAAAAATTGCTGTGTCAACAGTACTAATGTACATCAGAAAAATTGGCCATGGCCAACCAAGAGGGCAGGTGAAACCCATTAATCGCTTTGGTTAATGTGGCTTAATTGGTACTTAGGCCAGGAGGCAGCCCAGTTAAAATAAAAATTGTTGGAGGTGAAAGTTTCAACGCTTTAATGAGCATTGAAACGTATAAAAATTGTTTAGAAAAATTATATGACTGAGCCTTGTGGGCCTAAGAAAAATTGCCCGTTCGGCGTGATTATGTGAGGTTTCAGGAGGAGGAGCAGGAGGAGGAGGAGGAATATTATGCACAGATTGATGAAGCAAAAAGGTCCCGGCTTTTGATGGGGATACAGAACGATGCTTCCATCCGCGGGTGCAGCCTACGTATTGCTTAGGTATCGCTGCTGTGTTAGCCTGTCGGCACTGTCGGTTGACAGGCGGGTACGCTTATCTGTGATGATTCCCCCAGCCGCACTAAACACCCTCTCTGACAAGACGCTAGCCACAGGACAAGCAAGCACCTCCAGGGCATACAGCGCGAGTTCAGGCCACGTGTCCAGCTTCGACACCCAGTAGTTGTAGGGGGCAGAGGCGTCACGGAGGACGGTCGTGCGATCGGCTACGTACTCCCTCACCATAAAGCTGGGGAGCCATAAAGCTGTCAAGGGCCTTAAAGAGTGTTCGCCTGCCTGTGCTGTACATCCTGCCTGATCTCCGCGCCTCCCCTGCTACCTGGCCCTCGGAACTGCGCCTTCGGCCACTACCGCTGTCGTATGGGAATTTTACCATCAGTTTGTCCGCCAGAGTCCTGTGGTACAGCAACACTCTCGAACCCCTTTCCTCTTCGGGTATGAGCGTGGAAAGGTTCTCCTTATACCGTGGGTCGAGCAGTGTGTACACCCAGTAATCCGTAGTGGCCAGAATGCGTGTAACGCGAGGGTCACGAGAAAGGCATCCTAACATGAAGTCAGCCATGTGTGCCAGGGTACCTGTACGCAACACATGGCTGTCCTCACTAGGAAGATCACTTTCAGGATACTCCTCCTCCTCCTCCTCCTCAGGCCATACACGCTGAAAGGATGACAGGCCAGCAGCATGTCTACCCTCACCAGTGGGCCAAGCTGTGTCTTCCCCCTCCTCCTCATCTTCCTCCTCCTCCTCCTCACCGCGCTGAGATATAGACAGGAGGGTGCTCTGACTATCCAGCGACATACTGTCTTCCCCCGCCTCTGTTTCCGAGTGCAAAGCGTCTGCCTTTATGCTTTGCAGGGAACTTCTCAAGAGGCATAGCAGAGGAATGGTGACGCTAATGATTGCAGCATCGCCACTCACCACCTGGGTAGACTCCTCAAAGTTTCCAAGGACCTGGCAGATGTCTGCCAACCAGGCCCACTCTTCTGAAAATAATTGAGGAGGCTGACTCCCACTGCGCCGCCCATGTTGGAGTTGGTATTCCACTATAGCTCTACGCTGCTCATAGAGCCTGGCCAACATGTGGAGCGTAGAGTTCCACCGTGTGGGCACGTCGCACAGCAGTCGGTGCACTAGCAGATTAAACCGATGTTGCAGGGTGCGCAGGGTGGCAGCGTCCGTGTGGGACTTGCGGAAATGTGCGCAGAGCCGGCGCACCTTTCCGAGCAGGTCTGACAAGCGAGGGTAGCTTTCAGAAAGCGCTGAACCACCAAAGTAAAGACGTGGGCCAGGCATGGCACGTGCGTGAGGCTGCCGAGCTGCAGAGCCGCCACCAGGTTACGGCCGTTGTCACACACGACCATGCCCGGTTGGAGGCTCAGCGGCGCAAGCCAGCGGTCGGTCTGCTCTGTCAGACCCTGCAGCAGTTCGTGGGCCGTGTGCCTCTTATCTCCTAAGCTGAGTAGTTTCAGCACGGCCTGCTGACGCTTGCCCACCGCTGTGCTGCCACGACGCGCGACACCGACTGCTGGCGACGTGCTGCTGCTGACACATCTTGATTGCGAGACAGAGGTTGCGGAGGAGGAGGAGGAGGGTGGTTTAGTGGAGGAAGCATACACCGCCGCAGATACCAGCACCGAGCTGGGGCCCGCAATTCTGGGGGTGGGTAGGACGTGAGCGGTCCCAGGCTCTGACTCTGTCCTAGCCTCCACTAAATTCACCCAATGTGCCGTCAGGGAGATATAGTGGCCCTGCCCGCATGTGATTGCCCACGTGTCCGTTGTTAAGTGGACCTTGGCAGTAACCGCGTTGGTGAGGGCGCGTACAATGTTGCGGGAGACGTGGTCGTGCAGGGCTGGGACGGCACATCGGGAAAAGTAGTGGCGACTGGGAACTGAGTAGCGCGGGGCCGCCGCCGCCATCATACTTTTGCAGGACTCCGTTTCCACAACCCTATATGGCAGCATCTCCCGGCTGATAAATTTTGCTATGTGCACGTTTAACGCTTGAGCGTGCCGGTGCGTGGCGGCGTACTTGCGCTTGCGCTCAAACACTTGCGCTAGCGACGGCTGGACGGTGCGCTGAGAGACATTGGTGGATGGGGCCGAGGACAGCGGAGGTGAGGGTGTGGGTGCAGGCCAGGAGACGGTAGTGCCTGTGTCCTCAGAGCGGGGTTGGATCTCAGTAGCAGGTTGGGGCACAGGGGGAGAGGCAGCGGTGCAAACCGGAGGCGGTGAACGGCCTTCGTCCCACCTTGTGGGGTGCTTGGCCATCATATGTCTGCGCATGCTGGTGTTGGTGAGGCTGCTGGTGGTGGCTCCCCGGCTGATCTTGGCGCGACAAAGGTTGCACACCACTGTTCGTCGGTCGTCTGCACTCTCAGTGAAAAACTGCCAGACCTTTGAGCACCTTGGCCTCTGCAGGGTGGCATGGCGCGAGGGGCCGCTTTGGGAAACAGTTGGTGGATTATTCGGTCTGGCCCTGCCTCTACCCCTGGCCACCGCACTGCCTCTTGCAACCTGCCCTGCTGCTGCCCTTGCCTTCCCCTCTGAAGACCTGTCCTCAGTAGGCGTAGCAAACCAGGTGGGGTCAGTCACCTCATCGTCCTGCTGCTCTTTCTCAGAATCCTCGGTGCGCTCCTCCCTCGGACTTAATGCCCTTACTACTACCTCACTGATAGACAACTGTGTCTCATCGTCATCGGCCTCCTCACCCACTGAAAGGTCTTGAGACAGTTGCCTGAAGTCCCCAGCCTCATCCCCCGGACCCCGGGAACTTTGCAATGGTTGGGCATCAGTCACGATAAACTCCTCTGGTGGGAGAGGAACCACTGCTGCCCAATCTGAGCAGGGGCCCGAGAACAGTTCCTGGGAGTCTGCCCGCTCCTCAGAATGTCTAATTTTCATGGAGTGAGGAGGCTGGGAGGAAGGAGGAGCAGCAGCCAGAGGATTCTGAGTTGCAGCAGTGGACGGCGCAGAACTCTGGGTGGACGATAGGTTGCTGGAAGCACTTTCTGCCATCCACGACAGGACCTGCTCACACTGCTCATTTTCTAATAAGGGTCTACCGTGTGGACCCATTTAATGTGCTATGAATGTGGGGACGCCAGAAACATGCCTCTCTCCTAATCCCGCAGCAGTCGGCTGCAATACACCTGGATCAGGAGCTCGGCCTGTGCCCACACCCGGACTAGGGCCTCCGCGTCCTCGGCCGCGCCCACGTCCTCTAGGCCTACCCCTACCCCTCAGCATGCTGTATTACCAGGAATGCAGAAACACAACACTGTAATTTAATGTGCCGCTTATTGGCCTGTGGTTGTAGGCTGAGTTCGCTTACGGAACGCCAGGAAATAATTTTGCGCAAGCCTGCTGTAACACTTAGCTGGCTGCGTATTTATTTGGAGAACTACAACCCGCAGCAGACACAGACCCAGAACACTGAGCAGAGTGACAGGCAGGCCAAATATTTGTTTTTCTTCAAATATTTTTTTCAAAAGGACCACTGCGTATATTCAATCTATATATGTCTTCTGGCCCTGCCTACGCAATTCTGTCCCTGATGTGTGTGTCACGGAACTGCAGTGTTTCACTGTTATTAAGTGCAACAGAGCGGTGATTTCAGAGCCAGGAAATAATTTGGCGCAAGCCTGCTGTAACACTTAGCTGGCTGCGTATTTATTTGGAGAACTACAACCCGCAGCAGACACAGACCCAGAACACTGAGCAGAGTGACAGGCAGGCCAAATATTTGTTTTTCTTCAAATATTTTTTTCTAAAGGACCACTGCGTATATTCAATCTATATATGTCTTCTGGCCCTGCCTACGCAATTCTGTCCCTTATTTGTGTGTCACGGAACTGCAGTGTTGCACTGTTATTAAGTGCAACAGAGCGGTGATTTCAGAGCCAGGAAATAATTTGGCGCAAGCCTGCTGTAACACTTAGCTGGCTGCGTATTTATTTGGAGAACTACAACCCGCAGCAGACACAGACCCAGAACACTGAGCAGAGTGACAGGCAGGCCAAATATTTGTTTTTCTTCAAATATTTTTTTCAAAAGGACCACTGCGTATATTCAATCTATATATGTCTTCTGGCCCTGCCTACGCAATTCTGTCCCTGATGTGTGTGTCACGAAACTGCAGTGTTGCACTGTTATTAAGTGCAACAGAACGGTGATTTCAGAGCCAGGAAATAATTTTGCGCAAGCCTGCTGTAACACTTAGCTGGCTGCGTATTTATTTGGAGAACTACAACCCGCAGCAGACACAGAGCCAGAACACTGAGCAGAGTGACAGGCAGGCCAAATATTTGTTTTTCTTCAAATATTTTTTTCAAAAGGACCACTGCGTATATTCAATCTATATATGTCTTCTGGCCCTGCCTACACAATTCTGTCCCTGTAGTATTACTGCAGGGCGCAATGCTCTGCACGGTCGATACAGAAAAAAAAAAAAAAAGTGCAACACTGCTAAAAGCAGCCTCCACACTACTGCACACGGTTAGATGTGGCCCTAAGAAGGACCGTTGGGGTTCTTGAAGCCTACACTAACTCCTAACACTCTCCCTGCCTAACCACCACTTCTGTCCCTGTAGTATTACTGCAGGGCGCAATGCTCTGCACGGCCGATATAGCAAAAAAAAAAAATGTGCAACACTGCTAAAAGCAGTCTCCACACTACTGCACACTGTTAGATGTGGCCCTAAGAAGGACCGTTGGGGTTCTTGAAGCCTACACTAACTCCTAACGCTCTCCCTACAGCAGCTCCAACACTATAGCACTGTCCCTCAGCTATCTCACAACGCATCTGAGGCGAGCCGCGGGAGGGGCCGATTTTTATACTCGGGTGACACCTGATCTCCCCAGCCACTCACAGCAGGGGGGTGGTATAGGGCTTGAACGACGCAGGGGGAAGTTGTAATGCCTTCCCTGTCTTTCAATTGGCCAGAAAAGCGCGCTAACGTCTCAGAGAGGAAACTGAAAGTAACTCGAACATCGCGTGGTACTCGTTACGAGTAACGAGCATCTCGAACACGCTAATACTCGAACGAGTATCAAGCTCGGACGAGTACGTTCGCTCATCTCTATTATTGACCTATTTTGACGCTATTTTTGAGTCCCTGAAGGTGACTTGCAGATGCAATTGTTCGATCGCTAAGTAACTACATTGCATTACTTATGCATTGCATTCTACTAAACATATGACAGCAGCTTGTTGGACTTTGCCAGGGGTGGGGGTCTAGTAGACTGAGTTACATGGCAGACCTGGAGGCCTTTGTCAGGCTTCCAGCTGCTATGGGAACCTATTGGGACCTTGCAATTGCACTGTGGAGTACTGATAGGTGACAGAAGAAGCCCCCTTCCTCTGTCATCTACTTACATGCTGCAGTGATATGTAAGGAGTTAAACTACTTGGATCAAAGTTTCTCAGCTACTGGAAGCTATAGCAGGAGCCTTGCTGTCAGTAGTCAGCCAAGCCACCACATTAGAAAGATGCATGTGCAGGTTTAAAGCCCATTAGTGAGGACAGTAAAAAAACATATTGGCCGTCACTAAGGAGTTAAAGAACGTTATTTTCCAGTGATCTGGACAAAATATTCTGGGTATGTACTACATGACCTAATTTTTTAAACTATGCCACATGTCTAGGAAGTACTTACATTGTGCTCCTGTTGTGGTTTTATTAGACAAGACACTGTATGATCATACATTTTGGGTACTTTGATGTAATTTGCCTGAGTAGGCGGCACTTGGTTTAGGAACATTGTGAAATACTGCAATAGAGTATACAAAACAATAGCTAATCCAGGGATTACTCTGGATGCCATTATGGAGTCAGAAGGGAATTTTTTTTCCTTCATAGCAGCTAATTGGATCAGTGGTTTTTTTGCCTTTCTCTGAACCAACAAGGGGGAGGTTAAAGCAGGCTGAACTAGATGGACATTGTCTTCATTCAGCCTAACATACTATGTTACTATGTATTTTTAATGTGTTTTGTTTTATTGCCCTTCTTATGTAAGGACTGTGGATGTGAAACCACTGTGTCAACCTACCGGGTAGGTGAAGATCTGATCCAGCACGGCTGACAGCCAACACCAGTGTGGGAGGTAAGGTACCAGATGACCAGCCCCATATATGGATGGAAACTAGGGAAGGTATCTTGCCCTGAACTGATAACCAGGAGAGAGCGACCCCTGCCTGTAAGCAGAGCACTCATCCCAATAAGGACGACCCCACGGTCTTCCTCTAGGGGCTGACTTACCCTGGCGGGCCAAAACACCTGTAGGACAAAGATAGAACAACAACAGGGAGTACAGAAACAAAGAAGGAACAAGCTGACAAAGATAAACAGAGAAGCGGACAACGGGAATAACAGACCACATACTACACGAACTGCCGAAGCAGCGACTGGACATGAAATGAAGGGAACAAACTTTAATCAACACTGCAGCAAGGTCTGAAAGGCCCAGGGCAACTATATAGGATGGGGATTAGAAAAAAGAGCATCAGCTGAACAGGAGACCAGAGGCTATTAGCCCTAGGAGTGCTGGAAGAGAGTGAATATAAGCTCAGGGAATAAATAGAATGGAACGACACCCATGTTTGCCCGGCACAGAAGCAGAAGATTGTGTCTGAATAGTGCACCTAACAATGATATCCTAGTGTACCAGTCTGCACACTCCGTTGACATCTGTGAAAGGAAAAGTCTACATCCCCTTGCATCAATGATGTCCTCTCCGAACTACATTGTCCAGTATGCCTGTTTTAAGATAGTACAATGTAAGTTAATATATTACTTTCAGTTTTCACATGAAATCTCTATATATTATAAATGGTTTTTCAAAATTTGCAAAAAACTTTTTGCTAAATCACCACAAACTAGAGCGGGCATAAAGGCTGCACAGTGAGGGCCAGGAAAAAACTTGCATGCAACCTGTTCAGTCGCCCTAAGTGGGAGGGAACCTACTCTAGCCATTTGAAGGTGTAAAACAGATATGTAAAACCTCTTCCACACGTCCGTATGCACAAAATGCTGCATGGATCACACAGCACTTTACTGGCCTGTGGAGCCAGCGATGAGCTGACTATCGCTGCGAATGGCAGCGATAGTGCACTGTGCATGACAGCGTATTTTACGCACACTTTCATGCGCAGTGTGACTTGTTTCTTTCTTTTTTTGTTGCTTTGCCTTATTTCTAGGTCAGTAGCATTGCTTTTTGGTTGCAATTCCTCCAGACTTTTCCGAACAGTAGATGGGTTTACCTGGGTCCCACTGGTGTCTGCCACTTCTGGGCTGATAGCAATACTGGACATCTTCTGATTTTGAAGGGAAGTAAGTATGATATGTCTGCTGCCCTAAGTGTTCTTGGCCAACCAATGCGTCTACAGTCCTCATGTTGACCTTTTCTTTGTGTCTCTTCAACAGACCTTGAACAGCATATGTTGAAGCCCCAAGTGGCTTTGAAATCTTTGCCTGGGAAAGACCTTGCTGATGCAGGATAACTATCTTGTGTCTTGCTGCTCTGTTCAGTCTTGCCATTGTGTATGACTTGTGACATGAAACTGTCTTCCACAACCTCACCTTTGTAGCAGTTTGGCTGTTCTTCACCCAGTTTTAAGCCTCCTACACAGCTGTTTAATTTTCTGTTAATGACTGTGTTTCAACCAACATATGAAAATGATGATTATCACCTGTTTGGTATAATTGGTTATTCATACACCTGACTATGGTCCTACCAAATCCCTGACTTTGTGCAGATGTATCTATAAGAATTGATGTTGTTTTGAAGACAAAGAGTGGTCACACCAAATAATGGTTTATTTTAGATTTTTTTTTTTACATTCACTTTGGATTTTGTTAATTGACAAAAATAAACAATTAACAGTTAACACACAACAGTCAGATACCAGCTCTACACAGTGATAGTGATTACAGTGCAGTTACCTGAAGTGATCACAGGTGACGTCTCCTTTGATAGGTGACATCTATTTTATTTTTTCTCCTCTATCTGGGCCAAGACCGCCAAGAAGATGACTTAGCAGTGCTCTCTCTGTGGCCCCACTTTCCAACAGGCCCCTCTATGGCCCAACTTAGTAATAATGTCCACTCTTGAGCCCAATGTCCTAATAGTGCCTCCTACATGGCCCTGCTTCCTAATAATGCTACCTCTGTGCCCCACCTTTCTTATAGTGCTGCATCTGTGGGTCACCTTCCTAATAGTGCTGTCTCTGTGTCCTGGCTTCCTAATAGTCTCCCCTATGTGCCTCTGCCTCTTAATAATGCCCCCTTTCTCCCTGCTTCTTAATAATGCCCTCTGTTTCACCACATTTCCTAATAGTGCACGCTCTATGGCTCTGCTTCCTAATAGTGCTCTCATTGTAGCCTTGTAGCCTAAGAGTGCCCCCTCTGTGGCCCTGCTTCCTAAGAGTGCCCCCTCTGTGGCTCCACTAAGTTGTAGTGCTCCCTCTGTGGACCCAAAATTGGGAAAATTTTGAAAAGTTTGTTATGTTTGCACATTTTCAACTGCAATATGTCAAATATGTGGAAACATACTGTACACATTTTTGCTGAGGTACATATTTCCATCTGTTTACTTTATTCTGGAATCACATTCGAGAAACGTTCATGTTTTTTTAACCATTTAGGAGACGTACAAATTTAACATTAATTATTAACATTTTGAGGAACACTTAGTTTTCCTACACCAAGCCAAGATTGCAAAGGCTCATATGTGTCAGAAGGTTAGATACCCCTACAAATAAACCCATTTTTTTAAAGTCTTTTTTAATCACAATTATTTTTTCAAAATCAAAAACAAAACAAAACATATCATCAACTCACATTACGAATCAAAAACTTTTTGCGTAATCAAATTACATTTACATCTTGAACACATATACATGTTTCCATTAGGAAAGTAGCCCCCCCCCCCCAAGGTGAAATACACTTATTAGTTTACTGATTAGAGATGAGCGAGTATACTCGCTAAGGCACATTACTCGAGCGAGTAGTGCCTTAGCCGAGTATCTCCCCGCTCGTCTCTAAAGATTCGGAGAGCGGGGAGGAACGGAGGGGAGATCTCTCTCTCCCTCTCTCCCCCCTGCACCCCCCTGCTCCCCACCGCAATTCACCTGTCACCGGCACCGGCCCCTGAATCTTTATGGACGAGCGGGGAGATTCTCGGCTAAGGCACTACTCGCTCGAGTAATGTGCCTTAGCGAGTATACTCGCTCATCTCTATTACTGATATCTCAATTAAATAAAATGTGAATGCATTGTGTCTAATGTATTCAAGATCTTTGACTAATTGCATTGCAAGGGTTAACAATTATATATATAGCACATTACCTTTCATTGTCGACATAGAACAAAATAAAATAAATAAACAAACAATGGACAACTATGACCCCATTTTAAAAAATCTTAATGTATTCACTGAGGGGTGTCATGATTATTTTGACCCCACAGACTCTTTTCAGGAGTTAATGCAATTTAGAGGAGAAAAAATAAAATTTCATATTTTTGAAAATATGTCATTTTAAAGACAGTTTTTTTTCTATAATGCACATGAAAATGAGGATTTGCACCCCAAAATGGATAACCCTGTTTGTCCTGTGTTCAGAAACATACCTATTGTGGCCCTAATCTTATGTCTGTATGCAGAAGGGGGCCCAAACCGAAAGGAGCAGCTGGTGGCTTGCAGAACAGACATTTTGCTTGAAGGTGATTTAGGCCCCATTGCTCACTTGTAGAGCCCTTGAGTGGTCAAAACGAGAAAGAACCCCACAAACGACCCCATTTTGAAAACTAGACCCCTTAACAAATTTATCTAGGGGTGTACTGTGTATTTTTACCCCACAATTTTTTAAATGAATCTAAGCAAAGGAGAAAGAAAACGTTATGATTTTTATTTTTCTGGCAATTGTGTCATTTTAAAAACAGTTTTTGAACAGCACAGATATGAATGAAGACTTTTACCGAAGAATGGATATCCCCGTTTGTCCTGTGTTTGGAGACATATCCGTTGTGGCTGTAATCTTATGTCTGGATGTACTGTACATCAGGGCCCAAACCAAATGGAGCATCAAACTTCAACTGTCTTTTAACTTTTAGCTGATCACCATTATCCATTGGATAATGGCCATTACATGACCAGAGACTGCTCACTGTGGTCCTCAGTCACTGCTTCAGGCTCTCGGCTACATTTAGTAACAAAGAGCAAGGAGATTTTAAATTTCCCTGGCCCTCCGCAGCTTCTGAGTTTGCGTCCGCCATTTTGGTAATGGGCACATGCGCCAAATCTGGGAAAAGCTCTGTGGATAAGAATTCCATCGAGGGACATCGCCAGAGGCCTTAGGTAAGTTAAATTTGACCCTTTTTGTAACTTATACATGATTGCCGTTATCCTTTGGATAGCGGCGATCATATGACCAAGGAACGTGTACCACGGCCCCCTGTCAAATCTCCAGGCTCTCAGGTACGTTTAGTAGCCAGGAGCAAAGAGATTTTAAATTACCGCGGCAATCCACGGCATTTGCACGTGCGTCTGCCATTTTGGCGACGGGCGCATGCACAGAAGCTGGGGTAAGGTCTAGGGATAAATCTGGGGGCCTTAGGTACGCATTTCATCCTCTCTCACAGATGTGATCCATGAGGGCAAATGAAACAAACGTTTTTCTTTTTTTTTCTACACTTTTTAAAAACTTTTACATGATTGCTGTTATCCATTAGATAACTGTGGTCATGTGACCGGGAACTGCATACAGCTGCTCCCGGTGACATATTAGCTACTCATATTAGCCAGGAGCAGGGAATTTTTCAATTTCCCAGGCCTCCCGGGTTTCTGCGCATGCCCGTGACGTAATGATGTCTGGTGTGCATGCGCAGACTCCAGCGTCAGTTCCTAGAGGACGAGAAATCTCGGAGGATGGGGGTGAGTATCCTTAGCTCCCCTTATGGTTTCGAACTGCAAGGGGAGCTGAAACCTTAACTTTTTTACTTCTCATCGACTTTAATGCGATCCAGTGGATACTGGCAATCGCGTGACTAGGGGGGGTGGGGTCCCCGCGGCCCCCCATAACAGTTTCAGGATGTCGACTACCTCCAGTAATCATCAGCATGGAGCTGTCATGTTCACAGCTTACAGGGCTTTAATCTAGGACGTAAAAACACTATGGGGTGGTCACTAAGGGGTTAAGGTTCATAATGCCCAAATTGTTGTCTCAATGCCAAAGTTAGTAATGAGATAAGTGATCAGTTTATTGCATTATACAGTTATAGGAGTATAAGACATAATAGAGATAAAATATAGAAAAACTATTGAATTTAGAATTTTATTAGCTTGACACTAATGCCAGAAGAGCGACGGTTTTGGGGCAGGAAGATAAGTCATCAAAAGCTGAACCACAGTCAGCAGACAAGAGCTCCTGCTGGGTGTGGGCCACCCTAACATCTTACAAATCCCATACAAACAAGATAACCACATGTTCTAGCCATAAAGATTCCCTCAATTAAATCCTCATCTAATACCTACACAAATATTTTTGTAAGAATTATTTATATTATACACATTTTCTAACACTGGATGAATCTAGCCTAAACAGCAAGAAGTGCATGGCTGACTTGGCCTTGCAGTTACAGAGTACGTGTCAACTAATAAATAATGAAATGCAGTCGAGTTTAACAAGACAGAAGGAGTCATGCACTTGATATATAACATATGCTTCACTGTGCTACAGCAGTCTAACAGAAGTAAGGACCCACGGAGGCGCTGAAGTTAAGCAAGTGGCTTATGCAACCACATGAAAAACGCGTAATCAGGGTAGGCTGAGGTAGGGAATAGCCTCCCAGAGACCCAGAGGTCCAGATAGTATTGGGGAAAGTCAGAGTCATCTTGGGGGCAGCCTAACCCTCTGTTGGACTAGTGGTGCTGCTAACACCACTGAGTCTGGGTAAAAGACTGCTATATCCAAAGCTAAACTTGGTGTTATGCAACTGTTCAAGGGTATTAACCCACTAAGAGTGAGCTACAATTAACAAACATATTGTCCCAGTTAAAGGGATTGCAACCATCAAGTGTGCCATATCTCTGTGTGAGAAAGTAATGAAGTCATTTTTTAGATGCCACTCCCTTACCAGTGTCATGCTCTCTCTCTTTCTCCTTCTCATACTCTACAGTTCTCTGATGGAATACACAGACACATGTAACATACCCATGCTATGATTGAGTGGTAGTGAATGATGATGTCTGTGCTTTTGCAGTTAAAAGACAGAATTAATAATAGTAATAATAATAATACCCTATAGAGCAGTGATGGGCAACCTTCTGAGCTCGGTGTGTCGAAATTCGCCAAAAAAACGAGCATAACTCGGGTGGTGTGTCATTTCGAGAAAAAATCCATAAATTCGCGATATTTATAGTTTAAATAACAAATATGTATAATTGTAATGTATAACTGTATTTAATAAACCCCAAACACCCATAGCACAGGCCCTCGCCTCTCCCAGCCTCCTCCTCACTTATCTCAGTAATGATGAGCCCCCAATGGCAACAGCGCCCCTCACAGCGGCCGCCAGCAGCGACAGCGGCCCCCCAACAGCACCAGCCACAGTGGCCCCCAGCAGTATCTGCCCCCCACAGAGGCCCCCAGCAGTATCTGCCCCTCACAGAGGCCCCCAGCATTATCTGCCCCCCACAGAGGCCCCCCAGCATTACCTGCCCCCCACAGAGGCCCCCCAGCAGTATCTGCCCCCAGAGAGGCCCCTCAGCAGTATCTGCCCCCAACAGAGGCCCCCCAGCATTACCTGCCCCCTTACAGCGGCCCCCCAGTGGTGACTGCCCCCCCACGAGACCCACGTACTTACTTTGTGGAAGCTTCGCTCCTCCTGTGCCTGGTGCGCCACCGGCAGCAATGATCTCCGGCGCACACTGTGAAGTCAGTGTGTTGCAGGACCCCTCCTACCCCGGACGCTCTCGCGGAACCAACAGGTAGGAGACGTCGGGGGACGTGGGGAGGAGGATCCTGGCTGCACACTGACATCACAGTGTGGGCCAGGATCAGCGCTCCTAGTAGTGCTGGTTAGTGAATACCAGCAGGGGAGTCATGGCCCCTGGCGGTATTCATTAACGGGGTGAGCGGACACGTGTCAGCGACTATGGCTACGCGTGTCAGTGCTGACACGCGTGTCATAGGTTCGCCATCAAAATGAAACTTTTCAGAGCAACACACTAACCAACAATTCAAACAATAAGGGTAAGGACCCTGCTCGCGAGAGTTTACAACCTATGAGTAAATATTCAGAGACACAAATAGTAAAAGTTCTTGGCTATGAGATGAAGACAGAAGACACAGAGTCCTGAATCCTTCAAGAAAAATGCTGGTAAAGGGGTTGTCTGGTAGTGAGACGATTTTTAAAACAATAAAAGTAGTGGTAGTTAGTAGAGATGAGCGAGCACCAAAATGCTCGGGTGCTCGTTACTCGGGACGAAATTATCGCGATGCTCGAGGGTTCGTTTCGGGTAACGAACCCCATTGAAGTCAATAGGCGACCTGAGCATTTTTGTATATCGCCGATGCTCGCTAAGGTTTTCATTTGTGAAAATCTGGGCAATTCAAGAAAGTGATGGGAACGACACAGCAACGGATAGGGCAGGCGAGGGGCTACATGTTGGGCTGCATCTCAAGTTCCCAGGTCCCACTATTAAGCCACAATAGCGGCAAGAGTGGGCCCCCCCCCTCCCAACAACTTTTACTTCTGAAAAGCCCTCATTAGCAATGCATACCTTAGCTAAGCACCACACTACCTCCAACAAAGCACAATCACTGCCTGCATGACACTCCGCTGCCACTTCTCCTGGGTTACATGCTGCCCAACCCCCCCCCCCCCCCCGCACGACCCAGTGTCCACAGCGCACACCAAAGTGTCCCTGCGCAGCCTTCAGCTGCACTCATGCCACACCACCCTCATGTCTATTTATAAGTGCGTCTGCCATGAGGAGGAACCGCAGGCACACACTGCAGAGGGTTGGCACGGCTAGGCAGTGACCCTCTTTAAAAGGGGCGGAGCGATAGCCCACAATGCTGTACAGAAGCAATGAGAAATATAATCCTGTGCCACCGCCATCAGGAGCTGCACACGTGGGCATAGCAATGGGGAACCTATGTGCCACACACTATTCATTCTGTCAAGGTGTCTGCATGCCCCAGTCAGACCGCGTTTTTTTATAAATAGTCACAGGCAGGTACAACTCCGCAATGGGAATTCTGTGTGCACCCACAGCATGGGTGGCTCCCTGGAACCCACCGGCTGTACATAAATGTATCCCATTGCAGTGCCCATCACAGCTGAGGTAACGTCCGATTAAAGGCAGGTGGGCTTCAGCCCACACTGCATGCCCCAGTCAGACTGCGGTTCTTTAGAAGTGGACACATGAAGTTACAACTCCCTGTGGACCCACAGCATGGGTGGGTGCCAGGAAGCCACCGGCGGTACATAAATATATCCCATTGCATTGCCCATCACAGCTGATGTAACGTCAGCTTTAATGCAGGTGGGCAAAAAATTAATTGGATTACACTGTAGGCGAGGGCCCCAAAAAATTGGTGTACCAACAGTAAAAATTTCCCATGCCCAACCAAGAGGGCAGGTGAAACCCATTAATCGCTTTGGTTAATGTGGCTTAATTGGTAACTAGGCCTGGAGGCAGTCCAGTTAAAATAAAAATTGGTTCAGGTAAAAGTTTCAACGCTTTAATGAGCATTGAAACGTATAAAAATTGTTTACAAAAATTATATGACTGAGCCTTGTGGGCCTAAGAAAATTGCCCGTTCAGCGTGATTACGTGAGGTTTCAGGAGGAGGAGCAGGAGGAGGAGGATGAATAGAATACACAGATTGATGAAGCAAAAATGTCCCAGTTTTTGATGGTGATAGAGAACGATGCTTCCATCCGCGGGTGCAGCCTACGTATTGCTTAGGTATCGCTGCTGTCCGCTGGTGGAGAAGAGAAGTCTGGGGAAATCCAGGCTTTGTTCATCTTGATGAGTGTAAGCCTGTCGGCACTGTCGGTTGACAGGCGGGTACGCTTATCCGTGATGATTCCCCCAGCCGCACTAAACACCCTCTCTGACAAGACGCTAGCCGCAGGACAAGCAAGCACCTCCAGGGCATACAGCGCGAGTTCAGGCCACGTGTCCAGCTTCGACACCCAGTAGTTGTAGGGGGCAGAGGCGTCACCGAGGACGGTCGTGCGATCGGCTACGTACTCCCTCACCATCCTTTTACAGTGCTCCCGCCAACTCAGCCTTGACTGGGGAGCGGTGACACAGTCTTGCTGGGGAGCCATAAAGCTGGCAAAGGCCTTGGAGAATGTTCCCCTGCCGGCGCTGTACATGCTGCCTGATCTCTGCGCCTCCCCTGCTACCTGGCCCTCGGAACTGCACCTTCTGCCACTAGCGCTGTCGGATGGGAATGTTACCATCAGTTTGTCCGCCAGGGTCCTGTGGTATAGCATCACTCTCGAACCCCTTTCCTCTTCGGGTATGAGAGTGGAAAGGTTCTCCTTATACCGTGGGTCGAGCAGTGTGTACACCCAGTAATCCGTAGTGGCCAGAATGCGTGTAACGCGAGGGTCTCGAGAAAGGCATCCTAACATGAAGTCAGCCATGTGTGCCAGGGTACCTGTACGCAACACATGGCTGTCCTCACTAGAAAGATCACTTTCAGGATCCTCCTCCTCCTCCTCCTCCGGCCATACACGCTGTATTGCCGGCTCCATTGAATTCAATGGTCAGTGCTCGTTTAATCGAGACAAGTACCGCGTGGTGCTCGTCTTGAGTAATGAGCATCTCGAGCACCCTAATACTCGAACGAGCATCAAGTTTGGACGAGTATGCTCGTTCATCTCTATTGGTCACTCATTTCTCTGTAGTCTTTAGACTGAATGATTAATTGCTCAGGTAGGCATAGAAATGTGTAAACAAAGCCGTAAGTATGTGTGCTTGGAAGCATGTGATTGACTGTTTGAAAAACAAAAGCAAGTTTTATTACGCCCACAAAATACTCAACTATTGGTTGTTTAATTTATTAATTGCATAAATAATACTCTTTGGTCTCACTAGACAGCAGCTGGAGCAGTGACACATGGGGACAACATTTTAAGAACCCCAGCCTTGTTGCAA
This sequence comes from Eleutherodactylus coqui, assembly GCF_035609145.1. NCBI lineage: Eukaryota > Metazoa > Chordata > Amphibia > Anura > Eleutherodactylidae > Eleutherodactylus > Eleutherodactylus coqui. The sequence continues at coordinate 131,693,995 of NC_089840.1, read as the reverse complement.
GTTGGTATAGCCTCTCAATAGGCAAGGACTTCCAGAACTAATTCTCCCCTTTCCCTAATTGTTCCTTCTTCTATATATCATGGCAACCACCTTCTGTAATATGTCTATTATATATCATTGCATCCTTTTTGAGAGGTATACTGATAGTACTTCTTTGCTCATTCTCTTTTGTGTGATGATACTTGACATTCCAGATAACTGTATGAACCAGTTCACTCCTTCTACCTTCTAGCCGTTCCCTAAACTTTTATTTTCTTCTTACCACAAAAGTTCAATAAGAGAGTTTTGGGGGGAAAAACACTGTGTCTTTATTCTATGTATGGCCAGTTGGCAATCCGACTAAGCTGCTGCTGATGCTGTGGGAGCCGTGGCATGATGAGCACTTTCCTTTAGGCCGCATTTATACAGCTGAGAAAATCGCATGAGTTGTGTGCATTTGCGCGACACACAGAACTCGCCCAATGTATTAACCCATTGTTTAATTCGTTAATTTACACTGGTGTTTTTTCTCTCACAACGATGTTGCGAGATGGAAAATGTGCAGCATGTCCTATTTTTTTGTTATATCGCAAAGTTAAAAATCGCTCTTGCATGAAACTCGCATGCAAATGGGATGGGATGTTTCCATTCTTCCTATTGAAACAACATACTATTTTCATGTGCGTGAAAACTGCATGTACCGCTATAAGATGCGATTTTTAACACAAAAACGCATCACACTCGCATAGAAATCACAGATTTAAGAGTGCGATATCGGTCTGTGTTTGTCAGACTGATATCATACTCGCCCATGTAAATGCAGCCTCAGTGTGCTACGTGCAATACAAGAATGTTTATCCATCTAACAGTTATGATAAAATTCACAGACCTGTAAGGAGGATGAAAAAAGTTAACCTAAAAGTAGTTTGTCTAATGTCTAAAAAATGTAGTTTGTCTAAACCTTATTATACTACGTTATATCTTCACATACACGTAGTACTAGAGTGTATGTGAAGATATGACGTAGTATAATAAAGTTCAGTTGAAAAGTGAAGTAAATGCTAATGTTTACTAATGAGAGTACTATAAACGATAATGTGTATGAAGGAAAGTGATATTAATGCTATGTTTAATGAGGGGAATACTGTATATTATGCAAACGCTAGTGTTTGTCAAGCGACATATTAAAAGGTCACTAACATTTCAAACAACTTGTACTTATATGATAGCCAGTGTGATATTTAGCAAAAATGCTATGTACTTTATTTGCCTAAAATTACGTTTTTCTGCTGAAAAATCCCTCTGAAGTGCTATCTCCCTTCCATATAACGTGCTATCCACTATCTGCTAACTTTTGAGTGGCAGATGGGGACACTAGATTGGAACAGAAGATGAGTCACCAGTGCTCATTAAGCTGCATGTAGAGAGCAGAGAGGTGGAATAAGGAAAGACACTCACACCCCGAGAGCTACAAGTAGAGATAATGGTGAAATCTTCTGCTGTTTATATACAAGTACACTGCTAAGTCTTTCTGAACATTCATGTCTAATGAAATTATATCTCTGTGTGTAATTAACATTTAGAAAGCAAGAATCTCTGTAGTTCTCTATGAACAGTCAATAGCACACACAGCACAGCAGCAGCTTCCTCCACCAGTCCTAAGAGGATGGAGAAATAGATATATACCATGTACAGGGGAAAAGGCAAGATAAAAGTCATATAATGGCCAGAAGGAGATTAATACCCCATGTACATACTCATTGCAGCTGATTCTGAAAAGTTATCTGAAAACTGAGGTACACTTTAGGGTTTGGCATAGAAAATGCTATGAGGTCTATTGCATAACTGCAGACGTATATTGCAAATATGTATAGTGCAAGTGACTGACAAAGATGATTAGGTTTATTAGGAAAATGCAAAGAAGACTGATGGTTACTGTATAACTTCTAATGAGGATTGTGCATAAGCGAGCATGTGAGAAAGTGTAATAGTCTCTGTTGTGACTGTGGTGGACATTGTGTGATTTGTCTTGATCTGAGATGCGGTAGCCATGTTTTTGGTTCGCTTCACCAGGTATTGTGTTGGCCAAGGCATATATGACAGACGGATGATTAGTAGGGCACATCTAATTCGCAGGGATGTGGCAATGTTGAGTTATGAAAGGCAGAATGTGGCACACAAGTGAAGACACACTAAGGGGGATACTGTGTAGAAGATTATTCTGTGGGGAAGAGTACATATACTGGAGTTGTCCCACCAGCCGCCTTCACAATAGGAAGAGTTTGTTTATTCTTATAATTTCAGTCAGGCCAGGCTTACAAGAGTGGGTCGGATTCTGCATGCGGGAGACCCGCCGCGGATTCCAGCTGTGAGCCCAGCCAGTGACCCTGTGTATGGCAATTAATTGTATTGTGCATGACCGCGAAAATACATGCCTTTCAATGCTTGCATTTCACAGTGGATCGTCCGTGCATTTGCTGATTGCAAAATCCGCAATTCAAATCCGCTTGTGTGAGGCTGGCCTCACACTCAGTCTCTACTGCTGGACAGTTAGAAATCTGGGTTACAGTTTTCGCAGGGTCCCATTGATCGTCACCAACAAGCGACAGCAACTAAGTGGGTGTGAAGCACAAGTACCAGTAGTATGGTAATGTTGGTGGAGGGCTGAGTGTGCTTTGCAATTTTTGTGCAATGCATTTTTAGCATTAGAAAGTCCCATTGTCAATCGCGTGAAAAAAAAAAAGCAGCGATATCGCGTAAAATAAAACCCGCAAGAAAAACGCAAATGAGTATTCACCCTAACTGTTCTTTTGTGCCTTAATGACCAAGTTATTTTTGTATTTATTCCATTGTTATTGAATAATGTTTTTTTATTTTTTTGTCTACAAAACTATATGAGGGCTTGTTCTTTGCGGGACAAATTGTATTTTTTAATGGCAGCACTTCAGGGGAATGTATAATTAGAGATGAGCGAACGTACTCGTCCGAGCTTGATACTTGTTCGAGTATTAGCGTGTTCGAGATGCTCGTTACTAGAGCCAAGCACCACGCGATGTTCGAGTTACTTTCACTTTCATCTCTGAGACGTTAGCGCGCTTTTCTGGCCAATAGAAAGACAGGGAAGGCATTACAACTTCCCCCTGCGACGTTCAAGCCCTATACCACCCCCCTGCAGTGAGTGGCTGGCGAGATCAGGTGTCACCCGAGTATATAAATCGGCCCCTCCCGCGGCTCGCCACAGATGCATTCTGACAGAGATCAGGGACAGTGCTGCTGGTGCTGGAGCTGCTATAGGGAGAGCGTTAGGAGTTATTTTAGGCTTCAAGAACCCCAACGGTCCTTCTTAGGGCCACATCTAACCGTGTGCAGTAGTGTGGAGGCTGCTTTTTGCAGTGTTGCACTTTTTTTTTTTTGTATATCGGCCGTGCAGAGCATTGTGTCCTGCAGGAATTTTACATTGTCCAGGGCCAGTAGTGGTGAGGCAGGGACAGAAGACATATTTAGTGTATATGGGCAGTGGGCCTTTCCAAAAACATTTGGGAAAAAAAATATATTTGGGCTGCCTGTGACCGTCCTCAGTGTACTGGGTCTCTGCTGGGGGTAGTTGTCCTAATTCATACGCAGCCAGCTAAGTGTTACAGCAGGCTTGCGCAAAATTGTTTTCTGCCTCTGTGTTGCCTCTTACATCACCGCTGTATTCCTGTCCACAAGTGTACTGGGTCTCTGCTGGGGGTAGTTGTCCTAATTCATACGCAGCCAGCTAAGTGTTACAGCAGGCTTGCACAAAATTCTTTTCTGCCTCTGTGTTGCCTCTTACATCACCGCTGTATTCCTGTCCACAAGTGTACTGGGTCTCTGCTGGGGGTAGTGGTCCTAATTCATACGCAGCCAGCTAAGTGTTACAGCAGGCTTGCGCAAAATTATTTCCTGCCTCTGTGTTGCCTCTTACATCACCGCTGTATTCCTGTCCACAAGTGTACTGGGTCTCTGCTGGGGGTAGATGTCCTAATTCATACGCAGCCAGCTAAGTGTTACAGCAGGCTTGCGCAAAATTCTTTCCTGCTTCTGCTGTGCGTTCCGTAAGCGAAGTCAGCCTCCAACCACAGGCCAATAAGCGGCACATTTAATTACAGCGTTCTGTTTCTGCACTACTGGTAATACAGCATGCTGAGGGGTAGGGGTAGGCCTAGAGGACGTGGACGCGGGCGAAGACGCGGAGGCCCAAGTCAGGGTGTGGGCACAGGCCAAGCCAGTGCGGTGGCCAGGGGTAGAGGCAGGGCCAGACCGAATAATCCACCAACTGTTTCCCAAAGCGCCCCCTCGCGCCATACCACCCTGCAGAGGCCAAGGTGCTCTAAGGTGTGGCAGTTTTTCACAGAGACGCCTGACGACCGACGAACAGTGGTGTGCAAGGTTTGTCGCACCAAGATCAGCTGGGGAGCCACCACCACCAGCATGCGCAGGCATATGATGGCCAAGCACCCCACGAAGGCCGTTCACCGCCTCCGGTTTGCACCACTGCCTCTCCCCCTGTGCCCCAACCTGCCACTGAGATCAAACCCCCCCTCTGAGGACACAGGCACGAGTGCCTACCGGCCTGCACCCACACCCTCACCTCCGCTGTCCTCTGCCCCATCCAGCAATGTCTCTCAGCGCAGCGTCCAGATGTCGCTAGCGCAACTGTTTGAGCGCAAGCGCAAGTACGCCGCCACGCACCCGCACGCTCAAGCGTTAAACGTGCACATAGCCAAGTTGATCAGCCTGGAGATGCTGCCGTATACGCTTGTGGAAAGGGAGGCTTTCAAAAGCATGATGGCGGCGGCGGCCCCGCGCTACTCGGTTCCCAGTCGCCACTACTTTTCCCGATGTGTCGTCCCAGCCCTGCACGACCACGTCTCCCGCAACATTGTACGCGCCCTCACCAACGCGGTTACTGCCAAGGTCCACTTAACAACGGACACGTGGACAAGCACAGGCGGGCAGGGCCACTATATCTCCCTAACGGCACATTGGGTGAATTTAGTGGAGGCTGGGACAGAGTCAGAGCCTGGGACCGCTCTTGTCCTACCCACCCCCAGAATTGCGGGCCCCAGCTCGGTGCTGGTATCTGCGGCAGTGTATGCTTCCTCCACTAAACCACCCTCCTCCTCCTCCTCCAACGCAACCTCTGTCTCGCAATCAAGATGTGTCAGCAGCAGCACGTCGCCAGCAGTCGGTGTCGCGCGGCGTGGCAGCACAGCGGTGGGCAAGCGTCAGCAGGCCGTGCTGAAACTACTCAGCTTAGGAGAGAAGAGGCACACGGCCCACGAACTGCTGCAGGGTCTGACAGAGCAGACCGACCGCTGGCTTTCGCCGCTGAGCCTCCAACCGGGCATGGTCGTGTGTGACAACGGCCGTAACCTGGTGGCGGCTCTGCAGCTCGGCAGCCTCACGCACGTGCCATGCCTGGCCCATGTCTTTAATTTGGTGGTTCAGCTCTTTCTGAAAAGCTACCCACACTTGTCATACCTGCTCGGAAAGGTGCGCCGGGTCAGCGCACATTTCCGCAAGTCCAAGACGGACGCTGCCACCCTGCTGACCCTGCAACATCGGTTTAATCTGCCAGTGCACCGACTGCTGTGCGACGTGCCCACACGGTGGAACTCTACGCTCCACATGTTCGCCAGACTCTATGAGCAGCGTAGAGCTATAGTGGAATACCAACTCCAACATGGGCAGCGTAGTGGGAGTCAGCCTCCTCAATTCTTTACAGAAGAGTGGGCCTGGTTGGCAGCCATCTGCCAGGTCCTTGGAAACTTTGAGGAGTCTACCCAGATGGTGAGCGGGGATGCTGCAATCATTAGCGTCACCATTCCTCTGCTATGCCTCTTGAGAAGGTCCCTGCAAAGCATAAAGGCTGACGCTTTGCGCTTGGAAACGGAGGCGGGGGAAGACAGTATGTCGCTGGATAGTCAGAGCACCCTCATGTCTATATCTCAGCGCGTTGAGGAGGAGGGGGAGGAGCATGAGGAGGAGGGGGAAGAGACAGCTTGGCCCACTGCTGACGGTACCCATGCTGCTTGCCTGTCATCCTTTCAGCATGTATGGCCGGAGGAGGAGGAGGATCCTGAAAGTGATCTTTCTAGTGAGGACAGCCATGTGTTGCGTACAGGTACCCTGGCACACATGGCTGACTTCATGTTAGGATGCCTTTCTCGAGACCCTCGCGTTATACGCATTCTGGCAACTACGGATTACTGGGTGTACACACTGCTCGACCCACGGTATAAGGAGAACCTTTCCACTCTCATACCCGAAGAGGAAAGGGGTTCGAGAGTGATGCTATACCACAGGACCCTGGCGGACAAACTGATGGTAACATTCCCATCCGACAGCGGTAGTGGCCGAAGGCGCAGTTCCGAGGGCCAGGTAGCAGGGGAGGCGCAGAGATCAGGCAGCATGTACAGCGCAGGCAGGGGAACATTCTCCAAGGCCTTTGCCAGCTTTATGGCTCCCCAGCAAGACTGTGTCACCGCTCCCCAGTCAAGGCTGAGTTGGCGGGAGCACTGTAAAAGGATGGTGAGGGAGTACGTAGCCGATCGCACGACCGTTCTCGGTGACGCCTCTGCCCCCTACAACTACTGGGTGTCGAAGCTGGACACGTGGCCTGAACTCGCGCTGTATGCCCTGGAGGTGCTTGCTTGTCCTGCGGCTAGCGTCTTGTCAATGAGGGTGTTTAGTGCGGCTGTGGGAATCATCACGGATAAGCGTACCCGCCTGTCAACCGACAGTGCCGACAGGCTTACACTCATCAAGATGAACAAAGCCTGGATTTCCCCAGACTTCTCTTCTCCACCAGCGGACAGCAGCGATACCTAAGCAATACGTAGGCTGCACCCGCGGATGGAAGCGTTGTTCTCTATCACCACCATCAAAAACGGGGACCTTTTTGCTTCATCAATCTGTGTATTCTATTCATCCTCCTCCTGCTCCTCCTCCTGAAACCTCACGTAATCACTCCGAACGGGCAATTTTCTTAGGCCCACAAGGCTCAGTCATATAATTTTTGTAAACAATTTTTATACGTTTCAATGCTCATTAAAGCATTGAAACTTTCACCTGAACCAATTTTTATTTTAACTGGGCTGCCTCCAGGCCTAGCTACTAATTAAGCCACATTAACCAAAGCGATTAATGGGTTTCACCTGCCCTCTTGGTTGGGCATGGGCAAGTTTTCTGAAGTACATTAGTACTGTTGGTACACCAATTTTTTGGGGCCCTCGCCTACAGTGTAATCCAATTAATTTTTTGCCCACCTGCATTAAGGCTGACGTTACATCAGCTGTGATGGGCAATGCAATGGGATATATTTATGTACCGCCTGTGGCTTCCTGGCACCCACATATGCTGTTGGTGCACACGGAGTTGTAACTCCATGTGTACACTCCTAAAGAACCCCAGTCTGACTGGGGCATGCAGTGTGGGCCGAAGCCCACCTGCATTTAATCGGACGTTACCTCAGCTGTGATGGGCACTGCAATGGGATACATTTATGTACAGCCGGTGGGTTCCAGGGAGCCACCCATGCTGTGGGTGCACACGGAATTCCCATTGCGGAGTTGCACCTGCCTGTGACTATTTATAAAAAAACGCGGTCTGACTGGGGCATGCAGACACCTTGACAGAATGAATAGTGTGTGGCACATAGGTTCCCCATTGCTATGCCCACGTGTGCAGCTCCTGATGGCGGTGGCACAGGATTATATTTCTCATTGCTTCTGTACAGCATTGTGGGCTATCGCCCCGCCCCTTTTAAAGAGGGTCGCTGCCTAGCCGTGCCAACCCTCTGCAGTGTGTGCCTGCGGTTCCTCTGGCAGACGCACTTATAAATAGAAATGAGGGTGGTGTGGCATGAGTGCAGCTGAAGACTGCGCAGGGACACTTTGGTGTGCGCTGTGGACACTGCGTCGTGCAGGGGGGGGGGGGGTTGGCAGCATGTAACCCAGGAGAAGTGCCAGCGGAGTGTCATGCAGGCAGTGATTGTGCTTTGTTGGAGGTAGTGTGGTGCTTAGCTAAGGTATGCATGAGGGCTTTTCAGAAGTAAAAGTTGTTGAAGGGCGGGGGGGGGGGCACTCTTGCCGCTATTGTGGCTTAATAGTGGGACCTGGGAACTTGAGATGCAGCCCAACATGTAGCCCCTCGCCTGCCCTATCCGTTACTGTGTCGTTCCCATCACTTTCTTGAATTGCCCCGATTTTCACAAATGGAAACCTTAGCGAGCATCGGCGATATACAAAAATGCTCGGGTCCCCCATTGACTTCAATGGGGTTCGTTACTCGAAACGAACCCTCGAGCATCGCGAAAATTTCGTCCCGAGTAACGAGCACCCGAGCATTTTGGTGCTCGCTCATCTCTATGTATAATGTGTTGTGAAACTTTTATTCATTTTTTGGGGGGTAGGGGGAAGAAAGAATACCCCAGAAGTTCCACCTTTTTTTTTTGGGGGGGGGGGGGGGGTTACATTATTGGTATTCACAATGCAGTAGAAAAAAACATGACAATACCATTCTCTGGTTCAGCACGACAGCGGTGAAACCAATGTTTTGTATGTTTTTTTTAATATGTGACTACTTTTTCACACTAAAAATAATGTTGCTGCATTACAAGACCCACAAAATTTTTATTTTTTCATCAAATGAACTGTGTAAGGACTTATTTTATGCAGTTTTTATTGGTACTATTTAGGGCTAAAGTTGACTTTTTGATCACTTTTTATTCTGCTTTATGCAACACAGGTGAAGCAAAAAAATTGTAATTCTAGAATAGATTTTAAGTTTTTCTTTTTTATAGTGTTTGCTCTGTTGCATCAATTATCTTTTACCTTCACTCTGTAGGTAAATATAATTACAGTCATACCAAATTTATGTCATTTTTTTACTACTATTGTAACTAATTTACTAATGTAAAATTTACTACTTTTTACATTTAAAAAAATACACTTTTTTAATAAATAAAAATTGAATTCGCATCGCCACACACCAAGACCCATAACTTTTTTTATTCTGTCACCTACAGAGCTATGTCTTGTTTTTTGCAGGTAGAGTTATGCTTTTCATTGATTTCATTTTGGGGTACATGGATCGCTTTTTCTTGCATTTTTTCGCAAGACAAACTGATAAAAAAAAACTGAAATTCTGACACTTTTTTAAAAACTAGTTTACACTGCTCACTGTGTGGGATAAATAAGTAAACATATTAATTGTTTGGGTCATTACAATACTTATTTTGTGTATCTTTTTTAATTTAAAAATTTTGAAGGGCAAAAATGATTTTTTTTGCATTTTATTATAAATGTTTTTAAACTAAAATTATTGAACTTTTTTCTTTTCAATAATTTTTATTGAGTTTTATAAACAAAGAATAACAGAAAGTTGACATATTTAACTTATTTAAACATACAATGCCTTGCTGAATAGTAATGAAGCTAATGTTCCTTCTTACAAAAGAAAAGAGAATACTTGCCAGGATAATGCAGTGTGTCACTTGAGTACTAAATATTAACTATGAACCAGATAAACTTGTGTGTACCACTTGAAAGCTTTTAGTTTATGGCAAAAGGGTCTATTAGGGAAAGGAGGGGGGTTAAGACACGGAGATATAGGAAGGGTGGTATGTGGAGGGATTTGTATGCTAGTTAGTTGAGGGATGATTTGTCAGCCAAATGTTCCATTTGGATGTAAAAAGATCGAATGTTCAATTTGGAATGCCAGCATTTTTTCATAAGTGCAGTTGAACGAGACGCTATTTCTTTTATGGTAGAAAGTGCGGAGCTTTTCCAGTTGCATGCTATTGTAAGGCAAGTTGCGTGTAGTATATGGCAGAATTGTTTTGCATTCCAATGGGAAATGATCTATCCATAACAGTAGAAGAGCCAAACCAGGTTTGTTTTTAGTTTAGAAGGGGTGGAGTGTTTTTATCATTTTAAACACCATCTTCCATAGGGTGGAGATTAGGGGGCAACTTCAAAAAATATGGAGCAGTTACCACATTTGTCTGCAGTTTCTCCAACATTGAGGGGATGTGCTGCTATTGATGTATGAGAGTCTTAATGGAGCATAGTACCATCTGACCAATAATTTAAAGTACTGCTCGTGGTGGGATGCGCATGCTGTAGATTTTACGGCCTATTTTAGGGCGGTTTGCCATTCATGTAGGGAGAATTGACTTGAGAGGTCTTTTCCCATTTTGGGAACTGTACTGTTTTCTTTAGAAACATATCAGATAAAAATACGTAGATTTGCTTAGTACGATTCTTGTGTTGGTTAAGGGTATGCGATATTTGATCTTTTAAGATCGTTGGAATATTGGTTTGCGTGGCTGGGTGCGTGCGAAGATGTTTTTTTTATTTGGAGGAATATATAAAACTCAGAAGAGGGAATTTTATATTTTTCATGAGTTGAAGAGAATGGTAGCAGTTGTCCGTTATAGTAAAAGTCTGCTACCGATTTAATCTCAGTGTTTGACCATACATCAGTGGGGATTTCCGGGAGATTGGAGTGATCTGGCTATCTTTGGAAAGGAGGTCTTTTTTGAAACATGTTCTCCATGGGAGAGTGTATGAGGAGGACAATTGAACTTTTTGAGCACCATTTTTTAGTCTCTTAAGGTGACTTGAAGATGTGATTATTTGATCACTAGCATAGTACACTGCATTATTTCTGTATTAAAATGCAATGAATATACACACTTCGTCAGTGTATCAGATTCTGCCAGGGGCAGGGTCTGCTAGGCTGAGATACCTGACAAACACAGATACCTTTTTTTAATGCACTGGTAACCTATCAGCACCTCATGATAGCATCAGGGGTATGGATAGGTGCACGGGGAGGGGGCTCTTGATCACTATTGATCGTGGTATGGAAGGGAATACATAGTCGGGAAGAGGGGTTTCTCCACCCACGGCCATTATAGCAGGATGTAAGCTGTCTGTAGACTCAGCATGATCCATCACTGTAGTTTCATCAAACGTCGTAGTACAGGTGTATATAAAAACAGTGTAATATACTGCTTCTTTCTCTACTTATCAGATTGTTCAATCATGCTAAAAAACTGCTAAGATACGTTGCCACGGTACTGCTGTCTGGGTGCGTGCGCTTGACATCATGGCATCCCCGCCTGGTCACATGAGCCACATTCTCCCTAACCAGTAGTGAGCAGTGTATAGTGAGTTAAATATCAATGGGTTTAGTTGGAAACACACCTGAATACTGGATATACTCTCCAACATAGTATCGTCTCTCTCATAGTATATAAGATTGAGTAACAGCTCCCTGACAGATCAGATTACATGCTCTCCATCCAAAGTCTATAGAGTGGAGAAGGTGGGAGGAGGAGCTGAGTAAGAGAGAATCAGGGGAAATGCACAGACATATCGCTGCAGCTAATAATAAGTGCTTAAAGGGGTTGTCCCGCGCCGAAACAGGTTTTTTTTTTTTTTCAACAGCCCCCCTGTTCGGCGCGAGACAACCCCTATGCAGGGGTTAAACAAGAACACCGGACAGCGCTTACCTGAATCCCCGCGCTCCGGTGACTTCTTACTTACCTGCTGAAGATGGCCGCCGGGATCTTCTCCCTCGGTGGACCGCAGGGCTTCTGTGCGGTCCATTGCCGATTCCAACCTCCTGATTGGCTGGAATCGGCACGTGACGGGGCGGAGCTACAAGGAGTCGCTCTCCAGCACGAGCGGCCCCATTCAGAAAAGAAGAAGACCCGGACTGCGCAAGCGCGTCTAATCTGGCGATTAGACGCTGAAAATTAGACGGCTCCATGGAAACGAGGACGCTAGCAACGGAACAGGTAAGTGAAAAATTTCTGATAACTTCTGTATGGCTCATAATTAATGCACAATGTACATTACAAAGTGCATTAATATGGCCATACAGAAGTGTATAGACCAACTTTGTTTCGCGGGACAACCCCTTTAACTGTCTTACAGCTACTGGAATCACATCTACACTGCTCAGTAGATTTCTATAATGCATTGCATACTGCTGCTGCTCTATATATAATAAATAGAGATAGGGAGTAGAATCTCTACTACTTTCTGTGTATGGGAGATGTCATAGAAGCTGTCTCCATCCAAGTGCTTAGAAAAAAACCTTCAGAGGAACATACTGCTAGAAATGCAGAATATGAGTTATGTAAGGGTTAGAAAGAGTGTTATTCCCCATGTACACACATGACAGTTTAATCGGAAAAGTAATCAGAAAACATAGGTAAACTCTAGAGATGAGCGAACGTACTCGTCCGAGCTTGATGCTCGGGCGAATATTAGGGTGTTCGGGATGTTCGTTATTCGTAACGAACACCACACGATGTTCGGATGTTCGTCTATATGCGCTCAATGGGGCCGGCGGCAGCAGCGCCAACCCCATTGAGAACATATAGAAGACAAATCCTTCTTCTCTGCCACAGCTGTAACAGCTGTGACAGAGAAGAACGATGTTTGCCCATTGAATTCAATGGAACCGGCAATACAGCCGACTCCACTGAATGCAATGGGCTGCCGGCGATCGCGGGATGAATTGTCGGAAAGGGGTTAAATATATAAGCCCTTTCCTGCAATTCATCCAGAAATGTGTAAAAATAAAAAATATATATATACTCACCTGGTGCCGGCAGATGGAGTTCAGCGCGGCAGGCTGCAGTTCTCCTGAACTGCTCTGAACAGCTGTGAGTAGTATTCAGCAGCCGGGGATTTAAAATCCCCGCCTGCTGAATAAGATGCCTCTGAATGGTCACAGCCTGACCAATCAGAGGCCAGCCCTCACTCACACCCATTCATGAATTCATGAATGGGTGAGTGAGGGCTGCCTCTGATTGGCTCAGGGGCAGGAGAGCTGCCCCTGAGCCAATCAGAGGCAGCCCTCACTCACCCATTCATGAATTCATGAATGGGTGTGAGTGAGGGCTGGTCTCTGATTGGTCAGGCTGTGACCATTCAGAGGCATCTTATTCAGCAGGCGGGGATTTTAAATCCCCGGCTGCTGAATATTACTCACAGCTGTTCAGAGCAGTTCAGGAGAACTGCAGCCTGCCGCGCTGAACTCCATCTGCCCGCACCAGGTGAGTATATATATATTTTTTATTTTTACACATTTCTGGATGAATTGCAGGAAAGGGCTTATATATTTAACCCCTTTCCGACAATTCATCCCGCGATCGCCGGCAGCCCATTGCGTTCAGTGGAGTCGGCTGTATTGACGGCTCCATTGAATTCAATGGGCTAACATCGTTCTTCTCTGGCACAGCTGTTACAGCTGTGGCAGAGGAGAACTTGCTGTGTCGTTCCCATCATTTTCTTGAATTGCCAAGATTTTCACACATGAAAACCTTAGCGAGCATCGGCGAAATACAAAAATGTTCCGGTCGCCCATTGACTTCAATGGGGTTCGTTATTCGAAACGAACACCCGAACATCGCGGGAAGTTCGTTTCGAATAACGCGAACCCGAACATTTTGGTGTTCGCTCATCTTTAGTAAACTCTAAGTTTTTGAGAACGTTTTAAATAACTTTATTTTTAAATGAAATTAGATCACTTCAGATTTAGGGAGAGATATCAGACAACTTCTAAGTGCCAGCTTGAGTCTTCCAATTTTTCTTTCAAGGTCCCTTAGAAAGGAACGCTATTTACATGGCCACAACTCTGTGTGACTATATGGACAAAAGTACATAACGTCATCTCTATGCATTTAGTCTGTAACAAATATGGTTGTAGCCATATAAACAATGTTTTAATTATTTGTCTTGAAAATCTCTATGGAGGATAGGTTTTGCCAAATGTTTATTACATATGTTGGGCAGTACAGGAGATGTCTATTAACCCCTACATGGAAAGGTGTAAAATAGTTCATCCAGTATTCTACTAATATGTGTGTTGCTATTTCTGAAATTCTAGCCTGTTTCAAATTTAAAATCCTGGAGGAATTTCTTTCTAATTTGTCTTTCACAAAGTTCATTAAACTAGACAGATATGCTGGATGCAGTAACAATTCTAAGTATTTAGAATAAAAAAAATTATATTTCAGATAATTCTGAAAGGAAGGTCATGTGAAAGCAAACTAACAATCCATAAACACAGATGTGCATAAAAATCTCAACAACATATCATAACCAATTACATTAAAGTATTTGTTAAAAATAACTAATGGTCATGGTCCATTTTAAGGTTACATTTCGCATGTAGTGTTTAACCCCTAACAACGTGGTCCTTTTTTTTCAGTCTCGGGTTTTCTTCCTTACTTTTCAAAATATCATAATTCTTTTGTTTATCCATTGTTGTAGATGTCTAAAAGCTTGGTTTTTTGCAAGATGAGTTGTATTTTCCAATAGTACTATTTAATATACCTTATAATATACTGAAAAACATTTAAAAAAGCCAAAGTACAGGGAAATAGAAAAAAGGGCAATTCCGACATTTTGTGTGTGTGTGTGTGTGTGTGTGTAGAGGGGGGGGGGGGGGGGGGGGGGGTTCTTGTTTCTATGGTGTACACACTGCAGAAAACATAACATGATAATTTTATTCTGTGGGTCGGTGCAATTACGATGATACCAAATATATATATATATATATATATATATATATATTTTTTTTTTTTTTTTTTTTTCTTTTGGCTGTACTACTTTTACTTTCAGAAAGTTTATATTTGGGCAGCATTCTCTCAAATAACAATTAGGCCTCATTGACATGAGTGTGAAAATCACGCCAAAGTTACCTGCGGAAAAAAAATCATGGTTAACTGCATGAAAAATAACATGAATGGATGATTTCCTGTAATCAAGTACTTAGCTTAATTAGTGGTGAAATTGCAAATTCACACAAATGGGAGCTGCTTATTGCTCTAAGGGTGCATTCCCACGAATGTATATCGGCTCGGTTTTCACGCCGAGCCGATATACGTTGTCCTCGTGTGCAGGGGGGGAGGATGGAAGAGCCAGGAGCAAAAACTGAGCTCCCGCCCCCTCTCTGCCTCCTCTCCGCCCCTCTGCACTATTTGCAATGGGGAGAGGCAGGCCGGGGGAGGGGCTAATTCTCAGAACTTAGCCCCGCCCACGACCCGCCTCTCCCAATTGCAAATAGTGAGAGTTATAAAATAGGTGGCGCTCACTAATCAGACGTCCATAGGTATCCCTGTAGTGGAAAATGCGGCAGTAGGAATGTTCCTCTTGATGCAGCAGGAGGATAAACCCGAATTCATGCAGACAATAGGAGTACTGCAGAGCGACTTGAGGAGGCTCAAATCATGTGAATGGTGGAGTAAATATAAGGAAAGAGAAAAAAAAGGAAAAAAGGCCTCAGCGCTCAAAATAAGGGTACAGGCTGGTGGGAGATGTAAGAATGATATGGCAAATAACTTACTTCACGGAGGCGTCCGTGCCCAGACGCCCCCAATCCCGGCTAGCGTATCAAATTACCGTCGGCAACAGTAGTTGGTTCCACAATTTATTAAATAATGGTAGACGCGTTTTGGCCGTACAATCGTTTGGCCTTCATCAAGTACAAAGCATGATAAAACACATAGCAAATAATGCAGAGGGGCAGAGAGGAGGCAGAGAGGGGGCGAGAGCTCAGTTTCTGCTCCTGGTTCTTCCATCCTCCCCCCCCTGCACACGAGGACAACGTATATCGGCTCGGCGTGGAAACCGAGCCGATATACGTTCGTCTGAATGCAGCCTAAAAAAGCACTGGTGTTCCAGGAGGAGAGAGAAAGAGGTAAAGAAAAGCCCCCGGGGAACTCCCTTCTCTGGGAGGGGGGGGGCTTCCCCTCATCTCAGCGGGGCTGGAGGGATATCCCCAACAGTGGCGAGATCGGGGTTCGCCTGCAGGGGAGAAGAAGGAAATCCCAAGCAGTGCAATTCCAGGGTTCGCCTGTTGGGGAGATTAAAGGGGTTGTCCCGCGCCGAAACGGGTTTGTTTTTTTTTCAACCCCCCCCCCCCCCCCACTCGGCGCGAGACAACCCCGATGCAGGGACTGAAAAAAAGAACAGCACAGCGCTTACCTGAATCCCGGCGCTCCGGTGACTTCTATACTTACCGGTGAAGATGGCCGCCGGGATCCTCTACCTCCGTGGACCGCAGCTCTTCTGTGCGGTCCATTGCCGATTCCAGCCTCCTGATTGGCTGGAATCGGCACGTGACGGGGCGGAGCTACACGGAGCTACACGGAGCCCCATAGAGAACAGCAGAAGACCCGGACTGCGCAAGCGCGGCTAATTTGGCCATCGGAGGGCGAAAATTAGTCGGCTCCATGGGAACGAGGACGCCAGCAACGGAGCAGGTAAGTAAAAAACTTTTTATAACTTCTGTATGGCTCATAATTAATGCACAATGTATATTACAAAGTGCATTAATATGGCCATACAGAAGTGTATAGACCCACTTGCTGCCGCGGGACAACCCCTTTAAGGGATTCCCCCTCTGCTGGGGATTTTCTTATTTTCCCCTGCAGACGAACTCTGTCTCACCTCTGCTACGGATACCCCTACAGTCTTGATGAGATAAAGGGAAGCCCTGCAGAGAAGGCAGTTCCCCGTAGCTTTCCTTCATCTCTCTCCCTGCTGTTGGGGAATACCCCTGTAGCGGGGAGAGATGGGTTCACTGCAGGTCGCAATTACACAGACTGTCATTATGTCTTTTAGGCCCTTAACCCCTTCCCTCCCCATGACGTAAAACTTAAGCAGGATGCAAAAAATAAAAAAAGGCTCGGTGCTCCACAGAACCAATTCAGAAAAATGAAATGGAAATGATCCCAATAGGACCCTTTAATATAACATACAACACGTTTCGTCTCGATAAATATTTGGTATCAACGCATCCATAACGACTATTACAATAAGTTGAACATGCTTTTTATTCTGCACAGCAAAAAGCGTAAAAAAAGGCTAAAAAACAGAGGCAAAATGCAATAAATGTGATCAAAAAAGCTGCATGTTCCCCAAAATGGTACCAATAAAAACTACAGCTCGTCTCACAAAAAATAAGCCCTCATAGAGCTCCGTACATAGAAAAATAAAAATGTTACAGGACTTTGAATGCAGCGATTTAGAAAAAAAAAAGATTTCCAAAAAAAGGGGTTTTATTGCAGAAAAGTGGAAAAACCTAAAAAAAATAAGAATTTTGGTATCGTTGTAATTGTACAGTCCAGCAGAAAAAATGGATCGTGTCATTTATGCTGCATAATTAACGCTGTGAAAAAAACAAACCCAAAATCTGTGGCAGAATTGATACGCTCTCTCCCTGTTATAAAAAAAAAAAAAGAAAAAGTTTTGCAATATAGTTTTATGTACTCCAAAAATGGCACTATTAAAAACAGTTTGCCACGCAAAAAAAAGCCCATGTACGCCCGCATCGACGGAAAAATAAAGAAGTTATGGCTTTTGAAAAAAGGAGATGAAAATCAGCCAAAAATCGTTGCATCCTTTACCCAAAAATAGGCCATGTCCTTAAAGGGTTAAACTACTCATTAGTGGTACAAACATTAAGGGGTAGTTTAAGAGCTAAAAGGCATAATGACAGTCAGTGTAATTATGTCCTGCAAAGAACCATTCTCTCCCTACTACAGGGGAATTCACTCATAGCGCGGGGGAGAGAGAGGGTGGGGCTAGAGGGGTTCTCCCCTAAACAATTGGAATGTTCAGCTAATCTCACTCCCCCTTCCTTGTTATCCAGCTCTCCTAGGAGTCCATGGAAACTCCTGTGCATCGTTTACCAATGATGGGTCAGGTCCTAACTTTGCATGTGCATGCAGCACAAACTTTAGATGCATGCATTTCAGTCACGCATGTCCTATCTTTTTAGGTGCGTGTTTTTTTGTACATCTCAAATTCCTTAATCTGAACACTTCCATAGGAACCATGGTTCTAATAGCCGCTTTTTGTTTGCACGTACCGTGTTTCCCCGAAGAATAGGCACCCTCTTATATTCATTTTTGCCATAAACAAGGCAAAACATCTTATTTTTACCTAATACTTACCTAGCAGATGTCATTCAGGTCCCTCGCACTGGTCTCCATCGCTGCTGCAGGCTGCCGTGTCCTCCTTCACGACAACAGAGCAGTTCTTCCTGGAAGTGTGGCTTGAATACCCTGCCTCCAGCAAGCCAATGCTCTGATGGGTTAATCAAGCACCACACTAGCCAATGAGAGCCGGCGCTCAATTAACTAATCACAGCCATTCATTGAATGACATAATTGAAGGAGGACACAGCAGGCCATCACGAGGGACCCGAATGCCGTTGGGGTAGGCCTTATTATCGGGGAAACGCGGTACTTGTTACATGCATAGGTACCCTTATGTATAAACAGTTATAGTGGAAGGTAGTTATAGTGTCCAATCTCAATTGAGTAACGTAGAAACATGTTTTGAGAAACATCACTGTCTCAAAATTTTCAATATTTATTGAAAATATAACAAATTAAAACTAAATGCAATGCAAGGGGAGAAAAAAAAGGGCAGGGAAGGAAGGTGACGGTGAAAGGCAGGACATGGCCTTGGTCCGAGGCCACTAATAAGACCAATCTATCATGGCATCAATCACTATATGTCTCCTATAGCCTAGGCCTTTCTTAAGAACCAATTTTCAAATCTTGGAGATGTCTGGATGGAAATCCAGGGTTGCCAGGTAGCATAGAAGCATGGAAGCATTTTAACCTCATCTGCTCTTGTCTCCTCAAACTCAGGAGGATATTCACTGCTGTAGTGACATGGAGGGTCCTACAGGAAATGCGAAGGGTTAATAACTCCCAAGGACCTCATTATGAGCCCCTTGGGGGACATATGAGGCACCCTGTAGGAGAAAGACATTGTCTTTCCCTGCATAATGAATTAAAGCTGATCTACCTAGCAACAGCTAATTTTCTGATTGGCTGCTTGCACTCGACTTTCTGTTTGGTAGAGTGGGAGGAGTCAAGTGAAGCCCGGGAAAATAAGCTGGAGGCAAAGGAAGTGAGTCAGCAAGAGAGGGGAAAGAGCAGGAAGCAGCCGGAAGTGCAGAGTGGGAGACAGAGCGAGAAGGGAGAGGAGCTTAGAGAGCGTTGAAGAAGTGCAGGAGCAATGTCTTGATCTGACAGCACACGGAGTGTCAGTAGTAGTAGCAGTCAAGACAGGCCACAGTAACATTCCCGTTGCAGCAGTTTAGGGAGATAACAGTCTCTTTCACATTTCAGTAGTTGCAGTATAGACAAGGCCCCAGAGTTTTTTTCATCCCTGCTGCAAGGAACCGGAGCCAGGGCAGATCCTGTAGAGGCTGTACGGAGAGTAGCTAACACAATCTTGAGTGCAATTCATCCCCGAGTAGTCAGAAGTCAGTGGGGCCGCAATAAAGGCTGTACTAGTCCCTCCATTCCTCTACAAATAACCTCCTAACTCAGCAAGAAAGAGTCCAGGAATCATTGTTTGTCGTTTTAAATGCATGAGAGGTTTGTTTCACTGCTCGCTAAGCTGCCAAGTGCGAATGTTGTATTCCATCTGTGTTATTAAGTAAACTGTGTGCCTTCAGTTTTACTGCAATCTATCTGGACTTGTCTCTTTATTTTGCTACTGCAAGAATACCATTACTCAAAGGCACTGGCGTCACATCAGACATTACACAATCTACTAATTGCTATCGCTCAGAACTAGAGATGAGCAAGCACCAAAATGCTCGGGTGCTTGTAACTCGAGTCGAACTTCCCGCGATGCTCGAGGGTTCGTTTCGAGTAACAATCCCCATTGAAGTCAATGGGCGACCCGAGCATTTTTGTATGGGACCTATGCTCCGCTAAGGTTTTCATTTGTGAAAATCTGGGAAATTCAGGAAAGTGATGGAAACGACACAGAAACGGATAGGGCAGGCGAGGGGCTACATGTTGGGCTGCATCTCAAGTTCCCAGGTCCCACTATTAAGCCACAATAGCGGCAAGAGTGGTCCCCCCAACAATTTTTACTTCTGAAAAACCCTCATTAGCAAGGCATACCTTAGCTAAGCACCACACTACCTCCAACAAAGCACAATCACTGCCTGCATGACACTCTGCTGCCACTTCTCCTGGGTAACATGCTGCCCAACCGCCCATTTCAGTAATAGTAGCAGTCAAGACAGGCCCCGGTAACAATTCCGAAGCAGCAGTATAGGGGGAGCACAGTATTAGTTCCATTTCAGTAGTAGTAGCAGTCTAGACAGGCCCCAGTAACATATCACTAGCAGCAGTATAGGGGGAGCACAGTATTAGTTCCATTTCAGCAGTTTAGGGAGATAACAGTCTCTTTCACATTTCAGTAGTTGCAGTATAGACAAGGCCCCAGTTACATTTATGTAGCAAAAGTGTAGGCCAACCCCACACACCTTGCTGTACCATGAGTGCAGGCGAAGCCCATAAAAATTACTAGGATTACACTGTAGGCGAGGGCCCGGAAAAATTGGTGTACCAACAGTACTAATGTACCTCAGAAAAATTGCCCATGCCCAACCAAGAGGGCAGGTGAAACCCATTAATCGCTTTGGTTACTTTGGCTTAATTTGTAACTAGGCCTGGAGGCAGCCCAGTTAAAATAAAAATTGGTTCAGGTGCAAGTTTCAACGCTTTAATGAGAATTGAAACGTATAAACATTGTTTACAAAAGTAATATGAATGAGCCTTGTGGGTCTAAGAAAAATTGCCCGTTCGGTGTGATTACGTGAGGTTTCAGGAGGAGGAGCAGGAGGAGGAGGATGAATATAATACACAGATTGATGAAGCTAAAAGGTCCCTGTTTTTTATGGTGATAGAGAACGATGCTTCCATCCGCGGGTGCAGCCTACGTATTGTTTAGGTACCGCTGCTGTCGGCTGGTGCAGAAGAGAAGTCTGGGGAAATCCAGGCTTTGTTCATCTTTATGTGTGTAAGCCTGTCGGCACTGTCAGTGGATAGGCGGGTACGCTTATCCGTGATGATTCCCCCAGCCGCACTAAACACCCTCTCTGACAAGACGCTAGCCGCAGGGCAAGCAAGCACCTCCAGGGCATACAGCGCGAGTTCAGGCCACGTGTCCAGCTTTGACACCCAGTAGTTGTACGGAGCAGAGGCGTCACGGAGGACGGTCGTGCGATCGGCTACGTACTCCCTCACCATCCTTTTACAGTGCTCCTGCCGACTCAGCCTTGACTGGGGAGCGGTGACACAGTCTTGCTGGGTAGCCAGAAAGCTGTCAAAGGCCTTAGAGAGTGTACCCCTGCCTGTGCTGTACATGCTGCCTGATCTCCGCGCCTCCCCTGCTACCTGGCCCTCGGAACTGCGCCTTCGGCCACTAGCGCTGTCGGATGGGAATTTTACCATCAGTTTGTCCACCAGGGTCCTGTGGTATAGCATCACTCTCGAACCCCTTTCCTCTTCGAGTATGAGAGTGGAAAGGTTCTCCTGTATGCAACACATGGCTGTCCTCACTAGGAAGATCACTTTCGGGATCCTTCTCCTCAGGCCATACACGCTGAAAGGATGACAGGCAAGCAGCATGGGTACCCTCAGCAGTGGGCCAAGCTGTCTCTTCCCCCTCCTCCTCATGCTCCTCCTCCTCCTCAACGCGCTGAGATATAGACATGAGGGTGCTCTGAAAAATCCAGCGACATACTGTCTTCCCCCGCCTCCGTTTCCGAGCGCAAAGCGTCTGCTTTTATGCTTTGCAGGGAACTTCTTAAGAGGCATAGCAGAGGAATGGTGACGCTAATGATTGCAGCATCGCCGCTCACCATCTGGGTAGACTCCTTAAAGTTTCCAAGGACCTGGCAGATGTCCGCCAACCAGGCCTACTCTTCTGTAAAGAATTTAGGAGGCTGACTCCCACTATGCCGCCCATGTTGGAGTTGGTATTCCACTATAGCTCTACACTGCTCATAGAGCCTGGCCAACATGTGGAGCGTAGAGTTCCACTGTGTGGGCACGTCGCACAGCAGTCGGTGCACTGGCAGGGTCTGCAGGGTGGCAGCGTCCGTCTTGGACTTACAGAAATGTGCGCTGACCCGGCGCACCTTTCCGAGCAGGTCTGACACGTGTGGGTAGCTTTTCAGAAACCGCTGAACCACCAAATTAAAGACGTGGGCCAGGCATGGCACGTGCGTGAGGCTGCCGAGCTGCAGAGCCGCCACCAGGTTACGGCTGTTGTCACACACGACCATGCCCGGTTGGAGGCTCAGCGGCGCAAGCCAGCGGTCAGTCTGCTCTGTCAGACCCTACAGCAGTTGGTGGGCCATATGCCTATTCTCTCCTAAGCTGAGTAGTTTCAGCACGGCCTGCTGACACTTGCCCACCGCTGTGCTGCCACGCCGCGCGACACCGACTGCTGGTGACGTGTTGCTGGTGTCACCTCTTGATTGCGAGACAGAGATTGCGTAGCAGGAGGAGGAGGAGGGTGGTTTAGTGGAGGAAGCATACACCTCCGCAGATACCAGCACCGAGCTGGGGCCCGCAATTCTGGGGGTGGGTAGGACGTGAGCGGTCCCAGGCTCTGACTCGGTCCCAGCCTCCACTAAATTCACCCAATGTGCCGTCAGGGAGATATAGTGGCCCTGCCAGCCTGTGCTTGTCCACGTGTCCGTTGTTAGGTGGACCTTGCCAGTAACCGCGCTGGTGAGGGCGCATACAATGTTGCGGGAGACGTGGTCGTGCAGGACTGGGACGGCACATTGGGAAAAGTAGTGGCGACTGGGAACCGAGTAGCGCGGGGCCACTGCCGCCATCATGTTTTTGAAAGCCTCCGTTTCCACAAGCCTATACGGGCGCATCTCCAGGCTGATCAATTTGGCTATGTGCACGTTTAACGCTTGAGCGTGCGGGTGCGTGGCGGCGTACTTGCGCTTGCGCTCAAACAGTTGCGCTAGCACGGCTGGACGCTGCGCTGAGAGACATTGCTGGATGGGGCCGAGGACAGCGGAGGTGACGATGTGGGTGCAGGCCGGGAGACGGTTGTGCCTGTGTCCTGAGAGGGGGGTTGGATCTCAGTGGCAGGTTGGGGCACAGGGGGAGAGGCAGTGGTGCAAACCGGAGGCGGTGAACGGCCTTCGTCCCACCTTGTGGGGTGCTTGGCCATCATATGCCTGCGCATGCTGGTGGTGGTGAGGCTGGTGGTGGTGGCTCCCCGGCTGATCTTGGCGCGACAAACCTTGCACACCACAGTTCGTCGGTCGTCTGCACTCTCAGTGAAAAACTGCCACACCTTTGAGCACCTCGGCCTCTGCAGGGTGGCATGGCACGAGGGGGCGCTTTGGGAAACAGTTGGTGGATTATTCGGTCTGGCCCTGCCTCTACCCCTGGCCACCGCACTGCCTCTTCCAACCTGCCCTGCTGCTGCACTTGCCTCCCCCTCTGAAGAGCTGTCCTGAGTAGGCTTAGCAAACCAGGTGGGGTCAGTCACCTCATCGTCCAGCTGCTCTTCCTCCGAATCCTCTGTGCGCTCCTCCCTCGGACTTACTGCCCTTACTACTACCTCACTGATAGACAACTGTGTCTCATCGTCATCGTCCTCCTCACCCACTGAAAGCTCTTGCGACAATTGCCGGAAGTCCCCAGTCTCCTCACCCGCATCCCGGGAACTTTCCAAAGGTTGGGCATCGGTCATGAGAAACTCCTCAGGTGATAGAGGATCCATTTTTTCGCACTCAAGGCCGGGACCCGAGAACAGTTCCTGGGAGCCTGCCTGCTCTTCTGAATGTGTCATTTGCTGGGAGGGAGGAGGCTGGGAGAATGGAGGAGCAGCAGTGAGAGGATTCAGGGATGGAGCAGTGGATGGCGTAGAAGACTGGGTGGTGACGGTGGATAGTTTGCTGGATGCACTTTCTGCCATCCACGATAGGACCTGCTCACACTGCTCAGTTTCTAATAAAGGTCTACCGCGTGGACCCATTAATTGTGAGATGAATCTGGGGACCCCAGAAACTTGCCTCTCTCCTAATCCCGCAGCAGTCGGCTGTGATACACCTGGACCAGGAGCTCGGCCTGTGCCTACACCCTGACTTGGGCCTCCGCATCCTCGCCCGCGTCCACGTCCACGTCCTCTAGGCCTACCTATACCCCTCAGCATGGTGTATTACGAGTAGAGCAGAAACAGAACGCTGTAATTAAATGTGCCGCTTATTGGCCTGTGGTTGGAGGCTGACTTCGCTTACGGAACGCACAGCAGAGCCAGGAAACAATTATGCGCAAGCCTGTAGTGAGACCTAGGTGCGTATGACTGAGCTACTGGAATTCACAGGGCAGAACCAGTCAAGTGGCCAAAGGCCAGTGGTAGGCCTTAAGTATTGTGCTTCAATTTTTTAAAATGGTGAGGTGAAAAACCAGACAGACACCGTATGCTGCGTATATATGTATACTCTTTCCCTCTGGCGGGATGACGGCGATCATGTAACGGACACAGCAGAGCCAGGAAACAATTATGCGCAAGCCTGCTGTAACGCTTAGCTGGGTAATAATGAGCGACTACTACCCCCAGCAAACACGCAGTAAACTGTACACGGTCACAGGCTTGGCTGGGTAATAATGAGCGACTACTACCCCCAGCAGACACGCAGTAAACTGAAGACGGTCACAGGCAGCCCAAATATAGTATTTTTTTTTCCAATTTTTGGGAAAAAGCCCACTGCCTTTATAGACTGTATATGGATTTCCCTGTTGGAGGATGACTGTGTTTATTGAAAGCACAGTGCAGCCAGAAAAAATTAAGCACAAGGCTGGGTATTAATGAGCGACTACTACCCCCAGCAGACACGCAGTAAACTGTACACGGTCACAGGCTTGGCTGGGTAATAATGAGCGACTACTACCCCCAGCAGACACGCAGTAAACTGAAGATGGTCACAGGCAGCCCAAATATAGTATTTTTTTTCCAATTTTTGGGAAAAAGCCCACTGCCTTTATAGACTGTATATGGATCTCCCTGTTGGAGGATGACTGTGGTTATTGAAAGCACAGTGCAGCCAGAAAAAATTAAGCACAAGGCTGGGTATTAATGAGCGACTACTACCCCCAGCAGACACGCAGTAAACTGAACACGGTCACAGGCAGCCCAAAGATTTTTTTTCCAATTTTTTTGAAAAAGCCCACTGCCTATATAGCCAGTATATCTCTTTCCCTGTACCACTGTCCCTGCCTCACCAGTACTGCCCCTATACTCAGAAAAATGACTGCAGACTGAGGAAGCTATGGTCTGCACGCCTGATATACAAAAAAAAAAAAAATGTGCAAAACTGCTAAAAGCAGCCTCAACAGTACTCCACACGGTCAGATGTGGCCCTAGGAAAGACCGTTGGGGTTCTTGAAGGCAAAGATAACAGCCTAACACTCTCCCTATAGCAGCTACAGCAGGACGGCACTTTCCCTAATGTCTCTAAGCGTGCATCTGTGGCGAGCCGCGGCCGGCCCCAGTTTATATACTCGGGTGTCACCTGACCCCCCCAGCCACTCACTGCAGGGGGGTGGGATAGGGCTGGAACTTCACAGGAGGAAGTTGTAATGCCTTCCCTGTGTTTCTATTGGCCAGAAAATGGCGCAAACTTTTCTGGGAAGAAAATGGAAGTGACTCGAACACCGCGTGGTGCTCGTCTCGAGTAACGAGCATCTCGAGTACCCTAATGCTCGAACAAGCATCAAGCTCAGACGAGTACGCTCGCTCATCTCTACTCAGAACCTTATTGCAATCCACTTGTCGCCACTTCTGACAGAGTAGTTACCACCATGAGCAAGCAAAAGTTAGAACACCCACTCGAGCTACTTCTACTAACTCCTGCTCTCTGCACTCCTCTACCCACATCACCCTGGTGGGGGGAGTGGAGGAACGGCACATCTGGGAAATAATTTGACTAATGGCCAGGACAAAGAACCAGAGGAGGCTCTTTTTAATAAGTGAAACAGACCCAGGAAATACAGATAATAGGGCAGCCTCAGTGGTAAGCCTGAAAGCTGATCCACACATAACTTTATATAGGTCCACAATGTCTTGCCACAGGGCAGCTATAGAGGGACATTACCGCCATATATGAATCATATTAGTAATGGCTCTGGAGCACCTCCAGCACAGGGGAGAGATCTTATCCAATATTTTATGCAATTTCTCAGGAGTTCTATACCACCTAGACAGGATCTTGTAAGTGAGTTCTTGCAATTTACATGAAACTACCATCTTGTGTGTTAGAATCTGAGTGTTACATGTGCTGCTGGGATCTGTAGTTCTAAGCTTCCTAGCAGCACAGCCCTCACAGGGTTAATTGATTGAGCTGGCTGGGTGTGGTACTTCCTGCTAGCCAATCTCCTAGGTCTGTGCTCATATATAAACCCAGATCCTTGTCAATCTCTGTCTGGTGTTGAGGGTGAGCAAACACTAATTCTTGTCTGTTGCAAGCTTGCTGTGTGATTCGTGTCCTGTGCTGGTTCATGTCCGTTTGTTCGTTTATATTCTGTCAGTTTTGTGTCAGCTTGCTGTGTGACCTGTGATCTATGTCCTGTCCTGTTGCAGCTTGCTGTTTGAACTGTGTCTGGCGCTGCTGGACTCCTGGTTAGTGTAGGGACTAGCGGTATAGCCAGGAGCCGTGAAGGGCCTGCTAGCTTTCACGTTTTGTACAAAATGTCAAATAATACCTGGTATTTATATGCAGCTTACTATCTGTTACTAGTGGTTGCATTTTGGCTGCTATAGGCTGTGTATTCTGGCTCTGTGTGTCCTGTTCAGTCCCTGTCATGTGGCATGTGAATGCGTCCTATTCTGGTGCGTGGCTCCTAGGATCAGCTAGGGGCCAGATCCGAAGACCGCTGGGCTGCCCTTATTGGGGCAATGTCCCCGCTTAGGTAGGGCCATGCCATCTTCCCGTGTAGAACAGAGTCAGTTTGCTTGAAATCTATGAACTCATCCAGTCCCTTTTGGGTACAATCGGGTGGGCCCCGTGCTTAGTCTGCCCACCCGATCGTAACACTGAGCTTTATGCCAGGATTCCCCAGGCAGGCACCTACCAAGCTCTCTCTCCCATGCACCAACATATGTGGCTTCATGCCCCGTCTCCAGGGTCAGCAACACCTTATATAAAACAGATATCAAGTGTTTGGGAGAGTGCAAGGACAAACACAGTTCCTCGAAGGAAGTACGTGGCTTAGTCATATTCTCCTCAGGTGTCAGATTTTATAAAACCCCTTAACTGGAAGTATTAATAGCATTCAGGCCTCTGGGGACTGTAATGACCCTATAAAAGTTCACCAAAGGCCTATGGCCCAACCTGAACACAACATCTCCAATTCGTGGTATGAGGAAAGTGGGGAATGATAGAAAAGGGCCTTGTATGGTAACCAGGCTGCATTTAGAGGTAAATTAGGACCAAACATCTATTAGCTAAATCAGGAGTGGGGACAATGAAGAATATTTCCCAGGGAGGCTAGCAGGGATCCAGAACAGTCCCTGTATTGCTGTACTACTTAAAAAAAATAAAATATCTTTGGGAAAATTTCATGCTGACAACTTTGTGTTACATTTCTGGATGTTGTGATAACAAAATGTTTTTTTGTTATTTATTAGAGATGAGCGAGCACCAAAATGCTCGGGTGCTCGTAACTCGGAACGAAATTATCGCAATGCTCGAGGGTTCGTTTCGAGTAACGAACCCCATTGAAGTCAATGGGCGACTCGAGCATTTTTGTATATCACCGATGCTCATTAAGGTTTCCATTTGTGAAAATCTGGGCAATTCAAGAAAGTGATGGGAACGACACAGCAATGGATAGGGCAGGCGAGGGGCTACATGTTGGGCTGCATCTCAAGTTCCCAGGTCCCACTATTAAGCCACAATAGTGGCAAGAGTGCCCCCCCTCCCAACAACTTTTACTTCTGAAAAGCCCTGATTAGCAATGCATACCTTAGCTAAGCACCACACTACCTCCAACAAAGCACAATCACTGCCTGCATGACACTCCGCTGCCACTTCTCCTGGGTTACATGCTGCCCAACACCCCCCCCCCCCCCGCACGACCCAGTGTCCACAGCGCACACCAAACTCTCCCTGTGCAGCCTTCAGCTGCCCTCATGCCACGCCACACTCATGTCTATTTATAAGTGAATCTGCCATGAGGAGGAACCGCAGGCACACACTGCAGAGGGTTGGCACAGCTAGGCAGCGACCCTCTTTAAAAGGGGCGGGGCGATAGCCCACAATGCTGTACAGAAGCAATGAGAAATCCAATCCTGTGCCACCTCCATCAGGAGCTGCACACGTGGGCATAGCAATGGGGAACCTATGTACCACACACTATTCATTCTGTCAAGGTGTCTGCATGCCCCAGTCAGACCGCGGTATTTATAAATAGTCACAGCCAGGTACAACTCCGCAATGGGAATTCCGTGTGCACCCACAGCATGGGTGGCTTCCTGGAACCCACCGGCGGTACATAAATATATCCCATTGCATTGCCCATCACAGCTGAGGTAATGTCGTGCTTAATGCAGGTGGGCTTCGGCCCACACTGCATGCCCCAGTCAGACTTGGGTGCTTTAGAAGTGGACACATGCAGTTACAACTCCGTGTGGACCCACGGCATGGGTGGCTCCCTGGAACCCACCGGCTGTACATAAATGTATCCCATTGCAGTGCCCAACACAGCTGATGTAACATCAGCTTTAATGCAGGTGGGCAAAAAATTAATTGGATTACACTGTAGGCGAGGGCCCCAAAAAATTGGTGTACCAACAGTACTAATGTACGTCAGAAAAATTGCCCCTGCCCAACCAAGAGGGCAGGTGAAACCCATTAATTGCTTTGGTTAATGTGGCTTAATTTGTAACTAGGCCTGGAGGCAGCCCAGTTAAAATAAAAATTGGTTCAGGTGAAAGTTTCAACGCTTTAATTAGCATTGAAACGTATAAAAATTGTTTACAAAAATTATATGACTGAGCCTTGTGGGCCTAAAAAAAATTGCCCGTTCGGCGTGATTACGTGAGGTTTCAGGAGGAGGAGCAGGAGGAGGAGGATGAATATTATACACAGATTGATGAAGCTAAAAGGTCCACGTTTTTGATGGTGATAGAGAACGATGCTTCCATCCGCGGGTGCAGCCTACGTATTGTTTAGGTATCGCTGCTGTCCGCTGGTGGAGAACAGAAGTCTGGGGAAATCCAGGCTTTGTTCATCTTGATGAGTGTAAGCCTGTCGGCACTGTCGGTTGACAGGCGGGTACGCTTATCTGTGATGATTCCCCCAGCCGCACTAAACACCCTCTCTGACAAGACGTTAGCCGCAGGACAAGCAAGCACCTCCAGGGCATAGAGCGCGAGTTCAGGCCACGTGTCCAGCTTCGACACCCAGTAGTTGTAGGGGGCAGAGGCGTCACGGAGGACGGTCGTGCGATCGGCTACGTACACCCTCACCATCCTTTTACAGTGCTCCCGCCGACTCAGCCTTGACTGGGGAGCGGTGACACAGTCTTGCTGGGGAGCCAGAAAGCTGTCAAAGGCCTTAGAGAGTGTTCCCCTGCCTGTGCTGTACATGCTGCCTGATCTCTGCGCCTCCCCTGCTACCTGGCCCTCGGAACTGCGCCTTCGGCCACTAGCGCTGTCGGATGGGAAGTTTACCATCAGTTTGTCCGCCAGGGTCCTGTGATATAGCATCACTCTCGAACCCCTTTCCTCTTCGGTTATGAGAGTGGAAAGGTTCTCCTTATACCGTGGGTCGAGCAGTGTGTACACCCAGTAATCCATAGTGGCCAGAATGCGTGTAATGCGAGGGTCACGAGAAAGGCATCCTAACATGAAGTCAGCCATGTGTGCCAGGGTACCTGTACGCAACACATGGCTGTCCTCACTAGGAAGATCACTTTCAGGATCTTCCTCCTCCTCCTCCTCCTCCGGCCATACACGCTGAAAGGATGACAGGCAAGCACCATGTGTACCCTCAGCAGTGGGCCAAGCTGTCTCTTCCCCCTCCTCCTCATCCTCCTCCTCCTCCTCCTCCTCAACGCGCTGAGATATAGACAGGAGGGTGCTCTGACTATCCAGCGACATACTGTCTCCCCCCGCCTCCGTTTCCGAGCGCAAAGCGTCTGCCTTTTTGCTTTGCAGGGAACTTCTCAAGAGGCATAGCAGAGGAATGGTGACGCTAATGATTGCAGCATCGCCGCTCACCATCTGGGTAGACTCCTCAAAGTTTCCAAGGACCTGGCAGATGTCTGCCAACCAGGCCCACTCTTCTGTAAAGAATTGAGGAGGCTGACTCCCACTGCGCCGCCCATGTTGGAGTGGGTATTCCACTATAGTTCTACGCTGCTCATAGAGCCTGGCGAACATGTGGAGCGTAGAGTTCCACCGTGTGGGCACGTCGCACAGCAGTCGGTGCACTGGCAGATGAAACCGATGTTGCAGGGTGCGCAGGGTGGCAGCGTTCGTGTGGGACTTGCGGAAATGTGTGCAGAGCCGGCGCACCTTTCCGAGCAGGTCTGACAAGCGTGGGTAGCTTTTCACAAAGCGCTGAACCACCAAATTAAAGACGTGGGCCAGGCATGGCACGTGCGTGAGGCTGCCGAGCTGCCGACCGCCACCAGGTTACGGCTGTTGTCACACACGACCATGCCCGGTTGGAGGCTCAGTGGCGCAAGCCGGTGGTCGGTTTGCTCTGTCAGACTCTGCAGCAGTTCGTGGGCCGTGTGCCTCTTATCTCCTAAGCTGAGTAGTTTCAGCACGGCCTGCTGACGCTTGCCCACCGCTGTGCTGCCATGCCGCGCGACATCGACTGCTGCCGACGTGCTACTGCTGCTGACACATCTTGATTGCGAGACAGAGGTTGCGGAGGAGGAGGAGGGTGGTTTAGTGGAGGAAGCATACACCGCCGCAGATACCACCACCGAGCTGGGGCCCGCAATTCTGGGGGTGGGTAGGACATGAGCAGTCTCAGGCTCTGACCCGGTCCCAGCCTCCACTAAATTCACCCAATGTGCCGTCAGGGAGATATAGTGGCCCTGCCCGCCTGTGCTTGTCCACGTGTCCGTTGTTAAGTGGACCTTGCCAGTAACCGCGTTGGTGAGGGCGCGTACAATGTTGCGGGAGACGTGGTCGTGCAGGGCTGGGACAGCACATCGTGAAAAGTAGTGGCGACTGGGAACTGAGTAGCGCGGGGCCGCCGCCGCCATCATACTTTTGAAAGACTCCGTTTCCACAACCCTATACGGCAGCATCTCCAGGCTGATAAATTTGTCTATGTGCACGTTTAACGCTTGAGCGTGTGGGTGCGTGGCGGCGTACTTGCGCTTGCGCTCCAATACTTGCGCTAGCGACGGCTGGACGGTGCGCTGACACATTGGTGGATGGGGCCGAGGACAGCGGAGGTGAGGGTGTGGGTGCAGGCCAGGAGACGGTAGTGCCTGTGTCCTGAGAGGGGGGTTGGATCTCAGTGGTAGGTTGGGGCACAGGGGGAGAGGCAGCGGTGCAAACCAGAGGCGGTGAACGGCCTTCGTCCCACCTTGTGGGGTGCTTGGCCATCATATGTCTGCGCATGCTGGTGGTGGTGAGGCTGGTGGTGGTGGCTCCCCGGCTGATCTTGGCGCGACAAAGGTTGCACACCACTGTTCGTCGGTCGTCTGCACTCTCAGTGAAAAACTGCCAGACCTTTGAGCACCTCGGCCTCTGCATGGTGGCATGGCGCGAGGGGGCGCTTTGGGAAACAGTTGGTGGATTATTCGGTCTGGCCCTGCCTCTACCCCTGGACACCGCACTGCATCTTGCAACCTGCCCTGCTGCTGCCCTTGCCTCCCCCTCTGAAGACCTGTCCTCAGTAGGCGTAGCAAACCAGGTGGGGTCAGTCACCTCATTGTCCTGCTGCTCTTCCTCCGAATCCTCTGTGCGCTCCTCCCTCGGACTTACTGCCCTTACTACTACCTCACTGATAGACAACTGTGTCTCATCGTCATCGTCCTCCTCACCCACTGAAAGGTCTTGAGACAGTTGCCGGAAGTCCCCAGCCTAATCCCCCTGACCCCGGGAACTTTCCAAAGGTTGGGCATCAGTCACAATAAACTCCTCTGTTGGGAGCGGAACCATTGCTGCCCAATCTGAGCAGGGGCCCGAGAACAGTTCCTGGGAGTCTGCCCGCTCCTCAGAATGTGTCATTGTAATGGAGTGAGGAGGCTGGGAGGAAGGAGGAGCAGCAGCCAGAGGATTCAGAGTTACAACAGTGGACGGCACAGAACTCTGGGTGGACGATAGATTGCTGGATGCACTTTCTGACATCCACGACAGGACCTGCTCACACTGCTCATTTACTAATAAAGGTCTACCACGTGGACCCATTAATTGTGAGATGAATGTGGGGATGCCAGAAACGTGCCTCTCTCCTAATCCCGCAGCAGTCGGCTGCGATACACCTGGATCAGGAGCTCGGCCTGTGCCCACACCCTGACTTGGGCCTCCGCGTCCTCGTCCGCATCCACGTCCTCTAGGCCTACCCCTACCCCTCAGCATGCTGTATTACCAGTAGAGCAGAAACAGAACGCTGTAATTAAATGTGCCGCTTATTGGCCTGTGGTTGGAGGCTGACTTCGCTTACTGAACGCCAGGAAATAATTTTGCGCAAGCCTGCTGTAACACTTAGCTGGCTGCGTATGAATTAGGAGGACAACTACACCCAGCACAGACCCAGTACACTGAGGACAGTCACAGGCAGCCCAAATAGATTTTTTTCCCCAAATGTTTTTGCTAAGGCCCACTGCCTATATTCAATAAATATGTCTTCTGTCCCTGCCTCACAATATATGTCTTCTGTCCCTGCCTCACAATATATGTCTTCTGTCCCTGCCTCACAATATATGTCTTCTGTCCCTGCCTAACCACCACTTCTGGCCCTGGAGTATGAATAATTACTGCAGGGCGCAATGCTCTGCACGGCCGATATACAAAAAAAAAATGTGCAACACTGCAAAAAGCAGCCTCCACAGTACTGCACACGGTTAGATGTGGCCCTAAGAAGGACCGTTGGGGTTCTTGAAGCCTAAAATACTCCTAACACTCTCCCTATAGCAACTCCACCAAGACAGCACTTTCCCTGAACTATGTCAGAACGCATCTGTGGCGAGCCGCGGGAGGGGCCGATTTTTATACTCGGGTGACACCTGATCTCGCCAGCCACTCACTGCAGGGGGGTGGTATAGGGCTTGAACGTCGCAGGGGGAAGTATATATATACTCACCTGGTCCCGGCAGACGGAGTTCAGCGCGGCCAGCGGCAGTCCTCCTGAACTGCTCTGAACAGCTGTGAGTAGTATTCAGCAGCCGGGGATTTAAAATCCCCGCCTGCTGAATGAGCTGCCTCTAATTGGTCACAGCCTGTCCAATCAGAGGCAGATTCCACTCACACACCATTCATGAATTTATGAATGGGTGAGTGACTGCTGCCTCTCATCTGATTGGTCCCGCTGAGCCAATCAGAGGCAGCAGTCACACACCCATTCATAAATTCATGAATGGGTGTGTGAGTGGAATCTGCCTCTGATTGGTCAGGCTGTGACCAATTAGAGGCAGCTCATTCAGCAGGCGGGGATTTTAATTCCCCGGCTGCTGAATACTACTCACAGCTGTTCAGAGCAGTTCAGGAGGACTGCCGCTGGCCGCGCTGAACTCCGTCTGCCGGGACCAGGTGAGTATATATATATATATATTTTTTTTTTTACACATTTCTGGATGAATTGCAGGGAAGGGCTTTTATATTTAACCCCTTCCCGACAATTCATCCCGCGATCGCCGGCAGCCCATTGCTTTTAATGGAGCCGGCTGTATTGCCGGCTCCATTGAATTCAATGGGCTAACATCGTTCTGCCGGGACAAGGTGAGTATATATATATATATTCTACACATTTCTGGATGAATTGCAGGGAAGGGCTTATATATTTAAGCCCTTCCCAACAATTCATACCGCGCTCGCCGGCAGGCCATTGCTTTCAATGGAGCCGGCTGTATTGCCGGCTCCATTGAATTCAATGGTCAGTGCTCGTTTAATCGAGACGAGTACCGCGTGGTGCTCGTCTCGAGTAACGAGCATCTCGAGCACCCTAATACTCGAACGAGCATCAAGCTCGGATGAGTATGCTCGCTCATCTCTAGTTAAGAACAATTTGTCACAGAATTTTCCTTTACAAAAATAAGGGTATGTTCACATGAGTCAGATTTTTAATCTGAAGGAAATCCACCTCCTAAATCTACGCCTTAATGAGAGGATTTATGATGCATGTAACTTGACTGCACTTGCTCAACCAGCATCCTGTTCAGAGTAATGTTACTGCTGGGGAAGAAGCAACCACTGCAGTAACAGGAGAGCGGGACATGGAAGTCCAGATCTCAAGATCGTCAAAGGTGTCACAGGTGAGACCCCCACCATTCAGCCAGTTATCTCCTATCCTTTGGATAGGGGGTAACAGGTTATTCTGGTACAACCTGTGTATTGAACACTGTAACTTTAAGGCATTGGGTGAATATCCTGGATAGGTATGTGGTCACATATGTGAGCGCACTAAGTTTGCACTGCATAGCCTTGTGACAAGGAACATGTTATATAAGGAGATTGCTTACAGAGTAAAAAGGGAGAATAACGCTCACTATTAATAAATCACACCACCCCAGGGACAAATAGTTTGGCTACAGTGAGCCAATGCCACTGACCGGGACCATGATGATCTGAGAAGGCAGTATGCTAGGTGAGAAAGTGGTGGAGTTCGAAAGAAAGAGACAGAGCATCGGGGTTAATGCTCAGCCAATCACATGCAGCTCTCCCCGAATGAATGACGGGCAAGAGCTGCCTGTGATTGGCTGAGCACCTCAGCCAATCAGATTCAGCTCTTTCAGCAGGGGGGGGGGGGGATTTTAAATCCCCGCCTGCTGATAGATCAGCACCACAGTGCAGAGGACAGCAGGAGAAGACACGGCTGAGCCCCAGCAGCTGACGGGAGGTGAGTACCTGTTTTTTTTGTTTTTTAAACCAATTTTACTTGATTTTCAGGGAGGGGCTTATATTTAAAGCCCTTTCCTGAAATCAATTGCTGGCAGCAGAATCTTCTACCGCAGCTGACATGTGTGACAGCTGCGGTAAAGAATTGAAGAATTCCTCTGCTGCATCTGCCACAGATGTGGCAGATGTAGCAGCAGGAAATTATTTTAACTAGTGGGGATAAAGGAAACATCTGCTGCATGTGGCAGAGGTGTTCTTCATCCCCATGGGGGACACAGCAGCGGCGGACAGGTGAGAATTTTTTTTTTTTTTTACACTAAAATTTTTATTTTTCAGGGAAGAGCTTATATGTAAAGCCCTTCCCTGAAAAACAATTCAGGTGTGCTATCAGACCATTGTCCTAATAGGAGCCGCTGGCAGCAGCCGCTGCTCCATTGAAAAGAATGCGTGCATTCCCTGTGGTGCACGCATGTCCTATCTTTGCAGGCACGAACCTGCAAAGTACGGACATGTGCACACTCCATAGGGAGTGTATTGTTGCAAATAGCTTTTGTGAACGCACCCTAAACGCTCATTCTGGTTAACCCAGCTGTGTCCATGCCATTGTCTGGGCCATGCTCAATTAGTCAGTATGGCCTAAAACCCATAATGACTGATCACCTTCCGTGCAGGTTTACAATGGAAGCGTTATGTTAAACCTGTGTATAGTCTGGTGTAGACTGCATTATACAGCCCAACTGTGGATCTGTATTTTAATTTGTTCCACGGGTTGTTTTTTTTAAAAAAATATTTGGAAATAAATGTTATATTTCATATTACTACAAAATGTTTAGTTGGTGGTATCATATAGGGTTTATTTGCTCGTCCTGAGCACCCTTGGAAATAGAATTAGAGGCCCCCCCTGCTAAATCTTTGGGCACAGGAAGAAAAAAAAAGAGTTAAATTCCTTATTAAAACCCATTTACACGCAAAGATAATCTTTCAGATCACTGAGCCCAGCATGCAATACTCACATGCCCAGCTGCACACAGCTACATTGTTCTCTTCCCAGCTGCCAGCAGATTACATTGTTATCCTCTGACTCCCTGTGGAGATAACCACCTGTGGTCTACTGACAGATAAATGTGTTTGCTTTATCTCCAGTAGCTGAATGATAGATTTTAAGTTCACCCTAAAATCATCTTTCAAACGAAAAGTGCCTGTTAGAATTGGGGTTGCCACCAGGGGTGCGGGGGCCCTGGCCGGCGTCTCTGTCCGGGGTTCCCCCACTCTGATGTTAAGTCGCATGGGCCGGCGGAGCGCCCCGCATCATGTGCGGGTGCGCTCGTCCAATAGTTAGCCATGTGGCACTCTGCTCAGTGCGCGCCGCCAGGGGGAGGCGGTCTTATGATTCCCCCTGGTGATCATGTGACTTTTCCCCACCCTCTGGGCGGGGAGTGCTGCATATAAAGCTGGTCGGCCAGTCTCTCATTGCCAGTGTTTGGTTTTGATCCATTCTGCTGACACCCCCTGACTTTGACTTCGCCTTTGATTATCTCTTGGTACTGCGCATGTACTTTCTGGTTTTGACCCTTCCTGGTTTTGACTATTCTCTGGTTGTTGATTACGCCCTGTTAGCTTCAGGTTCCCACCTGTCTGTCTCCCAGTCCCTCCTTCCCGGGATCCCTGACACTAGTGCAGCGTAGGGACCGCCGCCCAGTTGTC
Source organism: Eleutherodactylus coqui (assembly GCF_035609145.1). Classification (NCBI taxonomy): domain Eukaryota; kingdom Metazoa; phylum Chordata; class Amphibia; order Anura; family Eleutherodactylidae; genus Eleutherodactylus; species Eleutherodactylus coqui. The sequence continues at coordinate 131,657,372 of NC_089840.1, read as the reverse complement.
GCCCTGGGGCTTAGCCCAGGGGGCACGTAGGTAGGGACACGGGAGAGGGTTGGCATAGGGAGCCCCTGTCCATCTGCCCTGGCCAGCCCTAACAGTGCCCAATGCTCGCGTTTATATGTCATGATTATCGCTCATTTTTGGTTGTTTGAATGAGTTTTGAGCAATAATCGTAACGTGTAAATGGGCCTTCACGCTCACAACTTTCCTTCTCTGCCAGGAGATATGACAAGCACACAGCAGGACATCATCATTCCTCTCCCTGGCAGTCACTCTATTCCAAATACTGGAGCCTGGCATGGGGAGGAGTGATGAAGTCCTGCTGTGCACCTGTGAGATCACCAGGCAGAGAAGGAAAGCTGTGAGTATAGTAAAGCGTTTTAACCCCCTTCTTCTCTTTGCCACTGGAGATTTAGTAGTGTGGATTATATTAGGTGAAGTTGGGGCGGTCGTGGGTCCCCTGTTACCTTGGGGCCGGGATGGTCCCCCCCATTCGGCTTTATTATAATTCGCTATTGGTTTTACTGGATACATTACAATAGTAGCTCAAAGTTGCTTCAAGTTTATTGAAAGTAAGTATTGTAATTGTCAGGGGTTGCCTTGGCCATTTATTTCCTGGGGCAAACCAAAGATATAATGCTCATAGGTAAAAATCTTCTGGTGTATTTCACGAATCAAATTCAACAAGTTGTGTACAAAAAGCAGACAAAAAGTTCTATTAGAGTCAAAACCTGATATTCCTTGTATCGTGGTCAACCTTTTTCTAAACTTGGTTCCTATTTGGATACACTTTTGTATTATGGCGTTCTTTGACCTTAGAACAGTCTAAACTATTGTTTGCGCTAATTCAAAGGGTACTAGAATCATTTGTTAAATACCGCAACCCGTATTCACATAACATCACAAAGTGGCAGCAGTTGTGTTGGGTGCAAATTCCTGCAGCAACACTGTAAAGAAAGGCAGAGGAGAACAGCAGTAGGGTAAAAACATATATGAATGGGCGCCCCTTACGGTTATTGTTCAGAAGTTTATCAGAAGAAATATTTTTGGGTGGCACTTTTAATACTTCTTTCAAGAGTTCCACTTAAGCTAAATGACCGGTGTTCGACATCATGAAATCATGTTTGTGGCTCTAATTGGCTGTTGCAAATCAATTAAGAAATGCATGTATCTTTTCAGGCCCTTGGCTGCCAGATTGTCCACATTGGATTATTGGATTAGACTGTGAGGATAACACTCACTCCAGTGTATAGATGTCTTGGCAGTGTGCAGATGTTAGATGATTCTGCTTTGAGTAGTTGCCAGATGTTAAGGAATTCTTCTTGAGCTTTGAATTCATAGCTTGTTGGCCTTAAATTGATATAAAAACCGTAACAGTTTGTTTTGCTGGGGCTAATACTTCTAGGTGGCAGGCTTCACTGGACTTCAAGGTTTCCAATTAATCACGATGTCGTTGAGGACAGTAACTGGCTGATTTGAGTAACATTCATCATTTGTTTTAAGCAGATGCTTTCCCCCTTAAATGCCTCAATACATAGTGAATATTGGGAAATCCTGAGTTAATAAGGGTTGTATTGTGTACTAAGGAAACATGTCCAATACTGTTAAGGTCAATTTACACGAAAAGATGATTGCTCAAAATTGGTCAGAAACTGATAGTTTTGAGCAATCGTTTTGCGGTAGGCACTAATGGGCTAATCAGCCCATTAGTAGCTAACTAGCTTCATTTGCATGTATTTAGAGAGCAGTGGGGGGCTGTTCTCTAAATACATCTCTTTTGTTCTCCCACGGGATGCCGGCTGCATACAATGCTATCAGTGCTGCCCGCGGAGAACACAGGATGCCGTCCCTGTTATCAGGGACCTTAAGTCAGCGATGGACAAAGAGGGCATGGTAAGTGCACGATGGGCACACATTTACACGCAATTGCTACAGCTCAAAAGCTGTCGTTTGGACGAATTTTGAGAAATAATCGTTGCGTGTAAATCAGCCTTTACTCCACCACTAGCAAAAAACCATTGACACTAGCTTGGATGAATCAATTAAGGACCAGGCTGTTTTAAACCTAAAGGACCAGACACTTTTTAGGGATTTTACAAACATGGTGGTTTTACTGCCCTATTTTTTTTTCTTCAGCTACCAAAATCATTTTTGCTGTGTCTTTTTATTCCCGTAGGGCTATTTTCTTAATATCTTTTTTTACTGTCTTTTTTTCCGTTTTTTAGTTTTATTGGGGTAAAAAGCTAAAAAAAAAGGTTGTTTTTTTAAAATTTTAATCTATTTTTAAAATTAATATAATGAGCTAAAGTAAAGTACAGGGATGGGTTTCTCATTTTGTTTTGATATATAATTTGCATAATTTTGGTGCAGCTAGTATTTCAGAAAATACTACTTTGGAGGTCTAAGCTTACATCCTAATTCTCTGAAATCAATTTTAAGGACCTTCCACCTACGTCTAACTTTGTCATTGGTGTCAATGTGTATCATAACCGCTGGACCCTCACCAGCCCCTTCCGGTAATTTGTCAACCCGATTTGCGATGTGTCAAATTAGAGCACCAGGAAGATAACACACCGTTCGATGATCTCGGTCTTTGTGTCAGATTGCCCTGCCTGTCCCCCTAATAATTGAGTCTCCCAATACCAGAACCTGTCTAGCCTGCCCTGCGCTCTTATCCCCTTCTTGCTGCAGCAGACATCCCCCTGGTGGTCAGAGGCCATGTTGCAATAAGCAGTAATTAAATACAAATTACTTTTCCAAAGTTCCCAAATCCAAAGTCACTAATCCCAAGTCACACTTACGACACAGTACAGTTATGTCAGCCATGCACATTCAGCTTAGGTTTGGGTTGATAAACTCTTACCTGTAGCACTTCTGTTCCTCCTATGTTTAGAATGAACACAGGAAGTTCCACAGGTGCAATTTAGAAGACCCTGTAGCACTTTTGTTCCTCCTCTGTTTCATACATATGTCATTGCTTCTTAAAGGGGTTGTGTGGTTTTAGGGTAAAAAGTTTTAAGGTCTGGGCTGTGAATGAATTTAGGGTCTGGCCTAAATGTTCATCCTCATAAGGACTAAGGGGAAAATTTTGTCATGTAGCCCAAACTTTTTTAGTTATGTCCCCAGGTAATGATCTAAGGCGGGAGTGTCAAACTAATTTTCACAGAGAGTCATATCAACTTTATGGTTGCCTTCAAAGGGCAGCTTATAAGGGCTCATTCACACGGGTGTATTTGCACTCTGTATTACAGTGGTATTGTTTATATGTGTAATATGGACAGTTTAAACCCACTGATTTGCAATGACATATTCTGACATGTGTTTTTCATGCGTTTGTTTTACGAGTATGAAAAAAATGCAGCATGTCCTATTTTGGTCCCTATTATAGACTAAATGTTCCCATTAAAGTCAAAGGAATCTCATAAATATGAAGTGAACACACGATACATACATATTCACTGTGTACTAATGCATGAAGGCAGGAATAATCTATGAGACTTTCCTGCTTTTTTTGCGCACGTAAAATACACTGTGGATACGCTCACAAAAAAACCCAAAAAGTTCCAAAGGCGCAGTGATTATACACAGTTTCAGTCCGTGAAAAGCTGCGTATTTCACAGAGCGAAACTGCTTATGGACACTCCTGCGTTTTTCCATGAGAAGATAGTCAAGACCTATCTTTTTGCACAGCAGGGAACGTGTGAATGAGCCCTGAGGGCTGTCAGAGCTGTGCCACCACTTGTGGGTGGCTGAACAGAGCGATGTGGAGGTACGCCAGAGCTCAGAATCCAAGATGGTGGAAACTTGTCAATGTAATAGCTACAGGTAGGGTGGTTTCACAGCTATAGCACGGGTTTTGGTTTCCTGCTTCATTCGCGGGAAAGGGGAATCCCCAGCTGAATGGCTCCATTTTAGGATTTTTGTTCTTTCGCCTTGGTTTTAAAAAAATCACAGCTCATTTATTTATCAATTAACAAGATGTATTTTTCAGTGGTACTATGTAATGTACCACATAATGCACTAAAAAATGTTTAAATAATTCTAAGTGGAGTGATATGCCAAAAACTCCACAATTCCGCCATCTTAGGAGGGGTGGGGTCTTGTCTCTATGGCATACCCACTGCAACAAAAATGACATATTGATTTTCATTCTATGTTTTCAGTACGATTACTACAGTGCCAAATTTATATGTTTTCTTTCTGTACTGCTTAAAAAATAAAATATTTTTGGAAAATACTAAATTAATTTCTGCCGCCGTCTGTTGGCAGCCATAATGTTTTCATTTTTCTATTAAAATAGTTGTGTGAGGTCTCGTTTTTTGAACGATGTTTTGAAATTTTTATTGGTACCATTCTGGAGTACATCTAACTTTTTGATCACTTTGTATTACATTTTTTTGACCAAAAAAGTACTATCTTGGCATTGTGCATTTTGTTTTTCTGACGATGTTCACTGAGCGGGACAAATAATGTATTACTTTGATAGATCAAACTTTTATGGACACAGCGATACTAAATAAGTTTTTTCTTTATTTAGATTTTTGTATTACAAATATTGGCAAAAGTTTTTTTTAACTTTTTATTACCTACTATTTTTTTAACTACTAAAAAAAGGTGTTTAAACAGATTTTTACTTTTTTTGTCATGGTTTAATTAGGTCATATGAGCCAATTTTCTGGAAACAACATTAAAGCTCGGCACAGTCAGTGGGTCCAGAAGAAGAGGACGCCAAAAAACACGCTGGCTAGGCACAATCAAGGTTGACACGAACATGACTGTGGAAAATCTGAGCATGGCGCATGCTGATCCACAAGGTGACCAAAAGTTTGCCTGCACCCGCATTGTATGGATTCCCTCCATACAAACCCCAACCTCCATGATGTAACTGTAGGCCATGGGGCTTCAAGGGGTTAATATTGTGTCCAAATACATTGAACAAAGTGTCATTTCTTAAAACAGAAAGAATAAAACATAGTAAATGACATGGACAGGCTGGAAGCTACTCATCTCTAAGGCCGGTTTCACGTGGGAAACAAAATTGTGCGATTTTCTTGGATGTGACAGACCTGCGAATTGCATGTATATGAAGCTGATGCTTTCCTATGCCTCACATTAGCGATATTTTGTAGCCTGTGACATTGCGAGAATAAAAAAACGTGGGTTGCTAAATATTACCGTGATTTGCAATGTTTTGTAGCCCATGTTTCTTTTCTGTTGCATCGCAAACGCTGTTTTCATGTGGTGCAATGCAGTTTTTACAGTAGGAAATCCTATTGTAAGAGCCCTACAATAAGCCCTAGCTGCACAGAAAAAGTCGCATGACTTTGTAGCACCATGTGCGACTTTGTAGCGTCACAAGATTGCAATATCACCGCAAGAAAATGCAGTGATATCCCACAGACCACTGATGCGATATTGCAGTGATTTTCTCACTGTGATATATTGTGTCGCCAGTGTGAAAGAGGCCTAATACTTAATTGCACAACCTTTGCCAACAATGACAGCCTCTGAACATTCTTGTAGCCACCTGCGAGTGTCTTGCACCTGTCTGCTGGCAGTTTCTTCTTGTTACCATCACAGCGAGTAGACTAGATAAACTAGATTTACTGTGAGCATCATTAGGACCCGTAATAACCGTCATCTTAAATCTGCACTGGTCTGGGTGTCTGTACATAAGGATCTGTAAAATGTTCCAAGATGTCTTTTCATGTTGGATCAGCTTGCACATTAGGTTTAGTGACCCTTTAAACCACTGAAGCATGTGACTAAAAGAATGTAAACCTTCAATACTGCTAAGAGTCTAATCCTGACCTCAAGGTCTTTCACACATCTTCTCTTAGATATTGTACATTATATATTATAGTGTCTTCGGATGATTCTGTGTGCTGGACGAGCATCTCAGGAAGGTACATTAACAGTTTCATAAAACTGTTTTTATATGCTGTTTGAAAACTGCTTTTACTGCACTGAAACTATATCTGATTTACAACCCAAGGAGAATGGCCATTTTGGTATTTCCCTGCTTTACATCATAGCGATTGTGCCCAATGGTGGCTTACTATAGGGGCAAGTTGGGCAGCTGCCCAGGCTGAAAATGGCCATGATCTGGCACTGCGTAATTTGTTAACCGTGTATTGTATATTACGTTGATCTAATACATAGTAGCAGATATACTCACCTTCCTCACTCTTCAGGTCATTGGCTGCAACGCACAAGGTCCTGAAGCTGCCACCCAGAGGGTCCTAATGCTGCCCAGCATAAGGATGTAGTGTGCGGTGGTGCCATGACCCCCTACTCAAGGAGCCCAGACTGCACGCATATGTAGAGGAGTAGACTACAAGGGAATTGGAGAAGAGGTGAGTACAATCTATTCTTTTATCCTAAAGAGGACCCAGCTGCTGGAAAAGTTTGTTATAGTTATGATAAAACCCCTTTAATACACCAACGCAGAGTGGAGACTGGAGACACTTGTTGCTGATGAAGGAGGCCTTTTAGATAATGGCCTTAGATTGTAGGTTTCCAAAAGGTGTAAACCTGAAAACAGATCTCTTATAATTTTTATTGAATTAATAGCTCAGCCTATACTATATGCCAGAGCAAGTGTTTTTGATTTATTTTAAAGTATATAACTTCTAGCTGTATATGAGTATTGATATACAGAGCTATGTTAATTGGGAGTAAATATAGGAGTTAATCTGTGCATTTGAACCTTGCTATGACTAAAGCTCTGTTTGAGTTGAAATGTCTTAGGGACGTCCAGCGAGTGCACATGCTTTTTTTTAAATATTGCAATACATTTTTGTTGTTTTTCATTTCAACTCTGAGTGCTGGAGTCGACCTCTTCATATGTCCTTTTGATTTAAGTTTACACCTTCTACATATTGGAGAAGTGCAAATATTGACTCTATCTTAAAAAAAGATGAAGAATATGGACCCAGGAAACTACAGGCCTGTGAGCCTGACTTCTATAAGATCTTTGAACAAATTATTAAACAGCATGTATACAAATACTTGGATAAAAATGGAGTAATTAACTAGAGCCAGCATGGGTTTGTAACAAACAAGTCATGCCAGATGAATGCAATTTCCTTCTATGACAGAATCATGACTGGGTTGATCAGGGAAATGCGGTGGATATAGTATACCTTGACTTTAGTAAAGCATTTGACAAAGTATCTCATACCATACTTATTGGAAAAATAACCACATATGGGATTGACAAGGCAACTGCTGTGGTGGATTCACAACTGGCTGAGTTATCGTACTCAAAGAGTGGTCATAAGTGGCGGCACATCCAAGTGGAAGAATGTATCAAGTGGGGTACCTCATGGCTCTGTCCTAAGCCCAGTGCAGTTCAACATTTTTATAAATGATCTGGAGGAGGGAATTGAGAGAAAACTGATCAAATTTGCAGACGACACAAGGCTAGGAGGGACAGATAACACTGGAGAACAGAGAGAGGATTCAAGAATATCTAGACAAACGTGAACAGTAGGCGGCGACTAACAGAATGATATTTAACAAGGAGAAATGCAAAGTTCTACATCTGGGCAAGAAAAACAAAAAAAACAAATGCAGAATGGGAGGAATTAAGCCAAGCAGCAGACTTGGGTATACTAATAGATCAGTGTTCCCCAACTTCAGTCTCAGGGACTGCTAACAGATCATGCTTTCCAGATTTCCTCAGTATTGCACAGGTGATGTAATTATTGTCGGTGCCTCAGACATTGTCACGGGTGTTCTTTCTATAGGATATCCTGAAAACATGACCTGTTGGTGGTCCCTGAGGACTGGAATTGGGGACTAGAGATGAGCGAACGAGCTTGATACTCGTTCGAGTATTAGCGTGTTCGAGATGCTCGTTACTCGTAACGAGCACCACGCGATGTTCGGGTTACTTTCACTTTCATCTCTGAGACGTTAGCGCACTTTTCTGGCCAATTGAAAGACAGGGAAGGCATTACAACTTCCCCCTGCGACGTTCAAGCCCTATACCACCCCCCTGCAGTGAGTGGCTGGCGAGATCAGGTGTCACCCGAGTATAAAAATCGGCCCCTCCCGCGGCTCGCCTCAGATGCGTTGTGACATAGCTGAGGGACAGTGCTATCGTGTTGGAGCTGCTGTAGGGAGAGTGTTAGGAGTTAGTGTAGGCTTCAAGAACCCCAACGGTCCTTCTTAGGGCCACATCTAACCGTGTGCAGTACTGTGGAGTCTGCTTTTTGCAGTGTTGCACATTTTTTTTTTTTGGTATATCGTCCGTGCAGAGCATTGCGCCCTGCAGTAATACTCCAGGGACAGAAGTGTGGAGGCAGGGAGAGCGTTAGGAGTTATTGTAGGCTTCAAGAACCCCAACGGTCCTTCTTAGGGCCACATCTAACCGTGTGCAGTAGTGTGGAGGCTGCTTTTTGCAGTGTTGCACATTTTATTTTTTTGGGTATATCGGCCGTGCAGAGCATTGCGCCCTGCAGTAATACTCCAGGGACAGAAGTGTGGAGGCAGGGACAGAAGACATATATTATTGATTGAATATACGCAGTGGGCCTTTTCTAAAAAATATTGGGCAAAAAATCTATTTGGCCTGCCTGTCACTGTGCTCAGTGTTCTGGGTCTGTGTGTGCTGGGTGTAGTAGTTCTACAAAATCATACGCAGCCAGCTAAGTGTTACAGCAGGCTTGCGCCAAATTATTTCCTGGCTCTGAAATCACCGCTCTGTTGCAGTTAATAACAGTGCAACACTCTGTAGTTCTGTGACACACTCCAGGGACAGAAGACATATATTATTGATTGAATATAGGCAGTGGCAGTGGGCCTTTTCTAAAAAATATTGGAAAAAAAATTATTTGGCCTGCCTGTCACTGTGCTCAGTGTTCTGGGTCTGTGTGGGCTGGGTGTAGTAGTTCTACAAAATCATACGCAGCCAGCTAAGTGTTACAGCAGGCTTGCGCCAAATTATTTCCTGGCGTTCCGTAAACGAAGTCAGCCTCCAACCACAGGCCAATAAGCGGCACATTTAATTACAGCGTTCTGTTTCTGCACTACTGGTAATACACCATGCTGAGGGGTAGGGGTAGGCCTATAGGACGTGGACGCGGGCGAGGACGCGGAGGCCCAAGTCAGGGTGTGGGCACAGGCCGAGCCAGTGCGGTGGCCAGGGGTAGAGGCAGGGCCAGACCGAATAATCCACCAACTGATTCCCAAAGCGCCCCCTCGCGCCATGCCACCCTGCAGAGGTCAAGGTGCTCTACGGTGTGGCAGTTTTTCACTGAGACGCCTGACGACCGACGAACAGTGGTGTGCAACCTTTGTCGCGTCAAGATCAGCTGGAAGGCACCACCACCAGCATGCGCAGGCATATGATGGCCAAGCACCCCACAAGGTGGGACGATGCCCGTTCACCGCCTCCGGTTTGCACCACTGCCTCTCCCCCTGTGCCCCAACCTGCCACTGAGATCCAACCCCCCTCTGAGGACACAGGCAGTACCGTCTCCTGGCCTGCACCCACACCCTCACCTCCGCTGTCCTCGGCCCCATCCAGCAATGTCTCTCAGTGTAGCGTCCAGACGTCGCTAGCGCCACTGTTTGAGAGCAAGCGCAAGTACGATGCCACGCACCCGCACGCTCAAGCGTTAAACGTGCACATTGCAAAATTGATAAGCCTAGAGATGCTGCCATAAAGGCTTGTGGAAACGGAGGCTTTCAAAAGCATGATGGTGGTGGCGGCCCCGCGCTACTCGGTTCCCAGTCGCCACTACTTTTCCCGATGTGCCGTCCCAGGCCTGCACGACCACGTCTCCCGCAACATTGTACGCGCCCTCACCAACGCGGTTACTGCCAAGTTCCACTTAACAACGGACACGTGGACAAGCACAGGCGGGCAGGGCCACTATATCTCCCTGACGGCACATTGGGTGAATTTAGTGGAGGCTGGGACAGAGTCAGAGCCTGGGACCACTCACGTCCTACCCACCCCCCGAATTGCGTGCCCCAGCTCGGTGGTGGTATCTGCGGGGGTGTATGCTTTCTCCACTAAACCACCCTCCTCCTCCTCCTACGCAACCTCTGTCTCGCAATCAAGATGTGTCAGCAGCAGCAGCACGTCGCCAGCAGTCGGTGTCACGCGGCGTGGCAGCACAGCGGTGGGCGTCAGCAGGCCGTGCTGAAACTACTCAGCTTAGGAGAGAAGAGGCACACGGCCCACGAACTGCTGCAGGGTCTGACAGAGCAGACCGACTGCTGGCTTGCGCCGCTGAGCCTCCAACCGGGCATGGTCGTGTGTGACAACGGCCGTAACCTGGTGGCGGCTCTGCAGCTCGGCAGTCTCACGCACGTGCCATGCCTGGCCCATGTCTTTAATTTGGTGGTTCAGCGCTTTCTGAAAAGCTACCCCCACTTGTCATACCTGCTCGGAAAAGTGCGCCAGCTCTGCGCACATTTCCGCAAATCCCACACGCACGCTGCCACCCTGCGGACACTGCAACATCGGTTTAATCTGCCAGTGCACCGACTGCTGTGCGACGTGCCCACACAGTGGAACTCTACGCTCCACATGTTGGCCAGACTCTATGAGCAGCGTAGAGCTATAGTGGAATACCAACTCCAACATGGGCGGCGTAGTGGGAGTCAGCCTCCTCAATTATTTACAGAAGAGTGGGCCTGGTTGGCAGCCATCTGCCACGTCCTTGGAAACTTTGAGGAGTCTACCCAGATGGTGAGCGGGGATGCTGCAATCATTAGCGTCACCATTCCTCTGCTATGCCTCTTCAGAAGTTCCCTGCAAAGCATAAAGGCAGATGCTTTGTAATAAGAAACGGAGGCGGGGGAAGACAGTATGTCGCTGCATACTCAGAGCAACCTCATGTCTATATCTCAGCGCGTTGAGGAGGAGGGGGAGGAGCATGAGGAGGAGGGGGAAGAGACAGCTTGGCCCACTGCTGAGGGGACAGATGCTGCTTGCCTGTCATCCTTTCAGCGTGTATGGCCAGAGGAGGAGGAGGAGGAGGGGGAGGAGGAGCATGAGGAGGAGGGAGAAGAGACAGCTTGGCCCACTGCTGAGGGTACAGATGCAGCTTGCCTGTCATCCTTTCAGCGTGTATGGCCAGAGGAGGAGGAGGAGGAGGAGGAGGATCCTGAAAGTGATCTTCCTAGTGAGGACAGCCATGTGTTGCGTACAGGTACCCCGGCACACATGGCTGACTTCATGTTAGGATGCCTTTCTCGTGACCCTCGCGTTACACGCATTCTGGCCACTACGGATTACTGGGTGTACACACTGCTCGACCCACGGTATAAGGGCAGCCTTTCCACTCTCATTCCCGAAGAGGAAAGGGGTTCGAGAATGATGCTATACCACAGGGCGCTGGTGGACAAACTGATGGTAAACTTCCCATCCGACAGCGCTAGTAGCCGAAGGCGCATTTCCGCGGCCCAGGTAGCAGGGGAGGCGCAGAGATCAGGCAACATGTACAGCGCAGGCAGGGGAACACTCTCTAAGGCCTTTGACAGCTTTATGGCTCCCCAGCAAGACTGTGTCACCGCTCCCCAGTCAAGGCTGAGTTGGCAGGAGCACTGTAAAAGGATGGTGAGGGAGTACGTAGCCGATCGCACAACCGTCCTCGGTGACGCCTCTGCCCCCTACAACTACTGGGTGTTGAAGCTGGACACGTGGCCTGAACTCGCGCTGTATGCCCTGGAGGTGCTTGCTTGTCCTGCGGCTAGCGTCTTGTCAGAGAGTGTGTTTAGTGTGCCTGGGGGAATCATCACGGATAAGCGTACCCACCTGTCAACCGACAGTGCTGACAGGCTTACACTGATCAAGATGAACAAAGCCTGGATTTCCCCAGACTTCTCTTCTCCACCAGCGGACAGCAGTGATACATAAACAGTACGTAGGCTGCACCCGCGGATGGAAGCATCGTTCTCTATCACCATCCAAAACGTGGACCTTTTTGCTTCATCAATCTGTGTATAATATTCCTCCTCCTCCTCCTGTTCCTCCTCCTGAAACCTGACGTAATCACGCCGAACGTGCAATTTTTCTTAGGCCCACAAGGCTCAGTCATATAATTTTTGTAAACAATTTTTATACGTTTCAATGCTCATTAAAGCGTTGAAACTTTCACCTGAACCAATTTTTATTTTAACTGGGCTGCCTCCAGGCCTAGTTACCAATTAAGCCACATTAACCAAAGCGATTAATGGGTTTCACCTGCCCTCTCGGTTGGGCATGGGCAATTTTTCTCAGGTACATTAGTACTGTTGGTACACCAATTTTTGGGGCCCTCGCCTACAGTGTAATCCAATTAATTTTTTGCCCACCTGCATTACAGGTGACGTTACATCAGCTGTGATGGGCAATGCAATGGGATATATTTATGTACCGCCGGTGGCTTCCTGGCACCCACCCATGCTGTGGGTCCACAGGGAGTTGTAAATGCATCTGTGTCCACTTCTAAAGAACCCCAGTCTTACTGGGGCATGCAGTGTGGGCCGAAGCCCACCTGCATTAAACATGACATTATTACCTCAGCTGTGATGGGCAATGCAATGGGATATTTTTATGTACCGCCGGTGGGTTCCAGGGAGCCACTCATGCTGTGGGTCCATACGGAGTTGTAACTACATGTGTCCACTTCTAAAGAACCCCAGTCTGACTGGGGCATGCAGTGTGGGCCGAAGCCCACCTGCATTAAACATGACATTATTACCTCAGCTGTGATGGGCAATGCAAAGGGATATATTTATGTACCGCCGGTGGCTTCCTGGCACCCACCCAAGCTGTGGGTCCACAGGGAGTTGTAAATGCATCTGTGTCCACTTCTAAAGAACCACAGTCTGACTGGGGCATGCAGTGTGGGCCGAAGCCCACCTGCATTAAACATGACATTATTACCTCAGCTGTGATGGGCAATGCAATGGGATTTATTTATGTAAATAAATTTATAAAAACCCGCGGTCTGACTGGGGCATGCAGACACCTTGACAGAATGAATAGTGTGTGGCACATAGGTTCCCCATTGCTATGCCCACGTGTGCAGCTCCAGATGGAGGTGGCACAGGATTGGATTTCTCATTGCTTCTGTACAGCATTGTGGGCTATCGCCCCGCCCCTTTTAAAGAGGGTCGCTGCCTAGCCGTGCCAACCCTCTGCAGTGTGTGCCTGCGGTTCCTCCTCATGGCAGACGCACTTATAAATAGACATGAGGGTGGCGTGGCATGAGGGCAGCTGAAGGCTGGGCAGGGATAGTTTGGTGTGCGCTGTGGACACTGGGTCGTGGGGGGGGGGTGGTTGGTCAGCATGTAACCCAGGAGAAGTGGCAGCGGAGTGTCATGCAGGCAGTGATTGTGCTTTGTTGGAGGTAGTGTGGTGCTTAGCTAAGGTATCCATTGCTAATGAGGGCTTTTCAGAAGTAAAAGTTGTTGGGGGGGGGGGGCCCACTCTTGCCGCTATTGTGGCTTAATAGTGGGACCTGTGAACTTGAGATGCAGCCCAACATGTTGCCCCTCGCCTGCCCTATCCGTTGCTGTGTCGTTCCCATCACTTTCTTGAATTGCCCAGATTTTCACAAATGAAAACCTTAGCGAGCATCGGCGATATACAAAAATGCTCGGGTCGCCCATTGACTTCAATGGGGTTCATTACTCGAAACGAACCCTCGAACATCGCGAAAAGTTCGTCTCGAGTAACAAGCACCCGAGCATTTTAGTGCTCGCTCATCTCTATTGGGGACCCCTGTAATAGATCACAAACGTTGATAGTGTGATGCAGCAGCATAAAAGGCAAACACAATTCTGAGATGTATTAACAGAAGCATAGAGTCTAGATCCGTGAGGTAATTATCCCCCTCTACTCTTTCTTGGTCAGATCTCATCTGGTATACTGTGTCCAGCTCTAGGCACCTCACTTTAAAAAAGACATAGGCAAATTGGAGCAGATTGAGAAAAGAGTTACCAAGATGGTGAGCGGTCTACAAATTATGTCCTATGAGGAACGGTTAAAGGATCTGGGAATGTTTAGCTTGCAGAACAGAAGGCTGAGAGGAGACTTAATAGCTGTCTACAAATATCTGAAGGGCTGTCACAGTGCAGAGGGATCAGCCCTATTCTCATTTGCACAAGGAAAGACTAGAAGCAATGGAATGAAACTGAAAGGGAGGAGACACAAATTAGATATTAGACAGTGAGGGTGACCAATGAGTGGAACAGGTTGCCATGGGAGGTGTTGAGTTCTCCTATCAATGGAAAAGTTCAAACAGAGGCTGGACAGACATCGGTCTGGGATGATTTAGTGAATCCTGCACTGAGCAGGGGGTTGGACCCGATGACCCTGGAGGTCCCTTCCAACTCTACCATTCTATGATTCCATTAGACAGAATTAATAAATCTGTCCCAATGACTCTTATTGCTCAGAACATATAAAAAGAAAGTCAGTTTTCTTTCCCTGAAACAACAACATGTCTGTCCATGGGCCATGTCTGGTATTACAACTCTTTAATTCTGTGGCCAGTAGATTGTAGCAGAGAGGAGACCACAGACAGGAAAGCCATAGGAAGAAATACTAGTTGCCAGAGCAGGCGAGCATCCTGAGATTTGTAGCCGCGTACACCAGTGGGGTTCTGAGGTCGGAGGATATTCTGTACTGGAACATGTTAACATGTCAGGAAAAGTTAGTGGCTCGTGGAAAAAAAAAAAAAAAACAACAAAATTTATACTGCAAAATCTAAAGCATGAGGTGATTAGATTGTGATTGTCTTTATTGGTTTGCAGCGATGGGGTCTAAGTAACAGAAATGTTATCTTATCAGCAATTGTCATTGGTTTCCCATCATCGCCTCGTAGTTCCAAATTTTTAAATTAGCCAGCTGGAAATACATGGAACATAATGGTCAAATAGTAAAACAAGTTAAGGTGAACCTTTTATAGTCTCTCTATTGGGAAAATCTCTATTCTTGTTTTGGGAATATGTAATTAATTATTCATTTTTGGCAAATCTGCTTGCCATTAATTACAGAGACCTCGTGAAAGCACAATATTCAGAACATTGGCTCCAGCGCTGCACATTCCTCTGTCTGATACTTGTAACCCTCCCCTTACATAGAGATTATTGTTATCTGCTGTGTTATGTTGACCACTTTGTAGGTATGATAACAGGTTTTACATGTTCTTTCTTTATCACTCGACTTAACTTCTGTCTAAAATCTAAAGTGCAAAAGAATCCAACACTAAGGTGTATTTGGGCAGCGCATTATGGACCTAATTTTTGCGCACATAATATGCAGTGAATAGGACCCATTAATTTCAACTGGTGCCTTCATATGAGCATATTTTTTTCACGTAATGTATGATTGTGTGAAAAAATATGTGGCATGTCCTATTTTTGTGCAATTTAGGCCGGTAACACACAGGCATAAGCACATTTGCGTGTGCATGTTTTACTCTGTGTGTAAATTGTGCGCATTTGTACATACAAAAAATCATTCAACCCTACTCCCATTCATTAAAAATGGGCAATTATGTTAATTAGCTCAATATGTGTTATGTTATTGCACAAATGTATAGGAAAATGAAGCATGTTGTGTATTTTTTTTGTGCAAATGAAATGCATCCACAAAATATGCTTGTGTGAATGAACTCATGGAAATCAATGGTTTCTATTCACGGTGTATTGCATGCGCTGATACATCCCTGTGACACAGTCTTTAAGCACTGCAATAGGACATTGGAGCAAATGGTCCGGCACAAGTACGCAGTGAATACACAAGAAACTTGCATATTCACTGCATATTTGCACAGCAAATGCATGAGCCCTTCAGTGTATTGTCTTGCCTGCGCAAATGTGCATTGCATTTCCGCACACGAAAGCCTGCAGGAGCGAGTAAAATACGCAGGCGCAAACGATTTTTAGTCACGTAAATACACACAATATTTACTTGACAGAAATGTGTCTACGCCCGGGTGAACGAGTCTTTAGGGTAATTTCAGACTTTTCTGCATGGATATTACATCCACCCCTACAAAAAAGGGTGTGGCCAGGGGCGTGGCTAATCACAACATGATTTTATGTCTGATATTCCGGGCACTTAGTAGCCTCTAGTGGGTGCAGCGCCATTGGCCATGTCCGCATCACCTGGCCAGCAGCACTGCGCTCACTACAGGCTGCCAGTTGCCTGGTGAAGGAGGCGCTAAGATTGCAAAGACTTTAGAGGTAACAGGGAGTGCGGTATCTTCTGAAATCAGCTGATTTTGAGACAGAATAGATTCTGTTACTAAAGTACCACATTTCTTCAAAAACCCCTAGTATGATTTTGACTAATTTCTTCATTCAAGACGTGTTACCGAAATCTAGGCACAGAGAGCTTGCTGGTCCAGTCAGTGTCTAACATGCCTTTAAGTGATATGGAAATCAAAATTTGCCGGTTTCCTCTGGCGCTGATGAATATAGCTAAAAGTACCTTATGAAAGCGCAAGTTTGGTGCCCCAACACGTTGTGATTAATAAAGGGTTCAACTTCACTTTTTTCCAGTGTGCCGCGGGTTTTTCTGTCCCCAGATACTATGCCGCTCAACCTCTCAACACCACCTCATATAGGCTTGTGGAGCCCACCATTCCCTGTATCTCACCCAAAAGGCAAAACTTATCTTTTTTAATGTTCATTACCCCATTGAGGTCCTCAATTAGTAAAACAAGAACATACAAAAGACGATGACCAGCAATAAAATCATAGACAGACTTCAGGACCTCATACTTGGACGATGGCGGTGTATGAATGGTAGCAACTATTTTGAATCAAGACTATTTGCAAAGTTTCTTCAATTCTTTTTAGATGCAGTGGAAGCAGAAAAAATGGCTGCAAAGATAAATCGACCATGTCAGGATATTCAGGAGTATTTATTAGTCTTCAATTAAAATGCTTTTACATGGAACGATCATTCGTATTCCCGCGATCCAGTGAGAATCTGAAGAATTATCGTTCAGTGTAAGTTCAGCCCCGACTGAACAACCAATGAGAATTTTTTCACTTCTCGTTCAGTTTGTGCATGCAGAAAACTGAACAACGTGTCGTTCTGGGCAAACAGGTAGTATCACTTATGAACGACTGCCTGCTTACTGTGAATGGAGGCGGGTGGCTGGAGTGATCCCCAGCCGCTCCACCTTCATTCAGTCAGCGATGCTCGTTGCTGTGTAAAAGCACAAGAACGAATATTGCTGGAACGACCCATCGGACATCTGTTGGCCAACAGGTCATCCAATGTAAAAGCGCCCATAGTCATGCAATATTTGTCTAGGATCACGGAGTCACCCACCACCCAATATTAGTTATTTTATTCTAAACGATTCCTGTTCAGCGGCCTTCTTCCTGCTTTGTGACTATTACTTGTACCTTTCTATTTTGAATTGTCTTATTTTTCTGGTTTCTTTATAGCCCCAGGATGGCAGTAAGTGAGAGCTGATGAGAGCGAGTTCCTCTGTAACTTTATAA
The DNA here is from genome assembly GCF_035609145.1 of Eleutherodactylus coqui. Taxonomy (NCBI): domain Eukaryota; kingdom Metazoa; phylum Chordata; class Amphibia; order Anura; family Eleutherodactylidae; genus Eleutherodactylus; species Eleutherodactylus coqui. The sequence goes on along the minus strand of NC_089840.1, from coordinate 131,639,900 downwards.
GGACTGCAGATGTTTAGGAAGTAAAGAATCAACATAAATCCGGATTTGAGGATACGTTGACTGCTATATCTGATGTATTCTATGTCATTTGTCATGTTTTTAGCAATATCCTGGAGACATTAACAGCCAGACCATAATTAGTTCAATAAGGAATGGTACATTCTTCAAACAGATCAAGTAGTTTTGGCTGATACATATCGATTGATCAATATACCTGCGGTTATTAAAAGAAACCCGTTTTGAGAGATTTTATGATGCAGGTTTACTTGCAGTCTTAAGAAAAAGCCACTAAAAAACACAAACTGATGCACATTAATCCGGGTGTTGGGTTCAAAACTAAGTTTTACGCTGGTCTCACCTGAACGGATTTGAATTGCAGAATCTGCGATCGCCGTCCACACGTAATTTCCGCAGCAAAGCACACACATTGAAAGACATGTAGTTTTGATTTTTCCTTCACTCTTGAGGATATGAATTGCGTATTCTATGAGAAGAAGAAAAATAGCAGCTTGCTCTATTTTGCTGCTGACTCCACGCGGATGGCCTACATTGCAGTCAATTAACATTGCTTATGGGCTGCCGGTACCTGTGTCATCGCTAAGTGACAACACAGGTAATACAAACAAATAATAAAAGAAACTACACAACTTCAAATGACCGTTTGTGAGCCTAGGCAGCCATACGCAATACAGGTTAGTGCCATATGCAGGGTCACCGGCCAGGCTCACAGCCAAAATCTGCTTCAGGCCTCCCGCATGCAGAATCGGACCCGATCGTATGAGCCCAGCCTTATTGCTCTAGCTCATCTTAATGAGTATAATGTCTTGATGTCATATTTAAAATGTGTTTTTCTCTCTGCTTTACTTGTTAACATTCCTGACAAAGGGGCCCCTGTACTCAAAAGCGTTCAAATATAATTTTAAAGGCTAATACAGATGGTCCCCTACTTGCGAACAGGTTCCATTCCAGGCATGTGTTCGCAAGTACATTTGTTCGTATGTCTGAACAAATGTCTGTATGGAGCAGAATCGCGGGTGGATCCCACTCCATACAACGTCAGGTGCCGGCTGTTTCTTACAGCCGGCACCCAGCGGCAGTAGTTCCGGCGAGCCGCGCCGCTTGTCAGAACTGTTAACACTTTAAATACCGCTGACAGCAGTATTTAAAGTGTTAACAGTTCTCACGAGCGGCGCTGTGGCTCGTTGGAACTGCTACTGCCAGGTGCCGGCTGTAAGAAACAGCCGGCACCCGACGTTCAGGGGGCCTGTACAGTATACTGTGAGGTTGCTAGGCCTTCTGAAAGGCCCCAAGGCTGCTTATGCAGAGTGCCTAGCAACCGCACAGAGTCCCGCGATCTGACCGGACAGTCACAGTATGATGTAATGCCATAGCATTACATCATACTGTGCAAGACAGATTGTTCGTAACTTGCAAAGTTCGTAACTCGAACGCTTGCAAGTAGGGGACTATCTGTATCTGCTTAGCCATTAAAGATATTACCTAAAGAACACTTTTTCTTTAAGAATATTTAACACCAGAAATAATGTAACAACACAAAAGCTAAAATAATGATGCTCCTATATTTTTTTTCTTGTTTCGATTAAATATTCACACTTTGCATCTTGCAATGTGCCACTTTGTTTTTACTTGCATGGTATTGGGAATGAATAGAGCCTGCAATAATGTGTGTGAGCAGCAGGTGGCACTCCTAGATCTTGGATTATTCGGTCAGCTTCATAACTCACAGTCTCTGAATAAATAATAGAAAAATATTAGGATTACTTCATTGGTTTAAAACTTTAAATCACTACATTTATTTGCAGGTGATGATGGTAAGTTGTTCTACCTATCGGGATGAGTTGTATTTTTCAATTAGACAATTTTGAGGTATATACAATGTAGTGAAAACTTTTATTAAAGTAGTTTTTTGCCCATTTTTCAACTCATTACTTATCCCCTGGCTAGGTCATCAGTTGATGGATTGAGGTCCTCTGCTAAAGATCATCCATCAGCTGATCGTCCAACCCGCTGTCCAGTGCAACTGGCCGGATGTTGTCATTAGAGGACAGAGGAGGAAGTCAAGTGCTGACTTCACTTGCATTTAAAGCAATGGGAGCTTCTTCCACCTTCTTCTCTCAGAGTAAGGACTGGATGTGATGTATTCACCTTGAAAGAAGCTGGAAGTGGAATAGCAGTGCGGCCCACCCATTGATTGCAATAGGAGTGAAGCCGGCATTCCCACATCCTGTGCTGACTACTGTGATGACAACATCTGGTCTGCTCTACAGACTGTAAGATGGACAATCAGCTGATGGACGGCAGTCATGAGTGACGGACTCCCGTCCATCGACTACTGATGACTTATCCAGAGGATAGATCATCAGCTGAAAAAAGGCCAGAAAACCCCTTTAACTTTTGAGTGGACAGAGGAAGCCAGCAATTCGCCATTGTTTTTGGAATTTATATTAATGGACTATCTGATCCGAAGATTTAAAGAAGAAAGTGAGTTCATGGGGCTGTACCTCAACATAAAGAAAACAAAGGCGATGATGACAGCAAGTAATGGTACAGTCCGCGTAAAAATCAGCAAAGAGGAAATTGAATTAGTTAAAGATTGCCTCTTCCTCAGATCCAAGATTCATAGCAATGAGGGATCAGAACCAGAAATCAAATGAAGAATTGCTCTTGGCCACAGTTCAATGCAAGGAATGGCAAGGATGTGGAAGAGCAAAGATATTAGCATTGCTACAGAGATCCAAATGATCAATGCAGTCATTCTTCTGATCTCTATAGACGGATGCGAAAGTTGGACACTCTGGAACATGGGTTGGACTTTCAAACTATGGTGCTGGAGAAGAATGCAGCCTGTTTCATGGTTGGCAATGGTCACCAACAAGATGGTCCTAGAGCGTATCAAACCAAAAATATCGCTAGAGGGCAAAATCACCAAACAGCTCTTATACTTTGGACATATCATGCGAGGCAATTCTCTGGAAACAACATTGATGCTTGGCACAGTTAGTGGGTCGCGAAGAAGAGGACGCCAAAGATTCACAGCGCAATATCTCACTTTCCACCATTTGAAAGCCCCATTGATGCAAAGCTTTTTCATGTGAAAACAGCTTCACATCACTACAGGATCAAGGGCGAAGAAGGGATTACACGGCTGGGGCTGAAGAGATTCCCCTAGCCGCGCTAAAGAGATTCCCCTAGTCGCAACTGAAAGGATTCCCCCAACTGCGGCTGAAGGGATTTCCCCGCCGTGACTGTCACAGCCGTGACAAAGGATTACGGAGTTCTCTTATTGCTCTCAATGGGAAATATCTCAAAAAGATAGAACGTTCTGCGATTTTTTTTCCACGCAACATCGCACAAGTGAAAATATCGCAAATTTAAAGGAAGCCATTGAAAATCATTGTTTTCATGATTCTGCCTTTTCACTCACTCTTGCATTGTGCGAAAATCGCATGATTTTGTCACCGTAGTAAAACCAGCCTTACTCGATAACAGAGTAGGATCAAACAGCACACAGATCCAATAGCCAATGAGGCTATTTAGACATGTGATTTTTCACACAGACCATGGTTCGATGTGAAAAAAATTGCAACATGTTCTATTCTTGCCCGTTTGATTGGTAAATAATATGACATGCAATGTGTGGGGCTCTGAGCACATCGGACAGCACACGGACAGTGTTCTCATGCTGATTAGTCTGATTTCGTCTGTCCACATACATCATTTCTTTTTTATATTTTACTACTTTTGCACACTTTTGTTTTTGTGTCATCATATTCTGAAACCCATAACTTTTTATTTTTCTGTTGACAGAGCTGTATTTGGGCTTGTGGGACAAACTGTAGTTCACAATGATACTATTTTGATGTACATATGTTTTTTATTATTCCATTTTTAGAGAGACAGCATAAACAATTAACTGTAAATTTGGCTTTATTTATTTTTTAAAGGTCATCATCATACAGGACAAATAACACATCAGTTTTATAGTATGGCTCTTTTAAGATTGAAATTATATATAATTTCTTACATTTTTTACATATAGTTAGGGCGAGCACCCACTGGCGTTTTTTTACCTGCGTTTTGCGTTTTGCGTTTTTCCTGCACAGGCATAGAGATAACATGTGTTCCTGTCCACTGGCGTTTTTTTTTGCGTTGCGTTTGCGTTTTTAACATAGGAACTGTCAGTTGCATATGTGTCCTTATTTTTCTCAATGGAAATTAACGGAAAAGCCGCGAAAACGCCGCGAAAAACGCCGCGAAAAACGCGCGGAAAAATCGCGGGAAACGCGGAAAACGCAAACGCCAGTGGGTGCTCGCCCTAATTGTGATGGGGTGGAAGTTTTTTTTTCAACTTTTTATTTAACCATGTGATTGCTTGATCACTGATTTTATACACTGCAATACTTTTGTATTGCAGCACGTTATAACTCAGCCACAGTTCAATAGGAGCACAAACATATGAAAGATGGCAGACACAGAGGTCTGTTTAAGGCTCTTGGCTGTCATGGAAAACCATTGCCATACTGTGATCATGTTACAAGGGCACTGATGGGTGACAAAGGGATTCTCCTCCCTCTAATCCCTTGACCATGGCTTCTGAGGGTTAAATGGTTACATCCTAGTGAATCTTCTTTTGGGGGATTTCTGTGACTAGGGGAGTTACATAGTCCTTGGGATGAGTGGTAGGGCTGAGGGTGGAGGGTGAGGCAGAGAGTCATTGCCTACAGGTTCACTGCAAAACTTAGGGCTCACTCACATGAGCATATTTAGCTTGCGTATTACGCAGATGTATTTTTTTTGTGTGTAATACACAGTGCTAAAAACCCATTGGTTTACATTGGACAATTCAGACCTGCGTACTACAAGTATAAAAAAAAACCACATCAGCCCTTTCCAAACCTGTAATTCCACTGTGAGGATATTGATGGCCTTAAAGGGGTTGTCTCGCGAAATGAAGTGGGGTTATGCACTTCTGTATGGCCATATTAATGCACTTTGTAATATACATCGTGCATTAAATATGAGCCATACAGAAGTTATTCACTTACCTGCTCCGTTGCTAGCGTCCTCGTCTCCATGGTTCCGTCTAAATTCGCTGGCAGCTTGCTTTTTTAGACGCGCTTGCGCAGTCCGGTCTTCTCCTTCCAGCACGAGCCGCTTCAGTGTGCTCCCCGCTACAGCTCTTCTGCGCATGCGCAGACGAGCTGTCACTGCTCGGGAGCGTGCTGGAGCGGCCATTCTGTACCATCCTCTGTTAGAGGAAGGTGCAGAGCCCCCCAGCTGTCCCGAGAAGCCGCCCAGCTGTCCCGCCGTCCTGCCGTCCAGGTAAGTGATGGGCCGGGGGGGCTGCCGCTGCGCCGGGGGGGGGCTGTCATCGCTGTGCCGGGGGGGGCTGCCATCGCTGCGATGGGGGGGGGGCTGCCGCTGTGATGGGGGGGGGCTGTCGCTGCGATGGGGGGGGGGCTGCCGCTGCGATGGGGGGGCTGTTGCTGTGCCGGGGGGGCTGTCGCTGGATGGGGGGGCTGTCGCTGCGATGGGGGGGCTGCCGCTGTGCCGGGGGGGGCTGTCGCTGCGATGGGGGGCTGCCACTGTGCCGGGGGGGCTGCCGCTGTGATGGGGGGGCTGCCGCTGCGATGGGGGGGCTGTCGCTGCGATGGGGGGGCTGCCGCTGTGATGGGGGGGCTGCCGCTGTGCCGGGGGGGGGGCTGCCGCTGCGATGGGGGGGGCTGTCGCTGCGATGGGGGGGCTGCCACTGTGCCGGGGGGGGCGGCCGCTGTGATGGGGGGGCTGCCGCTGTGCCGGGGGGGGGGGGGGCTGCGCCGGTTACCTGCTGCCTGGCGGTGGGTGACTGGTCGGCCATGTTCACTCCAGGGGTCCGGTCGGCGGCTGCGTGGCATCTAGTTGTCAGGGAGACACAGCTGCTAGCGTCTCGGGAGCGCGCACGTCGGGCTACAGCAAGCGATGGGAAAAGAGCTGGCGGCCATCTTGGGAAAATTTTTATAAGTTGCTGAAACGCTGGAACGGTAAGTACAAACCAGCTAGAAAAGTCATTTACAGGGGGGCTTAGTAATGTATGCTTAATTAGGGGGACTGGGCAAAAAAAAATAAAAATCCACTCCTGCCTCGAGACATCTCCTTTAAAGAGGGAGCCTTGTTCCTTTGTAAAACCCTTTAGGTGCTGTGGTCTGCATTGAAGTTAAATGGCCCAGGATTGGAGTTAACTCTTCCCTTTCATCCTCACGACCTTGTATTTACAACTCTGAGTGGGGAAGGCTTAAAAAGAATTTCCTGTAGTTGTCAATTTTTAAGAATTCTTTGTCCTAACATTCAGGTCGGGCAAAATAATCATAACCGTTACCAGTAATAGAGAGACACAGAAATGTTTCTGTTTCAATGTTAACATGGGATGTTGTGTTCTCAGCATTATACCAGCTGTGGATTTTGCTGTCATTTCCATGAAATTTGGTGGCAAAGTCCTTATGTGTTGAATGCAGATTTGTTGCATATTTTGTTAAGGATTCTCTGCAGATTCCACCCCCTCCTTTTAACCCTTACCAATCCACTGTCTAACGTCTGAAGACATTCTGATTGAAGACTGTACAGCTCTGATGTTGGAAGACATCTGGCAGGGTATTCTTACTGTAGATTACTGGCCGCTCTGTTGTCGGGGGCCTCTCCAGCACGTCCCATACCGCAGTACTGGCTCTAGTCAGCAGATGGCGCCATTGTATAATGGCAGAAAGAGAAAATCCCCTAGGAAACCCTAAATCCAAAATTGGATTGCAAAGGGTTAAGAGGTGAAATCCACAAAATATATTGACATGTCGGAATTGAATTTAAAATCCACACCGTTAATCAATTTATTCAGCAGATTTTATCCATAGTGTATAGATGGATTTTTTTGAAATGTTATCTATATTGTTGCGTGGAGAGACTTTTAGATTTTATTTCACTTTAACTTCCTGATCCGCCCGTGGATATGGCATAAGTAATGGAACATTAGGCTCTATACTCATCTGGTATGATTGTGCTGATTTCGGGCACAGCTCTTCTACAAGCATGTAGTACGGTATGGTAACTCACTGTTACTCCATTCAAGACTGGTGAAAGGAATCCTGATGAAGGTGCTTGTATGGTGCTGAAACATGTAACATCTGATAATAAGAATTTGCCTTGATTAATGTCTTTTTGCTGGTAATGTCCAACCAACCCTCTTGTTCTTACAGTCTTTAAGGTGTCACTAAAGGTGGGGTGAGCTGTAGAGTGCCCTCATAATCTCTTCTTTGCCAGAGAATGAATTACAACAGTTTCAGTCAAATGGTGCCACATAAGCAGAATTAAACATAGTGTCTCTTATTATAAGTTCAAGAAGCTGGTATATTTCAGTGAAAGAGTGTCTTCTAGTGTCTTTGTTGTATGGAAGTGACATGTAATGAACCTACATCACATATATGTAAGTAGCCATTTGCTGGTTGCTTATATACTATGTAGCCTGACTGTCTCTGTTCAGCAGCTGAGTTCAGCAAGACTGACAGCAGCAAGAATCAGGACACAGACATGCAGGAGGCATTGCATCAAATTTCAATATTTCTGGCAACACAAATTGATGGGATGAGGAGTGGGGCCCATGGTCTCCATAGCAGCCATGGGGAATGCTTTAGTTGACCTTACACCTTCTTTGGAATACGGGAAAGGGTTTCCCACAAATGGTTATTTGGAAACCATTAGTCTAACGCATTGTCCATTATCTACACTTACATTAAAGTCAGAGGGTAAATTCAGTAAATTTTACAATATTTCAATGAAGCTGCAAGGTCCAAGTTTATTAAGTAAAGCTAAAGATTAGAGATGAGCGAACACCAAAATGTTCGGGTGTTCGTTATTCGGAACGAACTTCCCGTGATGCTCGAGGGTTCGTTTCGAACAACGAACCCCATTGAAGTCAATGGGCGACCAGAACATTTTTGTATTTCGCCGATGCTCGCTAAGGTTTTCATGTGTGAAAATCTGGGCAATTCAGGAAAGTGATGGGAATGACACAGTGACGGATAGGGCAGGCGAGGGGCTACGTGTTGGGCTGCATCTCAAGTTCACAGGTCCCACTATTAAGCCACAATACCGGCAAGAGTGGGTCCCCCCCCCTCCCAACAACTTTTACTTCTGAAAAGCCCTCATTAGCATGGCATACCTTTGCTAAGCACCACACTACCTCCAACAAAGCACAATCACTGCCTGCATGACACTCCACTGACACTTCTCCTGGGTTACATGCTGCCCAACTGCCCCCCTCCCCCCCCCCACAGCGCACACCAAAGTGTCCCTGGGCAGCCTTCAGCTGCCCTCATGCCACACCACGCTCATGTCTATTTAGAATTGCGTCTGCCATGACGAGGGACCGCAGGCACACACTGCAGAGGTTGGCACGGCTAGGCAGCGACCCTCTTTAAAAGTGGCGGAGCGATAGCCCACAATGCTGTACAGAAGCAATGAGAAATAGAATCCTGTGCCACCGCCATCAGGAGCTGCACACGTGGGCATAGCAATGGGGAACCTATGTGCCACACACTATTCATTCTGTCAAGGTGTCTGCATGCCCCAGTCAGACCGGGCTTTTTAATTCATAGACACAGGCAGGTACAACTCCCTATTGTGAAGTCCCTGTCGACCCACAGCATGGGTGGCTCCCTGGAACCCACCGGCGGTACACAGAAATATCCCATTGCATTGCCCAACACAGCTGAGGTAGTAATGTCGTGCTTAATGCAGGTGGGCTTCGGCCCACACTGCATGCCCCAGTCTGACTGGGGTTCTTTATAAGTGTACAGATGTAGTAAAAACTCCGTGTGCACCTACAGCATGGGTGGGTGCCAGGAAGCCACCGGCGGTACATAGAAATATCCCATTGCATTGCCCAACACAGCTGAGGTAGTAATGTTGTGCTTAACCCTTTCCAATCCAATTTGTATATGGTTTTCCTAGGGGGCTTACTCTTTTTCTGCTGTTATACAACGGCGCTATATGCTGGCTAAAGCCAGTACTGCATGAGCTGACACGTAGGATAGGCTCTGACAGCAGAGAGGCTGGCAATATACAGTAAGAGAACCCCGACGGACGTCTACCAACAACGGAGCTGTACAGCCTTAAACCCTAATGTCTTCACAGGTCACACAGTGGACTGGAAAGGGTTAATGCAGGTGGGTTTCGGCCCACACTGCATGCCCCAGTCTGACTGGGGTTCTTTACAAGTGGACACATGTAGGTTAAACTCCCTGTGGACCCACTGCCTGGGTGGGTGCCAGGAAGCCACCGGCGGTACATAGAAATATCCCATTGCATTGCCCAACACAGCTGAGGTAGTAATGTCGTGCGTAATACAGGTGGGCTTCGGCCCACACTGCATGCCCCAGTCAGACGGGTTCTTTAGAAGTGTACAGATGTATTAAAAACTCAGTGTGCACCTACAGCATGGGTGGCTCCCTGGAACCCACCGGCGGTACACAAAAATATCCCATTGCATTGCCCAACACAGCTGAGGTAACGTCAGCTGTAATGCAGGTGGCCTAAAAATTAATTTGATTACACTGTAGGCGAGGGCCCACAAAAATTGCTGTATCAACAGTACTAATGTACATCCCAAAAATTGGCCATGGCCAGCCAAGAGGGCAGGTGAAACCCATTAATCGCTTTGGTTAATGTGGCTTAAGTGGTAACTAGGCCTGGAGGCAGCCCAGTGTAACGAAAAATTGGTTCAAGTTAAAGTTCCAATGCTTTTAAGCGCATTGAAACTTATAAAAATTGTTCTGAAAAATTATTTGAGTGAGCCTTGTGGCCCTAAGAAAAATTGCCCGTTCAGCGTGATTACGTGAGGTTTCAGGAGGAGGAGCAGGAGGAGGAGGAGGAGGAATATTAGACACAGATTGATGAAGCAGAAATGTCCCCGTTTTGGATGGTGAGAGAGAACGTAGCTTCCATCCGCGGGTGCAGCCTACGTATTGCTTACGTATCGCTGCTGTCCGCTGGTGGAGAACAGAAGTCTGGGGAAATCCAGCCTTTGTTCATCTTGATGAGTGTTAGCAAGTCGGCACTGTCGGTTGACAAGCGGCTACGCTTATCTGTGATGATTCCCCCAGCCGCACTAAACACCCTCTCTGACAACACGCTAGCCGCAGGACAAGCAAGCACCTCCAGGGCATACAGCGCTAGTTCAGGCCACATGTCCAGCTTCGACACCCAGTAGTTGTAGGGGGCAGAGGCGTCACCAAGGATGGTCGTGCGATCCGCTACGTACTCCCTCACCATCCTTTTACAGTGCTCCCGCCGACTCAGCCGTGACTGGGGAGCGGTGACACAGTCTTGGTGGGGAGCCATAAAGCTGGCCAGGCCCTTAAAGACTGTTGCACTGCCTGGGATGTACATGCTGCTCGATCTACGCACATCCCCTGCTACCTTGCCCTCGGTACTGCGCCTTCTGCCACTAGCGCTGTCGGCTGGGAATTTTACCATCAGCTTGTCCGCAAGGGTCCTGTGGTATAGCAACACTCTCGAACCCCTTTCCTCTTCGGGAATCAGAGTGGGCAGGTTCTCCTTATACCGTGGATCGAGCAGTGTGTACACCCAGTAATCCGTAGTGGCCAGAATGCGTGCAACGCGAGGGTCACGAGAAAGGCATCCTAACATGAAGTCAGCCATGTGTGCCAGGGTACCTGTACGCAACACATGGCTGTCTTCACTAGGAAGATCACTTTCAGGATCCTCCTCCTCCTCCTCCTCCTCCTCCTCCTCCTCAGGCCATACACGCTGAAAGGATGACAGGCAATCAGCCGGTGTACCGTCAGCAGCGGCCCAAGCTGTCTCTTTCCCCTCCTCCTCATCCTCCTCATGCTCCTCCTCCTCCTCCTGTACGCGCTGAGAAATAGACAGGAGGGTGCCCTGACTATCCAGCGGCATACTGTCTTCCCCCGCCCCCGTTTCCGAGCGCAAAGCAGCTGCCTTTATGGTTTGCAGGGAATTTCTCAAGATGCATAGCAGAGGAATGGTGACGCTAATGATTGTAGCATCGCCGCTCACCACCTGGGTAGACTCCTCAAAATTACCAAGGACATGGCAGATGTCTGCCAACCAGGCCCACTCTTCTGAAAGGAATTGAGGAGGCTGACTCCCACTGCGCCGCCCATGTTGGAGTTGGTATTCGACTATAGCTCTACGTTGTTCATAGAGCCTGGCCAACATGTGGAGCGTAGAGTTCCACCGTGTGGGCACGTCGCACAGCAGTCGGTGCACTGGCAGCTTAAAGTGATGTTGCAGGGTGCGCAGGGTGGCAGCATCCGTGTGGGACTTGCGGAAATGTGCGCAGAGCCGGCGCGCCTTTACGAGCAGGTCTGACAAGCGTGGGTAGCTTTTCAGAAAGCGCTGAACCACCAAATTAAAGACGTGGGCCAGGCATGGCACGTGCGTGAGGCTGCCGAGCTGCAGAGCCGCCACCAGGTTACGGCCGTTGTCACACACAACCATGCCCGGTTGGAGGCTCAGCGGCGCAAGCCAGCGGTCGGTCTGCTGTGTCAGACCCTGCAGCAGTTCGTGGGCCGTGTGCCTCTTATCGCCTAAGCTGAGTAGTTTCAGCACGGCCTGCTGACGCTTGCCCACCGCTGTGCTGCCACACCGCGCGACACCGACTGCTGGCGACATGCTGCTGCTAACACATCTTGATTGCGAGACAGAGGAGGAGGAGGAGGAGGGTGCTTTAGTGGAGGAAGCATACACCTCCGCAGATACCACCACCGAGCTGGGGCCCGCAATTCTGGGGGTGGGTAGGACGTGAGCGGTCCCGGGCTCTGACTCTGTCCCAGCCTCCACTAAATTCACCCAATGTGCCGTCAGGGAGATGTAGTGGCCCTGCCCGCCTGTGCTTGTCCACGTGTCCGTAGTTAAGTGGACCGTGGCAGTAACCGCGTTGGTGAGGGCGCGCACAATGTTGCGGGAGACGTGGTCGTGCAGGGCTGGGACGGCACATCGGGAAAAGTAGTGGCGACTGGGAACTGAGTAGCGCGGGGCCGCCGCCTCCATGATACTTTTGAAGGACTCAGTTTCCACAACCCTATACGGCAGCATCTCAAGGCTGATGAATTTTGCTATGCGGACGGTTAACGTTTGAGCGTGCGGGTGCGTGGCGGCGTACTTGCGCTTGCGCTCGAACACTTGCGCAAGCGACGGCTGAACGGTGCGCTGAACTACACTGCTGGATGGGGCTGAGGACAGCGGAGATGAGGGTGTGGGTGCAGGCCATGAGGCGGTAGTGCCTGTGTCCTGAGAGGGGGGTTGCATCTCAGTGGCAGGTTGGGGCACAGGGGGAGAGGCAGGGGTGCAAACCGGAGGCGGTGAACGGCCTTCGTCCCACCTTGTGGGGTGCTTGGCCATCATATGTCTGCGCATGCTGGTGGTGGTGAGGCTGTTGGTGTTGGCTCCCCGGCTGAGCTTTGCGCAACAAAGGTTGCACACCACTGTTCGTCGGTCGTCAGGCGTCTCTGTGAAAAACTGCCAGACCTTAGAGCACCTCGGCCTCTGCAGGGTGGCATGGCACGAGGGGGCGCTTTGGGAAACACTTGGTGGATTATTCGGTCTGGCCCTGCCTCTACCCCTGGCCCTGGCCACCGCACTGCCTCTTGCAACCTGCCCTGCTGATGCCCTTGACTCCCCCTCTGAAGACCTGTCCTCCTGAGTAAGAGTTGCACACCAGGTGGGGTCAGTCACCTCATCGTCCTGCTGCTCTTCCTCCGAATCCTCTGTGCGCTGCTCCCTTGGACTTACTGCCCTTACTACTACCTCACTGCAAGACAACTGTGTCTGATCGTCATCGTCCTCCTCACCCACAGAAAGTTGTTGAGACAGTTGGCGGAAGTCCCCAGCCTCTTCCCTCGGACCCCGGGAACTTTCGAATGGTTGGGCATCAGTGACGATAAACTCCTCTGGTGGGAGAGGAACCGCTGCTGCCCAATCTAAGCAGGGGCCCGAGAACAGTTCCTGGGAGTGTTCCCGCTCCTGAGCAGGTGTCATTGTAGTGGAGTGAGGAGGCTGGGAGGAAGGAGGAGCAGCAGACAGAGGATTCGGATTTGCAGCAGTGGACGGCGCAGAACTGCGTGTTGACGATAGGTTACTCGAAGCACTTTCTGCCATCCAGGACAGGACCTGCTCACACTGCTCATTTTCTAATAACCGTCTCCCGCGTGGACCCATTAATTGGGCGATGAATGTGGGGACGCCAGAAACGTGCCTCTCTCCTAATCGCGCAGCAGTCGGCTGCGACACACCGGGATCAGGAGCTCGGCCTGTGCCCACACCCTGACTTGGCCCTCCGCGTCCTCGGCCGCGTCCACGTCCTCTAGGCCTACCCCTACCCCTCAGCATGCTGTATTACCAGTGATTTGATTTCACAGGCAGGAAATAAATTGGCGCAAGACTGCAGGCCAAATATAATTTTTTCCCTTTTTGGAAAACGAAAGGCCCCACTGCCTCTAGTGAATGAATAATCTAAGTTTAATAACTGTGCTGTGTCCCTGCTAATGTGTCACAGAACGTGAGGGTAGCAGAGTTATTATAACTCTGGCAGAGCAGGTATTTTTTTTCCCAATTAAGGAAAGCAAATGGCGAAGCCAGCAGTAAAGCGTAGCTGGGTGCGTATGATTTAGCAATGTTTTTCACGCAGCTCACACGTGTCCACCGCCCGTAAGGACGGACAGAGGCTGGACAAATAGATTTGTTTCCACTTGTTTTTCCACCAAAAGGCAGCACTGCGTATATTCAATGAACATGAGAATTTTAATAACTGTGCTGTGTCCCTGCTAATGTGTCACAGAACGTGAGGGTAGCAGAGTTATTATAACTCTGGCAGAGCAGGTATTTTTTTTCCCAATTAAGGAAAGCAAATGGCGAAGCCAGCAGTAAAGCGTAGCTGGGTGCGTATGATTTAGCAATGTTTTTCACGCAGCTCACACGTGTCCACCGCCCGTAAGGACGGACAGAGGCTGGACAAATAGATTTGTTTCCACTTGTTTTTCCACCAAAAGGCAGCACTGCGTATATTCAATGAACATGAGAAGTTTAATAACTGTGCTGTGTCCCTGCTAATGTGTCACAGAACGTGAGGGTAGCAGAGTTATTATAACTCTGGCAGAGCAGGTATTTTTTTTCCCAATTAAGGAAAGCAAATGGCGAAGCCAGCAGTAAAGCGTAGCTGGGTGCGTATGATTTAGCAATGTTTTTCACGCAGCTCACACGTGTCCACCGCCCGTAAGGACGGACAGAGGCTGGACAAATAGATTTGTTTCCACTTGTTTTTCCATCAAAAGGCAGCACTGCGTATATTCAATGAACATGAGAAGTTTAATAACTGTGCTGTGTCCCTGCTAATGTGTCACAGAACGTGAGGGTAGCAGAGTTATTATAACTCTGGCAGAGCAGGTATTTTTTTTCCCAATTAAGGAAAGCAAATGGCGAAGCCAGCAGTAAAGCGTAGCTGGGTGCGTATGATTTAGCAATGTTTTTCACGCAGCTCACACGTGTCCACCGCCCGTAAGGACGGACAGAGGCTGGACAAATAGATTTGTTTCCACTTGTTTTTCCACCAAAAGGCAGCACTGCGTATATTCAATGAACATGAGAAGTTTAATAACTGTGCTGTGTCCCTGCTAATGTGTCACAGAACGTGAGGGTAGCAGAGTTATTATAACTCTGGCAGAGCAGGTATTTTTTTTCCCAATTAAGGAAAGCAAATGGCGAAGCCAGCAGTAAAGCGTAGCTGGGTGCGTATGATTTAGCAATGTTTTTCACGCAGCTCACACGTGTCCACCGCCCGTAAGGACGGACAGAGGCTGGACAAATAGATTTGTTTCCACTTGTTTTTCCACCAAAAGGCAGCACTGCGTATATTCAATGAACATGAGAAGTTTAATAACTGTGCTGTGTCCCTGCTAATGTGTCACAGAACGTGAGGGTAGCAGAGTTATTATAACTCTGGCAGAGCAGGTATTTTTTTTCCCAATTAAGGAAAGCAAATGGCGAAGCCAGCAGTAAAGCGTAGCTGGGTGCGTATGGTTTAGCAATGTTTTTCACGCAGCTCACACGTGTCCACCGCCCGTAAGGACGGACAGAGGCTGGACAAATAGATTTGTTTTCACTTGTTTTTCCACCAAAAGGCAGCACTGCGTATATTCAATGAACATGAGAAGTTTAATAACTGTGCTGTGTCCCTGCTAATGTGTCACAGAACGTGAGGGTAGCAGAGTTATTATAACTCTGGCAGAGCAGGTATTTTTTTTCCCAATTAAGGAAAGCAAATGGCGAAGCCAGCAGTAAAGCGTAGCTGGGTGCGTATGATTTAGCAATGTTTTTCACGCAGCTCACACGTGTCCACCGCCCGTAAGGACGGACAGAGGCTGGACAAATAGATTTGTTTTCACTTGTTTTTCCACCAAAAGGCAGCACTGCGTATATTCTATGAATAATAACTGTGTTGTGGCCCTGCCTATACAATTCTTTCCCTGCAGTATCAATGGAGGGTGCAATGGTCTGCAGAGGCGATTTTGAGAAGCCCAAAAAAAATGCAGCACAGCTAACAGCAGCCTGGACAGTACTGCACACGGATAAATATGGCCCTAGAAAGGACCGTTGAGGTTCTTGAAGGCTACACTCACTCCTAACACTCTCCCTGCCTATGCAGCACTTCTGTCCCTAATGCCAGGTGCAACGCTCTGCAGAGCCGATTTTGAGAAAAAAAAAATGCCACTGCTAACAGCAGCCAACACACAGCTATCAGTGGCCCTAATAAGGACCTTTGGGGGGTCTTGAAGCCTACACTAACTACCAATTCTTTCCCTACAGCAGCTCCGGTATAAACAGCACTGTCCCTCATCTAACTCACCAGGCATCTGAGGCGAGCCGCGGGAGGGGCCGACTTTTATATTAGGCGAACACCTGATCTCGCCAGCCACTCACAGCAGGGGGGTGGTATAGGGCTTAAACGTTGCAGGGGGAAGTTGTAATGCCTTCCCTGTCTTTCAATTGGCCAGAAAAGCGCGCTAACGTCTCAGGGAAGGAAGTGAAAGTAACCAGAACACCGCATGGTGTTCGTTACGAATAACGAACATCCCGAACACCCTAATATTCGCACGAATATCAAGCTCGGACGAACGCGTTCGCTCATCTCTACTAAAGATGTTTTGCTGTATTAGCTTATAACATCCTACCCTGGGATGACGATGTCGGCCAGATGCATCCCTTCACTGTTATGACCCTCTGTATCATTTCTACATGACTATGGATTTCCTATCCTGTTAGTCTGGCCATGCCAAACTTCAGTCCTTTTTTTTAAAGATCCGTATATAAATGTGCATGGCAAGAACAAAAAATAAAATCTGTTTGTGCTCGCAAGATATCTTAAGGGGGGATGCAAATTGAAAACTCATTGCAAAGCAGAATATAAGTTTGTGGCATAAACTACCAACTTTTGTCCAATTAATAAAGATCCTTTTTCCTTTGAGTATATTGAACTGACGGCTGCAACAGGCTGTAAAACAATTCTTAAAATAACATGAAATCCAAATCTGGTTTTATCTGATTAAGATAAAGGGATTAGAGAGATTTTATGCAGCCTCCCTGAAAATCTGTTAGCATTTCTAGGCAGAGAGATCTCAGCATGTTTAATG
Source organism: Eleutherodactylus coqui (assembly GCF_035609145.1). Taxonomy (NCBI): domain Eukaryota; kingdom Metazoa; phylum Chordata; class Amphibia; order Anura; family Eleutherodactylidae; genus Eleutherodactylus; species Eleutherodactylus coqui. The sequence continues at coordinate 131,623,185 of NC_089840.1, read as the reverse complement.
TCATGAAACACCAAAGCAGTTTATTCTTCTGGCCAGTCCATGCCTGCAGCCTGTATCTGGATGGCTGTAAACATCCACCAGCAGGACAGATAATGTACTGTATCAGTCGCAGGGGGAAATGCATGCAACCTCAGATTCATTAGATCCTACTGCTTCCGACAACTGTTGTGTGCACTTTTACCCCCTAGGCACCAGGGTGTTTTGGTCCAAAAGGACCAGACATTTTTTTAGGGATTTTATCCATGTGGTGGTTTTTACGGCCAATTTTTTTCCTTCAGCTACTAAAATTATTTTTGCTGCCTTTTTTTGCGTAATATATAGAGCTATTTTTATATATTTTTTCACTGAAAAAAACTAAACATTTTTTTAAATTTATAGTTGTTTATTTTTAAAATTACTATATTTACGCTAAAATAAAGTACAAGAATGGGGTCTTCAATTTGGTTCGGACATTTTGATATATAATTTGTAGAGTCTTGGATTGCAGGGCCGATATGGAGATAGTTTTGGTTGGCATCGGCAGTGGGTCGTTTTCTTTTTTATATATATATTTTTTAATTTTTTAAACTTATTTTTGTAACTATTTTTTTTTAGCATATACATCCCCCATGAAGTTATGTAAGACCTTGGGGGTCATACACATTTGTCTTTTTTTTTTATTTCATACTTTTCCACTGTAGCTGGGTATCCATAGGAGCAGCATCTATAGGAGCCCCGATTACAGAAGAAAACGACCCCCTATAGTGACAGTAGTCACTAACAGAGCTGATCTGAGTCTGATAGAACCCTGCAGCTCTGTCTTGGCAGGGGACACCTGGCAGGCACTTCCACTCTCTCTATACAGTACATAGCACTCATTGAGTGCTATGTAGTCTGAAAGAGAGAAGGCAGAAGTGGTTAAAAAATGCTTCTGCCTTCTCCTCTGGGCCTTTGACTGTGACAAACAGCTGAGCCCTTGACCTGCTCATGCTTTAGTCCTGTGCTGTATATTTATCATCAGCTAGGATTAAAGCCCAGGACCAAGTGTTGTAAATTTACGGTAATTGGTCCTCATCGGGTTAAAACTAACATAATTTCTCTAGGAAATACACAATTTAAATATCTCTAGCACCCATATAGCACTGCAGAAACAAATCTCCCCCTCATTGAACTTGAACTTCATCCTGGATAATACTCTGACTGGGCGCGGCACTCTGAAAGCAGGAAATGAAAGGTCCAGAGAAAAGTTAAAATCCACTGTTTATTGAGAATGTATTGAAAGCCTAGAAAGCAATTGGCAGACCGCAAGTTCCCTAATCCAACGCATTTCGGGCTGTCCATTCCTTAGTTATGGCACAAATTACTGAATGATAATGCCTACTATGTAAAACAACAAGAAACCAATCGGATGTTGAACTTTGAAGCTCTGATGCTACCTGGTTAGGTTTTTGTCCAGTAGTTCAAAACAAAAGCAGCAGAATATTGTCCTGAAATTAAAAAAAACCCTCCTGCCTGCTCTATGGTGATGCCACTAAGAAACCACTGAGGGCAGTGAACTACTGCAGTGGTCACATGCTTTATAGCATATGATCACAGGCAGCCTGTAAGCAAACCAGCCATCGGAGCATCTGCGCTGCATCAGGCAGGCTGAGGAGGTGAGTGCTGTTTTATTTCCTTTTCTTTTAAATTCTAGGACATTTTCTGTTCTTTTTTTTAACTAGTGGACAACCCCTTAAAGGCCATACTCACACATGGCCTCATGGTAGGGGCAACCCTGAGGATGAGCAACAGATTTAAGTACGGTAGGTGATCAGAATGAACTGGTTACTTCATGTATATGAATGCAAATATTTTATGCAACATTCAGAAAAAGTTTGCATTTCTTAACTCACTAACAAAATACAAGCACATAGATGTAGATAATATAGCTTTTGATTTGCACTTTACATATTATCATGCACCCTAATGTTAAGCAAATAGTATGATTCCTGAATGAAAGATTGCCTGGACTAATAGTTCTATGACCTTAAATAACTTCTATCACTTGACAGAGCTCGGATGTTAGAGTATCCAACTATGTATAGAAGTTAATGACTGCATGCCTAGACTCATAGTTTGGCACACTATATGCTACTTAAACGGGATTATTCTATCAGGAAATACCAGTGGTTACCAATAGGGGTGGGCTGCTGGCTAAGAATACAAGCAATATTAGATGGAGCCCATTCAAATTATTGTATGACCATGTAATACATGTTCTAGCACAGCCGGCCATAGCAACGAGTGATCCTGAACATCATCCTCCCTATAGGATGTCCATAGGCCCTAATGATGCCTATGAACAAAGGAGAACACCTACTGTGCCCAATGCCAATCTGAAGGAAGTAGGTATCATTGGAGAGTACAATAATACATGTAATTGCTTTTGGCTGTAGATCGAACATGTTTCTACAATAAAAGCATCATACAAAACAAAAAAAGTAAAGATAGAAAAAGCCACATCCAAACAGTACAACATTACAAAAAATAAAAAAACGACGCCAAGGGGTGGCATACACACTGCATTGTCAGAGTAGGGTTAATTAAGGCACCCAAGCCCACTTGGCTAATCTTATACTCTGAAAGAGTACATGTGATGGCACATTTTGTCATGTATACTGTAAAGGTACGGTTACACGTAGCAAGCAATCGTTTGCCCAAGCAAATGATGACACAGTTTGCTCATTTCGCGTGCAAAGATAAATTGTATTATTTTTTTGGACAGGATTGTTTAGTTCTCTGTACCAGTGAATGAGAACGACTGAATGATGTGTTTAAACCAAACAATCACAGAAGAGTCAAGGGTGATTTTTATGCTTGAATAAAATGAACAATGAAAGATCGGTGAACAAACTATCATTCATCGTCCAATCATTGGCTGTGTTTACACTGAACAATTATTGTTCAATTTCAAATGATCTAGTGATTTTTTTTTGAACAATAATCGTTCTGTATAAAAGCACCTCAAGGCCGGCTTCACACGGGTGAATGAACGATGCTTTTTTGCGCACACATTGGCGTGTTTTACTGTACTTTTTGCACATGGCAAGCAAAGACGATTAAAATGTATAATCAAACTACTAACAATCACTTGTCAGTTAGCATGTGAGTCCTTTTGACGCTCCTGCCCTGGTGATGTTATCGCTCCACCCTTTGGTGATGTCATCGAAGGTCCTACAACATATATAAAAGACAGAGCCTGATTGACAGAAGAACAACACAGTAAGGGCTCTTAAAAAGAGGGGGACAAAAATAACACAATGAGAACGCAACCAAGCCGTTATTATCTCAGACACAACTCAGTGGTCCTGACAAAAGACACCGACCTACCTCCCCCTCAGAGATCCGATGGGCAGAAGGACCTGCATTGATGTCACTGCTGTAGGAGGAGCCACTGTGCAGTTTGGTAGAAAGTACTGTATACTGGATAAGCCGACAGCAGCTGCTACCAGGACCTGAGATGACGTCACAGTCATGGAATTACCTGTGTGGATGGAGTCAGGAATCACATGACCAGGGGCTCATCACTGTATCCAGGAGTCTGGATGGAAATCAGGATGAATGTGCATATAGCAGAGCTGTGTGGATGTGGATGTAACAAAACTGTGTGTCATGTGTGAATCAGGATGGATGTAGTAGAGCTGTATGTGTCATGTGTGTGATGTGTGTGAATCAGGATGTAGCGGAGCTGTGTGTATCATGTGCTGTATGTGTAATGTGTGGGGTCAGGATGGATGTAGCAGAGTTGTGTGCGTCATGTGCTGTGTGTGTAATGTGTGGGGTCATGATGGATGTAGTAGAGCTGTGTGTATGATGTGTGGTGATCATAATGGATGTACCACGTAGCAGAGCTGTGTGTGTGTGTGTGTGTGTGTGTGTGTGAATCAGGATGTAGTAGAGCTGTGTGTGTAATGTATGAGAATCAAGATGGATGTAGTAGAGCTGTGTGTGTAATGTGTGGGTATCATAATGGATGTACCATGTAGCAGAGCTGTGTGCGTACGAATCAGGGTTTATCAGGGCTGTGTGTGTCATTTGCTATGTGTGTGATGTGTGGAGTCAGGAAAGATGTAGTAGAGCTGTGTGTGTGATGTGTGTGAATCAGGATGTAGCAGAGCTGTGTGTGTAATGTGGCATTGTGTGTAATGTGTGGGAATCAAGATGGATGTAGTAGAACGGTGTGTGACATGTAGTAGAGCTGTGTGTGTAATGTGTTGTGTGTGTAATGTTTGGGAATCACGATGGATGTAGTAAAGCTGTGCATGTGATGTGTGGGGATCATAATGGATGTACCATGCAGCAGAGCTGTGTGTGTAATGTGCTGTGTGTGTAATGTATGGTAATCAGAATGGATGTAGTAGAGCTACGTGTGCGATGTGTGAGGACCAGTATCAGCTGGGAGATGTCTCAGCTATAGACCTACAAGGTTAAAGTCGCACCTTATGACCACACAGCATATGTTATTATTTTTAAAGAAAACAATCACCTTGACATTTATTCCAGTATTTTTAACATTAGATGGAGACCCTCTGGTCAGTGTATTATGGTTATTGTGGTCTTTTTACATTCACATTTCTGTATATAATATTTGTACAATAAGTGGGTAATTTGTTAGACCCCCCATATATTAGTGTGTTGGACCTCCTTTGGCCTTCAGAACTGCAGCAATTTGTCATGGCGCAAATTCTGCTAGGTGTTGAATTCTGCAAGAATATCGGCCCCTGCGGACAGGAAGTTTCTTGTGGTTGTCACAAATTAGTTGGTCAGAACATCTGAGAGGCAGGGGTCAGCAACTCATGCTGCTTATGCCAAATTCTGACCTTCCCATCAGCACAATGCAACAGAAATATAGATTAATCTGACCGTCCGCTGCTCAATGATCCAATTTTTGCGCACTTTTGCCCCTTGTCTTTTGCCTCTTTGTTTCTCTTAAACAGCAGTGACAGTCAAATTAGACTGCTGTTATAACTAATTTGTGCTAAATAATGATGAACTGTGTGCCTGGTCCCATTTGGCTGATATTTGCTTGACTGTGCACCGCCTGTTCGTCAAATTGTTCTTGACATCCTCCTGTGACCCCTTTTGTTGACGAGTGGTTTACATTCACAGAATCCATTTACACTAGATGTTTTGTCTTCAATTACACAATTCTCAGTCTATTCTCAACACTGGTGCACAAGAAAACCCCACAAGGCTGCACGTTTTGAAATACTGTCCCTGGGTCATCTAGCACCGATGATCAGGCCTCGTTCCAAGACACTCAAATTGCTTGATTTTCCCATCTCATGTGGATTCACACAAGCTAATCCACAAGAAAAATCATTGTATTGATACTTTGGTGCACTCCAGTTTTATGTATGTCATTTCCATAGTCAGAGAGGCCTGTTGTGTAAGGGCAGGTGTCTCTAATAAATTGGTTATTTGGTGTACAAAGATCACATTACAATGCCAGAACCTGACAATTATACAGAGATGATCGGTGCTACACGGACCTGCTTATTTACAGACTACTATTAAAGGAAGCCTCCTGTACCAACTACTGGTTTACAAACATTTAGTGTTCCCTCTCCATTTAAAAGAGGTTCTGCAGCAGCTGCATTATTATATAGTAATGTGTTTCAGATACTACAGAACAAAAGTACATACAGCATTTCTTAACATGAATTTCATGGCATGCTATCTCGTTAACGTAGTGCGTCCGTGTTATTTGCGTGGCCCAATAGTCATTGGCTGTGAATGGCTATGCAAATAGCGTAAAGCTTTGAAAGATTGTTTGGCATGTTATATGAAGAGATCTAGCTTGCCAAACTTCAGTTTGGTGAACGCTTTATCTGTAATGCATAATACATATGGATTCATATCAAGAAATAGACAAGAATCTTCCCTTTCTCTTAAAAAAGAAGTTCTGCAGCACCTTAGGTTTATATGATAAGTTATAATACACCCAGATAAATGATGATGATGAGGGTATATATACAATTGCAGCACATTGTGCGGCTGCTATGAGAGAGAGCCTTCGGAAAAAGAAGGCCCACACCTGGTTGGTCAAATCATTTCTGTAGAGCTTGTGCAGAACCCTCGCGTCCAACTGCATTGTTAGCCCACAAGGGGTGGAGAACTGGCCCTGGGTGCTTTTGTCCTCAGTGATTAAAAAGTTGTCAGCAAAGATTAAAATGATCATGCTGTTATATTATGGCACCTTGGAGCTCCTTGACCTGTAGCTTCTTGCTCTTATATGATCACAGAACTCTTCAGTGATTGCTATTACACTGTATTTCTATAATTTACAGTAATAGCTATCCACTGATATTATAAATACTGATATGAATTATTAATTCAGGTATCAGGTGTGGAGGAGCCCCACATGCAAACACATGACTGGTGCTCTGACTTTATGTTTTGTTGTACTGTATTTCTATGTTCTGTTCTTTACAGATGGAGATTTGGTGGCAAGCCGTATACTTTTATTATATGTATCGTGCCAGTTGCAATATCTGTTATAACAGAACAAATGTTAGGTGGCCGTGGCTCTCAGGGGTCAGGTAGTTTGACTATGCACTGTTCAATCTGGCACTGAGGAGTAAAGGCCTCAGATGCTATGCATGGTGGTTAACCTCAGAAAGCATGAGAATACAAAAAGTGTGGATGTTCTGCATGGGCCTATATTAGGGGGTAGTTTTCTTGCAAAGATAGGTCGGAGTGGGAGAGCAGTGACATTTAATTGTGACATGCAAACCCATGAGGGTTAGCTATTGTCAGAGCTGCTGTTGCATGTATGCCCTTTGCTATGTGCACCCATCCCTCAAGAAGCTGTTTGGGCAGAGTGATCCAGTGGTTGTGTCCAGAAAAGACATTGAAGTGTTCCACCCAACTGCTTGAATTTTCGATGGAGGTTCCGACCTTACTGTGTTTGAAAGTGCCTGGGACTAGTCAGTCGAGACTGTGGCCAGAGCTATGGGCAATGATTCTGCAACAGTTGGGTTGCTAGAGAGGCCACTGACAAAGCACCAATTTGCAAGCTTAAGGGCTTGTTTATATGAGCATCAGAAGCTCAGTTTGGAACCTCCATTGCTGATTTCTGCTAGAAATCGCATGACAAGCTGCGATATTTCGTCCTGTAAATTCCAGCAAAATTCCAGACTGTTGGCTGTAAGTCGAATGGACACCATTATAGTCAATGGCAGTCCGTTTTGCGCTGCTCTTTTCCATCATAACCATTTTGCCAGATAGGGCAGCTTCCCTACTGCCTGAATGAAGCAGGAAAATGGAACCCCCGAATACTGATGTGAACGAGCCCTGCTTGAGGTTGCCTTGAGCACTGCTACTCCCAGTTTTAACACAAGGGAATGTTGCTATCCTGTAAGAAAACACCATTATCCAATGCTTTTAGTATTGCTAGTGGGAGAATGGCTATCCCTTAGTGGGCGTATTAGGCAATTATTCTCCTTTCCAGGCCATGTTTCACCTCTTTTGCCTTATTTGCATCTATCCAGAAGGTTCCACCATTGGCTTACGTACATTAAAGCTATGGCAAGAATGTACTAAACTTTTGCCAAGTTGTATTAGTCTACAAATCCTTCAGTATGTGTAATACTTAGGATAACAGATCAGAGACATTGACTCATAATGAGTAGAAAGGGCTTTCCCCATACCACAGGATTACTGTCAGCAACCACCTTGTCTTTATCATCATTCTCTTGTCCCCCGAGAGCTACACAGCTTGATGATTTTCCCAGCTCTGAGCTTACAAACTGCATGATTCATCAAAGCCAGCAAACGTCATCTTCATAATGGATGGACAGAAGTGTCAGAGATGTATCATAGCTTGTCACTGCACAATGCATCAAATTTACCTATGCTCTGCTTCTCACTCCATCATGTACTAGCAGCCTTGTCTGAAAATACAATATGTATAAAATGGATATGTTTATGCTGTTTTTTGGTGCATGAACAACTAATAAAATACTAATTTGTGCTTCTGGAAAGAATTATAAAAATGATTAATTTATGCTGCAACTTACACTTGGCGCCAGACACTTTGTAGCACATTGCAATTATTAGAACAGAGCATGGTAATATGGTCAGGATGGTAAAATATCATGTGAGTACAGATGTAGTAATTGTCACCTTGTCAGACGGCAAGCTATGCAATTAGATTTATGATTGCAAAGAGAACTGTAAGAAGATTTATTAATAAAAATCCAGAATTCCACAGTGATATAATATTGATATATAGCAAACTGCAGTTGCGGAAAGTGTGTGTGTGTGGGGGGGGGGGGCTGTCAGGGCACATGCTAGATGCCAGCGTAAATACGCTCATTGTCAGTAATATTGTCCCTCTAAAACTTTCTCTGTGTGATTGTTACGTTGATATAAGAAAGTGATTACAATATCAGAGCAAAAGAATAATTTTTCTCTGGAGAACTGACCCTGTTGTACCGCCTGTAGCTTGGATACAACATGTGATGCGGGTGGACATGGAGGCTCTAGTACGCTGTTGTACTGCCTCTAGCTTGGATACAAGATGTGATTACGGGCGGGCAGGGAGACTCTAGTACCCTGTTGTACCGCCTCTAGCTTGGGTACAAGATGTGATACGGGTGGGCATGGAAGCCCTAGTACCCTGTTGTACTGCCTCCTGCTTGGATACAAGATGTGATACGGGTGGGCATGGAGGCTCTAGTACCTTGTTGTACCCCCTCTAGCTTTAATACAAGATGTGATACGGGGGGGGGGGGGGGGGGGGCATGGAGGCTCTAGTACTCTGTTGTACCGCCTCCAGCTTGGATTCAAGATGTGATATGGGCTGGCAAGGATGCTCTAGTACCCTTTTGTACCACCTCTAGTTTGGATAAAAGATGAGATACGGATGGGTATGGAGGCTCTAGTACCTTGTTGTACTGCCTATAGCTTTAATACAAGATGTGATATGGGTGGACATGGAGGCATACAGGCTTGTATGGTATCCTGTGGCATATTGCTCCACATTTGCTGTCACTGGGCCTCTAGATCATGCAAACCCATATGCTGTCGAAGTTGGCATCCCAGATGGTCCCATACATGTTTTATCGGAAATAAATCTTCTTACCGGGCAGCCACGGAAGTGTGACAATGTTTTAGGGACATTCCTATGACCCCTTTCTGTGTGGGGCTGAGCATTATCCTGCTGCCTCTTGGAAGCCGCCATGAGAGGAACACATGTGGCTGCAAGATGTCCTTAACATATTGCTGAGCTGTCAATGTCCTTTGTACCACTACTAGGGGTGACCAACTGTTCTATGCAATGACCCACAAGACCATAACACAAGTAGTAGGGGAAGGATTGAGGCACTCACCCCAGGGTCACCAGAGATTAACATGGCGGTCGTCAGTGCCCAAACTAAACCTGGAGTAGCTGCTGAAGACAACCTGATTTCACTACAAAGCAAACCAGTTTCGTCATTCACGACACCACTGCAAACAGAGACAATGGTGAGTGTCAAGGGCAGTACATGTCATAGGCGCCGTGAAACCAAATGTTCTTCAGCCAAGATGGAAATGGAAAAAGTGAATAGTAGAGCATTTGAATAATATTAGAAAAACAAAAAAAAAGGATTATATGGTGAGGTCCACAGTACTAAATATTAGTACTAGAGGAAGTTAGACGTAGCTGGCCGGGGGGGTTGAGGTTGTGGGGGAGGATTTCATAAAGAAAAGGTATTCCCGTAGAGATGTCAGTGGTCAGCTCTACATCTTCTCCTTCACACAAAGAGATGGACTGCTGACCAGTGAACATTTTGATGCTTGCATAAATGCACAGAACAATTGTCAAACAAGCATTTGCTTGTTCATCAGCTGATCTTTGACACATTTCTTAGAGGTGATGATTAACTTCAGAAATAAGCATTTGGGCCCAGTCATCAGCCCCGCAAATGGGACTTTATTCTGAAATGCTCTGACTATGGCATCAAGTTTATCCCAGGCCAGGCAATAAACCCAAGATAACAATATACTTGATACCCAGAGATAAGCACAGCATTTGTGTCAAATTCTGGGCACCCAACTTTAAAAAAAGACATAGATAAACTGGAGCAAGTTCAGAGAAGAGTTACCAAGAGGGTGAGCGGTCTGCAAATCATGTCCTATGAGGAACGGTTAAAGGATCTGGGAATGTTTAGCTTGCAAAAAGAAGGCTGAGAGGAGACTTAATAGCGGTCTACAAATATCTGAAGGGCTGTCACAGTGCAGAGGGATCAGCCCTATTCTCATTTGCACAAGGAAAGACTAGAAGCAGTGGGATGAAACTGAAAGGGAGGAGACACATTAGATATTAGAAAAAACATTCTGACAGTGAGGGTGATCAATGAGTGGAACAGGTTGCCACGGGAGGTGGTGAGTTCTCCTTCAATAAGAAGTGTTCAAACAAAGGCTGGACAAATATCTGTCTGGGATGATTTAGTGAATCCCGCATTGAGCAGGGGGTTGGACCCAATGACCCTGGAGGTCCCTTCCAACTCTACCTTTCTATGAGTCATTTCACCTTTTATAGTATTTTTTTTAATATTGCTTTTATACAGGATTTAAGAAATAAAATTGCAACCTGTTGGAATTGCAATCTTAACCGCCTACAATCTTTCAGATCAGAAGGTGTAAGTTGAAATACATGACAGGGCACAAGTAAAATTCACTGATCTCTTTGGGTTCAAGCTATAGAGTAAAGCATATGTCAATACTGCTATATACTAGAACAAAAATCTAAATAGGAGCCATATTTGTACTTAAATAGCTTTCTTAAATGTAATTATGTTATTCATGTTGGTACAAGATTTAACAGAAGTTAATCCTGTAGGAGATTTAATAAGGAAACACGTGGCCTAAAGCCTACATACCTTTGCAACGAGGCCCGACCAGAAATAGAGTCACGCAAGGTGAGACTGCTACATTGTTGAAACATTGAGAAACTGAATTTCCTATTAAGCTCAAACACTTAAAAGGAAATACAGGTAATTATAATATAGTAAAATCTGCCAGTAACAGTGCACGGGGACTTAATGATCCTAATGAACAGATCAATGTCTCAAGCCAAGTCAATTATAAAATAAATAAAAGAGATTTATAGTAGTATAAAAATGTAAGAGCGTAAAATGATGAAAAAAAATAAGCTAAATATTTACAAGATACTTCGCTTGCCTGGAAAAGCAGATGGGTGTGAAGGATAGGAAGATAAGATGCCAAAAAACTACTGCACCACACGGTGCCAGCTGACAAGGACTGCCTGGTGAGTGTCTCCTTGATGTCTTCTAGTTGCCTTACAGAAAAGATAATCACGTATTTCCGTAATATTAATTCCTCCAATCAAAATCTAAATTTTCCTTCTAATACCTACACCTTATTACCCCTGAGATTGCTTACATTTGCACAGGTTCTCATAGAAATCTACGGGAGGTGTGCAAACGTGCACTTAATATGCACGCAAATGCGCAGTTCAGTAGGAAAAAGAACACATTGCAAACTCATTAGGCTGAAGTGAATAGTCTTTAAATTTACTGCAGGGTTGTGTCCCGTGTCCATGTGAACTGGCCCTGCAGCACAAAAAGTACAGTAGCATGCACTGTCATGAACTAGCCCAAAGATAATGGAAAAGGAGTAGAAGGGAAAACAAACACCAGACCCTGGTTGACAAAATATACCACCATAATTACTGGCCATTGTGACTTTTGCAAATGGGCCTGATCTTTTTTATGTATGCCACGGGACCTCTGTATTGACTCTTGATATAATATTTGTATACATAGTTATTAGGTCGCTCCTCAGCCGTGATACCTATTACAGAATACATAGTTATTGCCAGACTTGAGAAGGCAACAGTAAAGGGAAGGGGTAAACAATCAGTGAGAGGGCTTACACGACTGTAATCATGAATAAGATAAGTTAAAAGCGACATTTGGACATATGTTATTTGGCATTTATGTGTTAGCTTTGTTTCTCTTGGTATTTTAACCATGGCGACCATAATTTCAAACTCCAGGATAACATCTTAACATCTATTCAAACAATTTACCCTCAATAGAGGATAAACCAACAGGTTGATGATTTTCTAGCACATTTTTTCTTACCTTTACTTTTTGAATTTTGACACCACATTTCCTTTGCGCCAGTCTCATGTAACAGACTCAGTCATTACATATTAGAAATCATTGTATTTAATTCATTTGGACCTGGTGACCTGTCTAGTTTAACCTTTTTGCTCAGCTCCATACCTCTCCCTAGTTCGATTCGTGAACTTTAACGGAGAGTTTATGTAGTTGCCCGGTACAATGGGGTTCCTCCTCAAAAGTGTGAAGCCTCAGTGCTATTTTGTCAGTGTTCTTCGTGTTGTGATTGAGGTGTATTGCCTATCTGCAGCACTGAAAGGGTTAACTGTCTGGTATGTGAGCTGACTGTCTGGAAAATATATCTGTTTGTCATGTGACTTGGTATGATGTATTTGATTGCAAGGTGTGTAAGAGGGAATTCGGCTCTGGGCTTTCAAGAAGAGAGTGTGTACTGGGGAGATGCGCAAGAGGACCACACAGGCACCTTCAGCCTGTGTGGCCCAGAATGGAAAAGGCTGAAAGAAATACACCGCCTGCCCTGGGTCTGCTGTACCCAGGCAGCGTACCTTTTTTTACCAAATGTGAATGTTGACTGGTAGAGTGTTGGAGAGAAAAGAGTGTGTTGCCTGGATAGGGACCTACAGATAACAAGACTGTGATTTCTCCTTTCCACCCGTGAGTCCTCCCTGTCACACCACTCTGACATTTTTGCACTGTTGTCCTGCTGGTGTGTATTTGAAGTTGTACTCAAGTTACCTCAAATAAAGCAACAAGTCGCCCATCCATTTCCAGAGGCTGTGTCTTAAGAGAATTCTGTGTGTGTGTAGATTTACTCCGACAACTAGGAATTCCCCCACGGAGGCAGCGCAAGGGTGAGTTTATTCCAGCATCCAGGAATTCCCCCACGGCAGAAAAATAACGGTGGCGTCGTGCATGACACAAAACAGGACTAAGGTAATCCAATATTGGGTTCCCGGTTTATTTACCTGTCCTCGGCCCTTGGACGTGTCACCGGTTCCCCTCTGGGTGGGAGACGGTAGAGTCACCGTGACAAGGCCCCAAACTCTACCCTGCTGTCTCCTAGGCCGTGTTCCACTCCTCAGGCGCTACATTTACTTTATTACTCAAATCACACATGGAATATTGTATACAGTTTTGAGCATCGGAACTCAAGAAGGACATATCAGAACTTGAGTCGGTTCAAAGGTGAGCAAGTAAAGAAATAAATGGAATGGTCGGACTACAATACCCAGAGTCGTTATCAAAATTAGGGTTATTTAGTTTGGATAAAAGATGTCTAAGGTGTGACCTAATAACTATGTATAGATATATTAGGGGACAATACAGAGATCTCTCCCATCAGATATTTATACCTAGGACAGTGACCGTAACAAGAGGGCATCCTCTATGTCTAGAAGAAAGAAGGTTTCTACACCAACATAGAAGAGGGTTGTTTACGGTAAGAGCAGTGAGACTATGGAACTCTCTGCCTCAGGACGGGGTAATGGTGGACTCGATAAAAGATTACAAGAGGGGCCCGGACACCTTTCTTGAGTGTACTAACATTACATGTTCTAGTCACTGATTACTTCAGAAGGGTCAGTCATGCAAGGATTATTCTAATTGCCAGATTGGAGTCAGGAAGGATTTTGTTTCTCTTAAGTTCAGAAAATTAGCTTTCACTTAGCTTTCACCTCATTGCAGTTTTTTGCCTTCCTCTGGATCAGCATTGGGGGTAAATAGGTTGAAAAGAATGGACATGTGCCATTTTTTGTCCAAACATACTATGTTACATTTAACCTGACATTTTCTTTTCTTTTAAGGTTACAGTGCAGAAGAAAAAGGTTAACAAGTTTGTTTTCACAATTCTCAAAGGAAAATCTCCAGCTTTTATTCGAGACCTGGGGATACATCTTGGCGTTTCGTACAGGGGATCTATACCAATGTGGTAGAAGTTTATATGTGTGGTGCAGAGTGTTAAGGCAGCAGAAATGCAGTCCCAAGCTGTCGCTCACAACCTGAAGGTTGCAAGTTCAATCCCCGCATGGTTCAGGTAGCCGGCTCAGGGTTGACTCATCCTTCTGAGGTCAGTAGAATGAGTACCCAGCTTGATAGGGGTAATAAAATAAAATTACCTGAAAGCACTGCAGAATAAGTTGGCACTATAGAAACAACAAGATTTATTTATAGTGGAGTTCTTGAATTTTGCAAGAGGTTGAGATCTAATGTGTTAAGATGAAATACTTATCCCAGGACTCCTCTGAGAAAGAACATTCCAATTCCCCCTCCCAGCTCCCCCTGAAGGACAATATGTCATCTTGTATCCCCTCAGCAAGCAAGATACAATAAATCAGAGAGATTCCAGCTGTTTGTTTTGTATGTGATATACATAGCTTTTTGAATTTGGATAGTGGAACTAGTAGATTTGACATGGGGCTACAGGAGTGTATGTAGTGTCAAATTTGCAGGTATTGATACCATGCCCTGGATAGCGGACCTACCCTCTCCTAGCAGCTCCCACAAAGGGTGCATGCCAGAGCTGGATATTAAATCTTATACATGTGGAAAGGGAGTTTCCAATCTAGCCAGCAATGAAGATCCATCAGAGAAGGTCAAGATATCAGAATTGCCCACAAGGGCCTATCCTTAAAATCAGCCTCAGACGTATCGTGAAACCATACTATCTTTCAAGCAACCGACCCAGGAAAGGCAAGACCTCAAGAACTTATCGGCTCCTTGAGGTAGCCAAAAGATACCCTGAGCTCTTAAGGGGGCCGAGTTCCTTTCCATCACCTCCCACAATTTGGAAGGGCAATTATGAAAAATATCTAATAAGCATTTGAATATAGATGCTTTATGATATAGAAAAAAATTTTCAACAAATTTGGCGAAACAAGCTATTGTATATAAAAACAGGTCAAAGACCAACACTATTGATGGCATAATGATTGCTAATGTAAGTTCACATTCACGTTGATATATCCTGAGGGTGTCAGTGTTCTCTTTGATGTTTTAGCCATGTGGTTTGCCATTGCTCTATAAGAGCTGTGATTAGCAGGGAAGGAGCTGGCTAGTTGGATAATGCAATCACTGGCAAAATTGAGAAATTTAGGAAGATCACCCAAGGATCGAAATATGGCAGTTTTACTGTCTTTCTTAGCTGTGAGTTAAAACGGATATTCCTAGTGGTAAGAGATGTCTTTCTCCTTCAGGGCATCCAGTATGGGTTTTAGGGCTCAGTGTAATTGGAGGGTACGCCTAGCTAGGTCTAACAGGAATATGATCGGAGAGAAGTGGTATAACAGCCTGTTGTTTTTGCGGGCACATTTGAGGATGGTTTCCTTGTGCCTATAAAAGTGAATGTGGCATATGATATCCCCTGGGTGTTTTGGGTCAGATATTTTAGAACCCAGGGCCCTGTGAATGCGGTCAATCTCAATGGGTTTGTCTGCAGTGAGTTAGAGAGTCAAAAATGTTTTGGTCCAGGTTTCCAGCTGGGTATTTACAACCTCCTCGGGGAATGCCTCGTATGCAGAGGCTATTTTTCTGGTTTATATTCTCCACATCATCTGTATGGGTCAATTTGGGTTGATTATGCCTATATAACCTTGCTGTGGGCCTCCTGTTTGGTGGAAGTCTGTTCCTGGGACCCCTCAAACACGTTTAATCTATGTTCCACTTGCTGAACTTCCTTCTGAATGAGTATGTACGCTTGTTTGTGTGAAGTTTCAAAGCGCTGAAAAAGTGAATCCAGTTCACATTTAGTGGGCATAGTCTTAATATGTGCCTTCCAATCTCACTCGCTGTCATTTAGCCGAGAACCTGGTGATGTCAGATCTATCATATGTGCTGCCATAGTACTGTAGCAGTACTGTAGCTTCAGGAGGATTCCCAGAAAGGAGAACTATGGGGCTCAGCAGGGAAGGTGTGTGACATGTTGGTGTAATGGCTGTGGGAGATAGCTCCCCCTTTACTCATGTGTTGGCTGCCAATATGAACTAGAGTCCCAGACTGGAGAATATTGACAGTATTCCCCAATGCTACATTTTGTGGGGAGCCACAGAAGGCATCCGATGCTGCTATTTTAGATATAGACTCTGGTGTATATGATTAGTAAGCCAGCATCCCCACTGTGAGGGGAATCCTTCTTTCCTTTCCTGTGTAGGCAGTCCCCGCTATCTGGACACTCAAGTAGCATGATCCTGCATCTCTCCCCACTGCCAGGCCATGCGAGGAGGCAGAACTCTCGCTCATTGGCGTCATATTGAAAGCCACCCCCCTGGAGAACAGAGTTCAAAGAAAACACTCAATGTGCTTGGAGTCCCCCTCAGGCACCATCGGGGCCTCACTACTCCTCTTCTGTGTCTCATCGTGGGTCGGGAGAGACCTGTGATCCTGTTGCCTGGTGTCGCTCTACACGCTGGGTATAGCGGGAGCTCACGGAAGTCACGGCTCACTCCACAATTCACAAACCACGCCCCCTCCCACCTTGAAAAACATCTTAGAGTTAACTTTACTCTGTTTGGCAATGAGTCTGCCTCTAGCTTTGCTGGTTTTATTTGTTTTTACATATTGTAATTTACATGATTTATATTTGTAGCTTTTATAGCTTTTTAGTGCTTCTTCACAGCCTTCCTCTTTTAGTAATACAGATGCTTTCTTGTCATTATTTATTATCCCTTTTATGTTTTTTATTGAACCATGCTGGTTTTCTCTTGCTTCTAACCCTTTTATCCCCATAAGGTCCTGTATATATCTCTTATAAAGAAAATGTAATATGCTTTTAAAAATATCTATTTAGCGTCTATTGTAAGAACAGTTTTCCCCGTCAATGAGATTAAAGGGCATCTCTAAGCTTATCGATCTTGTGTGCCTCCTGTTATTAAACATCCACTAAAACGTCTATCTTGAGTGATACAATATTATGTTATAATTAGGGATGACCGAGTATACTCGCTAAGGCACTACTCGCTCGAGTAATGTGCCTTAGCTGAGTATCTCCCTGCTCGTCCCTAAAGATTCGGGGGCCGCTGCAGCTGACAGGTGAGTTGCGGCGGGGAGCAGGGGAGAGCGGGCGGGAGAGAGAGATCTCCCCTCTGTTCCTCCCTGCTCTCCCCCGCAGCTCCCCGCCCCGCACCGCCCCCGAATCTTCAGGGACGAGCAGGGAGATACTCGGCTAAAGCACATTACTCGAGCGAGTAGTGCCTTAGCGAGTATACTCGCTCATCCCTAGTTATAATCATTAATAACTTCAGAAAGGTTGTTGATCTAGGGATTATTCCGATCACCAAATTGGAGTCAGGAAGGAATTCGTTCCCCTAAATGGGGAAAATTGCTTCTACCTCATTGTTTTTTTTTACTTCCTCTGGATCAACATTTGGGGGTGGGGTGGGGGGGAATAGGCTGAACTTAATGGACATATATCTTTTTTCAGTCTTACATACTATGTAACTATGTAAAAAACAAAGCGAAAATTTGTTATATGATCGTCAAAACATCTTAGGTGCCCCCAACCTCCCCCTTTGTTATATTTTTAGGTCTATTGGTTGAGTTGTAATACCACAAACAACCTGTAAACTTGTTTTCTAAGACTGCACAACCTCCTTAACGCAAATCATATGGTCTAAAGTTGACATACTTGTTGCCAAAGTATGTTGTGATAAACTAAAATTAAACATTCATGATCTGATCCAGCTGTTCAGTTAGCAGCTAAATTATAATATAAATATTTGATTTAATTATACATAAAATGTATTTGGATAAAGGTCAAACATAAAAATGACACTATTTTCTAAATGTGTAGATGAGGCACATGGTTCAATGTAATATGTAATCTCTGTTACATTGTATGGGATTACCAATGATCAAGAAACACTTTTATTCCTGGGACTAAACAGTTAAACTTTCTCTTCAATGAGATTTGAAATGGTGAAGAAATTGTACACAAAACAAGACAAAATTGCAAAACATTTGTATAATAAATTCTCTTTATTTGCTAAAATCTGAATACTCCTTGAATGTGAAGATATTAGCTAATATTTGTCTTGCTGGATTTGTCAGAGAAGAAATAACACTGCTGTCGCACAGTTGGTCTTTTTCCTGTTCTAATCTCCAACTATTAATTGAGTGGCCAATGATTGACTGATCACATATAAGTTGTGCCCAGGGCAAATGTTGTTTACATTTTGCACCGTTGCTAATGAGCATTTTTAGTGCATATCCAAACCGCCTGTAGTTGTCCTATTTACACAGGATGCATCACCTCTCCACATTACAAAGGTCCTGCTGCTGAAAGTCATATCTTCGGCCTTGAATGAAACTTTATCACCTAGTCTTTGGCTTGAGGTACTCTCTGTATATGTCACTCGCAGTATAGACTGTAATACTACCTGCAGCAGGAAATGCCATCAGTTCTTGCTGGTGGTGCTAACAGGTCCTGTGCTTTGCAACTTGGAAGGGCTATCAGTGAGGGCAGCTGATGGCTTCTGCTGCCAGTGCAGGTGTAGCAGCCGCCATCACAATCATACTTCCATGTTATGGTGATAATGCAGTATGCCTGCCATGCAAAGTGAATTGCAACAGCCATGAGGTATTATTTTATCTTGTCACCACCAGGAAGTAGGGGTGGAGACAAGATTGTGGCTGCTTGACAGGTCCGTGACGCCCCCTCGTAGTGATTGTGTGCATGGCATGCTCCCCTCCCTGAGCCTCACAGGTCCTGGCACTGAGGGTTCCTGTAGTAAGTGTTCCAATGCCATCTCCCCTGCCGCTCGGAGTGTTGCCAGTGCCGCCCTGCCACCAGCGCTGCTGTCAATGTGGCCACCAATCTCCCCTTACCATGTCTCCTTAGCAGCGCCACTGTGAGTGACCCCAGGGCCTGTACAGTGCCACCTGCGGTCCCCTTTACCAGGCCTCATGCCCCGCTGTTAGTTGATCGACTGCTGATACTGTGGGGGAGAAACTTGTGCCCCACTGCCGGCTGTCAGGCTCCTCATGCTGTGCGGGAGAAGGCAGCCGACAGATGCATTCCTCTGCTGATGGGAGCGCAGCAGAGTGATGCAGGCCTGCCTGATGCAGTGGGGTAAGAAGGTTGCGGACAGACCAGCTGGTCCACCTGAGTGCCGCTGGACCACCTGATGCAGTGGGGGAGAAAAGGCTGTGGACAGAGCCAGCACTCAATGTGTGAGCTGATGAGCGCTGGTGGGGCAGCTCATGCAGTGCTGCAGAAGCGACTGAAGCATCAGTGGGGCGAACCGCAGGATGCTGGGCGAGTCACCGGGACTATTGCAGGCGAGGACAGAGCTCACAGCCACCACAGCGGGTACAAATCAATGGGCGCACGCTGTGCTGACGGAGCCCAGGGACAGCTGCAGCCTCTTAAATGCTTTTTGCCTGCCATGGAGGGTTAGGTTAGGGGTTAGTTTTCCTATTAGGCTTAGTTGTATAGCTGTAAAGGCCTTTACATTCACAGCTAATAATGTACGCTTATCCAGAGAACTAAGCCTGAACAATAACCCTCCAGGGCAGCCAAAATGTAGTACAGTGGCTGCAGCTATAGGACCTTACAAAAGTCACCCTTTTAGGAGCTAGGGGTGTGACAGGGGCATTCCTGCATCCAAGCCCTGTCAAACCCCTAGCTTCCTGGTGGTGACAAGAAATAATAATACCCAGCCATGATATACAAACTAGTTATTAGAATTATTTATAGCGCCAGTGTTTCGGGTGGTGCAATGCGCCGCTTATTAGTATAATAATATATAGTGAAAGGGATTGTTCCAACACTGGGCAATGGTTGACGATTAGATGAAGGCTGGACTGCTGTTGGCGGCATTAGCACTTGAGACGACATGATATCACGTTCAGGAGATGTGAATCTAGTGCTGAAAGACTATGCTTCAGTGTTGTTGGTCAATATGCACCGCCAGCTATGTATGTGGACATTTGTGATGTGTCACAGGTGTGCAGCTGTGTCACAACCAGCTACAAACTGCCAGACTGAATACTGCTGTATAGAGATGAGCGAGTATACTCGCTAAGGCACATTACTCGAGCGAGTAGTGCCTTAGCCGAGTATCTCCCCGCTCATCTCTAAAGATTCAGGGGCCGGCAGGGGGCGGGGTAGAGCGGGGAGGAACGGAGGGGAGGTCTCTCTCTCCCTCTTCCCCCCCCCCCCCCCCGCTCCCCGCCACAAATCACCTAATCACCTGTCACCCGCGCCAGTCCCCGAATCTTTAGAGACGAGTGGGGAGATACTCGGCTAAGGCACTACTCGCTCGAGTAATGTGCCTTAGCGACAAAAGAAAAAGAAGAAAAGTCCTCAGCGCTCAAGTGTATGGATACAGTATGGCAAATGAAATGGTGGAGATAAGAATAAAATAGAGTGAACTTACTTCCCGGAGGCGTCCTTGATATAGACGCCCCCAATCTCAGTAGGCGTAACAGATTACCGTTGGCTGCAGCAAACGTAGTTCCAAGTATTTAAGTGCCTGTATCAACCTTGGTACAACTCTTATCAACTTGAACAAGGGGTCCACATCTTCCTCTTCATTGTCAAATCCGAATGATGTCTTGGGATATCTGAATAAGTGAGCGCCGCCTACTCAACTTTCTGAATGTGCCTTAGCGAGTATACTCGCTCATCTCTACTGCTGTATCCATAGCAACTGAGGCCACAAGGGTTTGTGAAACCCTCATTCACCTCAGAAACCATGTGACTGATCACATGATGGTGACATCATCACAGATCCTGTCAGCACATGAGCTATAAATGTGTAAATTTGTAAGGTGTCATTTATTGTAGTCTCCACACAGGTGTGCAGCTGTCTCCCAACCAGCTACAAACTTTCAGAGTGAGTACTGTAATAACCCTAGCAACTGGGGCCACAGGCATTTGCGGGGAATGTAGTTGCCCATAATCCCTTATTCAGTGTGCAATGGTAAAGGACCTGTGATGACATCATCCTTATGTGATCAGGGGGTGGAGCAAGAGCCGGTAAATGATTACATGATGGTGACATCATCACAGGTGCTGTCAGCACACAGCTGCTGTCAGGCTCTGCATGTAACTCACACAGCACACACAGACTCATGAACAAGTGGTTGTTAGTACTTTGATAGAGTAGAGATCACTGGATGACCACGCTATTAATGTAGCTTACCGGTGATCCTGGTTGGTGTTGCAATATCTGTATAATTTCTAAAATTACTTAGTTTTACTTTTTAGATGCATTGGTAAAAAATGGTTTCCAAGATGGACAAACTATATTTTTTCTTTTCTGGTGGTTGTAAAAGGGGTGGTGGGCACCAAAATAATCTGAATAAAACAGGCTGACAGTTAACGAAAGGTCCACCCTAAGTATATCTATACACACGTATTCTTGCTAGATAGAATACAGCAGAGTGGCAGAGCTCCATAGGAACTGGAGGTTTGAGTAAATTGCTCTTGAGCCTTAGAACCTGAGAAGTAGCTGATGAGATAGTAGAAGTGGCTGCTTGGGTCACCTTAAAGGGGTTGTCCCGCGAAACAAAGTTGGGGTATACACTTCTGTATGGCCATATTAATGCACTTTGTAATGTACATTGTGCATTAATTATGAGCCAAACAGAAGTTATTCACTTACCTGTTCCATTGCTAGCGTCCCCGTCTCCATGGTGCCGTCTAATTTTCAGCATCTAATCGCCCGATTAGACGCGCTTGCGCAGTCCGGTCTTCTCCGTGTTGAATGGGGCTGCTCGTGCTGGAGAGCTGCTCCTCGTAGCTCCGCCCCGTCACGTGTGCCGATTCCAGCCAATCAGGAGGCTGGAATCGGCAATGGACCGCACAGAAGACCTGCGGTCCACCGAGGGTGAAGATCCCGGCGGCCATCTTCGCAAGGTAAGTAAGAAGTCACCGGAGCGCGGGGATTCGGGTAAGTACTATCCGTTTTTTTTTTTCAACACATGCATTGGGTTTGTCTCGCGCCGAACGGGGGGGCTATTGAAAAAAAAAAAAAAACGTTTTGGCGCGGGACAACCCCTTTAAGGAAAATACAACCTTAAGCCAATAAAGAGTGTGCCAGAAAAATGACAAGTCTATGGAGATAGAGGTAGGTTGACACAGTGGATCCACATCCACAGTCCTTACAGTACACTGCAGCGATGAATAATGCTGACTCCAACCACGGAGGTCTTTCTGAATTATTCCAGGAGATGATGCGTCAATGAGAAAGGCAAGAGCAAATCTTGGCGTATCCTCACAATGCGAGTGCCCGTCATTCAGATATTTCCCCCGCCTTAGTGGTACCGCAGTCCCCCACTGTTGCAGCAACTGCTGCATCGCCTCCACTGGTAGCCGCCATTTCTGGTTCTGGACCTCGCCTTGTGGCACCACCTCGCTATGGTGGGGATTCCAGACAATGTCACGGTTTTGTCAATTAATGTACCTTGCACTTTGAGCTTTTGTCACATTTTTTCCCTTCAGACTGCACCAAAATCACATTTATAGTGTCTCACCATACAGGTCAGGCTTTGGCGTGGGTCAATCCCCTCTGGGAACGTAATGATCCACTGGTAAACAACCTTGGTCTGTTCATTGAGTCTTTTCAAAAGGTGTTTGACGAGCCCAGTCGTTCATCCTCGGCTGCATCCTCGCTGTTGCGTCTCCGTCAAAATAACTTCACTGTAGGCCAATATGCCATTCAGTTTTGAACTTTGGCCTCAGAGCTGGGGTGGAACAATAAAGTCCTGGTAGTGGCATTTTGGGATGGACTAGCAGGTCGCATTAAAGACGAGTTGGCAGGTCGCAAGGTCCCTACCTCTTTAGATGCCCTGATTTCTCTGGCTACTAGGATTGACCTGCGGTTCCAGGAGGGATTCAGGGAGGTTATGCAGGAGAGGAGATGAATCCATCTAGCTCCTCGCTTCTAGAGACCACTTACCTTGCCAATGACCACTATCCAGTCTAGCAATCCTGAGCCAATACCGGTGGATCGGCTTAGGCTATCCGAAGGAGCAGCGTGCACACAGACCTTTGCATGTATTGCGGATCTCTAGGTCACCTAGTTTGCACTTGTCCCCTCAAACTGGGAAACTCCTCCGCCTAGTGTCAGTTGGAGAAGTTACCCTAGGTGAGGATTGCTCCTATCCCAGGCTGAAATTTCCTGTAACCATGGTTCTTTCCGATGCCCAGGTGTCAGTGGCAGCTTTCCTGGATTCCGGTTCTGCTGGCAACTTCTTCCAACAGGCTTTGGTGGACCATTACCGGATTCCCATCCGGCGTCTCAAGAAACCACTCGTGGACACTACCATTTCTGGTAGTACCCTCTCTGAAATGATCCAGAGCTGCTGGAGTTGAGGATAGGTGCTCTCCATTCTAAGAGGATTTCCCTGCTGGTGATGCCTGGGGCAACCAGCTCTCAACTTCTAGGTTTGCCGTGGCTCTGATTACACAACCCCACCTTGGACTGGAGTACTGGTGAGGTATTAAGTTGGGGTAGCACCTGCTATACCAAGTGCTTGCGTCCAGTACATCCTGTCCACCATCCTTTACCATCTAACCTCCAGGGTCTACTAGAACTTTATCAGGGTTTCTTTGACAAGAAAGAGGCTAAATGTCTGCCACCGCATTGTCCCTACAATTGCCCAATTTACCTTGTGCCTGGTTCCGTGCCTCCTCAAGGTAGAGTATACCTACTTTCCCTGCCCGAGACCCAGGCCCCAGCCAAATATGTTACGGAGAACTTGGCCAGAGGGTTTATCCGTAAATCCTCATCTCCTGCAGGGTTTTTTTTTGTCAAAAAGGACAGATCGCTACGTCCCTCAATTGACTACCGTGGTCTGAACGAGATCACGATTAAGAATAAATAAATACCCTTTACCCTTGATCCCTGAGTTATTTGAATACCTGTGGGGCGTTTGGATTTTCACCAAGCTTGATCTGCGTGGTGCTTATAACTTGATCCGGATCTGCGAGGAAGATGAGTGGAAGACAGCTTTCAATACCCGAGACGGACACTACGAATACTTGGTGATGCCCTTTGGTCTTGTAAATACTCCAGGCGTCTTTCAGGAATTTGTTAATACATATCAGAGATCTCCTTCAGCAATGTGTCCTTGTGTATTTAGACGATATCTTGATTTTTTTCCCAGATATACGCTCGCACCGGAGGCAAGTTCGTATAGTGCTCTAGCAATAAAGGGAGAATCGTTTGTTTGCTAAATTGGAGAAGTGTGTTTTTAAACATGAGTCGCTTCCCTTTTTGGGGTATATTGTATCCAAACAGGGTTTGGAAATGGATCCTGAAAAAGTCTCTGCAGTACTGAATTGGCCTTGTCCCTCTGGCCTTCGGGCAATCAAGCGATTCCTGGGCTTTGCAAACTACGACTGACAGTTTATCCAGCACTTCTCCTCACTGACTTCTCCCATCTCTGCTCTCACACGTAAGGGAGCTGAAGCCAAGCAGTGGTCCCCGGAGGCTAAGTCTGCTTTTTAAGCTCTATGGCTGGGTTCACACAGGGCGGATTCCCGTCGGAAATCTCGCGGTTTGGCCGCAGCAAAACCCGCGAGATTTCCGCCGGGAGAACCGCCGCGATTTAAGCCACGGCGGCTTTGAAGCGGCCCGGCCGCTTGCTTTTCCGTTGCGGCCGGCGCTCCCATAGAGGAGAGCGCGGCCGCAACAAAAATAAACTAAAAAAAAAAAGTAAATAGACATGCTGCATCTTTTGAAACCGCGGCTGCGGCAGCCGCAGCTGCGGTTTCAGCCGGATTTACCGCAGCGGATTGGCCGTCCCGTCCCGGCAAATCCGCCCTGTGTAAACCCAGCCTAAAGGTAGCCTTCTTGTCTGCCTCCGTGCTGCACTGACCAGATAGTACTAAGCAGTTCTTTCCGGAGGTCAATGATTCTTCCTTGGATGCAGGGGCAGTCCTGCTGCAAAAAGCGGCATCTGGCAGGAAGGTGACATGCGTTTTTTTTCCTCAAAGTCATTTTCCACAGCAGAGCAGAATTACTCTATAGGGGACCCTGAGTTACTGGCTATCAAGATGTCTCTGGAATTTTGGCAGTATCTGCTGGAGGGAGCCTCACATTCCATTGTAATTTACATCGACCATAAAAATCTGACATATCTTCAGACTGCACAACGGCTCAACGCTTGTCAAGCTCAGTGGGACTTGTTTTTTACACGATTTGATTTTATATTGTATTTTCAGCCTGACAACCAAAATTTTAAGGCTGACGCACTATCCAAAGCATTTGACTGTAATGATACTGAAGAGGCTCTACAATTCATCATTGAACTTGCCAGATTGGTAACCGTAGCCCCTGTTTGGGTTAAGGATATCCCGCCACGGAAGATGTCCATGCCTGAGGCCAAGAGGAGAGGTGTCCTATCCTGGGGTCACTGTTCCAAATTAGCTGGTCATTCTGGGCAACGCAAGACTAGCGAGTTAATTCGCAGTCGGTACTGGTGGCCGTCCATGATGAAGAATATCCACAAATTCGTGTCCTCTTGTGTCTCCTGCGCCCAGTATAAACCACAGAAACTGAGACCTGCAGGGCTCTTGTGTCCATTACCCATACCTGAGGTTCCAGCATATCGCCATGGACTTTATTACAGATTTACCTCCGTCCAGTGGCTGTACTGTTATATGGGCAGTAGTGAACCGATTTTTCTAAAATGACCCATTTTGTGCCTTTGGCCGGTTTGCCGTCTGCCAGTCAACTTACTGAGAAATTCATTGATCACATTTTCTGCCTCCATGGCTTTCCAAAGCATATTGTGTCAGATAGAGGGGTGCAATTTACATCTAATCAGAAGATTGTGTCTGAACAGTGCACCTAACATATGTTAAGAAAGTCAGGAACAAAACTGTTACCTAGTGGATTGGAAGGGTTACGGACTGGAGGAGAAGTCATGGGAGCTATCGGAGAACATCAATGCTCCACGTCGGATTCAGGAATTTCCACGGAAAACCTTCAGAAGGAAGAGGAGGCATCAGGGCACAGGTACTATTAATCTTCTGCATTCTCTCTGTTCCCTGAGCTTTTAGTCACTCTCTTCGAGCACTCCTAGGGTTAATAGCTTCTGGTCTCCTGTTCAACTGATGCTTCTTTTCTAATCACCGTCCTATATAGCTGCCCTGGGGCTTTCAGACCTTGCTGCAGTGTTGTTGAGAGTTTGTTCCCATCAAATCCTGTCCAGCTGCTGCTTCAGCAGTTACCTTGCTACCTTCTTGTCTGCTTATGTTCTGTGTTCTTCGTTCCTGTACTCTGTGGTTTGTTATTCCTGTTGTCAGCTTCTCTGTTTATACTTGTCAGCTTCCTTTGTTTCTGTACTCCTGCTGTTGTTCTATCTTTGTCCTACAGGTGTTCTGGCCCGCCAGGGTAAGTCAGCACCTAGAGGAAGACCATGGGGTCATCCTTATCGGGACAAGTGCTCTGCTTATAGGCAGGGGTCTCCCTCTCCTAGTTATCAGTTTAGGGCAAGATACCTTCCCTAGTTTCCATCTGTATACGGGGCTGTTCATCTGGTATTTTACCTCCCATGCTGGGGTTGGCTGTCAGCTGTGCTGGATCTTCACCTACCCGGTAGGTTGAAACAGTGGTTCCACATCCACAGAGGAGTAAGTACTGCCATAGAATGTGAATTAGCACTGTACTGTGCAAACTGATTGACCACAGCTTGAATGAACGACCATCCCTTGTGCTGCTGTAGAGACGCTGACATCTGTCATCATGATGTCCTGTGTTTGTTACCTTAAGCATTGTACTGAGCATCATCAAGATGAATGCATAAAGCATGCATGCATTATCCTATGGTAACTACGAAGAACTGTGGCTTGTGAACTGCAACTAAGAAGCTTATGCCTCTGTAGAGTCAAGTTCTTACCAGCCTATGCGCCTATGTGTCCTGCACCATTCTTTGCTGGGTAAACACAACCAATTGCCTTCCACTCCTGTTCATTACATGCATGTGACTTCCAGTCATTCAGAGCAGGGGCATGGGTCAATTATGTTAACTGTTGATTTGTCGAACACCATAGATGTTTTTTTTCTTTAAACATTATTTTATTTCTTTTTAATTACACAGTTTATATACAGTAGTTCATGCCTGATTTTGTCAAGTGCCATTTGACTGATATTGTACCAGTATTATATATTTTTGCTACCATCAAATATCCACTACAGTTACAACATACAGATACAGCAATACAGGTACAACACTATTTATGCACTGTGGTGGACACAATTACACAGGTGTAACAAATGTTAACATGACATTTAACATGTTATAACTCAATGCAGAGCATTGCAGAGCTCTGTAGTTATCATGATGCATCAGTAATAGAGATGAGCGAGCGTACTCGTCCGAGCTTGATGCTCGTTCGAGTATTAGGGTACTCGAGATGCTCGTTACTCAAGACGAGCACCACGCGATGTTCTAGTCACTTCCACTTTCCAGAAAATTTCGCGCCATTTTCTGGCCAATAGAAACACAGGGAAGGCATTACAACTTCCTCCTGTGAAGTTCCAGCCCTATCCTACCCCCCTGCAGTGAGTGGCTGGGGAGATCAGGTGGCACCCGAGTATCTAAACTGGGGCCGGCCGCGGCTCGCCACAGATGCACGCTGAGAGACATTAGGGAAAGTGCCGTCCTGCTATAGCTGCTATAGGGAGAGTGTTAGGCTGTTATCTTCGTCTTCAAGAACCCCAACGGTCCTTCTTAGGGCCACATCTGACCGTGTGCAGTACTGTTGAGGCTGCTTTTAGCAGTTTTGCACATTTTTTTTTTTTGTAAATCGGGCGTGCAGACCATAGCGTCCTCAGTCTGCACTCATTTTACTGAGTATAGGGGCAGTACTGGTGAGGCAGGGACAGTGGTACAGGGAAAGAGATATACTGGCTATATAGGCAGTGGGCTTTTTCAAAAAAATTGGAAAAAAAAATCTTTGGGCTGCCTGTGACCGTGTTCAGTTTACTGCGTGTCTGCTGGGGGTAGTAGTCGCTCATTAATACCCAACTAGGTGTTACTGCAGCCTTGCGCATAATTTTTTCTGGCTGCACTGTGCTTTCAATAACCATAGTCATCCTCCAACAGGGAAATCCATATACAGGCTATATAGGCAGTGGGCTTTTTCCCAAAAATTGGAAAAAAATACTATATTTGGGCTGCCTGTGACCGTCTACAGTTTACTGCGTGTCTGCTGGGGGTAGTAGTCGCTCATTAATACCCAGCTAAGCGTTACAGCAGGCTTGCGCATAATTGTTTCCTGGCTCTGCTGTGTCCGTTACATGATCGCCGTCATCCCGCCAGAGGGAAAGAGTATACATATATACGCTGCATATGGTGTCTGTCTGGTTTTTCACCTCACCATTTAAAAAAAATTGAAGCAAAATACTTAAGGCCTACCACTGGCCTTTGGCCACTTGACTGGTTCTGCCCTGTGAATTCCAGTAGCTCAGTCATACACACCTAGGTCTGACTACAGGCTTGTGCATAATTGTTTCCTGGCTCTGCTGTGTCCGTTACATGATCGCCGTCATCCCGCCAGAGGGAAAGAGTATACATATATAAACTGCATACGGTGTCTGTCTGGTTTTTCACCTCACCATTTTAAAAAATTGAAGCAAATACTTAAGGCCTACCACTGGCCTTTGGCCACTTGACTGGTTCTGCCCTGTGAATTCCAGTAGCTCAGTCATACGCACCTAGGTCTCACTACAGGCTTGCGCATAATTGTTTCCTGGCTCTGCTGTGCATTCCGTAAGCGAAGTCAGCCTCCAACCACAGGCCAATAAGCGGCACATTTAATTACAGCGTTCTGTTTCTGCTCTACTCGTAATACACCATGCTGAGGGGTAGGGGTAGGCCTAGAGGACGTGGACGCGGAGGCCCAAGTCAGGGTGTGGGCACAGGCGGAGCTCCTGGTCCAGGTGTATTGCAGCCGACTGCTTCGGGATTAGGAGAGAGGCAAGTTTCTGGGTTCCCCCAGATTCATCTCACAATTAATGGGTCCACGCAGTAGACCTTTATTAGAAACTGAGCTGTGTGAGCAGGACCTGTCGTGGATGGCAGAAAGTGCATCCAGCAAACTATCCACCGTCACCACTCAGTCTTCTACGCCGTCCACTGCTGCATCCCTGAATCCTCTTGCTGCTGCTCCTCCCTTCTCCCAGGCTCCTCCCTCCCAGCAAATGACACATTCAGAAGAGCAGGCAGGCTCCCAGGAACTGTTCTCGGGTCCCGGCCTTCAGTGCGAAAAAATAGTTCCTCTATCACCTGAGGAGTTCCTCATGACCGATGCCCAACCTTTGGAAAGTTCCCGGGATCCGGGTGAGGAGACTGGGGACTTCCGGCAACTGTCTCAAGAGCTTTCAGTGGGTGAGGAGGACGATGACGATGAGACACAGTTGTCTATCAGTGAGGTAGTAGTAAGGGCAGTAAGTCCGAGGGAGGAGCGCACAGAGGATTCCGAGGAAGAGCAGCTGGACGATGAGGTGACTGACCCCACCTGGTTTGCTAAGCCTACTGAGGACAGGTCTTCAGAGGGGGAGGCAAGTGCAGCAGCAGGGCAGGTTGGAAGAGGCAGTGCGGTGGCCAGGGGTAGAGGCAGGGCCAGACCGAATAATCCACCAACTGTTTCCCAAAGCACCCCCTCGCGCCATGCCACCCTGCAGAGGCCAAGGTGCTCAAAGGTCTGGCAGTTTTTCACTGAGAGTGCAGACGACCGACGAACTGTGGTGTGCAAGGTTTGTCGCGCCAAGATCAGCCGTGGAGCCACCACCACCAGCCTCACCACCACCAGCATGCGCAGGCATATGATGGCCAAGCACCCCACAAGGTGGGACGAAGGCCATTCACCGCCTCCGGTTTGCACCACTTCCTCTCCCCCTGTGCCCAAACCTGCCACTGAGATCCAACCCCCCTCTCAGGACACAGGCACGACCGTCTCCCGGCCTGCACCCACACCCTCACCTCCGCTGTCCTCGGCCCCATCCAGCAATGTCTCTCAGCGCACTGTCCAGCCGTCGCTAGCGCAGCTGTTTGAGCGCAAGCGCAAGTACGCCGCCACGCACCCGCACGCACAAGCACAGGCGGGCAGAGCCACTATATCTCCCTGATGGCACATTGGGTGAATTTAGTGGAGGCTGGGACCGAGTCAGAGCCTGGGACCGCTCACGTCCTTCCCACCCCCAGAATTGCGGGCCCCAGCTCGGTGCTGGTATATGCGGCGGTGTATGCTTCCTCCACTAAACCACCCTCCTCCTCCTCCTACGCAACCTCTGTCTCGCAATCAAGATGTGTCAGCAGCAGCACGTCGCCAGCAGTCAGTGTCGCGCGGTGTGGCAGCACAGCGGTGGGCAAGCGTCAGCAGGCCGTGCTGAAACTACTCAGCTTAGGAGAGAAGAGGCACATGGCCCACGAACTGTTGCATGGTCTGACAGAGCAGACCGACCGCTGGCTTTCGCCACTGAGCCTCCAACCGGGCATGGTCGTGTGTGACAGCGGCCGTAACCTGGTGGCGGCTCTGCAGCTCGGCAGCCTCACGCATGTGCCATGCCTGGCCCACGTCTTTAATTTGGTGGTTCAGCGGTTTCTGAAAAGCTACCCACACTTGTCACACCTGCTCGGAAAGGTGCGCCGGGTCAGTGCACATTTCCGCAAGTCCAACACGGACGCTGCCACCCTGCGGACCCTGCCACATCGGTTTAATATGCCAGTGCACCGACTGCTGTGCGACGTGCCCACACGGTGGAACTCTATGCTCCACATGTTGGCCAGGCTCTATGAGCAGCGTAGAGCTATAGTGGAATACCAACTCCAACATGGGCGGCGTAGTGGGAGTCAGCCTCCTCAATTCTTTACAGAAGAGTGGGCCTGGTTGGCAGACATCTGCCAGGTCCTTGGAAACTTTGAGGAGTCTACCCAGATGGTGAGCGGCGATGCTGCAATCATTAGCGTCACCATTCCTCTGCTATGCCTCTTGAGAAGTTCCCTGCAAAGCATAAAGGCAGACGCTTTGCGCTCGGAAACAGAGCCGGGGGAAGACAGTATGTCGCTGGATAGTCAGAGCACCCTCATGTCTATATCTCAGCGCGTTGAGGAGGAGGAGGTGGAGGAGCCTGAGGAGGGGTAGGGGGAAGAGACAGCCGGGCCCACTGCTGAGGGTACCCATGCTGCTTGCCTGTCATCCTTTCAGCGTGTATGGCCTGAGGAGGAGGATCCTGAAAGTGATCTTCCTAGTGAGGAGAGCCATGTGTTGCGTACAGGCACCCTGGCACACATGGCGGATTTCATGTTAGGATGCCTTTCTCGTGACCCTCGCGTTACACGCATTCTGGCCACTACGGATTACTGGGTGTACACACTGCTCGACCCACGGTATAAGGAGAACCTTTCCACTCTCATACCCGAATAGTAAAGGGGTTCGAGAGTGATGCTATACCACAGGACCCTGGTGGACAAACTGATGGTAAAATTCCCATCCGACAGCGCTAGTGGCAGAAGGCGCTGTTCCAAGGGCCAAGTAGCAGGGGAGGCGCGGAGATCAGGCAGCATGTACAGCGCAGGCAGGGGAACACTCTCCAAGGCCTTTGCCAGCTTCATGGCCCTGCGGCTAGCGTCTTGTCAGAGAGGGTGTTTAGTGCGGCTGGGGGAATCATCACATATAAGCGTACCTGCCTGTCAACTGACAGTGCCGACAGGCTTACACTCATAAAGATGAACAAAGTCTGGATTTCCCCAGACTTCTCTTCTCCACCAGCGGACAGTAGCAGTACCTAAACAATACGTAGGCTGCACCCGCGGATGGAAGCATCGTTCTCTATCACCATAAAAAATGGGGACCTTTTAGCTTCATCAATCTGTGTATTATATTCAACCTCCTCCTCCTGCTCCTCCTCCTGAAACCTCACGTAATCACGCCGAACGGGCAATTTTTCTTAGGCCCACAAGGCTCAGTCATATTACTTTTATAAACAATGTTTATATGTTTCAATTCTCAATAAAGCGTTGAAACTTGCACCTGAACCAATTTTCATTTTAACTGGGCTGCCTCCAGGCCTAGTTACAAATTAAGCCACAGTAACCAAAGCGATTAATGGGTTTCACCTGCCCTCTTGGTTGGGCATGGGCAATTTTTTTGAGGTACATTAGTACTGTTGGTACACCAATTTTTTTGGGCCCTCGCCTACAGTGTAATCGTAGTAATTTTTATGGGCTTCGCCTGTACTCATGGTACAGCAAGGTGTGTGGGGTTGGCCTACACTTTTGCTACATAAATGTAACTGGGGCCTTGTCTATACTGCAACTACTGAAATGTGAAAGAGACTGTTATCTCCCTAAACTGCTGCAACGGGAATGTTACTGTGGCCTGTCTTGACTGCTACTACTACTGAAATGGAACTAATACTGTGCTCCCCCTATACTGCTGCTTTGGAATTGTTACTGGGGCCTGTCTTGACTGCTACTATTACTGAAATGGAACTAATACTGTGCTCCCCCTATACTGCTGCTGGTGATATGTTACTCGTGCCTGTCCAGACTGCTACTACTACTGAAATGGAACTAATACTGTGCTCCCCCTATACTGCTGCTAATGATATGTTACTGGGGCCTGTCTAGACTGCTACTACTACTGAAATGGAACTAATACTGTGCTCCCCCTATACTGCTGCTTTGGAATTGTTACTGGGGCCTGTCTTGACTGCTACTATTACTGAAATGGAACTAATACTGTGCTCCCCCTATACTGCTGCTAGTGATATGTTACTGGGGCCTGTCCAGACTGCTACTACTACTGAAATGGAACTAATACTGTGCTCCCCCTATACTGCTGCTAGTGATATGTTACTGGGGCCTGTCTAGACTGCTACTACGACTGAAATGGAACTAATACTGTGCTCCCCCTATACTGCTGCTTTGGAATTGTTACTGGGGCTTGTCTTGACTGCTACTATTACTGAAATGGGCGATTGGGCAGCATGTTACCCAGGAGAAGTGGCAGCGGAGTGTCATGCAGGCAGTGATTGTGCTTTGTTGGAGGTAGTGTGGTGCTTAGCTAAGGTATGCCTTGCTAATGAGGGTTTTTCAGAAGTAAAAATTGTTGGTAGGGGGGGCACTCTTGCCGCTATTGTGGCTTAATAGTGGGACCTGGGAACTTGAGATGCAGCCCAACATGTAGCCCCTCGCCTGCCCTATCCGTTTCTGTGTCGTTCCCATCACTTTCTTGAGTTTCCCAGATTTTCACAAATGAAAACCTTAGCGGAGCATAGGTCCCATACAAAAATGCTCGGGTCGCCCATTGACTTCAATCTGGTTCGTAACTCGAAACGAACCCTCGAGCATCGCGGGAAGTTCGACTCGAGTAACGAGCACCCGAGCATTTTGGTGCTCGCTCACCTCTAATCAGTAACATTAACGATTGTTATATCTGTGCCATCTACTGCTGGTATTATAAATGACATCTGTTAAGTCATGGTGCTTGCCAAAGATTTTTTATTGGGTCTCAAGGCATTCAAGTTACACTTCTACTGTATGTAGTAAAATGCATAATCAATGAGTTAAGGACCTTTTACACTGAATGATATTGCTTAAATGAGCGAAAATGATCAATAATCTTCAGTCTAAACGCAGTCAACGATGAATTATAAATTATTCACTTCTCGTTCGTCATCCATTTTATCAAGGACTTAAAATCATTTTTGGCTCATTCACTCATCATTTATTTAACTCATTAGTTAAAAGGTACAAAAATAAGTAAAAAAGAAGTGTAAAATAAAAAAATATATAAAAAAGAAAATGGCCAACCGTTAACGCCAACTTAAACCGATACCATATACGCTCTGTAATCCGAGACAAGAAAAATTAAATATCAAAACATCCGAAACAAAACAAGAAACCCATTCCTATACTTTATTTTAGTGTAAATATACTAATTTTAAAAATAAACAACTAGAAATAAAAAAAATCTATCTTTTTTTAAGCTTTTTACGCCTAACAATAAAACTTAAAAATGAAGATATTAAAAATAGCTCTATATGTCATGGAGAAAAATGCTGCACAAATAATTTTGGTAGCTGAAAAAAAAAATTGAGCAAAAAAACACCAGATCGCTAAAATTCCTTAAAAAAATGTCCTTTAGGAGTTAAATAACGATCATTCAATCAGTCTCAATGAGAACGACTGAACAATTTCTCATTTGGATGAGCCAACAATGTATCTGCCTGTATAAACAGGGTGCCCGTATGAACAAGCCAACTCTGACATCGTTCACTCGTTCATACGATAATCATTTGGCGTAAACGGACCCTTACACTTTCCGGTATCATCATCATCTTCATCAATGCTCTTGGAATGATGGTGGTTATCATTGCACTGTAAATCTTTAATTTAAAAATGCGTCTGGTTACCGGTATACGATGGAAGAGAATGAGATACCATCCGGTTCCTGTGGGGATTGTTCTCATTTTCTCATTACAATGTTCATTACATAAAATTCATATTGGCTCAAAGGGCAAAGAATTAGATCCTCAGAACGGCAACCATAAGAGCGGTGGGGGGATTCTCTAAGGGTCATCTATAATTTCTAATTTCAAGAACAATAATGATGAAAGTCAAGAGTGAAACTTTACTTCAGTTCTAAAAGTAAAGTGATGAATATATAATCATGAAGTAAGAGATAACCTAACCCCAGATAAACTATGTACATGTTATATACAGGGGGAGGACAAAAATATGGAAACACTATACAAAATACATGCCTTAAGTTACATGGAATTCTAAATCATATTTCAATAATACATGTAGAGACCTATTTTAAGTGGAAGTAAAATGACACAAATGCTGCCGGGTAGCAGTGAACATCTGCCCGAGCAACAGGATTCCATTGGTCAGGGGTTTGAGCCATTCAGCTGCTGTTACCAGCTAGCTTCCAAAACCACCCAGAGCAGGACAAAAAGGGAAGTTGTAGTGGCCCAAAGTACATATATCTGGCCCCTCCATAATTGTCTATAACTGCTGTAAATGTCATGTCTTTAGTGGGGATGCTCTGTGCAAATTGTGTTGTCACTAGTTATGTGTATTGCACAGTTGCAGCCTGTAAGAGGTTAATGTCTGTGAATGCCTGGGATATGTCTGGAAAATGTAACAATGTGTGATGTCACGTGAGCATTATTTGATATATATGTTTGCAAGGTGCAAATGTGTTCTTCCGTTCTGCTTCACAGCAGGAGAGGGTAAGAAAGTGAGTGCCAACCACATGGGGGTACCTTCAACACTCATGTGGTTGAAGAATGGAAGCAGAGGAGCTGTACCCTGGAAGTCTATGCCCAGGACTCCTACCCTGAAGAGAGATAAAATGAGTGTGGAGAAGAGAAGGAGAGTGAGTCTGCTGTGTAGTGTCTAGAAGCTTCCCAAAAGTGAGTGCTCAGTGGAGTGTTCTTGTCCTCCTCTGAAGTGGGTGTGTCCAGGAGCGGAGTCATACAGATAACTCAACTGTAGGCCTGGTGTCATCCTGTGTTTTCTCCCTGACCTCCGTCCTTGTCTTTCCTGCACTGGTGTGTGAAATTACCCACAGAAAATTGTGAGCCTGTATCAAGCTATTATCTTCAAGTAAAGTACCAGTTGTTGACCGTTCCCAGCAACTGAGTTTATCAAGTTAATCTTGTGTGGACTTTCTTATTTCCCATCGGCATCCCGCGGAGTAAGGAATGATGACGTCACCTGTGACAGAATTCTTCAAGTCCCCTACACCATTTATTCAGGTAACTGCTACCCTAGCATTGCCTGGAGAGGCCTGTCAGTGCCTTGGCCAAGGGTCACACGCGTCCCTCAGGGGAAGAGTTGGTAGTGCAACCGTGACAACCCTAACAGCTACCCCGCCATCACCTTAGTGGTGTGCCTTGTGCCTCAGTCGCTGCAAAGAAAGCACATTTGGTGGGAAAGCTCTCAGCCAAGCAGGGGTCAGAAGGACATTTTATATGGTGTTTCCATATTTTTGTGCACCCCCTCTAACTATTTGAGGGGTTATGCAGTGACATTTGCTTTCGATAAAAGCCGCTCAGGCTGCTGTACTAAAATATATAGAGATATATTTTTACCTTCTTTGCTCTTTTGCCACTAATGTTTTTCCAGTGCCAGGTCCTCGCTGATGTTCACTTTCGGGCGCAAGGTGCCAATGCTGGTGTCACTGAAACCAGAGCCATGTGACACCTGCATCCAATCACCAGCTCCTGTTGCTTTGGATCCCTATGTGTTAGGTACCATTCTTTCCGGAAAGGGACCCCTTTAAGGGGAAGCACTGTTAGAGCTTTCTGCTAGGATCTGTGGTTCTCCATGTTTTCCCATCAGCTCAGCTTCACAGGTATGGTTGATTGTGCTGGCTGGGTGTGGTTTGCTCCAGTGAGACAATCTCTCAGGTCTGTTGCTTATATATTAGAGGGGATGCTGATAAGTCTTTGGCTTTATGTTCTTTTTATGTTTCTTTGGTAACAAATGTTACATCACATGAAAGCCTTATGTGTCTAATATTTGGTTTCAAAATTTTTTGTTTGTAGCTTATGGTAACAGTGATCTTGCCATGTGGGAAAACAAAATGGCAAGGTCTAAGGCGATATTCACAGCAAATGAGAGATACAATTCTTGTTCCTGCAAGGAAAGTCCACAAAGGATATTCATGGTGATATGTTGCAGACATTGGGGGATCAATGCCCTTCATATTCTACAGTTAACAACTGGGTTGCCAAATTTAAAACGGGCCACTTCAGCACCAATGATGAGGAACATCCTGGACGACCGAGAGAGGTTCTGGTTCCGGAGATCATTGATGCTGTGCACAACCTCATACTGAAGAATCCGTGAATTTCAGCTAAAGGAATAGCGGACATCATGTGGATTTCTTGTGAATGTGTTTGTGTCATTATCCATGAACATTTGAACATGAAGAAGCTATCTGCAAAGTGGGTCCCCAAATGTTTGACGGCAGATCAGAAAAGCATGCGAGTGAAAACTTCCCGGTCCATTTGTCAGTGTTTCTGAACTGATAAGAACTTCCTGGATCAACTGGTCATTATGGATGAGACCTGGATTTATTTGTATGACGCTGAAACCAAGGAGCAGTCAAAAGAGTGGAGGCACAATGGTTCCCCTCATCCAAAGAAGTTCAGGGTGCAAAAATCAGCCACTAACGTGATGGCATCTGTGTTCTGGGATAAGTAGGGCGTGCTGCTAGTGGACTACCTTCAAAATGGTTCAGCCATCAATGCAAGGTATTATATTGAACTTTTGGACCAATTGAAGGCAGCTCTGAAGGCCAAAAGGCACGGCAAGCTGTCCAAAGGAATCTTGTTCCTTCAAGACAACGCCTCCGCTCACACTGCACAAGCGACCACGGCAAAACTGGTGGAGCTATGCTTCCAGCTGGTTGACCACCCACCTTCTTCACCAGATCTAGCTCCCTCCGACTATCATCTGTTTCCAAACCTGAAGAAACACCTCAAGGGTACCAAATTTTGCACCATTTCTGATGCCATGGCTGCTACGGATGACTGGTTTGAGACACAACCGAAATCCTTCTTTTTGCAAGGCTTACAGAACTTGGAATACTGATGTAAGAAGTGTGTTGACATCAGTGGGGAATATGTGGAATAAATGTAAAGTTTCATCTTCCTATCTTGTTTCTTTCTGGGTAAAGCCAAAGACTTATCAGTAGCCCCTTGTACTAGCTCCTTTGTCAGTGTCTGCTGGTTTTCTTCTTTCAGTGTGAGCAGTCTTGTGTTCCTGTTTCTTTTAGGCCTTCTGATCTGCCTGTGCTGGCATAGTTGCCAGTTCTGTTTCTGTATCTATATATTTGTCCATGTGTCTCTGTGCTGGGTATGTATCTATATATTTGTCCATGTGTCTCTGTGCTGGGTCTGTTTAAGGCCTTTTGATCTGTCTATGCTGGCACTGTCATCAGTTCTGATTCTGTGTCTGTATTGTTGCTCTGTGTTAGTGTGAACTGTGTCCTGTACTGCTTGGATCATTTACCATCTAGGGCTAGTTAGGTTCTTAGGTTCCAGTGCGGGGCCGTCCCTATTGGGGTAATCACCCTGCTTGCAGGCACGTATCCTAGGGTTTGTTGAGTGGTCTCGTTAGAATAGGGACCGCAAGACAAAGAGGACCCTTGAAGTGGTCTCGCTGCTTAAGTGACTTGGCCAATACACTAACTAATTCCTCATACTTGTATAGTAATTCCATCTGTTTATTTGTGCTGGTGAGTGTTTTGGGTATTTGGCAGTCTGTCTTTCTTCTGTCTGTCTGGGAGTATGTAAGCCGTCTCCTTGTTCTGAGTTATGTCTAAGTTCCTGAGTCTGTTACATGGTTCTATCTATGCTTTCTCGGTTCTGCCCTGCTCTCTGAGTTCTGTTAATGCAATCTGAGTTCTGTCTGTATTGCCATATCTGAGTTTGTTCTGAATACCTGTCTACTGTCCCTCTACCTGAGGAGTCAGCTGCAGACCACTCCAGGACTGGTCTTAGCTTGGTTGGGTGGTCCAGTGGATCCACAATCCATAATCTGTAACAGTATTCTGAGGCCATGGATTCCACTGATCTCCTCGGGTGAGAAAGATGTAACACCCTGCAAAGTCAGTGTTCACTTTCCTTGGCTTCCTCTTTTCAGCTTGGCCTAGATCACTGAGCTCCAATTTGTCTTTGCTCAGTCACACTTCTCTGCTCCAACATTCTACTAACTGCATCACATCCAGGGACCTGACATCTACAAGAGTATGTTGCACAAAACAAGATTTATGCGCAGGAAAGGTTTTGATACCAACGAACTCTTTTTATTAAGTCCTGTTTATCTTGCCTATTGTAAAGTCGCAATGTAATGTACATACAGCCCTGTAATCCCCAACATCATCATAGGGTTCCCAAAGTGAGAATAATACAGCACATTACTAGACTTCCATGGAAGGACACTCTGGGACACAATTTCCATGGCCAAGACTTAAAGAAGAGGCTTAGGCCCTAAACAAATGCACACTACTATCCCTGCCACAGGATAATTGTCACCTAGCACTATAGCGTCTGAGTGCCAGGCCCCTTAGCCAAGGAAACAGCGGGGTACAAGATAGTAGTAAGTCACGGGGGGCTCTACTGTCTCCTCTAGATGGGTGACTAATAGCCTGACATTGTTACAAACAAGGAGACACCGTGGTACAAGATAGTAGTAAGTCACGGGGAGCTCTACTGTCTCCTCTAGATGGGTGACTAATAGCCCGACATTGTTACTAACAAGGGAGGTCACATAGAGTAACCTTGTTACCTTAAAGTGGTTCTTATTTGTCATCATTACGCCCACGTCCCTGGACAAGCGAAGAATTACCCATCCTGAATAAAGAGTAATCCACACATGAGTACTTTTCCAACAAAAACCCGGGACTTGCAGTTTTATTCTTTTACTCACAGTTAACTTGGATAATTACAATGACAAAAAGTCCACTTTGCCTTTGCAAAGTACGGCATTTAGTGCTTCAGAGTAAACTTTCTAAACTTTACATTCCTTGTCTCAGGTGCATTAAAGTACAGTTCTTTGCTCAAAGCTCACACATCCTCAGTCGCAGTTATCTGATGGATGCTTCTCTTGAGGTAATGTCTTTTACACATCATATTGCTTTCAAACACAATACTCTCTGTTGCTCATGACAATCCACTTGCTCACTGGTTCTTTTTACCTAAGGTGCTGCGGGGAAGCGGGCGGTATTCAATTCCCACTTGATCTCCTTCCCAGCATTCCTTGCACTCCTATTGCTGGAGGGGATGAACTGGCACATCACACTGGCTCAATTCCATCAGGAGCAACCCTTCTCTCCTCCATCTCCATTCTCTCCTTCACTTCTTCTCTCCTACTCCTCTCTCCAAGCTTCAACTCTCACTCTAATGCCTCCTACTCCTACAGTCACCTGACACACCTCACCAAGTGCACATAGACCAATACACATAATTAGACAAAAACGACACATTTTCCAGACATTGACCCTTTAATGCACTGTTGTGTTAATACAGCTATCACTGTTTCATTCAACACTACATACAGTGACATGAGACATATGCAAAACATGCAAATTCTGAAGTGCAGGAGGGACCCCAACTCTGGCCCACTAAGGCACCCACTATAGTACAGCATAAACTTTACAAAGAAACAATGATCTGGCCTACACATAATAACATGGTGAACTTGGTAGACCCTCAGGGACATACTCTGACATGACCTGACCCTCCATGTTGTACTATATTGCGCACATTTAGTGGCGCCTGAGTGAGGGCGGGGATTATTGTCCATCATACAGACTCATCACCTCTATCGTTCACAACAACTTAAGGATCTTGCCATTTTTGGGCCCTTTATAGGGCGATATCATCTTTATGCTCCGTTTCAGGACTGTCACATAGCGGACCCTGAAGAAAACAAAAACAGAAGACTAAACTTATGTTCAATTGTGGTATTTCTGTCTTGTATTTTGATGCATTCTTTCTGCATTCTCCCCACTGTATTTTTTAAATAAAAATAGAGAAAAAACATCACATGCAGATACCAATGGGCCGGCTTCACGCGACCGTATGCCTATATGCGGAATCCACAAGGCTTTTTAACGCACACATCGTCATATTTAACTGTACTTTCTGTGCCTGCAATGCATGTTCATTTGCATGGGGCAACAAAGATGCACCAATTGAAATGGCTAATTAGTCTTTATGGATTCCACATGTTTTCCTTTTCCATTGAAATTATGCAGTGTTTCACGTACCTCCCTGCATATTTTGTGCGCTTTTGTGTACCCCCCCACCCTATTGACTTCTATGGGGACCTTTGGTGCACAAATACACCGAAAAATAGAACATGTTCTTTTTTTTCTAGCGTGACCGAAATGTCTGCGCAAAATAAAGAAATGTGGATAAACCCATTGAAATCAATGGGTTGTATTCTTCGTGTATTGCCAGCCTTACTGTAGTATCACATATAGGTTGAGCAGGCATCATGTTTGCACATAATTGCTTAATAATTTGAGAGCATTAGTTCCACAGAAGTTTATATTTTTTTAGACTGATTTGGCTCCTGGCAACCGGGTTTGTGCCCATAATCTGTGCAGCTTTCAATGCATTTTGAAAAAAAATGAATATCTACCTGTTCCCCTTTTTAGTGCACTTGTAGCTTATACAGTTGGGTCCAGAAGTATTTGGACAGTGACAAAGGTTTCATAATTTAGCCCCTATATACTACCATAATGGATTGCAAACAAAGCTACAAATACATGATGAAAGCGTATGCTTTCAGCTTTAACATAAAGTGTTTAACAAAATTATGACATTAACCATCCAGCCATTTTTCAGAGCTCAGAACACTGCTCCCGACTCATTCAGCCTCCTGCCCCTGTAGAGAGGGACACTGTATATCGGCCGGCGTGAATACCCGGGCGATATACGGTCGTCTGAATAAGCTCTAAGTTTGGTAGCATAGTAATCATACTGACCCTGTTTTTTTAAAATAATTAGTAAAACTTTATTGTTCTTATTTTTATTTTTTTTAGTCCCAAGAGGGTGCAAAAACTTGTGATGCTTTAATCGCTCCTGCAGTATAATGTAATGCCATAGCATTACATCATACTGCTATCAGGCATGCAGTCTATCAAGCCACCCAGAGGGCATCACTTGAAAGGCATGCTGCCATCACAGCCCTCGGCTGCCATGGCACCAGCATGGCTCTCTGCAATCTCATCAAAATTGACAGCGGCATTCATCGAAGCTGTTGCTGGCAGGTATCAGCTGTATGAAACAGCCGGTGCCCACGATGTATGGAGGGAGATCGCCACTCGATCTCTCTTTTCTATATAGCTTGTCGATATAGCTTGCCGATACAGGTCGTCAAAAGGCGTATTGGTGGTCGTTATGGGGTTAAGAAGTTCCTGGGTTGTCTTTCAGTATGTTTTAAGTCATTATTAGAAATGAGTGAGCAGACTCGATAAGGCAAACTACTCGAGCGAGTAGTGCCTTATTCGAGTACCTGCCCGCTCATCTCTAAAGATTCAGCTGCCGGCGCGGGTGACATGTGAGTTGCGGCGGTGAGCAAGGGGAAGAGAGATCTTCCCTCCGTTCCTATCCGCTCTCTTTGTGCCTGTAAAAAACGAACATGTGAACATGGTTCCATTAGATAAGCTTTTATTTGCGCACATAGGCGCGTGCAAAAAAACGCTCGTCTGATTTCGCCCGAAGGGCTTATTCAAACTTGCGTATATCGGCTGGGTTTTCACACCCGTCTGGTATACACTGTCCCTTTCTGCAGGGGGAGGAGGTGGGCCGGGCCGTAAGCAGTGCATTGAGCTCCCGCCCCCTTTCTGCCCTCTCTCTCCGCCACTTGCCACTGTTTGCAATGGGAGGGGCGGAACGGGCGTGGAGCTAAGTTTCTCCCTCCTCCCACACTCTCCTATTGCAAATAGCAGCGAGGGGTGGAGAGAGGGCGGGAGCTCAGTGCACTGCTCCCATTCCGTCTCGCCTCCTCCCCCTGCAGAGAGGGACAGAGTATATCGGCCGAGTGTGAAAACCTGGCCGATATACGCACATCTGAATAAGCCTGAAAAGTGTGAAATTACAAATAAATAAATAAAAAAGATAATGTGAATGACCTCCAGAGCTTTTATATGATGTCATGGAGGACATAAATTTAAAAAAAAGTTACAAAAAATAAGTTAAAAAAACTACAGAATAAAATAAAAAAAATGTCTAGAAAAGAAAACAACCCACCGCTGATGCCAGCCTTTACTGTCGCTATATGTGCCCTGTACATATTATTTCTCAAAACATCCTAAACAAAATGAGGAACCAATTCCTGTACTTTGTATTTGTGTAAATATACAGATTTTAAAAATATAATATATATATATATATATATATTAGCTCTATATGTCACGGGAAAAAAAGGTTGCAAAAATAATTTTGTTAGCTGACCAAAAAGAGAAAAAAAAGATAGGGCAGTAAAACCACCACATGGGTAAAATGCCAACAAAGTTTCTGGTTAGAGATGAGCGAGCACGCTCGTTTAAGGCTGCTACTCAATCGAGTAGCAGTCTTATTGAGTAACTGTGTACTCGTCTGAGCAGCATGTGGGTGTGCACCGGGGGGGGGGGGGGAGCGGGGGGAGAGTGAGTTCTCTCTCTCCCCCGGCCCCCTACGCATGCTGCTCGGGCGAGTACACAGTTACTCGATAAGACTGCTACTCGATCGAGTAGCAGCCCTAAACGAGCGTGCTCGCTCATCTCTATTTCTTTTGGATCCTTTTGGACCAAAACACTCTGGTCCTTAAAGGGTTAGGAAAGTCACACCGATTACCACAATAAATATAAAATTGTTCTGATGGTAGCATTTATGCGTGCTTTTTTGAAAATTGAACATTTGAGATATTAAGAAAACAGATATTT
The DNA here is from genome assembly GCF_035609145.1 of Eleutherodactylus coqui. Lineage (NCBI taxonomy): Eukaryota > Metazoa > Chordata > Amphibia > Anura > Eleutherodactylidae > Eleutherodactylus > Eleutherodactylus coqui. Next base: position 131,579,664 of record NC_089840.1, on the reverse strand, counting down.
GAATGGTCGTGGGATCGGAAGTATTTCGACCACATCTAGCGCCAAAGGGACTGTTTTATTTATCATCACACCAGGAGGTAACTTTAGTGACAGGTTCTCTTTAATTAACATTGTACTAATGTTCCATCTTTCCTTTGGACTGTCATTATCTTATTCTTTACACAGGATTTTGTCTTTTGTTTTAACTTCAGCGTCTATCTCAAGACACACATTACATCATTAAATCCTTTTCCTTTCTTTCATTCATTCATCTAACATTAGCTGAGGTTTCAGAATAGTCCGGTTTATCACAAGAAGGCAAGTCCTTGTCCTTATCTTTTAATTGAAGCCAACCTGGTCCTCAAGCTGCTTTGTTTCTTGGGACACCTCATATCAAAAGTTGGGAAAAGCAATTTAAGTCGCCGTGGAAGTCTGACTAAAATGACATTTTCTCACTTGCTAGTCTGCTGTGTGACTAATCTGTACGTCTCTTGAATATGTTACTTCAATGCTTGCAAATCAGTATTTCACCTATGAAGTAGTAGGGGCCACACAAAATGCTCATTTCTAGCCTGAATCATCATAATTAGCACCACATGTTTTCAAATTATTACTATCAATATTACTTGTTTAAGAGTGATTGCTACATTTCACTAAATTATAAATATTATCTACAAGACCAAAAATCACAAATTTCTTTGTGCGTGCAAATACAGTGCACGCAAAAAAGTGTGCAGTATGGCCATGTATTTTCTGTGCAAATACACTGTGTGCGCAGGTTTTCCCAATATACACTGTAGCCCATTCATTTCAATAGCCAATTGTGTTGTGTAAGCACGGCTTCACACGAGGGTTTTTTGCGCGTGCGCATGCGCAAATACTGGGCACATTTGTGCAGGCACAGCTCATTGACATGGGTGGGAGAATCACCCCCGCAATGAATGGCTGTTACCATTACCACAAAACCAGAGCTGAAAGATCAATTGATGGGCTTGAAATACTTCGGGTGGCCTCACATAGGCGTAAGTGCATAAATACTTGCTATCGAATATGGGCTGCGGTTATATGCATCATCACTAAGTGATGGTTTGGGAAATATAAACAAAAGAAAACAGGTGTACTGACATGTGCAGTACAATTTCACCGCCATGTATGGCCGTACGCAGGTTCACGTCCAAGCTCACAGCTATAAACCGCTGCAGGAACACCATAGCGGTTTCCACTTACAGTTGTGTAAGCCCGGCCTTTGACTGCTTTCACAGCTGTGTTAGGGTTAGTTTTCGTTTTTAGAGGAGAGAAACCAAAATAAAATGGATCCATCTTTTCCCCCATTGATCTTAGTGGGGTTTAAAAAGAAAAACAAAACAACAAAAACAGAAAGCAGACAGAAAGGCTTCTGCTTGCTATCATTCTGTTAGGTTTCCATTTTTTGGACAGAAAAATAACGCTGTGGACTGTGCTAATCCAAAAAAACGTAAATATAGTAGAATGGAAGCCTTTCCATCTGCTTTCTGTTTTTTTTTTTTTTTTTGTTTTTTTTTTTAAACCCCATTGAAATCAATGGGGGAAAATACAGTTCATTTTGTGTTATGCCAGTTTCTCTCCTCCAAAAACTGAGCAGAAAGACAGAAACCCTGAACTGACCCTAACGCAGGTGTGAAAGCAGCCTTAGGGCTCCTTCAGACAGGCATATGCATAAATGCGCACATTGCAGCGCAACATATTTGTGCAATGAACGAGTCTTTTTGCACACGTGTCTGAGCACAGTACTGCATTTTTTTGCGTTCGCAAGGCCAGTTAAAATGTGCTCGCCACACTCAGATTTAAAAAGCATTTTAGCCTAATAAAGTCCAGCTGTGTTCTTTTCTTTTTCAAGGAACTAGATTGACCCAATGCTCCATAAGCGAGCATAAAATGTTTAGAAAATGGCTGTTGTAAAATTCTAAATTTACTTGGTTGGGTGATTATTAAGAGTGTCACTTTGTATTTGGAGATGATATCTCTCACGCTTCTCTCTTTCTCTTGCCACTTTTCTCCCTGTCCCTTGATGCTTTTCTCTCTCTTGATGCTTCTCTCTACCTCTCACTACTTCCCTGTCTCTCTCTCTTGCTGCTTCTCTCTCTCAATGCTTCTCTTTCTCTAGACGCTTATCTCTCCCTCTCACTACTTCTCTCTCTTTCACCGCTTCTCTCTCTCTCTGTCCGTGCTTCTATCTCCCTTCCCCCTTGAATTAAAAACAGTGAGAGAGCTACACGATCCTCTGCAACAACTGGGGAATCCCTTCATCCCCGGTGAGGGAATCCCTTCAGCCGCCAGCTGGAAAAATCCTTTATCCACTGCGGGAATGAAAGGATTTCCCATAGTAATGCTAGGCTGGTTTCACATGAAAACGCCTCGAATCCACGGGGCTTTCAGATGATGGTAAATACAATATGGGGTTGCGCATTACGGTCTGTAATTGTACAATTAACATTGCTGCTTTTTGTGAAAATTAAAAGCTTGTGTATGTTTTGTATTGTTTGTGTTGTATGTTCTTCCAGTCTCCACAGGTCTTGTACATTGGAATGCTAGTATTGCCACCTCCTTTTTTACATGGCAGTGTAGCGTCCGAGCAAGACGCACCAAAGTTGGGGAAACGACTGGGATTGCAGAATGGATGTCACAGGTGGCTCTGCAATCTCTCTTGACAATGGCGGCAAAGGTGTCCTACTCAGTCGCAGCACAGTGACACAAAATACCCATAAATTTCCTATTAAGATAAACGGTGGTTTGTCATGTGACGCCAGCACTTTATCTACAGTAGTCAATGGCAGAAATAATTTGACACAAGTCCTGGTAGCTGTTTGGGTTAGCAAACTGGTAGTGCACAGTTTACTTCAGTTTTTAACGTAGTTGAAACACGGTACAATTAACAGTGGCAGAAGAATAGCAAAGTAGACGGTTATGCAGTACAGTTGATTACCAAGTAAATACAACTTCCTCTTCAATGCTCTCACTCTATTTAAACTTAGAAGGTTGCATAGTATAAATTCCCACAGGCCTAGTTATCTGTGAGGCTTTTTGGAAGTGAATTATGCAGGTGTTGAAATTGGAACTAAGATGGCCGCTGTACTACCCCTGGCTTTGCATTCACCGGTTTTTGTGTAACACACTGTTTTAGTGGAACGGCTTCAACTTTTCTCCTCCACACTGCTGGTAAGACTAGGAAGTTGGTGAATCCTGGCTTCCCTGAAGAGAAACACTTTCGTCAGCTGCTCGCACTGCAGACCTCCTCCCTGCACGTCCTGAAGACTGCTCTGACTCCTTCTTCACTTCCTGCTTTGCTTCGCACTCTTTTCCTCTCCTTCCCCTTAGCCTAGTGGTTCATACTACAGTTTCCCACTCTGAGCTCCAATCAGTGAGGGCACGACATACAGCCAATTACCAGCCAGCTGTTTCCAAGCTTTTAGCTTAGGAATGGGAAAAACAGAGTTTCTCTGAAGTAAGGCACCTCCTATGCCTCCTTGAAGCACATAGGCAAGTGTGACAGGACAATGAATGTGTGGCTATTCTGGAGGACCCTCTGGGCCACTCCAGCAGGCTCATGATTTGCACAAGTTAGGCTGTTCATATACTTTACATCCTTCTAATTCAGCGCAGATAAAAAAAATTTGATTGTAAACTTCTGCACAGTATTGTGCGTATTAGTTGCAATACTGTGCTCCTATTTATTCTTAAGCTGCTTAGAAGGGTGCGGGTTTCAGCCACAAAGCAGCTGCAGTTCAGCCATTCGGAAAATGTTCACGATGAAAATATTGAATTATGTTTTACAGAGTTGTATTATGTGCATAATATTTGTGCCGTGTGCATAGCAAGAAGTACATGTACAACAGACACACATTGTAGCTTACTAACAAAGTAATTGATGCTGAGCATGCAGTTTTGTCATAATTAACCTTTGTAATCACACATTCTGCAGACTTTGAATTGTTAACTCGGTGGGCGGTTGTCATACCATATAAACTCTTCCATTTAAACAATAAAGTAGAAGAACTGCTAGAAACACACAAGCGTTTTTTTTTGTGTTGACTTCTCATGATGCACCATCCATAATTTGGATTCACTGACTGATGAGGCTTCGATATCCCTTGAGTATCACCTAAAAGCAGCTGAATACCCAAACAGAACACAGCCTTAAAAAAAAGTATTGATTGAGCTATATGTCGTTAGGCCCAATGTAAAGCCAAATTTGTGACCTGTATCACATAGGTCATGAAAAATGTTCCTCTAGAAATCTGTAGTCTCAAAGTAAATCTGTGCTTGGCTCTACAGAGAGACACAGATGCTGTAATTGCAAAGTATTTCTATGAAAGCGCTATACAAGTATGTGTGGCATTGCCATGTGCATGAGGCCTCAGTTATAGGCTATGGTATACAGAAGATTGCTGTTACGTTCATGTGGTGCACTAAAGCACCACACCTCAGCACGGATGCAAGAAGGTGTCCTAATAAAACCCAAGCAACTCCCATAAAGTTGCATAAACCAATTACACCTCTCCAGGTAAAGAGGGAAGGATTCCTGTCCCTTACTAATCAGGAAAAGTGGTGAATCCCTGCCTTAAAGCAGGGTAATCGTCCCGATAAGGACAGCCCCACTTTCTTCATCCTGGACCTGCCTATCCCTGATTAGGAACCTGGAAAGATGTACAAAACACAGGACATGACACTGTTCACACATATTGAACATAAAACATGGCTGTTCCCACCTCATGTTTGGTCACCTGCACAGACATACAGAACACATTGCTGTTCACACCTACACACAAGGTTTTGCATACCACATAGAACTCACATGCATAAAGGTAGTAAACTATAGCTAGTCCAAGTGATCCTCACTAGAGATGAGCGAACGTACTCGTCCGAGCTTGATGCTCGGGCGAATATTAGCGTGTTCGGGATGCTCGTTACTCGTAACGAGTACCACGCGATGTTCGGGTTACTTTCAGTTTCCTCTCTGAGACGTTAGCGTGCTTTTCTGGCCAATTGAAAGACAGGGAAGGCATTACAACTTCCCCCTGTGATGTTCCAGCCCTATACCACCCCCCTGCTGTGAGTGGCTGGGGAGATCAGATGTCACCGGAGTATAAAAGTCGGCCCCTCCCGCGGCTCGCCTCAGATGCCTTGTGAGATAGCTGAGGGACAGTGCTGCTGGTGCCGGAGCTGCTGTAGGGAGAGCGTTAGGAGTTAGTGTAGGCTTCAAGAACCCCAACGGTCCTTCTTAGGGCCACATCTAACAGTGTGCAGTAGTGTGAAGGCTGCTGTTAGCAGTGTTGCACTTTTTTTTTTTTTTTCCAAATCGGCCGTGCAGAGCATTGCGCCCTGCAGTAATACTACAGGGACAGAAGTGGTGGTTAGGCAGGGAGAGTGTTAGGACTTAGTGTAGGCTTCAAGAACCCCAACGGTCCTTCTTAGGGCCACCTCTAACAGTGTGCAGTAGTGTGGAGGCTGCAGTTAACAGTGTTGCACATTTTTTTTTTTCCAAATCGGCCGTGCAGAGCATTGCGCCCTGCAGTAATACTACAGGGACAGAATTGTGTAGGCAGGGCCAGAAGACATATTTTATTGATTGAATATACGCAGTGGGCCTTTCCTTGAAAAAAAAGGGAAAAATTTCTATTTGGCCTGCAGGCTTGCGCCAATTTATTTCCTGCCTGGGAAATCACCGCTCTGCTGTAGTTAATAACTCTGCAACACTGCAGTTCTGTGACACATTTGCAGGGCCAGAAGACATATTTTATTGATTGAATATACGCAGTGGGCCTTTCCTTGAAAAAAAAGGGAAAAATTTCTATTTGGCCTGCAGGCTTGCGCCAATTTATTTCCTGCCTGGGAAATCACCGCTCTGCTGTAGTTAATAACTCTGCAACACTGCAGTTCTGTGACACATTTGCAGGGCCACCACAACACATTTATTATTGATTGAATATACGCAGTGGGCAACTACTATTCTATTTGGCCTGCCTCTGACAGTCCTAAGCGTTCTGGGTACGTGTGTGCTGGGTGGAGAACGTAAACAAAAATCATACGCAGCCAGCTGAGTTTAACAGCAGGCTTGCGCCAATTTATTTCCTGCCTGGGAAATCAAATCACTGTTAATACAGCATGCTGAGGGGTAGGGGTAGGCCTAGAGGACATGGACGCGGCCGAGGACGCGGAGGGCCAAGTGAGGGTGTGGGCACAGGCCGAACTCCTGATCCAGGTGTATCGCAGCCAACTGCTGCGCGATTAGGAGAGAGGCACGTTTCTGGCGTCCCCACATTCATCGCACAATTAATGGGTCCACGCGGGAGACCTTTATTAGAAAATGAGCAGTGTGAGCAGGTCCTGTCGTGGATGGCAGAAAGTGCTTCGAGCAACCTATCGTCCACCCACAGTTCTGCGCCGTCCACTGCTGCAAATCCGAATCCTCTGTCTGCTGCTCCTCCTTCCTCCCAGCCTCCTCACTCCACTACAATGACACATGCTCAGGAGCGGGAAGACAACCCAGGAACTGTTCTCGGGCCCCTGCTCAGATTGGGCAGCAGTGGTTCCTCTCCCACCAGAGGTGTTTATCGTCACTGATGCCCAACCATTGGAAAGTTCCCGGGGTCCGGGGGATGAGGCTGGGGACTTCCGCCAACTGTCTCAAGACCTTTCAGTGGGTGAGGAGGACGATGACGATGAGACACAGTTGTCTATCGGTGAGGTAGTAATAAGGGCAGTAAGTCCGAGGGAGGAGCGCACAGAGGATTCTGAGGAAGAGCAGCAGGACGATGAGGTGACTGACCCCACCTAGTTTGCAATGCCTACTCAGGACAGGTCTTCAGAGGGGGAGGCAAGGGCAGCAGCAGGGCAGGTTGCAAGAGGCAGTGCGGTGGCCAGGGGTAGAGGCAGGGCCAGACCGAATAATCCACCAACTGTTTCCCAAAGCGCACCCTCGCGCCATGCCACCCAGCAGAGGCCAAGGTGCTCTAAGGTGTGGCAGTTTTTCACAGAGACGCCTGACGACCGACGAACAGTGGTGTGCAACCTTTGTCGCGCCAAGATCAGCCGGGGAGCCACCACCAACAGCCTCACCACCACCAGCATGCGCAGACATATGATGGCCAAGCACCCCACAAGGTGGGACGAAGGCCGTTCACCGCCTCCGGTTTGCACCGCTGCCTCTCCCCCTGTGCCCCAACCTGCCACTGAGATCCAACCCCCCTCTCAGGACACAGGCAGTACCGTCTCCTGGCCTGCACCCACACCCTCACCTCCGCTGTCCTCGGCCCAATCCAGCAATGTCTCGCACCGCACCGTCCAGCCGTCGCTAGCGCAAGTGTTTGAGCGCAAGCGCAAGTACGCCGCCACGCACCCGCACGCTCAAGCGTTAACCGTCCACATAGCCAAATTTATCAGCCTTGAGATGCTGCCGTATAGGGTTGTGGAAACGGAGTCCTTCAAAAGTATGATGGCGGCGGCGGCCCCGCGATACTCAGTTCCCAGTCGCCACTACTTTTCCCGATGTGCCGTCCCAGCCCTGCATGACCACGTCTCCCGCAACATTGTACGCGCCCTCACCAACGCGGTTACTGCCAAGGTCCACTTAACAACGGACACGTGGACAAGCACAGGCGGGCAGGGCCACTACATCTCCCTGATGGCACATTGGGTGAATTTAGTGGAGGCTGGGACAGAGTCAGAGCCTGGGACCGCTCACGTCCTACCCACCCCCAGAATTGCGGGCCCCAGCTCGGTGGTGGTATCTGCGGCGGTGTATGCTTCCTCCACTAAAGCACCCTCCTCCTCCTCCTCCTCCTCCAACGCAACCTCTGTCTCGCAATCAAGATGTGTCAGCAGCAGCAGCACGTCGCCAGCAGTCGGTGTCGCGCGGCGTGGCGGCACAGCGGTGGGCAAGCGTCAGAAGGGCGTGCTGAAACTACTCAGCTTAGGAGATAAGAGGCACACGGCCCACGAACTGCTGCAGGGTCTGACAGAGCAGACAGACCGCTGGCTTGCGCCGCTGATTCTCCAACCGGGCATGGTCGCGTGTGACAACGGCCGTAACCTGGTGGCGGCTCTGCAGCTCGGCAGCCTCACGCACGTGCCATGCCTGGCCCACGTCTTTAATTTGGTGGTTCAGCGCTTTCTGAAAAGCTACCCACGCTTGTCAGACCTGCTCGGAAAGGTGCGCCGACTCTGCGCACATTTCCGCAAGTCCCACACAGACGCTGCCACCCTGCGGACCCTGCAACATCGGTTTAATCTGCCAGTGCACCGACTGCTGTGCGACGTGCCCACACGGTGGAACTCTACGCTCCACATGTTGGCCAGGCTCTATGAGCAGCGTAGAGCTATAGTGGAATACCAACTCCAACATGGGCGGCGCAGTGGGAGTCAGCCTCCTCAATTATTTTCAGAAGAGTGGGCCTGGTTGGCAGACATCTGCCAGGTCCTTCGAAACTTTGAGCAGTCTACCCAGGTGGTGAGCGGCGATACTGCAATCATTAGCGTCACCATTCCTCTGCTATGCATCTTGAGAAGTTCCCTGCAAAGCATAAAGGCAGACGCTTTGCGCTCGGAAACAGAGCCGGGGGAAAACAGTATGTCGCTGGATAGTCAGAGCACCCTCCTGTCTATATCTCAGCGCGTTCAGGAGGAGGAGGAGGAGCATGAGGAGAATGAGGAGGAGGGGGAAGAGACAGCTTGGCCTACTGCTGACGGTACCCATGCTGCTTGCCTGTCATCCTTTCAGCGTGTATGGCCTGAGGAGGAGGAGGAGGAGGAGGATCCTGAAAGTGATCTTCCTAGTGAAGAAAGCCATGTGTTGCGTACAGGTACCCTGGCACACATGGCTGACTTCATGTTAGGATGCCTTTCTCGTGACCCTCGCGTTACACGCATTCTGGCCACTACGGATTACTGGGTGTACACACTGCTCGACCCACGGTATAAGGAGAACCTTTCCACTCTCATTCCCGAAGAGGAAAGGGGTTCGAGAGTGTTGCTATACCACAGGACCCTGGCGGACAAGCTGATGGTAAAATTCCCATCCAACAGCGCTAGTGGCAGAAGGCGCAGTTCCGAGGGCCAGGTAGCAGGGGAGGTGCGGAGATCGAGCAGCATGTACAGCACAGGCAGTGCAACAGTCTTTAAGGCCCTGTACAGCTTTATGGCTCCCCAGCAAGACTGTGTCACCGCTCCCCAGTTAAGGCTGAGTCGGCGGGAGCACTGTAAAAGGATAGTGAGGGAGTACGTAGCCGATCACACGACCGTCCTCCGTGACCCCTCTGCCACCTACAACTACTGGGTGTCGAAGCTGGACACGTGGCCTGAACTCGCGCTGTATGCCCTGGAGGTGCTTGCTTGTCCTGTGGCTAGCGTCTTGTCAGAGAGGGTGTTTAGTGCGCCTGGGGGAATCATCACAGATAAGCGTACCCGCCTGTCAACCGACAGTGCCGACAGGCTAACACTCATCAAGATGAACAAAGCCTGGATTTCACCAGACTTCTCTTCTCCACCAGCGGACAGCAGCGATACCTAAGCAATATGTAGGCTGCACCCGCGGATGGAAGCATCGTTCTCTCTCACCATCCAAAACGGGGACATTTCTGCTTCATCAATCTGTGTATAATATTCATCCTCCTCCTCCTGCTCCTTCTCCTGAAACCTCACGTAATCACGCCGAACGGGCAATTTTTCTTAGGCCCACAAGGCTCACTCATATAATTTTTCTAAACAATTTTTATACGTTTCAATGCTCTTAAAAGCGTTGAAACTTTAACTTGAACCAATTTTTCGTTAAACTGGGCTGCCTCCAGGCCTAGTTACCACTTAAGCCACATTAACCAAAGCGATTAATGGGTTTCACCTGCCATCTTGGTTGGGCATGGGCAATTTTTCTGAGGTACATTACTACTGTTGGTACACCAATTTTTTTGGGCCCTCACCTACAGTGTAATCATAGTAATTTCTATGTTCTTCGCCTGCACTCATGGTACAGAAAGGTGTGTGGGGTTGGCCTACACTTTAGCTACATAAATGTAACTGGGGCCTTGTCTATACTGCAGCTACTGAAATGTGAAAGAGACTGTTATCTCCCTAAACTGCTGCAATGGGAATGTTACTGGGGCCTGTCTTGAGTGCTACTATTACTGAAATGGAACTAAGACTGCGCTCCCCCTATACTGCTGCTAGTGATATGTTAGTGGGGCCTGTCCCTAATGGTACCGCTGAAATGTCAATAATTCTGGGCTCTGCCTATACCGCTGCTAATGGTATGTCACTGGGGTGTGGAAACAGAGGCTTCACAAAGACATAATGGCGGCGAGGCCATTTCCCACCAACGCTGTTACTGTTAAGGTGCATATAACCACGGACACGTGTAGAGGACACATAGTGCCTCCAAAACATCCCCCTCCTCCTCCAACAATGAAAACATACTTGGCAAATACCTTTGCATTGGTCCGTCTGGTGGCAGTCCAAGAATTTCACCTTTAACGACACAACAAGAGAGCACCACCACCATCCCCCCGCCACGGCCCACTTAATCCTGGCCACATTCCGAAAACCAACTACATAAAACCGCGCTACCAGGTCCGCAGTCACCACCACATTACCACCAACGAGGTTACTGTTAAGGTACATATTACCAGTCTGACTGGGGCATGCAGTGTGGGCCGAAGCCCACCTGTATTAAGCACGACATTACCTCAGCTGTGATGGGCAATGCAATGCGATATTTTTATGTACCGCCGGTGGCTTCCTGGCACCCACCCATGCTGTTGGTCCACAGGGAATTATAAATGCATCTGTTTCCACTTCTAAAGAACCCGAGTCAGACTGGGGCATGCAGTGTGGGCCGAAGCCCACCTGCATTAAGCACGACATTACTACCTCAGCTGTGTTGGGCAATGGAATGGGATATATTTATGTACCGCCGGTGGCTTCCTGGCACCCACCCATGCTGTGGGTCCACAGGGAGTTGTTACTACATCTGTCCACTTGTAAAGAACCCCAGTCTGACTGGGGCATGCAGTGTGGGCCGAAGCCCACCTGTATTAAGCACGACATTACTACCTCAGCTGTGTTGGGCAATGCAATGGGATATTTTTATGTACCGCCGGTGGGTTCCAGGGAGCCACCCATGCTGTAGGTGCACACGGAGTTTAACCTACATCTGTCCACTTGTAAAGAACCCCAGTCTGACTGGGGCATGCAGTGTGGGCCGAAGCCCACCTGTATTAAGCACGACATTACTACCTCAGCTGTGTTGGGCAATGCAATGGGATATTTTTATGTACTGTCAGTGGGTTCCAGGGAGCCACCCATGCTGTAGGTGCACACGGAGTTTAACCTACATCTGTCCACTTGTAAAGAACCCCAGTCTGACTGGGGCATGCAGTGTGGGCCGAAGCCCACCTGCATTAAACATGACATTACTACCTCAGCTGTGATGGGCACTGCAATGGGATATTTTTATGTACCGCCGGTGGGTTCCAGGGAGCCACCCATGCTGTCGGTCCACAGGGACTTCACAATAGGGAGTTGTACCTGCCTGTGTCTATGAATTAAAAAGCCCGGTCTGACTGGGGCATGCAGACACCTTGACAGAATGAATAGTGTGTGGCACATAGGTTCCCCATTGCTATGCCCACGTGTACAGCTCCTGATGGCGGTGGCACAGGATTATATTTCTCATTGCTTCTGTACAGCATTGTGGGCTATCGCCCCGCCCCTTTTAAAGAGGGTCGCTGCCTAGCCGTGCCAACCCTCTGCAGTGTGTGCCTGCGGTTCCTCCTCATGGCAGACGCACTTCTAAATAGACATGAGGGTGGTGTGGCATGAGGGCAGCTGAAGGCTGCGCAGGGACACTTTGGTGTGCGCTGTGGGGGGGGGGGGGGGCGGTTGGGCAGCATGTAACCCAGGAGAAGTGGCAGTGGAGTGTCATGCAGGCAGTGATTGTGCTTTGTTGGAGGTAGTGTGGTGCTTAGCTAAGGTATGCATTGCTAATGAGGGCTTTTCAGAAGTAAAAGTTGTTGGGAGGGGGGGGGGGCACTCTTGCCGCTATTGTGGCTTAATAGTGGGACCTGTGAACTTGAGATGCAGCCCAACATGTAGCCCCTCGCCTGCCCTATCCGTTGCTGTGTCGTTCCCATCACTTTCTTGAATTGCCCAGATTTTCACACATGAAAACCTTAGCGAGCATCGGTGAAATACAAAAATGCTCGGGTCGCCCATTGACTTCAATGGGGTTCGTTACTCGAAACGAACCCTCGAGCATCGCGATAATTTCGTCCCGAGTAACGAGCACCCGAGCATTTTGGTGCTCGCTCATCTCTAATCCTCACACCAAGGGGATAGAGAGTCAGCCACCCTGCCGAGATAGGGAACAGTGTCAGACATCACACCTCTTACAAACACATAAGACATCAGACGTCTGGAAGCCATACCTGGAAAGGGATAAGGAGAAGCCTGCGGGTGTATGCACCTGTGCGGTCACCGTACCACACACTATTCAGTGCATGCACCCCAGAACGCAAGGAGGGGAGGGACAACGGGTTCCAGATCATCTTCAGGGAAGCTGAGAGACACACAACAGACTAGACATACATAACACCAGCTCTGAGTGGGATTAACACAGAATGCAAAGACAAGATAAAATGCACAGCATCTTCTACCCAGAAATGCCAGTATTTAGGTACAGCAGACCAGAGAGGTTCTGCTGGAGAAACACCACACCCAGCCAGCTCAATTAACCCTCACCTGTGAAGCTGTGCTCATGGAAACCTGTAGACCCACAGGTCCTAGACGTACAACCTAACAATTTCTTTCTAATTTGAAACAGCACCCTAAGGGCTTATTTAGATGATCGTATATTGGCCGGCTTTTCTCTCCCGGCCAATATACGGTGTCCCTCTCTGCAGGGGGAGAAGGCTAGAAGAGCCGGGAGCAGTGCACTGAGCTCCTGCCCCCTGGCCACTATTTGCAATAAGAGGGGGTGGTGCTAAGTTCCGGAACTTAGTTCCGTCCCCCCTCATTGCAAATAGTGGTGAGGGGCAGAGAGGGGGCGGGAGCTCAGTGCACTGCTCCCGGCTCTTCTCCCCCTGCAGAGAGGGACAACGTATATTGGCCAGGTGTGAAAACCCGGCCAATATAAGGTCGTTTGAAGCCCCTGTAAAGGCTTTTTCACACGAACATATGCATAAATATGTTCGTCTGTTCGGAACATATTTACACATAAATGAGCTCCTGTCACCTCTCCGCCCTCTCTCTGCCACTGTTTGCAATGGGAGGAGTGAGACGGAGGGGGGGGGGGAACAAAGTTCCGCCCCGCCCCCTCTGATTGCAAATAGTGACGAAGAGCAGAGAGGGGGCGGGAGCTCAGTGCACTGCTCCTGGCCCAACCCGCCTCCTCCACCTGCAGAGAGAGACAGCGTATATCGGCCCGTCCTGAGAACATGGCCGATATACGCACATTGGAATAAGCCCTAAAGTTGTGCATTGTATATTCTGTATACATTTGTACATTATTAAACAATTACTCTGAGAAGCAGGTCAAGATATTAAAAAGTAATCTCAGTACATACTGTAGCATTGAGAATAAAGAATAACCTTTGCAATGTATGTTGGCGCATTTAGTTTTTCACATGCTAATTTTAAGTCTGAGAATGTAACTTATCCTCATATTGAAATATTGCACAAAAAAATACTGTCTTCTTGTGAGGGGGTCAACGTCCTTTACATAATTCGCCTGGGAAATCTTTTGTGAACACCCAGAGATTCTATGTGCCTAATATATATATCTTTACCCTTATAAATCTTGGGTGGCGCCAAAAGACTTGGTTGTTTCTTAGATTGGGAATATCTCAGAAACACATTTATTTGCTGCTTATATTTCATATAAAGGTGACAAATGTAATGGTTTTAATAATAAAAGCTAGACATTATTATGTGCTGTATGACTGGGATCCTTGCAGAGGAGACTCCTTGTCGAAGGCATAGACTGAATTGTTGAGTGATCGTCTACTGTATACAGCAGAGAGTGCCTCTATCACACACCGTTAGTTGCTAAACACAAAGTAGGAATCTTAGGACCTCAATTTACAACAAAACACAAAATTAAGCGAAGTTTCATTCAGTTTCTAGTCTGCTCATTTTACTTACTGTACAATTAGGGTGTGCACTTGCATTTATTGAATGACAGCTGAGTGCAGTTTGTGATTGGTCACAGCACTCAGCCAATCACAGGCAGTGCTTGGCCATTCATAGAATTCATTGATGTCAGGGGCTGAGTACTACCTCTGTGTGCTGGGGCTGTGTATAAATGTTAAGCCTCACCTCTGTGTCATATCATGGGTCATGTGAAGGAAAGTAGGTTGCATCGCAAGAGAGTGCAGAAGAGTTGGGGTAGCAGACATGGCAGCAGCCAATATCAAAGGACGTAGAGAGTATACCAGCACCAGGACTGAGATATAGTGCTGTAGAGACTTATTTTAGCTCACAGAAGGGCTGCCAGCCAGCAAGTGAGAAGGTGCTGGGACTTGGATGCTGAGGTGCAATGATCTGCAGCACTTGTACTATGCAATTGTTGCAGAGATGACTAAGGAGTGGTAGAGCCAGGAATAATTTAGGACCAGAGGAACACCAATGAGAGTTTCCAGAAACATCTAGAGCTTGACAACTGGAACTGTTAAACCTCTGGACTGAACTGGAACCAGGATATGGCAGAGGTATTCTACAGTAGGTTGTAAGTGAGGCTCAGCCTTAGTTCAGTGCACACACCAAGAAACCTTAGGCAATTTGCAGGCCTGCAACAGGGGGAATGGGTTTATTAGTAATTATGTGTTAATGATTGTATGTTCTTTATGATGAATACATGTGGAAAAACAAAATACAAAACGTAAGAAGATCCAAATAAATTGTGAATACACACAGTTTCGGTCTGTGAAAAAACTGCGTATTTCAGGGACCAAAACTGCATATGCCCATGTGAATGAGCCGTGAATGTAAACTACTCCTTACATGGTTGTGGAGCTCTATGCAGTACAATGGCATTTCTCCCCTTCCACCATTTTAGCACCGAGCTTCCTACCCTGAAGGGTGGCTAAGGTGCCGGGTAGGTCTGTCAGAGCTCTGCCACCACCAGTGAATTGTTGAACGGAGCTCAAATCCAACATGGCACCCACTCCAGGTGCTGGCACAGCCCCCTCTGCCAAGCACTGGCTGCATACACTGGGTAAAATGGAGAGCCGGACCTTCTGCTTCAGGACCTTGTCAAGGGTCACACAAAGTAATGTGGTGGGCTGTGTAGACCTTGAGTTTGAGGCTTGTGGTATAACAAAAGTACTAATATCTGTAAGGGTATATATAACAGTATTGGAAAAAATAATGTTGCTTATAACTACTGAGTAGCTTTGGCCTACTCTACTGTTTTGCTTTTGCATTAGTTTACTTGAATATTTCCAACTGGTTTATCTGTAATATGCAGACATAGATGTGCTAGTCCAGTCTTGAATTTAGGTATGCAATTGATTTCAAATGTCAAATAATTGTGTGCTGGATGGAGATGTCTGCTAGTTTTATCTATAAAGGGACATATTTTTCTGTGCCAAATTGAAATTCTTATACCATGTGAGAGTGGATTTAAAAACATGGTACAGCTTAATACATCTTGGTGATATTAGCAATCAGAAAGCTGTCCTTGGGATTAATGCAAAACACTGAACTCATTTATCACTATAATTCATTCAAATGCATGAATGCATAGTCACATGAACAGAGGGGATGCATATATATATATATATATATATATATATATATATATATATATATATATATATACACACACAATGTTATTAGAAATGATCTTCCTGATTTGATACACTCCACAACTCACATTTAATGACACTCAGAGACATAAATTAGATATCAATGGAAACAGAAACTCAAATAAAATTTATTGCACAACATTAAAAATGTTTTGCACAGTGATGATCAGTGTGCCCCCCTTTGTCATTGGACGCACACGGAGTCTGTAGTCAAGTTCCCACCATACACGTTGTTTCAGATCACAACTGACTGATGGCGTCTGTGATGCATGCTTGCAGATCATGCATGGTGGGTAGTAATGGTGGCATGTAGACTCTAACACTCCCCCAGAGGAAACAATCACAAGGAGTAAGGTCTGAAGAACATGGAGGTCAAAGAAAAATGTCACTATCCTCACCACCTGCAAGGCCAATCCATTCTTTTGTAGTGCCCTAATGAGCACATTTCTGACTTTATTCTGAAAATAGCGGTGGGGGTTGCCCCGTACTGTTGGAAGATGATACCTGGGATTTCCTGTTCAAATTGCGGCAGAAGCCATATCTGTAGCAAGTCCCAGGATTGCTTTCTCATGGAAGAAGGGAATGTATGCTTTCCTACAGGGTGTAACAAAACACATTCACCGTGGGTGAGTCGCTTATACAATCCACGTAAGCATGTGGATTTTCCCTCCCACACGTTCTGACATTATGTTTGTTGCCCAAAAGGTGGATTCCATGAAACCATCGCTCTCCATTAAAGTTTCCATACTCTTGCAGAAAGAACATCGCCTCATTTTGTCATCTACTTTCAGGGCTGTAACAATTATAATCGGTAGGGATAACATCACGATAGCGAACCTTTTCCTTGACGTCCACGTTCCCCGATCCTTACGCCTTGTGATTTTTTTTCTGTAGAGGAGTGTTAAAGTCCACATGCAACCCTAATCACCCAACATGTATAATCTGTGAGGAGGCATCACAGAAGCCATTGCATCAGTCAATCATGATCCGCTACACCGTGTATGGCAGGAACTTAACCACAGGTTCCATGTGTGTCCAGTGACAAAGGGGGTCACATTGATCACCTCATTTTTGATGTTGTGCAGGAAAACTTTTTGAGTACAAAATTTCCATATCTGTGGCTGGATAATATTTGCTTTTCTCTGCACAGTTTTTATGTCCCTGAAGCATATTTTATGAATTAGTTGTCCACATTGATCTGGTAACATTGAATTCCATGTGCAGCCCCTGCCAGAACAGATCACTTGCTGTTCTCTAAATACATGCAAATGAAGTTAATAAGCTACTAATGGCTATTAGTGCCCATTAGTAGCTTATGCAAAATGATCACTCAAAACTGTCACTCAAACTCTCTTTTAAACGAATTTTGAGCAATCATCTTTGCGTGTAATTGGGGCTTAAAATGGGGAGGTCAGGGGGTGATTGAAAGAGAAGCAGAAATTCTCCATGCGTTATTACTATTGAAATATCGCCAACATATGGTGGCTTTACACAGGACAACTGGCGTACAAATAATCACTTGGTAGAGAGATTGTAAGTGACAGCTGTTTTGTGTATATATGGCCACCAACCAGGTGATGAGCGAGAATTCATTCACTAGTCAATAGTCGCTTCAGTTCAGCTCACCTAAAAATAGTCAATGGTAAATTAATTACACTGTGCAACAAATTTTTTAAAGATTTTCATACCCGAAAGTAATTGATATGTTTCTGTAAAATTAAAACATGCTGATTACACTGGTAAAACTGAATAATAGCAACACGTCTCATTTTCATGTTATTTAACCCCTTAGTGACCAAGCTTTTTCTTCGTTTTAAAAAATCGTAACTCCTTTATTTATCCAGCGACGTCGCTGTGTGACGGCTTGTCTTTTTCAGGACGAGTTGTATTTTTAAATGATACTATTTAATGTACCATATAATGTACTGAAAAACTTTTAAAGTGGAGTAAAATGAAAAAAAAAAAAGAAACTCCGCCATCTTTTGGTGCATCTTGTTTCTACGTCCCATAAACTGCAACAAAATGACATGATTATCTTGTTCTATGGAACAGTACACTTACTACGATACCAAACTTATGTAGTTTTTGCTGTACTACTTATATTTTTTTAAAAGACATTACATTTTTTAAATTATTTTCTGTCACCATCTTCTGCACACAATAACTTTTTTATTTTTCTGTCTACATCTGTCTGACATATGACTTTTTGATTGCTTTCTATTGATTTTTTTTCTTGGAGACAGAATGACCAAAAAGGCGCATTCATAGCGTTCCTAATTTTTTTTGGATCGACGTCACCACCATAATGCGTTACTTTGATAGATCAGACTTTTTTCGGATGCAGCGATACCAAACATGTATATTTGTGTTCAGTGACAAGGGGACTCCCTGCGGGGAGTAAAGAATCCCCTGCCACAGCTGTTACAGCTTCCGGCAGTGTACTGAATTTCTTTCAGAAGGCGGGGATTTAAAATCCCCGGCTGCTGAAAGGGCTGTATCTGATTGGCTGAGTGCTAAGCCAAGCACAGGCAGTGCTTGGCCATTCATTGAATGGCCAGAATGCTGCGGGACATTGCGGAGAACGTGGGTGAGTACTTTCAGCTGCTCTGATGCATCTGATCCATCAGGGTAACTGAATCTTTAACTTTTATTTACTTTTAATGGAGTTTCATATGATTGCCAACATTCTGTAAATGCCAGCGATCATGTGACTGGGGTGGGTGTTGGTGTAGGGTCGGGATGACAGCTCTAGGTTGTTGGCTAGCTCTAGGAGCTGGCAGCATGGAGCAGTCACATCCACAGTTTGCAGGGTTTTAAAGCCCAGCATGCCAGAATGTAAAAAGGCAATGGGGTGATCACTAAGGGGTTAAGCAACGTTAATGGCGAGCCTACTGGATTAAATGTATAGACATATTTCCAAAAAAGTACAATACAACGGCAATTGGATTACATTATTTCCCATAATTAGAAAACCTTACGTGGCAGAAAAAAACGGATCTCATATTTGAATTCAGCGCACTAAAGTTACTATAAGCCGCCTATCTGCTTATCGGTTACAAAAATTGTGCTGCACCATGTTATCGTCTGAAGTAAACAGGTAATCATTTATCCTTCAGAGACTAGCCAATGACTTTACAGGAAAGTGTGCGCTTTAACGACTGTGAAATTGAACAACAATCGCTCTGTGTAAAAGCCCCCAAACAGTCATTCTCACTGTTTAGTGAATATTTTGAGCGACAATTCAGAAGATAGCAGTCCTGTGTAAAGCCACCCATATTCTTCAGACTAATTCCTAACATTGATTTTTGTTTCTAAAAGGGATTATAATCTAATTCCCCTACTTCAGGTTTACGTAAATGAAGACTACTTTCTTGGCAAGCCAAATAAATCTGGTCATACACTAGTCATTGTGCTTGTCTATAAAGGCTGATTTGCTATTTGAGTGTTTACTGCTGACTATTGCTACCTTCTTGTGACACAAAAGAGATTGCCAATTATTGAGGGCAGATGTCTGTGGAAAAGTGAATTAGACGTATTGAACTTTTTTGGGTGCAGTTGTTATAAAAGAAAAGGTGCATAGGGGAATAGACAAATGGCTCTAATCGGTATGTGCCAACTGTTTTTGAGCACATGAACAAAGCTAAAATCAATTTGGCCATGGTCAGCAACTTTTCAATGCAATGTATGGAACTGTTGTTCAAAGCAACAACTATTCCAAGCCAAGTGTTAATGACTAGAGATGAGCGAGCATACTCGCTAAGGGCAATTACTCGATCGAGCATTGTCCTTAGCGAGTACCTGCCCGCTTGGAAGAAAAGGTTCGGCTGCCGGCGCAGGTGAGAGGTGAGTTGCGGCAGTGAGCAGGAGGGAGCGGGGGGGAGAGAGGGAGAGAGAGGTCTTCCCTCCGTTCCTCCCCGCTCTCCCCCACTGCTCCCTGCCCACCGCCGAACCTTTTCTTCCAAGCAGGCAGGTACTTGCTAAGGGCAATGCTCGATCGAGTAATTGCCCTTAGCGAGTATGCTCGCTCATCTCTAGTCATTAACACTTGGCTTGGAATAGTATATGGCCAGCCTTACACAAGTACCCTCTGTTCCACTTGCCGTCCCCATGCCATATTAGTCCAGTAGATTTCATAGACTAATCACCAGAAAGCCTACATCATTGGCAATAAATTGGTTAATATTTGGTATTTTAGTTGACGTCTTTCATTCAACATAATCTTGCTGATTACTTTTTGTGTATACTTGAGCTTTATTTTTCATTAAGAGAAGCATGGGTGGAGGGTGTTTATATGTCTGAAGATACAAGTAATATTCAGTAATGTTTATTAAAAGGTTCTCAAGAAGCGTTTTCTTAATACCCGTTTGCTATCCAAGCAAATCATAGGTCTTTCGCAGACACTGCATTTGTGAGCCTTCTTATGTTGAAGATTAGCACTTCATTTTCACAGCTTTTGTTTGCTATCAGGTGACATTCCAACAAGAAGTCCATGTATGTGTTTTATTTGTAGCTCGATTGTGCAAGACCACGAAAGCAAATTTTTTCACATGATCATGTAGCCAAAGTCATCACCAAGCATTAGATTCGCCAGTACTAATAAATGAGTACATGTTTTCTAACGTGGATCGCTTGGCAGCTAGAAACTATCTTTAAAAAATGGACCATAAGGGTCATTCAGGTTCCATCAATGATTATCAGCAACACCATGTAATAACAAGTAGATGACACCCGCCAGAAATGGTAAATCAAGTGGTTCATTTTAGTACTTTTTAACTTTAATTACTTCCTTAATTTAATTACTTAATTTTAATTTTATCTGTATTTCTTCAGTGAAAAACTTAAAATATAAAAGTGAGTTCTGTATCTGCTTGTGTAGCACTTTTGTGGAGCCATTTGGGTGTACAGATTTCAGCTAGGGCAAATTGGGAAATCAAAGTGGCCCTGGAAAAAAATTGCAAAGTGGTCCCATGTTGTAGGGGGCCCAAACCAGCAGCAAGTGGGGTGAAGTAGATAGGGGTCAGCAAACTACCAGCTGCGGCCACAAAGGGGATAGGAGCAGAGAAGCCTACGTGGCGTGCATAGTTCACCGCAGCAAATTTACTATGAAGCACGGAAAATGCTAGAACTGGAGGTTACATTAAAGCGCTGCCTTTTTCTAACCTCTAAAGCCTCCATGATGTAAATGAACATCATAGATTTGCTTGCCTTTAGCTACTATGTCATTTATGTCATAGTCCCGCATGATTCTTGTGCTGACTGACAGCGAGGATCGGAAAGACTCTGATCCATCTACTTTAGCCCCCTAGATGCTACAGTCAATAGTGATGATGATATCTAGATGATTAGACAGAGGTAGAGAGCCCCCTCTGTCCTCATTGGCCCCCTATAAATATAATCGCAGGATGCCGATGGATAACCATGGCAGACAGAAGCCCCAGGAAGAGCATGGCACAGCTGTATGACTATTAGGCTGGTCTTCCGCACAGATCGCTTTGCAGCTTTAGACGCACGAGGAATAATTGTTTTTTTATACTCAGTATACAGTGAAGCCAGTTTACACTGTGACCTCCCTTGTGGGTCTAAATAAATAAACCTTAATAAAGTTTATTTAAAAATTTACACAGTTAAAGGAAAAGCATTTTTCTTTATTTTGTAGAAATGAGGAAAAATAAACTACCGTATATACTCGAGTATAAGCCGACTTTTTCAGCACATTTTTTTTGTGCTGAAAAAGCCCCCCTCGGCTTATACTCGAGTGAATACGCTGCCAACCATGCTGCTTACCTAGTCACCGGTCTCTCCCGCTCATTTAGGTGTGCCTGCAGCCTCTGTGTGTGGTCTTTATTTCTTCTGCACGCCGGCCGCCGCTGTGTTGTCCGTGCCGGAAGTGGTGTGTGTAGCCAGGTGACACCCCCAGTGACTGATTAGCTGCACTCACCACTCCAGCGGTGACAGCCTGGATTCACTCCTCCAGCGCTGCAGAGACTTCTCTCTTGGTGGCTGCGGTGAGTGAGCTTCTGCGCCGCTTCTGCTCTGTTCCCTGAGGCGTGCAGGGCCTCCCTGGTGGTGGCACTCACATCCCATTTCTTCTTTCGGTGCAGGCCCTGGGGTGGTGGAGCGGAAGGGGGGCGATGATGATGATCATGATGCAGTTTGTGGTGGGATAGAAGGGCAATAATGCAGTTTGTGGTGGGATGGAGGGGCAGCTATAATGCAGTTTGGGGTGGGATGGAGGGGCGGCTATAATTCAGTTTGTGGTGGGATGGAGGGGCGGCTATAATGCAGTTTGTGGTGGGATGGAGGGGCGGCTATAATGCAGTTTGTGGTGGGATGGAGGGGCGGCTATAATGCAGTTTGTAGTGGGATGAAGGGGCGGCGATAATGGAGTTTGTGGTGGGATGGAGGGACGACGATGATGCAGTTTCACCTGAGCCCCAACAGCGGCGGAGAGGTGAGTATTTATTTTTTTTATTACACATGTTATGGATGATTTTCAGAGAAGGGCTTATATTTAAAGCCCTTACCCAAAAATCACTGTACGTAGCCCATTGCATTCAATGGGGCCACCGGCCGCAGCGGCGGCCCCATTAAAAGCAATAATGCACAGACCTCACTCGAGTATAAACCCACCCTAGGCTTATACTTGAGTCAACAAGTTTTCCCAGTTTTGGGGGGTAAAACTTGGTGCCTCTGCTTAAACTCGGGTCGGCTTATACTCGAGTATATATGGTACATACACGGTATCGCTATAATCATTATGGCCAATATAATTATCTCCATAGTGTCACTAAACAACCCCCACTATACTAAGACCATCATTATCAATAATAACACTATATGGGAGCAAATAATACCACCAGACCTTGATCACATATTACCACCACATAGTGATTCATACCAACATACTGACATTGAATAAAGACTATTGCACATATCAATACTACCAATAATAACACTACATGAGGGTCAAATAATACCCCCAGACCATGACCACATAATACCACCCTAGTGTTTCTGAAAATAACCACTACAAAGACCAATATTACCTCTTCTCCCTATATAGTGACCATATATCAGCACATACTACATTGACACAAGCTCAGTGGTCACAGTTGACATCTCTGGAGTTATTCACTTTCCCCTTTTCTTCATTTGGCACAGACCATCATGATGACTTCTCCTGGTCATAACTTGTCTCTACAGAATTAGACAGAGGCAGCTTTGATTCCTCAATTTTCCAGGGACCTAGCTTTGTTAACAAACTTCTACATAGTTTCTCCATAGATAGTGCCCCAGTTAATAGTACTGCCACCTGAGGTGACCCACACAGTAATAATATCCACCTTTTTGCGTAGAGCGATAATGTGATCACTGAGGCTGGTTTCCAGCTGCAACGTTCACATGTGTGTGTTACATGATTGCTCTACCTGGAACTCAGCAGGTCGGCTGTAATTTGGCACAGACTGCAGAGAACAGAAGCAGAAGAAGCAGAACAGGTGAGCAAAACTTTTTTAATAGGTCGGCAAATATTTCCTCCCTTTCACGATCTGCAGGCGTCCTGCAAAAAATGAGTCCAAGCACAACTATATCACCGAAAAAATTAAAAAGTTATGGCGGTCAGAAGATGGCGGCAGAAAACAATTTTATTTTTCCCCCAAATTTTTTACTTTTTAGAAGTAGTACAGCAAAAAAAGCTTACATATTTGATATCATAGTAATTGTACCGACCCACAGAATAAAGTCATGTCATTTTTGCTGCAGTGCGTACACCGTAGAAACAAGACTCACCCCTCCCCCAAAGATGGCGGAATTCACATTTTTTTTTCCCATTTCATCCAACTTGGAGTTTTTAAAAAGTTTTCAGCACATTATATGGTACATTACATCATACCATTGGAAAATAGTACTTGTCCCGCAAAAAACAAACATCTACATTGATGGATAAATAAAAGAGTTATTATTTTTTTAAAGATCGGTGGAAAAAAACGAAAATGGAAAAAAAAGGCTGCATCCTTAAGGGATGTTATGGCTGATGATTGTATGCCCAGGGTTTTTTTTAAATATGTAATACCATATATACTCAAGTATAAGCCTAGTTTTTCAGCACATTTTTTATGCTGAAAAAGCCCCCCTCAGCTTATACTCGAGTGAGGGAAAAAAAACGACAAAAAAACGCAATACTCACCTCCCAGTCTACGTCTGTGCCCTAAGCGCAATTGTCTCCCTGGCGGTGCAGCAAGCTGCTAGAGAATTCTCCCCGCTGTCATCTCCCTGCTCAGCTTTGAATTCCCTCGCAGTCAGTGCTGTGTAGGTTAGCGCTACACAGCCATTTAGTGGATCATTCACAGCCATTTAGTGGATGACATCACTGAATGGCTGTGATTGGTTTATCGAGCGCTGGCTGTGATTAGCTGGCGCTCGATCCAATCACAGAGCTTACTTACACAGTGCTGACGGTGGGGGAATTCAAAGCTGAGCAGGGAGATGACAGTGGGGAGAAGTCTCAAGCATCTTGCCGCACCGCCAGGATAACCATCGCGTTGGGGATACAGACGCCGGCTGTGAGGTGAGTATTGCATTTTTTCTTTACCTAGTATATACTCGAGTCAATTAGTTTCACCAGTTTTTTGTGGTAAAACTTATTGACTCGGCTTATACTCTGGTCGGCTAATACTCGAGTATATACGGTAATTAAAATTATATTGAAAGTATCTCTTTCTCGCTATATCACTGAGTGCACAACTTCCCTACGGTTTTTTGATTAACGCGATAATTTGAATATACTTCTGTTTGGAGCCAGAGACAATAGTAATTATTTTTTCTGGCTTGTAACAAAGCAAGGAATGACGACTTAGAGGGAAGCAAAATGAGATTAAAACAAATTTAAATAAAATAATAAACAAGTTTAAAACTAGGAGAGAAGAAATGGAATCATTGTGCGCCAATCTAAATAAACGTACGCGATAAACCGTCTTGCATTTGTATGTGCCTGAGATTTATTATTCTTGGTAAATGACTGGAATATCTTATTAAATTTTTGTTGTTTTTTTTAATTAAAATAAGCATAAAAGCAAGAGCCATAAATTGTATACCACATGCGGATATACAGTCGTGTACATGATACATAGTTTATGGTTACCGTATGTAATGCTACTAAGAAAAATCTCATTATTAGAAGTGATGGCATATTCAATCACCTCCTGACCTGTGGGGGTCTGAATGCAGTTAGAAATCAGCGCTGTCTGGATTTGTAATATGGTACCAATATGCCTTCCTGCAACTCTCTGTGACTGTATGCCGAGGCAAACACAACTCTTGTCTATCAATGGTGTGGGAAAAATGTTAGATGCTCCGTTGCATGCCAACTATATATATTCTTCTAAGAGACCTATCACAGGATACGGTATTAGTCTGCGCAAACATTTCTGCGTCATATTGGGGCTTGAATTCCATGCCTGTAAAAATCCACGTGTTCAACACCGCAAAATGTAGTACTGCAGTGGAAAACCTTTCTCTTCTGTAGAATTAAGGACATCTTGCAGAATTGTTCTTGCAGATTTCTAACATACAGAAGACGTAATTCTGCACCTCAAGTGTGTGGAAAAAAATGCAAGAAATTCCACAAGACATCCCACAGAACATATGTGAGCTCCCGCCCACTCTCTGCCTCCTCTCCACCCCCCTGTACTATTTTCAATGAGGACAGGTGGGAACAGGGGCGGAGCTAATTCCCAGAACTTAGCCCCACCCCCGTCCCACCTCCTCTCATTGCAAATAGTGCAGAGGGGCGGAGAGCGAGCGGGAGCTCAGAGCACTGCTGCCGGCTCTTCCAGCCTTCTCCCCCTGCAGAGAGAGATGCCATATATCGTCCGGCGTGAATACCCGGCCGATATGCGGTCGTCTGAATGCACCCTAAGGCCGGCTTCACACGAGCGTAGGTGTATTTGCACGCACCTTAGTGTAGCGTTTTTGCAGAACAAACTATGCATTTTTTGTGTGCACATCGGCGTATTTTACCATACTTTTCGCGCTCGCATGTTCATTTGAATACAGGAAACAAAGACGCACCAATTGAAATGGCTAATTAGTCTTAAAGAGTTCCAGATGTGTTTTTCCTGCACAATTACGTAGTGTTTCATGCATGTCCTTGCGTATTGTGTGTTCTTTTTTTTAAGTGACTGAAAGGTGCATGTAAAATATGGAAATGTCAACAAACCCAATGAAATCAGTGGGTTCTATTCTCTACATTCTCCGCATGCAAATTTGCGTGTACATATATGTTCATGTGAAGCCGACCTAAGAGCAGATTCAGATGAGTGTAGTTTTCTCCCATTATGCGGCCGTGATAATCATATAATGGGACAAAACAAAACTACTGATAGCAATGGATTTCAGTGGTTTTGTTTTCACTATCGTGATTCTCTCCGGTTAATAAGGGAGATGGAATAAATCCTCCACAGTGCCACCTACTGAAAGGCAGCATTCCTTCGAGTCAAAGTGGGACTTTTTATACAAGTCTTGCTACAATGACTGGGAATCAAAAGCAAAGCCAGACCCCATGTACATACAGCTGTTTCCGGGTTATTGCCCATCATCAGTGTACAGTAGGAGTCTGGCTTTTGCTGGTGAGAGGCCAGGGACAGGGGTCAGAAACGCTCTTTTCTCCTTAGGGAGAGCAACTATATACTATAAATAAGTGAGGAGACTCAAATGGCCACGCACGCTCCTCTGAGTAATATGCAAATAAGGGAGATGGAATAAATCCTCCACAGTGCCACCTACTGAAAGGCAGCATTCCTTCGAGTCAAAGTGGGACTTTTTATACAAGTCTTGCTACAATGACTGGGAATCAAAAGCAAAGCCAGACCCCATGTACATACAGCTGTTTCCGGGTTATTGCCCATCATCAGTGTACAGTAGGAGTCTGGCTTTTGCTGGTGAGAGGCCAGGGACAGGGGTCAGAAACGCTCTTTTCTCCTTAGGGAGAGCAACTATATACTATAAATAAGTGAGGAGACTCAAATGGCCACGCACGCTCCTCTGGGTAATATGCAAATAAGGGAGATGGAATAAATCCTCCACAGTGCCACCTACTGAAAGGCAGCATTCCTTCGAGTCAAAGTGGGACTTTTTATACAAGTCTTGCTACAATGACTGGGAATCAAAAGCAAAGCCAGACCCCATGTACATACAGCTGTTTCCGGGTTATTGCCCATCATCAGTGTACAGTAGGAGTCTGGCTTTTGCTGGTGAGAGGCCAGGGACAGGGGTCAGAAACGCTCTTTTCTCCTTAGGGAGAGCAACTATATTCTATAAATAAGTGAGGAGACTCAAATGGCCACGCACGCTCCTCTGGGTAATATGCAAATAAGGGAGATGGAATAAATCCTCCACAGTGCCACCTACTGAAAGGCAGCATTCCTTCGAGTCAAAGTGGGACTTTTTATACAAATCTTGCTACAATGACTGGGAATCAAAAGCAAAGCCAGACCCCATGTACATACAGCTGTTTCCGGGTTATTGCCCATCATCAGTGTACAGTAGGAGTCTGGCTTTTGCTGGTGAGAGGCCAGGGACAGGGGTCAGAAACGCTCTTTTCTCCTTAGGGAGAGCAACTATATACTATAAATAAGTGAGGAGACTCAAATGGCCACGCACGCTCCTCTGGGTAATATGCAAATAAGGGAGATGGAATAAATCCTCCACAGTGCCACCTACTGAAAGGCAGCATTCCTTCGAGTCAAAGTGGGACTTTTTATACAAGTCTTGCTACAATGACTGGGAATCAAAAGCAAAGCCAGACCCCATGTACATACAGCTGTTTCCGGGTTATTGCCCATCATCAGTGTACAGTAGGAGTCTGGCTTTTGCTGGTGAGAGGCCAGGGACAGGGGTCAGAAACGCTCTTTTCTCCTTAGGGAGAGCAACTATATACTATAAATAAGTGAGGAGACTCAAATGGCCACGCACGCTCCTCTGGGTAATATGCAAATAAGGGAGATGGAATAAATCCTCCACAGTGCCACCTACTGAAAGGCAGCATTCCTTCGAGTCAAAGTGGGACTTTTTATACAAGTCTTGCTACAATGACTGGGTGGCACTGTGGAGGATTTATTCCATCTCCCTTATTTGCATATTACCCAGAGGAGCGTGCGTGGCCATTTGAGTCTCCTCACTTATTTATAGTATATAGTTGCTCTCCCTAAGGAGAAAAGAGCGTTTCTGACCCCTGTCCCTGGCCTCTCACCAGCAAAAGCCAGACTCCTACTGTACACTGATGATGGGCAATAACCCGGAAACAGCTGTATGTACATGGGGTCTGACTTTGCTTTTGATTCCCAGTCATTGTAGCAAGACTTGTATAAAAAGTCCCACTTTGACTCGAAGGAATGCTGCCTTTCAGTAGGTGGCACTGTGGAGGATTTATTCCATCTCCCTTATTTGCATATTACCCAGAGGAGCGTGCGTGGCCATTTGAGTCTCCTCACTTATTTATAGTATATAGTTGCTCTCCCTAAGGAGAAAAGAGCGTTTCTGACCCCTCTCCGGTTAATAGTACGGCCAATAAAAAATAGGACCTGCCCTATGTCTTCCACACATAGTGAATAATACATGCGTGAAAGATCAGGCAGCACCTGCCTTCAGACTTTTTTTCAAACTCTGATACAGAGTTTGAAAAGTTGACGCAGGGGAAGGGATTTCCCTAATTCAAGCATAGTTGTGCTAATGGCAGTCTGAATAAGCCATAAAGTAGACACCATAGATTGGCACACACAAAGCTTACTTGTCCATAATACGGATTTGTAGGGACTCTGTGTGCTGTCATACAGGATCCAGTGCATACAGTTTAGTCATATGAATGGACCCTTATGTAGAAAAGGTTGTCGACACCCTAATTTATAATTATCTGATCTACATCATTATAATCCAACGCCATCAACGAGCGGTGAGAAGCATTAATTTTGCTCAGATGCGAATAGTTGAAATAAAATAATCTGGTAGGTATTAGTTTAATTGGCTAACAAGTTAGATAGCTCTTGAGAAGAAACGTTCATGTCTATTGTGAAACATTTCTTTTTGATTGGTGCTTGAGTACCACTGTGTAAATGGCTGCCAAAGTATTATTTGCATAGTGCTTACAGCACTGAAAGGTGCTACAGTTTTCGTGTAAACGCTCATGTTAAAAATAACTAAGTTGTGACTCATTTTTGAGCTAAGCATCAGAAGCTAACCATTATTTCACATTTTAGCTGTCTACTTTGCATTAAAACTCAAGTATCAGTTTACTAATTTGGGAAAAATTAGAAATCCCAGAGCTCTGTGTACTCGAAAATTAGAGTTTCTACTGCATATTGGAAGTAGTGTGGGTCTCATGATTCAGCATGCAGATTTGATACGCTGTATGTCAGCGAGCAATCTAAAAGTCAATGAGTATAGATTACTTACATTAAATTTTTAGTGGTATTTTATTGTTACATTGTGCTCCTGGGACCTGTAGTTCTATGAGTTTTCGAGGAGACCACAGCTGCAGATGTAGTTGACTTGGCTGGCTGATGGTGTGGAGTTCTCCAGCCATGCAAACATCAGCGGTCTTGTGCACAAAAATAGCAATTCCTCTTGCTAGAGGGTGCTGGACTATTCTTCATTACCTCATTTCCACTCAGTACTTGGTGTTATGCATGCTGCTTGTTTGAGTTGCTGCCCTGACCTTCCCTGAAGATGGTTTGGACACCCGAACCCCTGTCTGCATGTTCTGCGGGCCCTGTTCTGTTTCCCTTTATCAGTTGCGGCCTCCGGACATCTGATATGGTGTACGCGGTCAAGTGAGTGATATCTGACACTGTTCCTTTTACATCAGTTTGGTGTCTGACGCTCTTGCCCCTTGGTGTTTGGACACTAAAACTAGCTACTGTTTTATCTATGCTTTCATGAGGTTCTGAGTTGGGTTTCCTTCTGTCTGTGAGATGAGCAGACTTTAGGTGTGAACAATGACTTGGTCAGTGTGTGTCTGAAGGTTTGGACTACACTAGGTCTAAACAATATCCTGTTATGTGTGGTGTTACTTTTATGTTGCAGTCACTTGGTGGGAACAGGGTTGTGTTCTGAGTATGTCAGTAGGTGTTGACTACACTTGGTGTAACTGTCCTGTTCAGTATGTATTTGGTTGTATTTCCTATGTCTGGTGTTCATGACTGTGACCATTTAGGGTGAGTCAGACCCCGAGGTTCCAGTGTGGGGCCGTTCCTATTGAGACGATCACCCTGCTTCTATGCAGGACTCCTTTTTTGTGGTTTTAGTTGTCTAATTAGAGTAGTGACTCACAAGACAATGAGGACCTTAAAGGGGGCTATTGAGCTACCTATTCTGGCCAAAATACAAACCAATACTTCAAACATACTTATAGATATTTCCATCTGTCTATTTGAGTTCTAGTACTTTGGTAACTATTTTGGCGTCTCTTGTCTATGTGATTGTTTGTATGCACATTCAGTTTATGTTGTTGTTGAGTGCATATTCTTTCAAATTTCTGTCCACCCCTTCTATTTGGTTTGCGTCCGTGTTCCCACGGCTTGCACGGACATAACAGTTACATTAACTGGAAGCGAACAGAATTCCTATTTATTTACAATGCATATATAAAGTTAATGTGGTATTCATGAGTCATGGAATACCGGATCAGAAAACATTAGAAAACTCATTAAATAGAAATGTGACATATTTATTTATCTGCTGTACATTCTCCAAAAATTCAAGGATCTCTTTGCTTTCTGATTCTAAACAATGCATCTGTGATATATCTAGATTTAGTGTGTGTCATTAGGAAACAGTCTTGGAACTAGATCAGACCTTTCATTAAACCCTGCCATTCTTTTGAATTACAGTCATCCTGCTCATGCACAGTTTTTCACGTGCTCCTTAACATGTGGTTCTGATATTTTTCACTGCAATACTGTTTTTCCCAAATGATCCAGCAGTGCTGTATCCAAAAAGCATTTTCCAAATGGGCCGAAGCAAAACACATACGTGGAACGATAAGCGAAAACGGTGCTGGTGTGTTTACCACTCAGCTCTGTCACTGCGGAGTCTGGGGCTTTGATGTATCACAGGAGTAGGGTTGCCGTAATAACTTCCAGTTTGGAACCATCTGGCTTCTAAAGATAGCGGAAGGATAGTAACTGCTAACCAGCTTAGCATTATATTATCAGTCATAATGAATGTATTATAATCTAGCACAGCCTGTTTTCAGAGAAATAGCTCTGTTCTTCCTCTTTGTAACATTTTTCCATTGTTACATATTGGTCAAAATGAAAAACTCTATCATAGTCATGTATTATTCATCAGTCGACCCTGAAACTTGTTGTCCGCCAAATAGTCAATATAATGGAAGTGCTAAAATGTATCATTCTAGCAATATTTCATGTGTAGCTGTGATTCAAGAAGTACTTAACTTAAAAAGTTTCAGTCAACGATTTAATGATTTTGAGTTTAGTGTTTTGTAATAAAACTTAAAGAACGCTTCCAAATATTTAAAGTAAAATTCTTCGGATATCCATCTCTCTGCGAATTAGATTCCTTTGTTAAAAACAGTGTCTAGTATTTGTTCTTATCTAGCTATGTCCCAGGCATGCATCAACCAAGAAGAGAAAGAAGACTTGAGAGACCCATAGAGCTTAATATGACTGACGATAACTGTAATGTTGGCTGGAACGTGGCTGATCAATTGCAAGTTGGAACGTTTGTATGAATGATATCTGAGCTTCATTGTGTTAGATTAATGGCCCCTTTACACACAACGAGAAATGCACGATTCTCATTTGCCCGACCGAAGGAGCTGGTGACGTCATCACTGGCTCATTCGTGCTGACTGTTTAGACAGGCAGATAATTGTTTAGAATCGTTCACTTCTCATTGTGCTCCAAATTTCTATGGGAAGCATTGAGTGGAAAGTGTTTAATTAAACACAATAAGAAGTGAAGGAGCCAATGATGATTTTTCCGCTGAAACTGAACAACGAATGAAAAGTTAACGATTCTCATTCATTGTTGGGTCATTGGCTTACGTTTAAACCAAACAATTATCATTCACTTTTGTTTTTTTAATAATTTTCTTAATGATAATCATTACATCTAAACGCACCTTAAACTGGCTGATCAGGAGGGTACTTAAAAAAAAAAAACACAGAGCGAAAATGTGAAGAACAGAATAGGCTTGTACTAACTGGTAAATTTTCTGCAGCATTTGGCCAATCATGCCATACACTAGTATTTTCAGTTGACATTGCCTGAAAAAATCCAACCAAGCTCTTTATATTTTTGGAATACCATAGTCTACTGTTGACCATTGTAAATGCTCAGAATTCAAATGATGGTTGGCTGAAATGGTCCAAATCGGCCATTTCAGCTGAAATTACTCTTCAGGATAGGTCATCAATAGTTGATCTGCTGGGGTCCATTGCTCAGGACCCCGACCAATCAGCTGAGCAGGAGCATGCTGTCAGCACCCCAAATACACAGAGGTCGGAGTGGAAGTCTGTGTGCCGACCTCTGTGAAGGGACGGCGCTTGTAACTGCAGGCATGGTTCTCATTGAAATCAACATCATCTGTGCCTCCAGCTACATGCGCTAGACACTACACAGAGGTTGCCTCAGAGACTTCTGCTGCTTCTGCTCCTACCTCAGTGTATTTGCAGCGCTGACCCCAGCCGATCAACTATTGATGACCTATCCTGATGATAGGTCATTAATAGTATTTTCCACGGAAAACTCCTTTAGGCTGCATTCAGACGAATGTATATCGGTTCGTTTTTCACGCCGAGCCGATATACGTTGTCCTGGTGTGCGGGGGGGGGGGGGGGTGAGGATGGAAGAGCCAGGAGCAGGAACTGAGCTCCCACCCCCTCTCTGCCTCCTCTCCGCCCCTCTGCACTATTTGCAATGGGGAGAGGCCAGTCGGGGGCGGGGCTAAGTTATGCTAATTAGCCCCGCCCCTGGCCCGACTCTCCCCATTGCAAATAGCACAGAGGGGCGGAGAGGAGGCGGAGAGGAGGCAGAGAGGGGGCGGGAGCTCAGTTCCTGCTCCTGGCTCTTCCATCCTCCCCCCCTGCACACGAGGACAACGTATATCGGCTCGGCGTGAAAACCGAGCCGATATACGTTCGTCTGAATGTAGCCTTAAAGTGTTTTTTTCTAACATTTCAGGTGAAATTAGTGCAGAGAGACCCAAGTAGGCAGAAATTGATATAGAGCAAGTGCAGGAGAAGAGCCGGCTGGACGCAGCTGAGCCCTGGCAGCTGAAGAAAGGTGAGTATAGATTTTTTTTTTCTATCACCATTTTTTCTTGTTTTTCAGGGAAGGGCTTATATTTAAAGCCCTTCCCTGAAAAAACAATTACAGGATGCCTGCAGTTGGATCCCCTACCGCAGGCGTCATGTGTGACAGCTGTGGTAGAGAATTCTTTATTGCCAGCAGGGATGAAGAAGATGTGCCAGGAGCAGCAGGGAATTCTTTTTCCTCGCAGAAATGAAGGAAACATCTGCCGCATGCAGCAGATGTGTTCTTCATCCCTACGGGGACACGGCAGCAGTGGACAGGTAAGCATTTTTTTTTGCACTAAAATTCTTGGTTTTTTTATATATAAAAACAATTGGTGGTTGCGGCAGACCATTGTCTTCAATGGAACCGACGGCAGCAGCCGCGGCTCCATTGCAGACAATGTGTGTATTTTTTATTTATTTTTTTTACACTAAAATTCAGTTTTTTCAAGGAAGGGCTTATGTGTAAAGCCCTTCCCTGAAAAACAATGCAGGGAGCCAGCAGACTATTGCCTTCAATGGAGCCGCCGGCAGCAGCCACGGCTCCATTGCGGCAATGCACGGACCTGCATTCACGCGTGTTTTTGCACGTACATGAGTGCGCACTTATGTGCGCACCTACGTACGCACAAAAACACGCTCGTTTGAAGCCACCCTTATACATGAAAAACTGAATTCTAAGGCCGGGTGCCCACTTGCCATGAGCAATTGCATCCAAGAGGTTTGGTCGCAACTTTCATCGGATAGCACATGATTACCTACAAAAAAATGCACATGGCAGCATCTTAGGTGCTAAAATTTAAAATTGTCTTTATTCCTCCATTACATGCATATCATTAACCTTTGTCAGCAGTACAACTAATCGCCTTGGCAATCGGGCTCTCAATGCAACGTAAACCAAGATCTAGAATCCAAGAATTAAAAACTACATGTGACAGCTTCTTAGGTGCAAAAATATTAAATTGCCTTTATTCCTCCATTACATGCATATCATTACATGGAATGTATTGGAGGAACAAAGGCAATTTTATATTTTTGCGCCTAAGAAGCTGTCACAGTTTTTGATTCTTGGATTCTGGATATTCTGACTCAATAACATGGCTGTAAGCGTATCGGCTGAAGTAACTTCTCTTGTAGTTATGAACCAGTACTCACACCAAGTATATGTTGTCAGACAGCATCCAACTGGACTGCAGAGGCATGTGAGAAGATTCCAGGGTTTATTCAGGTAGAAATCTTGTATAATGCACATTCAGCAGTAGGTAAAAAGAATGATGATGAGCCAAAGCACAGAGTAGAGACCTAGCACATAGGCTATAGACAGGAAACTCCCTAGCAGGAGGAAAGGGAGGAGTTATGCAACACAGGGGGTACAGAGAACCAGAAGGGACAAACTAAAGAAGGCAAACACTTGCAGATACAGTACAGGTTATACATGTCAATGAATAGAGTCAGGTAGATGAGACATGACACTGGATCTTGGTTTACTTTGCATTGAGAGCCCTATTACCAAGGTGATTAGTTGCACTGCTGACAAAGGTTATTTTTTTGGATCACACAGACACCTGTCTGTATGCTGTCTGATACATGGATGGCCTGAACATTGACATGCATTTTCATGTCCTAATTCTCTACCATGATAGAGAATAGGACATGCAATGAGTTTTTTTCACCCGGACTAACGGTCTGAGTGAAAAAAATGCAATGTGGATAGGCCTATATGCTATAATCGGTCCATGAACAGTCTGTGAATTAACATGGACAGCACATGGACCCAAATACGCTAGTGTGCTGGAAGCCTCAGACTGATCTTGAGATACTCAAGCCACCAAGTCGTGAACCATTAATCTTGAACACGTCAACATGCTTTGATAAACTGAGTTACTGTAACAAGACTGGCTCACAAGATATTAGCACTAATGAGCAGGTCTACAAAAAGTGTTCACTGAGTGTTTGCATAAATAAATGACATACATCTACAGATATTTCACTATTCTCATTAAAAGTGTTTAGATTAGTACAAAATCTGTGGCTTATTGTGCATACAGTATCCTTCCTTTCAGTAGAGTACTGTTTGTGCTTTGGTGGATAACGTAGAAGCGTAAATTATATTGCTCAGATAATTTAATTCAGATTTTGGCTGTTCTTTTCCTGTTAGTATATTCTAAGATAAAGCCAATTAAATGACATCAATGCAGATGTTAAGAATAAGGTAAGGTGCAGCCAACAGTCGCATTTGTACGTTTTTCAGACTGAATGTTCATTGGCATTTGTATTTCAAACATTGGCTTTTTATCCTTTGTTGACTGGTTGTAGTATTTTTTAAAAGGTCTGAGAAAAACAGGGTCTCTAAAAATATAGTATACAAAAATAACAAAATATGACATATCTGGGCTTATTATGGGGTTATTTTCAAAACTATGTTACCAAAATATGGAGGTATTCATGTTTCTTTCGGTAAAATGTAACTGGATTCTAATGGTTGTATAAGGTAGCAATACTATATTATTTTTCATAATTAGACCAGATTGTCCAAAGGAGGAATGACGATTTTAGTTTGAAAATCCTTTCTAAGGATCTGTAGCTGAGCTATGGGTATGTATAGGGGGCAAAACAAAGTATTAGGTAAGAATGAATGGACACAAGTTATTGGTGCAGATGTGTAGGAAGGGGTGTTTTACGTAAAGAATAGGGCAGTAGGGCTTTATCAGATCTTACTTTACATTTGGCCTTGGGCAACCAGGGAGGTTGACCACCTGAGAAAAAGTCAGCAGATGTGCTCCTGAAAGACCTACTAGGTTTCTAGTAGAGATGAGCGAGCGTACTCGTCCGAGCTTGATGCTCGTTCGAGTATTAGGGTACTCGAGATGCTCGTTACTCGAGACGAGCACCACTCGGTGTTCTAGTCACTTCCATTTTCTTCCCAGAAAAGTGTGTGCCGTTTTCTGGCCAATAGAAACACAGGGAAGGCATTACAACTTCCTCCTGTGAAGTTCCAGCCCTATCCCACCCCCCTGCAGTGAGTGGCTGGGGAGATCAGGTGACACCCGAGTATATAAACTGGGGCCGCCCGTGGCTCGCCACAGATGCACGTTGAGAGACATTAGGGAAAGTGCCGTCCTGCTGTAGCTGCTATAGGGAGAGTGTTAGGCTGTTATCTTCGTCTTCAAGAACTCCAACGGTCCTTCTTAGGGCCACATCTGACCGTGTGCAGTACTGTTGAGGCTGCTTATAGCAGTTTTGCACATTTTTTTTTTTTTTTTGTATATCGGGCGTGCAGACCATAGCGTCCTCAGTCTGCAGTCATTTTACTGAGTATAGGGGCAGTACTGGTGAGGCAGGGACAGTGGTACAGGGAAAGAGATATACTGGCTATATAGGCAGTGGGCTTTTTCAAAAAAATTGGAAAAAAAAATCTTTAGGCTGCCTGTGACCGTGTTCAGTTTACTGTGTGTCTGCTGGGGGTAGTAGTCGCTCACTATTACCCAGCTAGGTGTTACTGCAGCCTTGCGCATAATTTTTTCTGGCTGCACTGTGCTTTCAATAACCACAGTCATCCTCCAACAGGGAAATCCATATACAGGCTATATAGGCAGTGGGCTTTTTCCCAAAAATTGGAAAACAAATACTATATTTGGGCTGCCTGTGACTGTCTTCAGTTTACTGCATGTGTGCTGGGGGTAGTAGTTGCTCATTATTACCCAGCTAAGCCTGTGACCGTCTACAGTTTACTGCGTGTCTGCTGGGGGTAGTAGTCGCTCATTAATACCCAGCCTTGCGCATAATTTTTTCTGGCTGCACTGTGCTTTCAATAACCACAGTCATCCTCCAACAGGGAAATCCATATACAGGCTATATAGGCAGTGGGCTTTTTCCCACAAATTGGAAAAAAATACTATATTTGGGCTGCCTGTGACCGTCTTCAGTTTACTGCATGTGTGCTGGGGGTAGTAGTCGCTCATTATTACCCAGCTAAGCCTGTGACCGTGTACAGTTTACTGCGTGTCTGCTGGGGGTAGTAGTCGCTCATTCTTACCCAGCTAAGCGTTACAGCAGGCTTGCGCATAATTGTTTCCTGGCTCTGCTTTGTCCGTTACATGATCGCCGTCATCCCGCCAGAGGGAAAGAGTATACATATATACGCTGCATACGGTGTCTGTCTGGTTTTTTCACCTCACCATTTTAAAAAATTGAAGCAAAATACTTAAGGCCTACCACTGGCCTTTGGCCACTTGACTGGTTCTGCCCTGTGTATTCCAGTAGCTCAGTCATACGCACCTAGGTCTCACTACAGGCTTGCGCATAATTGTTTCCTGGCTCTGCTGTGTCCGTTACATGATCGCCGTCATCCCGCCAGAGGGAAAGAGTATACATATATATGCTGCATACGGTGTCTGTCTGGTTTTTCACCTCACCATTTTAAAAAATTGAAGCAAAATACTTAAGGCCTACCACTGGCCTTTGGCCACTTGACTGGTTCTGCCCTGTGAATTCCAGTAGCTCAGTCATACGCACCTAGGTCTCACTACAGGCGCGACAACTTTTCAGCGACGCGGTCACTGGGAAGGTGCATATAACCACGGACACGGGGACAGGACACGTACTGCCTCAAAAACTTTCCCGTCCTCCTACTCCAACTATGAAAACATTCTTGGCCGAAGCCCACCTGCATTTAATCTGACGTTAGCTCTGCTGTCCAGGGCACTGCAATGGGATATATTTATGTACCGCCGGTGGCTTCCTAGCACCCACCCATGCTGTCGGTCCACACGGAGTTTTAACTGCATGTGTCTACTTATAAAGAACCCCAGTCTGACTGGGGCATGCAGTGTGGGCCGAAGCCCACCTGCATTAAATCTGACGTTACCTCAGCTGTGCTGGGCACTGCAATGGGATATATTTATGTACCGCCGGTTGGTTCCAGGGAGCCAGCCATGCTGTCGGTCCACACGGACTTCACATTAGTGAGTTGTACCTGCCTGTGTCTATGTATTAAGAACCCCGGTCAGGTTGGGCATGCAGTGTGGGCCGAAGCCCACCTGCATTTAATCTGATGTTACCTCAGCTATGCTGGGCAATGCAATGGGATTTATTTATGTACCGCCGGTGGCTTCCTGGGACCCTCCCATACTGTCGGTTCACACGGACTTCACAATAGGGAGTTGTACCTGCCTGTGTCTACTTATAAAAAACCCCAGTCTGACTGGGGCATGCAGTGTGGGCCGAAGCCCACCTGCATTTAATCTGTCGTTAGCTCTGTTGTCCAGGGCACTGCAATGGGATATATTTATGTACCGCCGGTGGGTTCCAGGGAGCCACCCATGCTGTGGGTGCACACGGAATTCCCATTGCGGAGTTGTACCTGCCTGTGACTATTTATAAAAAACCCCGGTCTGACTGGGGCATGCAGTGTGGGCCGAAGCCCACCTGTATTTAATCTGACGTTAGCTCTACTATCCGGGGCACTGCAATGGGACAAACTACAGGAGCAATACACCGCTAATGAGACGTGCACAGCTACGCTAGCATAGGAGTCCGCTGTAGGCCCGCGATTGCTGAGGGTTTGTGCAGAGGCCTATGTCCTGGGTGCAGTGAAAGTCCGCTTCCTGCCTAGGATTGGTGAAGCTGTGGGCTGAGGCCTATGTCGTGGGCACGGTGCAAGTCTGCCATGTTTGGCCGCTCAGATCAATTCTTTGTTCATGTCTTGGGCTTCCTAGCACCCCCTATGCTGTTGGTGCAAACTTAGTTCCCATCGCGGTGTTTGACCTGTCTGGCACAAAGACACTGACTGACTTGGGTAGAGGACAGAGCGCTGACGGCTTTCCCCTTGCAGTGTGGATTGAACTATGCGACACCTTGACAGAATGAATACTGTGTGGCACACGGATTCCCCATTGCTATGCCCACGTTTGCAGCTCCTGATGGAGATGGCACAGGATTGGATGTCTCATTGCTTCTGTACAGCATTGTGGGCTATCGCCCTGCCCCTTTTAAAGAGGGTCGCTGCCTGGCCCTGCCAACCCTCTGCAGTGTGTGCCTCCGGTTCCTCCTCATGGCTGACGCACTTATAAATAGACATGAGGGTGGTGTGGCTGTGAGGCCAGCGTGTGGCATGAGGGCAGCTGAAGGCTGCGCAGGGACACTTTGGTGTGCGCTGTGGACACTGGGTCGTGCGGGGGGTTGGGCAGCATGTAACCCAGGAGAAGAGGCAGGGGTGTGTCCCGCAGGCAGTGCTTGTGCTTTGTTGGAGGTAGTGTGGTGCTTAGCTAAGGTGTGGCTTGCTAATGAGGGTTTGTCCGAAGTAAAAATTGGTATGGGGGGGCACTCTTACCGCTATTGTGGCTTAATAGTGGGACATGGGAACCTGAAATGCAGCCCAGCATGTTGCCCCTCGCCTGCCCTATCCGTTTCTGTGTCGTTTCCAGCACTTTCTTGGGTTTTGCAGATTTTCACCAATGAAAACCTTAACGAGCATCGGCGATATACAAAAATGCTCGAGTCGCCCATTGACTTCAATGGGGTCCGTTACTCGAAACGAACCCTCGAGCATCGCGGAAAGTTCAACTCGAGCAACGAGCACCCGAGCATTTTGGTGCTCGCTCATCTCTAGTTTCTAGCAATAATGAGCTCTTTAGTTGGCTTCCACTAGAGCTTGCTACGGAAATTGGATAATTGACTGTCAATCTTTGGCTGTTAGTTATCTATCCTGATTCCTCTTTAAACGTATTTTGTATCAAAATGGTCATTTTTTACGGTGAAAGTGCGATAAAGGCCCTTTCACACGGAATGATTATACTACTGTTTAAACAATTAAGTGAAAATGAACAATAATCATTTAGTGTAAACTTAGCCAAAGATTGAAAGGTGAACGATATTTCTTTTGCTTGTCATTCACTTCATACAAGCATGAAAATCATGGTTGGCTCGTTCGCTAATCGTTCAGTTCAAATACAGATCGTTCAGTTGTTTCATTCACTTACACAATGAATGTGAACAATTTAGCGAGTGAATGAGCCAGTGTTGCATCTCCCTATATAAAGAGGCTGCACAAACGAACTCTGACATCGTTTGCCCATTCGAACCATAAATTGTTAGGTGAAACTTGGGTATTAATTTTTTGTATTAAAGTCTCTGAACTTTGTCAAAATATTAATATTTTGTAAATAATGTGCTTTTTTAAGGTCACTCGGTACCATTTTTCTTCTGTTACAGGTGATGGTATAGTAGCCTATGAATATCAGCCATTTATCAGCCTTTCTATAAAAAGACATCAAAGCAGAACCCGTAACAACAAAATCAAAAGCACAAGAATCCAAAGAGGTGTATTAGGACTGGTATAGCAAACGAACATTCAGCTTAGTAAATACTGAGCCTTTTGTTCATTTCTTTGACCATTGTTCATATTCTAAGCAAGTAAAGCCAGTATGTGACCTGAACTCATATCAAAGGCCGGTGGTTTCTGCCTGAGGCACTTGTGTAAGTAAATTAGCAATTAGTTATTATGCCCTTAATATCTTTATGCTCCACTTATACCTCCTTTTCACTATTTTAACAGTAAACTACTCATATTAATTAAATTACCACATTTGCTAAGTCCTAGGTTTATGCATTTATGTAAACAATTGACAATTATGTAACTAATTGACGAAGTTGGTTATTTATGGTCTTTTTTTGTCTCCTCAACACATATTTGACGATCGTGAGACAAATTGTCGCTTTGGAAGAGAAAGACACAGGGGGAAATAAAAAGGCTGAGCATATTATGCATAACTGTGACTAATGCAAGACAGTTGCTATTGTATGTGTCACATAGTGAATATAACTATGTGAAAACTTAGTGGGGTTATCCAAGATTAACCCTTTAACTACCAGAATTTTTTGGGTTTTCATTTTTCTTTCCATTCCTCGAGTTTTTTATTTTTTTGTCAACATGACAGCTTGTTTTTTGTAGGACGAGTTATATATTTTTTAAAGGTTTCAGTTAATGCACCATACAATACACTGGAAAACCTTTACAATTTTTTTAAGTGGGATGAAATGGGGAAAAAAGCAAATGCTAAGGTTTTTCTTTTTTTTTTTTCTTTTAGTTCCCCTTTAACTAAAAGTGGGGACTTAAACTTGCTATTGTTTGATCACTTCTACAATATACTGCAATACTTCAGTATTACAGTGCATTTTATTTTTCACATTCCCATATTAGGACCAGCCACAAGCAGGGTTTAAAGAGGTTAAATATATTGCAGCCCTGGGAGCCTTTGCTAGACCTAGGGCTGTCATGGTCACCATTGGCACCCCATTATAGCATCTGACAGTTTACATGCCATGGTCAGGACTGACCGTGGGTGTTAGTTATCAAACAGCTGTGATCAGAACTAGCTGTGACTACAGCTGTTTGTGGTAGGTTTCAGCTGTCAGAAACAGCCGCAACCCACCAGGTATTAAGTGGGCTTGACTCCCCAACTCCCTTTATACCTACTTACATGTATGTCACAGAGGAGGAAAGGGATTTTAAAAATTATAGTTACTTTCTTGCAGAAACAGTGACATGCCTATCTGGAGGTTGTGTGTGGTATTGTAACTCAGTCCCATTCATTTCAATGAAGATGAGCTGCAAGACTAGACACAATCCATGGACATATGTAGCGCTATCTCTGGAAGAAAGCAGGCATGTTTTTTCTAATCCTGGACCCCTTTAATTTAAGACAGTTATTGTTTATAGGAAAAACATTTTTGTAATTAAATATGAATCCAAATTGATGCATCCAATTTTTTATACCAGCCATGCACAATAGGGGCGTTTACCACGTACCAACAAATGCCCATGCACTATTTTTGCGTGAACGTGAGCATAATAAACACCAACATAGTGCACATGTTGTATTCTTTTTTGCACATGCATTTCATGTGCTGTGTGTGAGATGCATTGCTGAAAAAAATGTAAAGGTAGTTACTGCATATTACGCATGCAAAGCCCACAAGTGTAATATGCAGTAAAAAAACGCTCATGTGAGAGAGCTTTGATGGTCAGGGGAGTACTGGGGGGAGGGGTGGGGTACAGTAGATACTACATGCACCTCTGTTTAAAAGACTTTATTCCTCCAAGGACATAATAGCAACGTTTTGACCAGTGGCTTGACAAAGTCTTGACGAAGACTTTCTGGTCGAAACTTTGCTATTATGTCCTTGGAGGAATAAAGACTTTAAAGTTCTTCACCTTGAATGTTGTCACAGCTTCCTTCTATGATTCTGGTCATAGATTCTGGTTCCAGTTGACTATGAATATGTTGCTTCACTATTAAATCCGCTGCATTGTGCTACTGGCACCGTGTTTGTTTCTAAATCCATGCACCTCTATGGGAATCCTATTATGCTTCTATACCATACTATTAAACTAAAGGTCCATTTACACGCAAAGACAATCTTTCAAAGATTATCCATTAGCAGTTTATTACCTTAATTTCCATGTAAATAAGCCTCCAGCTACTGTTTGCAAATCACAGCATGTGGTCTGGACTTTGCCCTCAGCTACATTGTCTTTACAGGTGGTGCCATGGGCTGTCAGCTGAATACAATCTAATCAGCTGCAGAACGTAGCGTGCGCTCCCTGCTATAACTCTCCGGCTGAACATTAGATTTTATGGCTGCATCCACACGGGCTACAAAATCTCGTCACAAAATCATCGCCACAAAACGCATGTATGTGAGGCCCATGGTTTCCAATGGGTTCTTTCACATGAGAGATGTTTTGTAGCCTACAAGAACCCACTGGAAACCTCGGGCTTCACATACCTGCGGTTTGTAGCGAGATTTTGTAGCCTGTGTGGATGCATCCTAAGCTCACCTAAAAATCATTGTTTAGCTGAAGAGTGAAAGATGGAAGCATTTACACACAGCGATTATCGCTCAAAAGCCATCGTTTAAGCGAATTTTGAGTGATAATTGTTGCGCGTAAATGGGGCTTTAGTGGTAATACACCCAGGTGGAGGAAGCCTGAATATATGATTTTTACTTGAGGATAGCAACATTTATATCTTTTTAATGAAACAACAATGCTAGTAATAGACTATGTGCAGAACTAAATTATTAATACATTTTCTCTAACAATGTATTAGAACAGCAAAATACATGCAATATTTAAATGAATGTATATATGTCCTACAGAGGTCATCAGCACAAGAATGCTGATTTATTTCATACCCATTTCCTAAACGTATATCTCCAGTCTGTACAAGGTACCAATCTCTCTCACAAGAGGGAAGCTAAAACCCACCAGGAGCATTAGCGCATAATGATTACAAGCTGTAGGCAATGCACTTACTCATTTAGTCCACCATTTCTAAATGGGAACATCTGCTCTCCATGTGGGACCTCAAATTTCAATGGCTTTTTGTTTTATTTTTCTTTCTTACATAATAAATATTAGAAGCCTCCTTCACCTTTTCTGCATGTTTTTGATAGATGTGATAAAAGACTTAAAGCTCTTTTCTGCCCTTCTTATCTTTATCAAAAGAAAACTCATGTACTCTTTTTTTACGAGAGACCACATCTGATCTCAGTCACGGCGTAATGAAACTTCAGTAAGTAGGGGGTCCTTGCTTCTTCAGATTGCCCGGAGAACTGAGATCAGACCTCTTAAATTAATTCATTAGATACTAGAATCTAATTACTTACTGATTTTTATAATGAGTACTCAGAGGAAAACAAAGAGAAAAACTGTTAGACTGACATTGCCACCAGCTTGTTCGCTCTTATGCAGCCTGTTTAGACAGGCAGATTCATCGTTTAGACAGGCAGATTCATAGTTGACTCATTCAACGAGAATCATTCAGTATCATTAAGT
Organism: Eleutherodactylus coqui; assembly: GCF_035609145.1. NCBI lineage: Eukaryota > Metazoa > Chordata > Amphibia > Anura > Eleutherodactylidae > Eleutherodactylus > Eleutherodactylus coqui. Next base: position 131,535,704 of record NC_089840.1, on the reverse strand, counting down.
TTTTCCAATTAGCGAATGTGAAAGAGTGAACAAGCAATGGAAAGAGAAGTGAACGAGCCAACAATGATTTTTATGCCTGCATAAAACAAACAACGAGCAAGAAGCGCATAATTCTCGTTCGTCATTCAGTCGTTGGCTCACGTTTGGACTGAACGATTATCGTTCAAATTCACTTGTTTGAATGGTAATTGTTCCGTTCAAAAGCACCCTTAAAGGGGTTATCCAGGATGCGCCCATTGGGATACACCAGGGTTCAGGGTGGAAGCGTTCCTCGGACCCCAGTGTAGTGGCTGGTGCATGTAATTGCAAGCGCAGCTCTCAGTGATTTCAATGAAAGTTGCTCTTGCAATTACAAGCACTGGCCACTACTCAGGGGTCAGAGCAGCGCTTCAACTCTGAACCTTTTGTATTCTGGTGGTGCTTCGTGGTTAACCCCTTTGACCATAATACCTGATACCAAATTTGATTCTCAATTATTCTTTATAGAGCCAAACGAAAAGGAGAAGAGCAGCACTCCAGGGAATTATATCAAAGAGATATCTTTATTGTGCCCACAAACAACGTTTCAATCCTAGTTACATGGGTCTTTGTTAGCTGGGTGACACATTTACTGTAGACTATGGTTGTACTGTGTCAGGAAGACATATTAATTCTTGGTATGTGTGTACCAGTATGTGTGTATATATGTAAGTACATTTTTATGTTTTACACCATGCGACTTGAGAAAGGTACCATTGTAGAGGTACCAAAACGCGTTGTCTGTCCTGTGCATGTTTGTTTTTCTGCATGCCATACATTAAAGTACCTAAAACCCACGATCGGTGTACCGGTTTGAAGGAAAACTAGTTGGAGTCATCACTTCAAGGAGGGGGATTCTGAACACCATACCCCCTCCTACTAAGTAAATGTCTGATTGATAGCTATTCACGAACTGCAAACCACTATCTATAATACCATCTCCGGCAGCGCAGGGGCTTTTTTGCTAACAGTCTATTGTTCCTTGTTTGGGGGTTCCCTATATAAGGGAAACCCTCTGTTCATCCTGCAGCTCTCCCTACACCACAAGGGATTGGAGATTGGTGTGTAAAGAAGTGTGAAACGGACCTTGCGGCGCATTCCCCATCTTCTACTCAGCATTGTTAGGATAAAACGCGTTGGGACCCGCTGACACTGACTACAGTTGTTCTTATTATACAGTCTCTGCTGTTATGTAACATATAGGATCATACAGGGCTTTTTAGCTTTCAGGCTGTGCGTGGAGCTGCTCTTTTCAGGGCAATCGCCCTGCATGTTGCTGCGTAGAGTTCTATATGTCATCAAGATATGGTTGAGACCACTTTGATGATGTAATCATATGTGATGTCATCATCCACTAAAGAGCGTTGATTGGCAAGCATCATTCCTCTGGTAAGGGCTGCCTTTACTCCGAGGTACAGCTTTCACAGCAGTCTGGTTGTTGGATTTCCTTTAGCTTTAGAGTAGGACACCCTCTGCAATCAGAAAACAGGATTGCCAGCCGCCCATAAATTCCTGGGCAGTCTATACAAATAGCAGACATTTGAACTGTTCGTGAAAAAAATAGATGGTTCAGTGATGTATTTTTTTTTAGATTGATGCTAATTGATCGGGTGATTGTGGTTATTATCATTTTACAGCTGGTAAAGAATGAATGTAAGTTTAATGAGCTGAAGGCAAGTAATACTTTAAATTGCAATTATTCATTATGGTTTTCAAATTTTTCCATGAAAAAATGTTGGCTGTCCATGATGCTTTGATGCGTTGTCCAGGTAAAAAAATGTTTTAAGGCTGTCAACTCTGATACAATGCAACCTCAACCCGTCCATGACCTGTGCTTTTGGGCTTTATGCCTTGAGCAAAATTTCACCTTTTCCCATGCTACATTCAAAAAGTGATTTTGTTTCCATTTTGTTTTTCATTTTAACCCAAAATATTCAGGTTTTTTTCATGACACATGGGACTGCCTTATTTAAATATAGTAATTAATTGTGTAGGTCTTTTTTAGGGAAAAGGTCAGAAGTATAGAAAACAATACAGCTTGTCCTCATTTTCCCCCACTATTTTTAAAGTTTGTTTAAGTAATATTTACCTAAAAAAAGAATCCTCTTGTTCTCCTGTGTAAAACTGAATCAAATATTCGCACATTGTGCAGCGTATGATGTTGCTGGGGTGCAGAAAACAACTAAATCCCCATTTTAGCTTCAAATGTATCTTCCTCGGCTTTAGCTGCAGCTTCTAAATGTGGATGATAATTATCCAAGAACAGACATTTTTTTAGTAAAGGCACAAAAGCAGATGGAGTCACAGTAGAACAGGCTAAAATTAGTTTCTTGTGATAATTACCATATGTTTTGCTTAACATACAATGTGCACGACAGGAATGTATTAATGCTGGAGTACCTGATGCTCATGCAAAGTGCGCTTGTATCACGCAGGATGTCTAAAAGTAGTATACATGGCTTCAGAAAGGTGCTTCCTTTTTTTTGAGTGTTGTATTTTTTAACTTTTATTATTTTTATCATATTGTGGTTATTTTATTTATACGTTTTAATTAATTATTTATTATTTTACTATGGGGCCACAAAATAGCAGGAAACACATTATCTATGAGACCATGGGGGGCTGTTCGGGGCATTTAAATGCCACTGCCAGAATTCGCATTTAAAGAGTTATCAGCCGTAATCAGCAGGAGTTTTGATGGCAACTGTTAAGGGCAGTTGTCAGCTGTAAGAAACAGCTGACACAGCGCATTGTTTGGAGCAATATCCCCCTCCATACAAACCCCCAACTTCCATGATGTGAATGTATGTCCTGGAGCATTTAAGGCTTAAAGGGAACGTATCACCTACGGTACATACTTTTTGCATTCCATTTTTATTTTCTGATTATAGATTGTTTTGTTCTGTTTTCTGTACAGGATTACTGGGAAAGCCATCCTTCTTTCTGTTAACAGCATTCAAATATATATTTTAGAGCAGGGGTCGGACCATAAGATCCAGTAGTCTGGGGATGACTCATTGGGGAAACGTATTAACGTATTTGGCAACTATTCGCCATGTCTCATCCTGCTAAGCCATCCATTGCTTTTCTTGTCACCTTTCCAAAGTGATGAGAGAGAAATCATAAATTCTCCAACAAATATTGTATTCTCCATAATTTGTGCTTTTTCTTTGCCATAAATGTGAAAACAGGCACATTGAACAAGAAATAGATGAGTAGAGCATCTCAAAATCACTGCAACTTACATTGTTTTGTAATGGGGACATTGGTCCCTGCCACATAACATTGCCACAGGCAGTATATTACATGTTAAAAATATAAAGCTTATTTTTGGAACTTCATCTATAAAAGAAAGAAATGCACAAAGCAAAATATAGAATAAGAACGCCAGTTTCTATCCCATAAGGGCGACTCCACTCCTTGTTAATCTACCGAAATCGACATACTTGTTTCACAAATTACATCATCTATTCAAAATGGCTTCAATGAGGAGGTGTTGACTGACTCAAAATTATCTTTAAATGTTACATTGTAACTAAGGCCATAAGTATTTATATTGGAAGGACACCAACATTCTTTTTGGAATGAGACCAAGGAGGCTCCCAGGAGGGATATGATAAACCTTCTTATAGTAGTTTTGTGGTTTCCTCAATCTTCTATCAGAAAGAGAGGGAGCTGCCCTTTCTGTTTTTCTTAACCTCCATGTGTGATGATAAATCTTCCCGCGATGGTAATGTTTACATTAAGCATGTGTATTAGACTATGCTCAAATGTAAACTGAGAAATCATAAATATGCATTTAAATATGTTGTCCTCTAAGTTTACTGAGCTGTTGGCAATACTCTGAAGGAGCAGTTATTTGTGATTTTTATATAAAGAATGTTTAGAATTCAGTCATTGATTTATTCTTCTTTAACCAAACAACGATTAAAAAGGTCAACACATTTTGTTCTAAAAACATTGTTGTTGATAGATATCAATGCCAGAAGGCTGCAGAAAGCCCTGATACCAAATGAACATTTGATGAATCTATACAACACTCATACAAGATTAATATTAAGGCATACATTCAGAGATGCTGTAATTGATCTTTGTCACAGTGGGTTTACACATCCACGCAGCCATGTCTTGTTCAAAAGATTTGCCCTTTACCTTTGTTAAATGCTTATTCTATCACTGTGACTTTCAGAAGGTAGACCGTTCCTTAAGGAGCTCAATACATCCAGTCCACATGTCTATATTGTCGGTCCTTTATATTTCCTTTTTTATATTTCTGTCTTTTTACGCATTAACTTGGTTTATCATTAAGTAGTTGTCATATTGATTTGTCAATTTTCTCATTGAAAGTTCTTCTCTCATTTTTAAACCTGCCACGGTGATGGCAAAACATAAAGTCCTATCTCAGCAGATCCTCTTGCTCTGCTGGTGCCTCATCCACCGCCACTTTCTGCTACAGCAGTGATGACATCCTGATATTTGGACATTCGACTGCTGCAGCGAATCACTGGCTGAAGTGTGCTGGTGACTGGCTACAGCAGTCACATGTCCTTTGTGATAGTGATATCTGCAGCAATATGTGGAGAGCATTCAAGACTGGGAATTAGTGGAATAAGAGCCACAGGGCATCCGGTGAGGTGAGTTTGCCATTTTTATTTTTTGCTACCTCCCTGAGCAGGTTTAAAAAAAAAAAGGGCATCTGAAAAAGCCCATTGAGTTTTCATGACCTAATGGATTTTTGGAACTACATTGTTATTTACCCAATACAGCAATTTTTAGAATTAGTTACTACTGACTTGTTTATGTAGTTATACTAGCTGATATACCTGGGTTCACCCAAGTTAATTTGATACAAGTGTTTAACTGTTCGCATGGAAATGTTTTTTAATGAAGTCGGGGTTACTTTAGAGGAACCGAAGAATAAAATATGTATAAAGATATAGGAGCATTAGATCCTCCTCAGACTGCATGTACTGATGTCCCTCTGCAGAATGTGCTACCCCTCTCATTCTCCTCACTTTTGACCCTTAACCCCTTAAGGACCAAGTTGTTTTGTACCTTTTGGCCAGGCACTTTTTAGGAATTTTACCCATGTGGCGGTTTTACTGCCCTATTTTGTTTCCTTTAGCTACCAAAATTAGTTTTGTTGTGTTTTTTTTTAATGTGACATATAGGGTGATTTTTTAAAATATCTTTTTCACTGACTTTTTTCCCGTTTTTTAGTTTTATTGGGGCTAAAATGAAAAAAAAAAAGATTTTTTGGACATTTATAGTTATTTTTTTTTTAATTTAGTATATTTATGCTAAAATAAAGTATGGTAATGGGTTCCTCTATTTATTTTGGATGTTTCGATGTATAGTATGTATGGTTATGGTTTACAGGGCGCATACGGCGACGGTTTTTGTTGGCGTCGGCTTTGTGTTATTTTTTTCTTATGTATGTATTGTTGTTTTATTCTGTAATATTGTTTTACTTATTTACGTAATTATATTTTTTACTATCTGTGTCCCGCATGACGTCATATAAGACCTCTGGGGGACATTCATTTTTTTTTTACTTGACACATTCCCACTGTGGCTGGGGCGTCCATAGGAACCCCAGTTACAGGAGAAAGCAACCCCTGCAGTGACTTTAGTCACTGGCAGAGCTGGCCAGGGTTTAGTATGACCCTCCAGCTCTGCTGTAGCAGGGAACCATGGCAGTCACATGACCCCCCGCTTCCCGAAGTGAAAGTTACACTGTATTTCACTTTCTAGTAAGCAGTGCTCATTAAGCGCTGTGTATTCGGGGAAGGAAAAGGCAGGAAGGGTTAAAAACCCCTCCTGCCTTCTCCCTCAGGGTTATCAGCTGTCACTAACAACTGATAACCCATCCTGCCCCTAATTGATTGCAGGGGCAGGAGGCTTAAAGAGCCGCTGTAATTTTACTACTGGCGGTGCTTTAAGCCCAGGACCAGGCACCGTACATTTAGCGTGCCTGGTCATTATTGGGTTAAAGGTAATTTATTCAAATTTAAACCCAGACTGGAGGTTGCAGCCCTTTCTTAGCCTTAAAGGCATGCTCCATCACTGCAGTCCATGGCTGCTTCGCTATGTACTTTATAGTCTTTCAGTATATGCACATAGAGGTCAGTTAGATTGTTGTGCCAAATTTCACACTTGTACGACAGCGGGATGTTACATTACATAGGGGTGCATTTACTTTTGCAATTAGCATTGAATAATCGAGTTGTGACCCCTTTACTTTTCCTAATCGGGATCTAAAGAATGCTTGTGCCAAATTTCACGCTTGTACAACACCAGCAAGTTACATTACATAGGGGTGCGCTTACTTTTGCAATTATCATTGAATAATCGAGTTGCGGCCACTTTACTTTTGCTGTATAGGACCCAAGAATGCTTGTGCCAAATTTTGTGCTTGTATGACACCGGGAAGTTACATTACATAGGGGTGCACTTATTTTTGCAATGAGCATTGAATAATCGAGTTGTGAGCCCTTTACTTTACCTATTTAGGACCTAAAGAATGCTCCTGCCAAATATCATGTTTGTACAACACTGGGAAATTAGAGAATTAGTGACGAGTCAGTCAGTGAGTCAGGGTGCCTTCCCACATCCCTGGGTGGCTGAAAGAATCCCCTGCTGTAGATGTCACATCTGTAGCAGGGGATCGCGATCATCTCCCATTGCTTTCAACGGGGCTGGAGTTGCCCCGTTGAAAGCTTTTCCATTAAATGTGGTTTGGTGTGTTTTTTGGAATGTCTAGTACAAATCAATTGGATTTCCATTGATTCCTATGGAAATAATTACCTCGAGTAGCAACGGTTTCAGGTAAAGCTGATTGCTTTCGGACGGGTTACCAACATTAGTAGAGGTGTTACTGTATGTAGATAACTAAATGCTTATTAATTTTGTTTTTTACTTTTTTTATCACTTAAATAAATTTGCCATGGCAACTTTTTGCTTTGCTCTACTACGTTTGAGAATAGATCTTATCATGGGTCCCTCCCTACTTTTGTAGTTATATGCTACATTTTTAATACTTTTATATCCCATTTATTTTTTTAAATCTTCAATATAGCATATTGCCTTCATTGCTATTGGATGTGTAGTTTTCTCCTTGTTGCATATACACCTGCTTTTCAATAATACCTGGAATTGTAGACACTTGGAATGCCATTCTGTTCTCTTCAAAAGAGTTTGTACTTAGTAACCATCGTACAGCATCCTCCTGGTGCACATACAGTAGGTCTAGGAAGGGGCTTTATATCAGAAATTATTACATATTTTTAATCAATATTTTTTGTGAAGTTGCTTCCATTTTTAGTTTAGATGCATTGGTACAATAAAAAAATGCAGACATTGCATAGAATTTTCGGCAGAAAATAATTTTACTTTCTCCTTCATGATGTTAAATACTATTGTATAAAAAAGACTAAAGTATTACAGAGGTGATACTTTTATTAGCTAAGCAGAAAAGCAGAAATATATATGGCTACTGGGCTTTTTTGTCAAAGAGTAACTGTGTGAGGTATTGCAGGTCTCACCACTCATATGAAAAGTTTAAAGGGGTTTTCTAGTCAGCGCCAGCTGTTAGTACCGGGCTACACCAGGGGCGGAGTGGAAGCCGCTGCTCTAACTCCTATGCAGTGGCTGGTGCCTATAATTGCAGGCGCAGCTCTCATTGACAGCTCTCACTGCCTGCAAAACCTGTTTAATAGGTGTAAAATATTTGAATATCTGGTTTAACCCCTTAACCCCCCCCCCATGACATACAGTTACATCATGGATGTTCAGGGTTTGTATGGAGAGGGACCAAGAGCCAATCCTGCTCCATACAACGTGGGTGGCGGCTATTTTTTACAGCTGATATCCACCCACAACAACTGTGATCATCACTCCCACTGATTGTGGCTTTTTTGTCACCCTGTTTCCATGAAAAGTTTTTATACAAAGGGGAAGGGACTTGTTATTTGTATAGCACCAACTTATTCCGCAGCGCTTTCAGGTAATTTGTTTATCATCACTCATTTTACCGACCTCGGAGGGAAGGAAGGCTGAGTCAACCTTGAGCAGGTTACCTGAACCATGTGGGGATTGAACCTGCAACCTTCATGAGTGAGAGCTTAGGACTGCATTCTGCTGTCTTAACACTCTCACCACACAAGGCCCATCGAGAAGTCATATGTACTTGAAAATGGTATCAATAGAAACTATAGAAAATCCCACTAAAAAGTAGCCCTTGCACAACTATGTCAATGAAAAAATAAAACAGTTATAGCTGTCAGAAGATGGCGGCAGAAAAGAATTTTATCTTTTTCCAAAGACGTTTTATTTTTTAAAAGTAGAACAGCAAAAAAAAAAGACTAGGTGAATTTGGTATAGAAGTAGTTGTACTGACTCACAGAATAAAGTTATCATGTCATTTTGGCTGCAGTGTGTACTATGTAGAAACAAGATCTGCCCAAAGATGGCGGAATTGCCCAATTTATATTATATGCTAAGAGATGCATCCTTAAGGGGTTAACATGTACAATAGTATGCTCATATAGAAAAACAATAATTTAACCATGTGTCGACCTTGGAGGCAGGAGTACAAGGATCACAGAAAGCAGAGAGGATTTTAGAGACTCACTATGCATTTAGATTATTTACAAGAGATAAATCCAGTTGACAACTTTATAATCTGAGAAATATATTATGCGGTAGAGAAAGGTGAAGGTGTCAGTCTGTGGCAGCCAAAATAAATAAAGCTGCAAGTATAGACCCCACGCATCCTACGGCATATGTGCTAAGTTTTCAAACACAAGTCAAAATATTGATGCCCTTCTTGACACCAGAAATGTTATATATGCAAGACTGGAAATAAATGTGCTTTTCTTGGATCAAGAAAAAGAAATCCTACTTATGAAAAATTCTTGGAAATAAGAAACTAAGAAGAATCTTCAAGATTTGTAAATTGGACAACAAGTCTGCGTGTGGTTGAGTGAGTATAAAGAAACAAATAAAATATTAATCATTTTGGTAAATCTATCATTGCCATAGTCATTAATATTGGACTCCCAGAAAACCCCCTTTAACCCTGTAAGTATTGATCTTGGGTGTGATAAAGGAAGAGGCTGTCAATTGTTGGGACTTTTGGACATACCTTGTGTATAGATGGACAAAGCTGAGCACTCATTTCTTGCATATCTGCACAGAAGGGTGCATCTGCTTGTACAATATTATGATGAAGAAGATATATTGCTCCATTTGAAAGTTAGTAAAGCCCCATCGGAACCATGTCTTCCCTTTGCACACACAGTTTAATGTACTTTATACATAACATAGGGGTGGTGACAAGTACCCTTTAAATAGTTACAGAGCACACAAGTTTAATTTTTGCAAATGGTAATTGACATTACAGCCTTCAAAAACATTTATTTCATTTTCAAGACAAAATGGACAGTAGCTTTTCAAACATCTTGTGCTTACGTAGCAGCTGGTGTGATAATAGCAAAACTGTAATTTATTTATTTGCCTAAGAAGAAATTTTTGTGCAGAAAAATCACTCTAAAGTGCTACCACTAGGGGTTTCCCTTCTTTTTAGCTTGCTGACCACTGTCTGCTCTGAAATGAGTGACAGGAGTCATTTCGAAGGCAGAAGAGAAGGTAGGGAGCGAGTCTTTGTGCTCACTGAATGTATAGGGAATAGAGCACAGGGAAGAGGCAAGGAGAAACTCACACAGATCCTGCCTGAAACATAATGGTAAGTCATCATTTACTGTGCTTTAGCTACTAAAAACACATCACTATTGTTCATTCATGCTGGCTACAGTTCTACATGATGATTTTATTTCTTTGTGTGTCATAAAATTATAGAATGGTAGAGTTGGAAGGGACCTCCAGGGTCATCTGGTCCAATCCCCTGCTCAGTGGAGGATTCACTAAATCATCCCAGTTAGATATCTGTCCAGCCTCTGTTTAAAGACTTTCATTGAAGGAGAACTCACCACCTCCCGTGGCAACCTGTTCCACTCATTCATCACCATCACTGTCTAATAGCTAATCTGTGTCTCCTTCCTTTCAGTTTCATCCCATTGCTTCTAGTCTTTCCTTGTGCAAATGAAAACAGGGCTGATCCCTCTGCACTGTAACAGCCCTTCAGATATTTGTAGACAGCTATTAGGTCTCCTCTCAACCTTCTTTTTTGCAAGCAAAACATTCCAGATCCTTTAACCATTGCTCATAGGATATGATTTGCAGATCACTCACCATCCAGGTAGCTCTACTCTGAACTACAGACATTTTGAGACCAGAATTTGCAATTCTCTGTGTACAGTCCATAGAACACAGCACAGTAACAAGGCTCCTCCCACCAGTCCCGAGAGCTTTGAGAATCAGATGTACACTCTGCAGAGAGGAAAAATGGGGAAGAATATAGGATACAAGTCATATAATGGCCAGAAATAGTGTTTTTCCTCATGCACACACAACAGCTTTTGGTGTAAGGTCATCTGAAAAGTTAGATGTGCTTCTTGCACTCTGTTCCAGCAAAGACTATGCCTTTGTTATGATCACTGACATGTTCTAACCATTAGGATGGGTTCATATATCACATGCTTTGTTTTGGAATCTCAGTTGTGGTAACTGCACCAAAATTCAGCAACAAAGTACAGTACAATACTAGTTAATGGGGTTTTGGCTTTTCCTCCACACTTTAAAAAATATTTATCCATTAGTGTAGCTGTATGAGGGCTTGTTTTTTATGGGACTAGTTGTATGGTTCAATAGTGTAATTCAATGTACCATATGTTTGAGGGACAGAGCTCTGGGTATAATGGAAAACAAAGTATATGTATGTAAAGTTTTGAGGAGAACTGACCTGGTGTTTGTGGGCCAACCCAATATTGTCAGGCTGACCACAAACCCTACTTGCGTCCCAAATGCCAATAGACAAATCTTTACAGCTTATGTACAGTGTACATCCATCATGGATGGAGGGCAGCCAGACCAGCACCAGACAACACGTGAGGAAAGAATGAAAATGCAAGAATGAAAAGTTGATCTCGCACTAATAAGTAATAATTGGATTGCTGCAATTTTAAGTTTAAAAAACTTACTTTAAAAGGGAGGTGTCTGTCCCCGAGACCTCCCCAAATGGATTCCAAGTTATAAATGCAGATCCAGTCCCAGTACTTGGCCTGAAGGATATTTATTGGTTAATTGGTAAATCACAGATATAAAATAAGTTCTTAGAGATTTAAAAGTCCTTTCAAGGTTTCACGGCATTTCGTGGTGATAAAGTGCCCTTTTATCAAGTATACTTAATAGGAGAAATAAACTTACTTAATGAACTAGTTTACCCATTGCGCGTTGCTGAGATCTCAGAAGAAAGGAAATTCAAGGAAAGTTGTTATGATAACATTGAATTTACATTGTGTCATTTTTATTGAAACTTATTCATTTTCATATGAAAAACATTTCAAAGTGTCGTTTTAATTTTATTTATTCATTCGAGTGCTTGTGGATCCACAATATTTTTAGTTTTTCCATCTGGTGCGTACAGGAATAAATCAGAAGGTTTTCTGACGTGTGAGCTGGCCACATACAGTTGTCCATGTGAGAAGCACGGATTCTCCAAATCTATCCCACACACTTGCAGCGATTGTCCTTGTGCTTTGTTGACGGTTATTGTAAAAGCGAGTCGCGCCAGAAACTGTAAGCGTTTAAATTCAAATGGCATATCTGCTGGGATAATTGGAATATGTGGCAACAGTACATGTTCCCCCTTGAATTTCTCATTCAAAATTGTAGCTTCAATGACATTGATCATCATCGTTTTTACCAAAAGTCTTGTACCGTTGGAAAGTCGTGGTGGATTGATGTTTCGGAGAAGAATGATAGGCACGCCAATTTTCAATTACCTGGAAAATTGAGTGAATTCAAGAATTCCGTTGGGTAATTGACAACTTCGTTTTGATTCATCACAGTATCGATGGACTTATACATTGTCGCTTTGCCTGGTATTCCGTTTTGAATGCCTAAATTGCTGGCATTGACATTGTTGTTGGTAGCTGCTAATATAGCCTGTGCACTGAGCCACTGATGATTTTTGTAATTCCGTGCGATATTTGGGAAAAGCTTTTGAATCAATTCGTCTTTGGTTGATGTCATCTTACCAAAGTTTGTTGCCAATGTGATTGTGTGGATCTGTTGATTGCCATCTTCCCATTCCCAATATCCAGCAATTATTTCGTGAAACGTTCGTCGGATGTATCATTTTGTAGTTGAACATGCATCCCATTACTCATCTGTTTCTGAAGCTCGTAATGCCTTTTTCGTTCGTGCTTGAGATGTAGATCGACCAATCGATTTTCGTTTGGGGGGCATAAATGTCGACGATGCTCGCACACGTGACACCTGTTGTAGGATAGTTGTACTATGACAGAAACCTTCGCAGGAGTGTACTCAACAACTTCCCAAAGTTTCATGGCGATTGGATGAATGGTGTAGTAATGCATAAAGGACAAACAGACAGACAGACACATTCATTTTTATATATATATAGATGATCTGTACGGCATGTCGGCGTTTGCCCAGGACTGCCCACCTGGATGACGTCACATGTCGGTTCATCATTATGTTAGTGTTGTCACCTCTTTATGATTAGAGACATAAATTGTCACTTTACCCAGTGTCTTCCCAGGGAAGTTTACCTGGGTGGCACTAAATGTTTATTGATAGGGATGGAATTGCCTGTAATATACTGCGAATATGGGTCACGTCATAGCAGGGCATCTTTGAAATGCACCCCTGGAATGCACAAAGCTCCAGAAAACACCTCCTTATGCCACGTGAAATGCAATTTAACATGCAGCATCATGGAGAGTAACGTTGAAACGTGTTGTAACCTTCAAAGAACTTTTAAATATCTGAGAACTTGTTTTATATCTGTGATTTGGACCAATAAATATTCTTCTGGCCAAGTACCTGGGCTGGATCTGCATATATAACTTGGAATGCATTTGGGGAGGTCTTGGGGACAGACACCTCCCTTTAAAATAAGTTTTTTAAACTTAAAGGGGTTGTCCCGCGAAAGCAAGTGGGGTTATACACGTCTGTATGGCCATATTAATGCACTTTGTAATATACATCGTGCATTAAATATGAGTCATACAGAAGTTATTTACTTACCCACTCCGTTGCTGGCGTCCCCGTCTCCATGGAGCCGTCTAATTTCAGTGTCTTCTTGCTTCTTTAGACACGCTTGCGCAGTCCGGTCTTCTGCTGTGTGTTCGCGCCGGAGAGCTGGCCTGCGCGTCGTCATCGGAGCTTCGCCCCGTCACGTGGTGCCGATCAGCCAATTAGGTGGCTGTATCGGCAGTGGAACGCAAGGAAGGAGAAGACAATCCATGGTGCACCATGGGAGAAGACCCGCGGTGCACCATGGGAGAAAACCGCGGTGCATCATTGGGAAAGGGCCGGTGGCCATCTTTAAAAGAAGTAAAGAAGATGCTGCGCGAACGGGGATGCAGGTAAGTGATTTTTTTTTTTAAATAACTAACGGAATTGATTTTAACAGGGCAGAATGCGGGGGTAAGTTAAAAAAAAAATTTTGGGATTTCACCGCGGGACAACTCCTTTAAAATTTCAGCAATCCAAATATCACTTATGAGTCCATGACCACCTTTTCAATGTACCATATAATTTACTGAAAAGCATAAAAAAAATCTAATTGGAGTGAAATGCAAAAAAGATGCAATTCCGCCATCTTGCGTGTGTGTGTGTGTGTGTGTGTGTGTGTGGGGGGATCTTGTTTCTACAGCTTATACACTACAGGAAAAATGAGCTGATGACTTCATTCTATGGGACAGTGCAATTACAATAATACTAAATTTAAATTATTTTTTTTGCTGTACTAATTTTAAAAAATATAATCTCTTTGTCAACATAGTTGTGTGAGAGCTTGTTTTTCTTGCAGGACACCCAGTTAGTTTCTACTGGTAACATTTTGCAGTACATATGAGTTTTTTGATTGCTTTTTATTACATTTTTCTTGGAGAAGAGGGGTGACAAAAAGGCCAAATTTTTTTAGGACGTTCACCACGCAGGGTAAATAATGCATCACTTTGATAGATCCTACTTTTATGCATGCAGTGCTTTCAAATATGTTTTTTATTTACTTTTGGTTATAAATATGGGAAAAAAGGGGGACTTTTTACATTTAATTTTTTAATAATGAATAACATTTTTAAACTCATTTATACATTTTTTTTAGTCCTCAAAGAGGACTTGAACCAGCAATTGTTTGATTGCCTCCGTATTATGATGTAATACCATAGTATTACATTATACCACAAACTGACAGGCAATCTGCAACAATAGCCGTGGGGGCTTTCAGAAAGCCCCTGGCTGCCATGGCAACCAAACGGCACCTTCCAATCTCATCACGTTGGAGCATTTGAGACCCTCCAACTCTAATCAAGACATTTAAATGCTGCTATCAGACTTGGCAGCAACCTTTTAAAGGGTGAACAGCCATGCATTGTATGAAGCAGGACTGGCTGCCGCAGATCCTGCTGCATACAAACCCTGAATCTCCATGATGTAACTGTACATCCTGGAGGGTGAAGGGGTTAACAAATCCCAATTACTCAGAGTATAAAAAAATCCACAGGGAATTCTAGGCATACTGTGAATTTTCAAATCCGCAGTATGTTCTATCTGTTGAAGAAATGCTATAGATTTTATCCTTTGCAAAGTAATAAGTGAAACCTATAGCGCAATACACACCAAAATCAACATTGAATTTTGCATATAGCACATGTGGATTTCATTAATGCAGATTTTTAGGCCAACTCCACAGTGTAATTTTTCATGCGATCTATGAACTGAGCCTTGTTGGGTTGCAATTTGAAGCAAACAAATCCACTACAATATTTAGTTAATTGATGGGACTTAAACATGACCCTCCCTTGTAATAAAAAGCAGTTATGATAACAGTGTAAATGTGCTTATATCCTACTGACATTTAACCAGTGTATATGCAATATTCAGTCTACTATATCTACTGGGATAAAAGAAAAAAAGAAAGAAATTCATATCGTAGACTTGATTTATAAAAGTCACAGAATTCTGTCTAAGCATGTCACAAAATGGTAATGCTGTCTAGTTTGCCCTTCATTGTACAAGATGTTCCTCATTAACATGTCAAGATATTTAAAACAACATTTTTGAGATATCTTTGAAGTTCCTGTTCCAACAGATTTTTCAGTCTATAACATTTTACAAAGAAGATTCGAGAGTGGAAAACATCACTCTAAAAACATACTGATTTGTAGACTGTTTTGAGGAAGTGGTAGAAAAATTTCAGCATGATGTAACTTCATTCATATCAGGCTTTTCTAAAGCTGGCCATGCATTGGGCAACTTGGCACTCATTGGACAATCATTCCAATATTGCTAAAAAGGAAAACATTTGTGTTACGTGTGCTGCTTAGACATGTTGTACTACTGTGCTTCCAGCAGCACAGCACTCTCAGGGTTAATGATTGAGCTGGCTGGGTGCGGTACTTCCTGCTAGCCAATCCTCTGGGTCTGTGCTCACATATAAACCAAGCTGCAGGTCAGTCTGAAGCTGGTCTTGTACTGTTTGGATGTATCTGTGTCCTGTTACCTGTTCTGTTCTGTTGCAGCTTGCTGTGTGATCTGTGCCTTGCTGTTCATGTCCGTTTGTACGTTTATTTTGTGTCAGTTTGGTCTGCTGAGTTTGTTTGCTATGTCTGCACTAGGTTGGCCCCTAGGGCCCTCTAGTAGATGTGTCTTGCTAGTGTAGGGACTGCAAGATACGAGGGGCCTTGCCGGGGCTTGCAGCTTAAGTTCCCTGGCTAATGTATGAACTAACACCTCGCACTTATATTCAGCCTATCATCTGCTATTAGTGTTTGGATTGTGGCTGCTGTATGCTGTGTATTCTGGCTCTGTGTGTCCTGTTGTTCAGCCCCTGTCATGTGGCATGTGAATGCGTCCTGTTCTGGTGAGTGACTCCTAGGATCAGCTAGGTCTGAGATCCGAAGACCGCAGCGCTGCCCTTATTGGGGCAACTTCCCCACTTAGGTAGGGCCATGCCATTCTTCCCCTGTAGCACAGGGTCAGTTTGCCAGAAACCCGTGTGCATACCCAGTCCCCTTTGGTCACGATCATGTGGGCCCTGTGCTTAGTTTGCTCACACGATCATAACAATTTGGTACTGTGTTAACTTGTAAAAGTGTTTTTTTGCTTTCTGTAGGAGAATCAAAATAATCTTGTGGGTGGTTGTTGTTAGCAGTTTGGTCATTCACGACCCTCGGTGATCCCCAAAGGTGAGCTCCTCCATGTTTCTTAGTTTTGCACTGCTTCTTTCAGTTGTGCGATATCCATGCCAGTATCAGCTTTGACAGTATCAACCATCGTGTACTTTAATGGCCGGGTCTTCTTTTGCCACTGATCTGTCCAAGCATTATAGATTTTTTTCTAGTGACTCTGCTGGCATTACATGGCCAAAATACGTGAGCCTGGGCCGGGCCATCTTGCCCTCCAGTGATATATCAGGTCTTATACGATTGAGAACTTCTCTGTTTGTTACTCTCGCTATCCAGGGCATGCACAGCAGCTTTCACCAGGACCACAGCTCATACGCATCAATCCTCCTTCTATTAGCTTCCCTCACAATCCAGCTTTCACATTCATACATGGCTATGGGGGACATGGTGGTCTGCCCTATCCTGTGTTTAGTTGCTATTCATACTTTTCCAGATTTTGTCCATGTTTAGCTTCGCTGCAATGCTGTCCTACATATTACCTCTGGCATAGATTCTCCATCCTGCTTAGTATAATTTCTTTTTGTTAGCCAATAGAAGGTATCAAGATTATTTTGTTTCTATTACTAAGAACAATAACACTGTTTTTTCAATTTTAAGACCTGTTATTTAGAAAGGAGCACACAGAAAAAGACAGTTTTGATAATACAAATGATTTTCCTAATTCTATGGTAGAATATCTTGTTCTCTTTCATTGCACAACATGTACTTTCCTTGAACAACAGTGAAGTAACCTGCTTGCTCTAATGTTAAGTGGTTGTTCAGGATTAGAAAAAGGGTCTATTTTTCCCCAGAAACCACCCTTATCCTTGGGCTAAGCCTGCAAAGTTGTATTTAACTAAATGATAGTGAACTGCAATGTGAAATATAGTCCATAAACAAGATTGGTGCTGTTTCGAAAAAGAAGCAACCCTACGACTGAATTTTCTTGTCGGATTGTGTGGCCAACTCAATGGCACTGCTAGCCGAGCTGAAAGTTAATGCACATGCACTCCTGAGATCCTGGCCATCAGATTTAGATGACAGAAGTGCGCTAGCACTGGCAACCTCTGCTCCTCTGTTATTTCTGTCCATAGAAAAGGTGGTTTGTTTTCCTAGCAACAAGCAGTAAACAACCAAAGGACAGATGAATCAAGATCTGCTAATATTTGGAGAATGCATCATTTTGGATATACGTATCTTAAAGGTGAGTGCATTGTTTTGGGATTTTGAATATATTGAAATAGAATTCCCGAGATGGGAATACCCCCTTAAGTATATGCCCACTTTTTCCCCATCATCACACAAATGATATATAGATATACACATCATTGTGATAATGTAGTGCATTCGTGTACTCATCCTGAAGTACAGTGTGTATTACTGTCAACTCTCATTTGGATTTGCACAAACATCCCCTACTGGCTCCATCACTTCACAGAATTTCCTCTCTTTTTTTCTAAAAATAGGCACTTTTCAGTAAAGAGCTAGTACTGTATTTCTTGCTAAATCCATGTATTACACAGATTGATTTTAATGAGCACTATCTGAAATTACATTTTCACTGCAGCAAATAGGCATTGTCTAAACTGATTCCACAGTAGACACCAATGTGCTCATCTCTTCTGCAGAGGCACAGCTCTCACTGATTTCAAGGAGAGCTGTGCCTACAATTATGAGAGCCGGCCGCTACATAGACGTTTGAAGCAGTGGCTTCCGCTCCAACCCTTGTGTATCCCGGCATTAACAGCCGGTAATGCCTGGAAAACCCCTTTAATACAGACATATCCCAAGAGACTCTTGCATCTTTATTTGCAGCAAAAAGTGGCTTCACAAAATGCTGACTTTCAGGGGGTGAATACTTATGCACATTGAAGTTCTCTTGTCTTAATTCTTGTTTGTGTTTCAGAAAAAGAATTTTGCACTTTCAAATTAATGAGCATACTGGGTAAATCAAGTGGTACAAACCTTCCTAAAATCTATTTCAGTTCCAAGTTATACTTAAACAAAACAGAACAAAGACAGAGGGGTGAATATTTTTAACAAGGTATTGTAGTAGTCTACAGACATAATGATTTATGTATGATACTTTTTGGTTGCCGGAAATGTTGGGTAGAAGTTGATTACATCACTCCGATTTCAAGACATTCTCAGCTCAATTAGAAAAGATGAAACTACATTTGTTATTCAATTGAAAACACATTTAGGATCAAATGAGTGAAAGCTTTCATGCAAATTTGTTGAGAGATTGATTGTAAAACAACTACTTGTGGTTCAGTTCAAGCAGTCATGGTATCTTCACTGCCAATATAGCTCCAAGTTGGGAGGAAATAAATTCCAGAGATCGGCTCAGCACTTGGCCGTGTGATACTACTTATATGCCACTTGTACCATTCGAGAAAAAGCTAAACAATTCACAAATAAAAGTCTGAACCATCAATCAGCCAACATATTGGGAGATATAATTCACCACAGGAAAACAGTAACAGTAACTGTAGCCAAACATGACATCATAAAATGCATATGTGGGCAGTGTAAATATATGTAGTGACCAATATTTCAAGACTAATGCCAAAAAAGAAAATAAGAGAAAAAGAAAATATATGATTGAAGAGGAAATACTTAAAATGAAACTGGGTTGTTAATCAACTGACGGCTGCTGAACTGACTCTTAAAATCCCTGGCTATCAGCTAATATTGTTGGGAGTAACGTCAGCTAGCCATACATTTCAAAAAGTAGTATTTCATGTTGGCCATTCAGTGACCAACTATGCATTATATCCCCTTAGTGACCACCCTATAGTGTTTTTACGTCCTGCAGCTGTAGGACGTGTATGGAGGGACGTAGCGCCGCTATCTCCCTCCATACAGCGCGGGCATCAGCTGTTTATTACAGCTGACACCCGTGGGCAATAGCCGCGCTCGGCTAGTATTTGTTAAGGTTGTGCTTCTAGGACCTGTGGTTCTACAGGTTTCCTTGTGCACACCTTCACAGGTAGGGGTTAATTGAGCTGGCTAGGTGTGGTATTCTCCACCAGCCAATCCCCCTGGTCTGTGGCAGATAAATACCAGAAAATTCTTGTGAGAGATTGCTGGTCATTTTAGTGCTTTACTGTTGTACCCTGTGTTGAGCCCACTCAGAGCTGGTGTGTGTATGCTTGTCTGAAGTGTGTCTCTCTTCTTCCCTGAAGATGGTTTGGGCATCTACTGTCCCTCCCCTCCTTGCGCTCTGGGGTGCATGCAATGCGTAGTGTGTGGTATGGTGACTACACAGATGCAGGTGGCCTGCAGGTTTCTCCCCATCCGTGGGCAGGTGCAGCCTCCAGATGTCTGATGTCCTATGTGTGTGTCAGATAGTTGATGCCTGACACTTTTCCCTATGTCAGCACGGTGACTGACTTTCTATTCCCCTGGTGTGAGTACACTTGGACTGGCTATGGTTGACCATCTATATGTATGTGCGCTCTGAGTGAGGTTCCTGTTATATGTTGTATGCACAACCTGGTATGTAGGTGTGATGTGTGTGGTATGTTTGTGCAAGTGACCAGACATGTGCTCTATGTGCAGTCCTGTTCTGTGTGGTTTGTGTTACTCTGTATGTTGATGTGAACAGCAATGTGTGCTATGTCTGTGCAAGTGGCCAGACATGTTCTTTAGGTACAGTCCTGTTCTGTGTTCAGTGTGTGTGAACAGTGTTGTGTCCTTTGTGTGTTTGGTGCATCTCTCCAGGTTCCTAATCAGGGATAGCCAGGTGCTAGATGAAGAGAGTGGGGCTGACCTTATCAGGACGATTACCCTGCTTTTAGGCAGGGCTGCTCCACTTTCCCTGATTAGTAAGGGACAGGGGTCCTTTCATCTTAGCCTGGAGAGGTGTAATTTGTTAGTGCGAATGCTGAGTGAGTGTTTGCATTTTTTAAATGGACACAATTCCTGCGTCCATTCTGATGCGTGGTGCCTTAGTGCGCCGAGCGGATGTAACAGTATAATTAAGAAGTGCACACCTCTTATTACATAAGGTGTATAAAATTAAATCTACACCAGTTATGGTCTTGAGAAGATTCCCACTTTTAAGAAATTGGCATGAATCATGTACAAATGGAAGTTGCAGACTGTCTGCGCAAAACAGGCTTGCATCAAAATTTGCTACTCTTTTCCAACAGTTTTAAGTTGATGAGTTCCCTCCCTAACTGCAGGTGTGCTGGCACTGTTGATTAATATGAACTAAACTTGGAGATTGTACGATAAGAAAGATGTGAAACATTTCCTTGGCTTTTCAATGTTTTTTTATATAGTCCTCTACCAAAACATATTATTGGCTATAGATCTGCTAAAAAGACGTTTTTGTTTCAAATATGATCTGTTAGAGCAGAACAAGTAGAGACACTGGAATAACTCCAAGTCACATCTGGGGCATGGATGAGAGATCTTTTTACTTTTTCTGGGCACAGGTTATGAACAGTGATGGATATCAAATGGAAAACCTAATAATAAAAGGAGAAGATGCAGAAAAAAATGATATAATAAATGTTAAAGGCCCAGTAATACCAGAAATAATAAGAAGTGGCGGCCCCAAATCCCTGAAATCTTATCTCTAGATATTCATAATGCAAAATATTCCATCTGTATCACCATTTAGTCTGCTAACAGATGTTCTCCATCAATTTCAGAAAATGTGGTGGAAACATTTTTTCTGTCTGAGGTCTTTCAGGTAGTTGTTTGACTTAACTTTTGCTACAAGGATAAGCTGTTGGGTGGAAATTCTTGAAAGATGCATGATGATGATGAAATATCTTTTAAACAAACATTAACAACACGTAAACTACAGTTAGTATTATACAGCTCAATATAAAACTTAATCCAAACAAAAAGAAGAGTAGATAGCACTCACCGATGGATGGGCGAATTCTGACCGTGGTTCCTTGTGATAAAACATAGTACTCAGCTATAGTAATAGAGGTTTTTGTAGAATAAATGGGTGGCACTCACCAAAGTGAAATCTATAGCAGTTCTTTATTTCATATCTTGATACAAAAAAGTACAGCAATAAAATCCTGTACTTATCCTTTCACTATTTTGTATCAAGATACGAAATAAAGAACTGCAATAGATTTTACTTTGGTTAGTGCGGCCCGTTCATTCTACAATGTAAATATAAAACGTATCCTAACTAGAGATGAGCGAACGCGTTCGTCCGAGCTTGATATTCGTGCGAATATTAGGGTGTTCGGGATGTTCGTTATTCGTAACGAACACCATGCGGTGTTCTGGTTACTTTCACTTCCTTCCCTGAGACGTTAGCGCGCTTTTCTGGCCAATTGAAAGACAGGGAAGCCATTACAACTTCCCCCTGCAACGTTTAAGCCCTATACCACCCCCCTGCTGTGAGTGGCTGGCGAGATCAGGTGTTCGCCTAATATAAAAGTCGGCCCCTCCCGCGGCTCGCCTCAGATGCCTGGTGAGTTAGATGAGGGACAGTGCTGTTTATACCGGAGCTGCTGTAGGGAAAGAATTGGTAGTTAGTGTAGGCTTCAAGACCCCCCAAAGGTCCTTATTAGGGCCACTGATAGCTGTGTGTTGGCTGCTGTTAGCAGTGGCATTTTTTTTTTCTCAAAATCGGCTCTGCAGAGCGTTGCACCCGGCATTAGGGACAGAAGTGCTGCATAGGCAGGGAGAGTGTTAGGAGTGAGTGTAGCCTTCAAGAACCTCAACGGTCCTTTCTAGGGCCATATTTATCCGTGTGCAGTACTGTCCAGGCTGCTGTTAGCTGTGCTGCATTTTTTTTGGGCTTCTCAAAATCGCCTCTGCAGAGCATTCCACCCTCCATTGATACTGCAGCGAAAGAATTGTATAGGCAGGGCCACAACACAGTTATTATTCATAGAATATACGCAGTGCTGCCTTTTGGTGGAAAAACAAGTGAAAACAAATCTATTTGTCCAGCCTCTGTCCGTCCTTACGGGCGGTGGACACGTGTGAGCTGCGTGAAAAACATTGCTAAATCATACGCACCCAGCTACGCTTTACTGCTGGCTTCGCCATTTGCTTTCCTTAATTGGGAAAAAAAATACCTGCTCTGCCAGAGTTATAATAACTCTGCTACCCTCACGTTCTGTGACACATTAGCAGGGACACAGCACAGTTATTAAACTTCTCATGTTCATTGAATATACGCAGTGCTGCCTTTTGGTGGAAAAACAAGTGGAAACAAATCTAATTGTCCAGCCTCTGTCCGTCCTTACGGGCGGTGGACACGTGTGAGCTGCGTGAAAAACATTGCTAAATCATACGCACCCAGCTACGCTTTACTGCTGGCTTCGCCATTTGCTTTCCTTAATTGGGAAAAAAAATACCTGCTCTGCCAGAGTTATAATAACTCTGCTACCCTCACGTTCTGTGACACATTAGCAGGGACACAGCACAGTTATTAAACTTAGATTATTCATTCACTAGAGGCAGTGGGGCCTTTCGTTTTCCAAAAAGGGAAAAAATTATATTTGGCCTGCAGTCTTGCGCCAATTTATTTCCTGCCTGTGAAATCAAATCACTGGTAATACAGCATGCTGAGGGGTAGGGGTAGGCCTAGAGGACGTGGACGCGGCCGAGGACGCGGAGGGCCAAGTCAGGGTGTGGGCACAGGCCGAGCTCCTGATCCCGGTGTGTCACAGCCGACTGCTGCGCGATTAGGAGAGAGGCACGTTTCTGGCGTCCCCACATTCATCGCCCAATTAATGGGTCCACGCGGGAGACGGTTATTAGAAAATGAGCAGTGTGAACAGGTCCTGTCCTGGATGGCAGAAAGTGCTTCGAGCAACCTATCGTCTACCCGCAGTTCTGCGCCGTCCACTGCTGCAAATCCGAATCCTCTGTCTGCTGCTCCTCCTTCCTCCCAGCCTCCTCACTTCACTACAATGACACCTGCTCAGGAGCGGGAACACTCCCAGGAACTGTTCTCGGGCCCCTGCTTAGATTGGGCAGCAGCGGTTCCTCTCCCACCAGAGGAGTTTATCGTCACTGATGCCCAACCATTCGAAAGTTCCCGGGGTCCGAGGGAAGAGGCTGGGGACTTCCGCCAACTGTCTCAACAACTTTCTGTGGGTGAGGAGGACGATGACGAACAGACACAGTTGTCTTGCAGTGAGGTAGTAGTAAGGGCAGTAAGTCCAAGGGAGCAGCGCACAGAGGATTCAGAGGAAGAGCAGCAGGACGATGAGGTGACTGACCCCACCTGGTGTGCAACGCTTACTCAGGAGGACAGGTCTTCAGAGGGGGAGTCTAGGGCATCAGTAGGGCAGGTTGCAAGAGGCAGTGCGGTGGCCAGGGCCAGGGGTAGAGGCAGGGCCAGACCGAATAATCCACCAAGTGTTTCCCAAAGCGCCCCCTCGCGCCATGCCACCCTGCAGAGGCCGAGGTGCTCTAAGGTCTGGCAGTTTTTCACAGAGACGCCTGACGACCGACGAACAGTGGTGTGCAACTTTTGTTGCGCAAAGCTCAGCCGGGGAGCCAACACCAACAGCCTCACCACCACCACCATGCGCAGACATATGATGGCCAAGCACCCCACAAGGTGGGATGAAGGCCGTTCACCGCCTCCGGTTTGCACCCCTGCCTCTCCCCCTGTGCCCCAACCTGCCACTGAGATGCAACCCCCCTCTCAGGACACAGGCACTACCGCCTCATGGCCTGCACCCACACCCTCATCTCCGCTGTCCTCGGCCCCATCCAGCAGTGTAGTTCAGCGCACCGTTCAGCCGTCGCTTGCGCAAGTGTTCGAGCGCAAGCGCAAGTACGCCGCCACGCACCCGCACGCTCAAACGTTAACCGTCCGCATCGCAAAATTCATCAGCCTTGAGATGCTGCCGTATAGGGTTGTGGAAACGGAGTCCTTCAAAAGTATCATGGAGGCGGCGGCCCCGCGCTACTCAGTTCCCAGTCGCCACTACTTTTCCCGATGTGCCGTCCCAGCCCTGCACGACCACGTCTCCCGCAACATTGTGCGCGCCCTCACCAACGCGGTTACTGCCACGGTCCACTTAACTACGGACACGTGGACAAGCACAGGCGGGCAGGGCCACTACATCTCCCTGATGGCACATTGGGTGAATTTAGTGGAGGCTGGGACAGAGTCAGAGCCCGGGACCGCTCACGTCCTACCCACCCCCAGAATTGCGGGCCCCAGCTCGGTGGTGGTATCTGCGGAGGTGTATGCTTCCTCCACTAAAGCACCCTCCTCCTCCTCCTCCTCCTCTGTCTCGCAATCAAGATGTGTTAGCAGCAGCATGTCGCCAGCAGTCGGTGTCGCGCGGTGTGGCAGCACAGCGGTGGGCAAGCGTCAGCAGGCCGTGCTGAAACTACTCAGCTTAGGCGATAAGAGGCACACGGCCCACGAACTGCTGCAGGGTCTGACAGAGCAGACCGACCGCTGGCTTGCGCCGCTGAGCCTCCAACCGGGCATGGTCGTGTGTGACAACGGCCGTAACCTGGTGGCGGCTCTGCAGCTCGGCAGCCTCACGCACGTGCCATGCCTGGCCCACGTCTTTAATTTGGTGGTTCAGCGCTTTCTGAAAAGCTACCCACGCTTGTCAGACCTGCTCGTAAAGGCGCGCCAGCTCTGCGCACATTTCCGCAAGTCCCACACGGACGCTGCCACCCTGCGCACCCTGCAACATCACTTTAAGCTGCCAGTGCACCGACTGCTGTGCGACGTGCCCACACGGTGGAACTCTACGCTCCACATGTTGGCCAGGCTCTATGAACAACGTAGAGCTATAGTCGAATACCAACTCCAACATGGGCGGCGCAGTGGGAGTCAGCCTCCTCAATTCCTTTCAGAAGAGTGGGCCTGGTTGGCAGACATCTGCCATGTCCTTGGTAATTTTGAGGAGTCTACCCAGGTGGTGAGCGGCGATGCTACAATCATTAGCGTCACCATTCCTCTGCTATGCATCTTGAGAAATTCCCTGCAAACCATAAAGGCAGCTGCTTTGCGCTCGGAAACGGGGGCGGGGGAAGACAGTATGCCGCTGGATAGTCAGGGCACCCTCCTGTCTATTTCTCAGCGCGTACAGGAGGAGGAGGAGCATGAGGAGGATGAGGAGGAGGGGGAAGAGACAGCTTGGGCCGCTGCTGACGGTACACCGGCTGATTGCCTGTCATCCTTTCAGCGTGTATGGCCTGAGGAGGAGGAGGAGGAGGATCCTGAAAGTGATCTTCCTAGTGAAGACAGCCATGTGTTGCGTACAGGTACCCTGGCACACATGGCTGACTTCATGTTAGGATGCCTTTCTCGTGACCCTCGCGTTGCACGCATTCTGGCCACTACGGATTACTGGGTGTACACACTGCTCGATCCACGGTATAAGGAGAACCTGCCCACTCTGATTCCCGAAGAGGAAAGGGGTTCGAGAGTGTTGCTATACCACAGGACCCTTGCGGACAAGCTGATGGTAAAATTCCCAGCCGACAGCGCTAGTGGCAGAAGGCGCAGTACCGAGGGCAAGGTAGCAGGGGATGTGCGTAGATCGAGCAGCATGTACATCCCAGGCAGTGCAACAGTCTTTAAGGGCCTGGCCAGCTTTATGGCTCCCCACCAAGACTGTGTCACCGCTCCCCAGTCACGGCTGAGTCGGCGGGAGCACTGTAAAAGGATGGTGAGGGAGTACGTAGCGGATCGCACGACCATCCTTGGTGACGCCTCTGCCCCCTACAACTACTGGGTGTCGAAGCTGGACATGTGGCCTGAACTAGCGCTGTATGCCCTGGAGGTGCTTGCTTGTCCTGCGGCTAGCGTGTTGTCGGAGAGGGTGTTTAGTGCGGCTGGGGGAATCATCACAGATAAGCGTAGCCGCTTGTCAACCGACAGTGCCGACAGGCTAACACTCATCAAGATGAACAAAGGCTGGATTTCCCCAGACTTCTGTTCTCCACCAGCGGACAGCAGCGATACGTAAGCAATACGTAGGCTGCACCCGCGGATGGAAGCTACGTTCTCTCTCACCATCCAAAACGGGGACATTTCTGCTTCATCAATCTGTGTCTAATATTCCTCCTCCTCCTCCTCCTGCTCCTCCTCCTGAAACCTCACGTAATCACGCTGAACGGGCAATTTTTCTTAGGGCCACAAGGCTCACTCAAATAATTTTTCAGAACAATTTTTATAAGTTTCAATGCGCTTAAAAGCATTGGAACTTTAACTTGAACCAATTTTTCGTTACACTGGGCTGCCTCCAGGCCTAGTTACCACTTAAGCCACATTAACCAAAGCGATTAATGGGTTTCACCTGCCCTCTTGGCTGGCCATGGCCAATTTTTGGGATGTACATTAGTACTGTTGATACAGCAATTTTTGTGGGCCCTCGCCTACAGTGTAATCAAATTAATTTTTAGGCCACCTGCATTACAGCTGACGTTACCTCAGCTGTGTTGGGCAATGCAATGGGATATTTTTGTGTACCGCCGGTGGGTTCCAGGGAGCCACCCATGCTGTAGGTGCACACTGAGTTTTTAATACATCTGTACACTTCTAAAGAACCCGTCTGACTGGGGCATGCAGTGTGGGCCGAAGCCCACCTGTATTACGCACGACATTACTACTTCAGCTGTGTTGGGCAATGCAATGGGATACTTCTATGTACCGCCGGTGGCTTCCTGGCACCCACCCAGGCAGTGG
This sequence comes from Eleutherodactylus coqui, assembly GCF_035609145.1. Lineage (NCBI taxonomy): Eukaryota > Metazoa > Chordata > Amphibia > Anura > Eleutherodactylidae > Eleutherodactylus > Eleutherodactylus coqui. Next base: position 131,508,704 of record NC_089840.1, on the reverse strand, counting down.
GTCCACAGGGAGTTTAACCTACATGTGTCCACTTGTAAAGAACCCCAGTCTGACTGGGGCATGCAGTGTGGGCCGAAGCCCACCTGCATTAAGCACGACATTACTACCTCAGCTGTGTTGGGCAATGCAATGGGATATTTTTGTGTACCGCCGGTGGGTTCCAGGGAGCCACCCATGCTGTAGGTGCACACTGAGTTTTTAATACATCTGTACACTTCTAAAGAACCCGTCTGACTGGGGCATGCAGTGTGGGCCGAAGCCCACCTGTATTACGCACGACATTACTACCTCAGCTGTGTTGGGCAATGCAATGGGATATTTCTATGTACCGCCGGTGGCTTCCTGGCACCCACCCAGGCAGTGGGTCCACAGGGAGTTTAACCTACATGTGTCCACTTGTAAAGAACCCCAGTCTGACTGGGGCATGCAGTGTGGGCCGAAACCCACCTGCATTAACCCTTTCCAGTCCACTGTGTGACCTGTGAAGACATTAGGGTTTAAGGCTGTACAGCTCCGTTGTTGGTAGACGTCCGTCGGGGTTCTCTTACTGTATATTGCCAGCCTCTCTGCTGTCGGAGCCTATCCTACGTGTCAGCTCATGCAGTACTGGCTTTAGCCAGCATATAGCGCCGTTGTATAACAGCAGAAAAAGAGTAAGCCCCCTAGGAAAACCATATACAAATTGGATTGGAAAGGGTTAAGCACAACATTACTACCTCAGCTGTGTTGGGCAATGCAATGGGATATTTCTATGTACCGCCGGTGGCTTCCTGGCACCCACCCATGCTGTAGGTGCACATGGAGTTTTTACTACATCTGTACACTTATAAAGAACCCCAGTCAGACTGGGGCATGCAGTGTGGGCCGAAGCCCACCTGCATTAAGCACGACATTACTACCTCAGCTGTGTTGGGCAATGCAATGGGATATTTCTGTGTACCGCCGGTGGGTTCCAGGGAGCCACCCATGCTGTGGGTCGACAGGGACTTCACAATAGGGAGTTGTACCTGCCTGTGTCTATGAATTAAAAAGCCCGGTCTGACTGGGGCATGCAGACACCTTGACAGAATGAATAGTGTGTGGCACATAGGTTCCCCATTGCTATGCCCACGTGTGCAGCTCCTGATGGCGGTGGCACAGGATTCTATTTCTCATTGCTTCTGTACAGCATTGTGGGCTATCGCTCCGCCACTTTTAAAGAGGGTTGCTGCCTAGCCGTGCCAACCTCTGCAGTGTGTGCCTGCGGTCCCTCGTCATGGCAGACGCAATTCTAAATAGACATGAGCGTGGTGTGGCATGAGGGCAGCTGAAGGCTGCCCAGGGACACTTTGGTGTGCGCTGTGGGGGGGGAGGGGGGGCGGTTGGGCAGCATGTAACCCAGGAGAAGTGTCAGTGGAGTGTCATGCAGGCAGTGATTGTGCTTTGTTGGAGGTAGTGTGGTGCTTAGCAAAGGTATGCCATGCTAATGAGGGCTTTTCAGAAGTAAAAGTTGTTGGGAGGGGGGGGGCCCACTCTTGCCGGTATTGTGGCTTAATAGTGGGACCTGTGAACTTGAGATGCAGCCCAACACGTAGCCCCTCGCCTGCCCTATCCGTCACTGTGTCATTCCCATCACTTTCCTGAATTGCCCAGATTTTCACACATGAAAACCTTAGCGAGCATCGGCGAAATACAAAAATGTTCTGGTCGCCCATTGACTTCAATGGGGTTCGTTGTTCGAAACGAACCCTCGAGCATCACGGGAAGTTCGTTCCGAATAACGAACACCCGAACATTTTGGTGTTCGCTCATCTCTAATCCTAACCATTTGCACCAAAGTTGCAAGGGATAAAACCAGTTTGCTTGGTCAGATTCAAGTTCTATTTTCTTTGAAAATTCATTTCAGAAACTAAGCTAAAAAAAGCGAGATTTAGTTTTGTTTTTTTTACAAATTAAGTCTTGAACATGTTAAGCTTTATATGATAGAACCAACTTCATGGACCTATTAATGTCCCTCATTAGTTCAGAAGTCACACTGGTTCAAAACTCAGTTTTAATCTAATTAGTTTGGCAGTGCAGAATTTGGGGACAAAAAATGGTCCATGTAAAAATTGACAGTAAGGAAATTGAACTGGTTAAACATTTCCTCTTCCTCAGATCTCAGATTGACAGCAATGGAGAATCAGAACCAGAAATCAAACGTAGAATTGCACCTTGCCGCAGTGCAATGCAATGAATGGCAAGGATTTGGAAGAGCAAAGATGTCAGTATTGCTACAAAGATCTAAATGATAAATGGAATCGTGTCTCTGATCTCCATATACACATGTGATTGTTAGATACTCAGGAAGGCAGATAGAAGGAAAATTGATTATTTTTTTCGAGCTATGGTGCTGGAGAAGAATGAAGCGTGTACCATGGTTAGCAATGGGCACCAACAAGATGGTCCTAGAGCATATCAAACCGAAAATAATGCTAGAGGGTAAAATCACTAAATGGCAGTTCTCATACTTTGCACATATCTTTTGATCCAATTCTCTGTAAACAATATTGATGTTTGGGACAGTTAGTGGGTCATGTAAAAGAAGATGCCAAATAACACGCTGGCTGGACACAATTAAGGCGGATACAAAGATGCATATGGAAGGACTGAAAGAAGCGGTCACAGATAGGAAAGGAGGGATAACAATAATCCATAAAGTCGGCCTCAACGGAACGGATAAGCAACACAGAATTTTAAGTCTTCTAATGTGAAGGTCAATTTGCAACAGTTTTGTAGTCAATGAATGCAATCGCTAAGAACACCTCTAATTCTCTTTTTTGAGGTGGTAGTAATTAACTGTTGAGTTTGTGACATTTTGTCAAATTTAGACCTTTAGAAAGCATAAATGTAGATTACAGACATCAACTTACGTTCAGCCTTATTATAGACAATAGTAGAATTTTGTTAAGTTTCTTTTTTGCAGTCATATGTACACACAGATTATTAGCAACCTAATAATGTATAGAAGTATTTTCTTTATATTGTTTTAATCTGGTACTTAGAGATTTATGAAAACTTATAAGCAAATTTATCTTCAAAAAGAGTTTGTGCTGGACAATTATAAGTGGTGACTGCCATACGTAGCACTCGTGAAGCTGATAAAGCCTAGGGACCAAATAGCATGGGAATATTGCACATTTTACCAAGTTAAACAAACTGTCAAAAAGAATCATTAGAAAGTAAACACGTACAATCAGTGTGATAAGAAAACTAGCTATGTGTTTTCTAATAGGAGAAGAGAGCACATTTTTGTGTAAACGACTTGTCAGATCAAGGCGTTTGGATTTTGGCCTCATATACAATTGTTTTTCAGTAATTAACACTGAAGTATTTCTTCTAAACACAGATGTTACCTAAAGCACGTTTGTGGGGAAATAAGCTCAAGCAGGAGTTAATCAAGTATGGGGTGAAATTCTCCACGGAAGGATCTGTCATACAGTAGGTGGTCTCTATACCACTGTTTATACAGCACATATCTTGAGGGACTACTCTTCATTTAGGCATCTACCTAGGCATTTATAGGGCACAGTGCTGCAAACTTTTCAGTTTATTTAAGTAGCTAAAAAATTTTTGTCACAATTTGAGCTTCCTTTCTTGATTACAACAGGGTGTAAATTAAAAATACAAATCTGACATACTGAATTTGGTTTGGTGTCCAGATATTGCACATATTGCATACAACAATAATTCCCACTCTTTATAAATCTGCATGTATAGCCTGTCTGTTCATGGACAATGGTAAATCATTAAAGAGTTATGCCCATCTTATAAAGTTATAGTATATCTATAGGATATGACTTCACTTTATTATCAATGCCGCTGCACCCTCAGGGACATCCACCAGTCCTAAGGATGAAGGGGCTGGTGCATCGAGTCCCCTTCTTCATTTTCCTTGCACAGCAGTACCCTCCAGCATTGCCTCCCTCAATTGAACGGGCCTGTTTGTACTGCAGTTCCCTGCATTGCGGGTGGCTGGGGTGCCACTGTACAAGGAGAAACAATAGAGGGAACACAGCACTGAGAGGTCGAAACCCCATTGATCATACTGTGAGTCATATCCTAGCAATATACCCGCAGTTTATACAATGGGAATAATCTTTTAAATATCATTAATCACATATTTAAAGTTATATATTTGTATGATTCTATGATATTATGGATCATCTTTATAATACATAAACTTTTAGAAATTATTAACTTAGGGGTTCTTTCAATGTTTCTAGAGTGAAAATAGAGGTGGAGCAACCCCGTGGTATTATATGTAGACTAGATATTGTCCCAGGAGTCCCAAGCAGGGTCTCAATTAGCTCTATATTCAGAGATTCATGTGGAGGTGCCACCAACCAGAGTTGTGCCTGTATCGACAGGGCATGAAACAGATATAGAGAGGTAGATAGAAGTATTGGATTATGACACAATTCTCCAAAAACACTTATTGAAAAAACAGGTAGACGAGAATTTATTTATTGGGCAAAACTAAAAGCCAGTAAAAAATGCATTTTTAATTTTGTCCAATAAAATATTTTCTTCTACTTAACTGGTTTAACAGTAAGTCTTTTTGGAGGGTTGCGAAACAATCCAGTAGTTCAGTCTACATCTCCACATGTCTTTTAATGTTTCTGTCAGTTTTGCTGGCAGGAATAGTGTAGTATGTAGTCCTATTATTGTGGTCAAATGATGGAAACTGTTAGTAGTGTGGACCCACTGGACCTACCAACCAGCCTTGCCTAGACCAATCCTGGTGTGGTTGGCAGCTGACTCCTATAGAAAGAGGAGCTGTTACCAGGAAATGAGAGTCTGACCCTTGGCTGCAAGGGGAATAGGAAGACCCCCTACCTACAAGCAAGGTGATCGCTCTGATAAGGACAGCCCTGCGCTGGCACCTCGGGTCGGACGATCCCTGATGGGGTACCATATGCAGACAAACGTGCATGCAGAGGCAGCAAAGGACAGAAGCAACTCATAAAACAGGAATGGGAACTGACAGAAAACAAATGTACACATGGAAAGATATACTAGAAGCCTACAAAGGGAGGATGAAGGAAACCTACAAGACACAGAACAGACTGAGCACACAAAAGTGACCTAGGAAAGCTGAGTGTCAGAGAACCTAACACAGATCAATTCTCAGGTAAAGAGAAAGTGCCACAACCCAGCTTAAATAGAGGAGTAATGCCTATTAACCCCACCTGTGAGCTGAGAACAAGAGAACTGGTTAACTCTTTCATGCTGGATGAAAACAAACATATAGTATCCATACACACAGGGAGAGCAGAGCAATGCTTGCGACTGCCATAACCACAAGAGGGTGACAGACACGGGTGACAAACCTTACAGAAACCTTATCAGAGCATTATTGAACAATACTAGTACTGTTGTCAGGGTAAGAATACATGGAGTGACAGTCGAACTGAGCCAAAAGTCACACGGTAGTGGTTGCATCCAGCTGAGAACTGGTTTTCATATGGATTATTAATGGCCAAACAGTTTTTCAGGTTAACAGAAGTTTTACCCCCCAAAAAATAGCCGGGTATTAACATTGGTTATGCAGGTTAAATGGCCATTTATCTGCAAAAATTGCATAGCCATTCGAAAGCAAGTTCACAGCCACCTGTGTGGCCACTTATTTGCGTGTCCCTTTCCTAAATGCAAAAGTAATTAGCATTTAATTGGCACCAATTTGTATTTCTCAGGCTTACATAAGACTAAATATTGAGGAAACAATGTTTCCAAATCAAGCCTGCCAAAATTATTAACAACTAAATTCCATCAATGTCTGTCATGATGATATTGGGGAGAACTGATAACAGACTAAAGCGCTATTTCTTGGAGCCGTAGTTGTGTGCAAAGCCCAAAAATATTATAAGAATTTTAATCTTGAAAGAAACTTGTTTATTTTGCTACTCATGTACTTCCAAACCAAATTATCTTTGCTGTCGGCTGGATGCCAATGGAGGCTTTCCTTTTATTGACTGTTTTCCTCAGTTCTCTATTCTTTTGGTATTGCTGGCGTTTCTATGTCTAAAAAAAGGATATGGGGCAAAAGAAGACAATTTTACAATATATAAATATGTTTGGACAATGAAGCCTATAGATTAAATTAATGGTCTTTGTCTTTCACTAAAACTATAGTATAGCAAATCACTGAGCAGCAGACAGGATCTGTGTAGAATCTCATCGGGAAACCCCTAAAACTTAACTCTTATTCCAGATATATTACAAGCAAGCTCATAGATTATGATTTGACAATACACAAAATTAGCGAGGAAGCCCCAAAATGTCCTAAGAAAATGCAAACCACTTTAGGACACTTAGGCAATTAAATGGCAAACCCAAGGGATCTAATTTAGAATCTGATAAACTAATCTAAGTTTGCAAAGATAAGAGCTAATACCTATCAAATCCTATCCTAGGAGACTAGGGACAAGATAAAATTGTTCAATCAAAGAAAATATCTGCTATTTAATTGCCCAAGTGTCCTAAAGTGGTTTGCATTTTCTTAGGAGATTATTGGGGCTTCCTCGATATTTTTGTGTATTGTCATATCATAATCTGTCAACTCGTTTTTTCATATTTCTGGAATAAAAGTTAAGTTTTAGGGGTTTCCCGATGAGATGAAACTATAGTATAGTTTCATAAAATGTGTTTCTTAAAACTTTTGAAAGCATAGTAAAGTTACAGTTAAAATGTAAAGTCTTTTAAGTTAACCCCTTCCTGCATATGGACATTACTGCATGTGCAAATTACCATGTTTTTACCGCAAATGAATGCTATGATTATATGCCCATTAGGCTATACTTAATAAGCAAATATAGTTTGTTACTGGCAGGCACTAATGCTTTAGAATTCTGAGTATGCCAAAGCATTATGTAAGTGATGAGCAGTTCACATTGTGATCTTCCCTAGTGGGACTCCAAAATTAATTAAAGTTTAATACATTTTATTAAAAAATGCCCCCCCCCCCCCCCCCCCGCCCAAAAAAACAAACAAAAAAAATAAACAAACATAAATCAAACTTTTTTCTATAAAAATCGATTTCAACTTGCAAAACTAAAAAAGTTAACATATTGTATATAGTATCGCTATAATATTAACCCATTAAGGCCCAAGCACAGTAAATTTACGGCCCTTTGTCCTGGACTTTAATCCTAGCCAATAGTAAAAATACAGCAGGGATTAAAGCTCCTGCTTCTACAATCAATCAGAAACAAGACTGGTTGTTAGCTGTTAGTCACACCTGATAACCTGGAGGAAAAGAGAGAAGTGGTTTTTAATCCCTTCTGCCTCCTCCTTTTCTTTAGTGCACAGCGCTCAATGAGCGCAAAGTACTAACAAGTGAAAGTGGAAGTGTTTCTGCCACTACGCGAGCCGGCAGTCACGTGACTGCCGGGATCCCTTGGCACAGCAGAGCTATAGGGTCCCAGCAGACCCTGATCAGCTTTGTTAGTGACTATTGTCACTACAGGGGATGTTTTTCCCTGTACTTGGGGCTCCTATGGATGCCCCAGCTACAGTGAAAAAATGTCAAAGAAAAAAAAACAACCACGTGGAATGTCCCTCAGAAGTCTTATATGATGTCATGGGGGACATAGATAGTAAAAAAAAAACAAATACATAAACAAGTAAAACAACATTACTGAATAAAATAAAAATATATACATAAGAAATAAAATAACCCAATGCCGACACCAAACAAAACCGTTGCTGTATGCACCCTGTAATCCAAAACCATACATATTATATATTAAAATGTCTGAAACAGAAAGACGAACCCATTCCCATACTTTATTTTAGCGTAAATATACTAATTAAAAAATTAACTATAAATGTTAAAAAAATCTTTTTTTAGCATTTTGCCCCAAATAAAACTTAAAAAAACATAGCAAAGATAATTTTGGTAGCTCAAGGTAAAAAAAAATAGGGCTGTTAAACCACAGGCTGGTAAAATCCCTAAAAAGTGATAGGGGCTAAAAGGGTTAATATATGTTGCTTAGCAATCCATTTGAAAAAATAAGGATGAATACTGCAATATTTTATGTGTATAGAACCGATGACTATTTTGAGGAACAAGCCTGTGATTTCCTGTCTTGAGCTCTACGCCTGACCTGAGTGGAATCAGGAAGGTCACCAGAGCAGATGTCCTTTAGTTTATCAAGAAATGGCTTAACCACAGAGAGTTATCGGTTCCTAAAAAGAATGTGCTTGTCTAAGTCATATGTGAAATCACAAGTCTAAGTCATATGTGGGATCACAAGTTTTTCCCTGTTTAACCACAAGTCGCATCCTGCGAGGGCGACTGTCTATAAAAACCAAGACATACAGAAAATAAACAGAGTTCATTGCTTCAACCTATACGGTGTGTATTGGTCTATGCTTTGCCTCTCGGAGCGCTCGTACCTAGGTCAATTTGGAAACGGACAACATCACTGACCAGTCTGTTTGAGCAGACTAACCCCCGACAGTTCTTGGCGCCCAAACGTGGGGCGGGGCTTATCTTTACGGGACATCGCAACCAGTAGACTGAAACAAACTCCTGGCCCGTTGACGTGGACACTGGATCCTGAGACCCCAGACTAAAAACACCGGTGTAAAGGTAAGAGATTGTCTTACTATTGTACAGTCTGGATTCTTTAGATCTGTGTCTCTAACGGACTAGAGGTTAGTTGTTGCCTGTTTCAATATATTTTCTGCCCCGCCCATATTTTAGAGTGAATAAGGTTCATTTAACTGTCCTAGACGGAAGAACTCACTCATTGGGACTTAAAGAGTCATGTTGTCTGTATTGGAGATTGAAATAATTGTTATTATTATAGTCTCATTTCTGGCAGTCATATTGTTACTCTGGATCTGTTATAATATTACTAAAAGTTCCCTAAGAGGCGAAGTCTGGTCTCCCCTGAATCCTAGTGTTTGAAGTTGACCACGTTTTAGTTCTGTAAATCTATTCCGGGACAGGGAACTGTGTGTTCCCAGATAATCTCAGTGATTATCTTAGTTTACTGTGTGAAATATACGTCCTGCATACTTAGTGAAGAATAGTTGAAACTGGTCAAACATGGGGTCTGAACAATCTAAGACATATCAGACTCCTATTGAAATAATTAAAGATAGAGAAGGGGAGGACATTTGCAGACAAGCCTATAAAGTTTACAAACGTATAGGCCTCAAGAAGGCGGGAACATTCAATTATGAATTTTGGTCACAATATGAGGATAAGCATAGAAAGGAAATAAGAAATAAGGGTTTGGAAAAGGGCATGAAGGCCATCCTGGACTGCTCTAAAACAGCAGAAGACGAACACTGGGACTCCGAATCCCGAGGCGAGGGCATTTTAGTTTATTGTCCTATGGCCCGGCCACCAATAGACGTTCCCATGGAAACCCCTACGGTTCCATTGGCCCCTCCTGTCGCAAGTGTTGCAGCAATATTACACAGGGAAGAAAATCAGTGTATTGCCCCAAAGAACAAAAATACATAAAAATCAATCAATTTTTAAATTGTTGCTCTAAATTTATAATATACTTGATTGAATGTCCTTGCAGATTGCAATATATAGGACGTACCACCAATACTTTGAATATAAGGGCGAACCAACATAGATTTAATATATTAACAGGTTATTCCAAACATAGCGTCTCACGCCATTTTTCGGAGAAACAATAAAAATCCAAAGGACATGAAAATAACACCAGTAGAACATGTCCACACTCTCTCGTTTGCACAACTAAGGACGAGAGAGATGTTCTGGATCTTTATATTAAATACCCTAACTCCGTTTGGTCTAAATGAGGTTTTAGAGAAATTTTGATTTTTATTAGTAACTGTTAATTATTTTTCCCATCACCGACTGTTTTATATATTTGTAGAATGAAGTTTAAGGTATTTATCCCCTTCTTTTAGATAAGGTATTATGGTTATATTTATTCTTGTATTTATTCTTTTATTGGCATCGGGTCCGTTGTTAGGTTGTTTTTTCTATTTTTTCTATTACTCCGTCTTGATTAATTGAATTAGTATCCACATCATTTAGAATGTATTTTTTAATTAACAAGAACATCACTTATAATACTTAATATTATTGATGTATATATAGTTGGTTGTTTGAAGTAATATAGTTTTACCATATAGTGTTCTATTTTGTTATTTATATTCCCAATGAATCGACTTAGATCCAATTTTAACATAATTAATTCGATATAATTGTGCTATTCTCTTTGGAGGTAGGAGTCCCCTTCCGTTTGATTTCAGATCGGGAGTTACGCTTTTAGCGTGCCTTCCCTTCTCGAATTACGGAGTTTACGTTTAGTATCAGCGCACTTTCACGCTGGAACACCCTCTCCGTTACATAGCTATGACATCTAGATACCGCGCCAGAGCGACACGGTACGGAGGTGCGCGCCAAGCACCTGGAACTCCCACCTCCAAAAAGGTAAGACATGCTATTTAAATGTTGCACTTTAATCGTTTTGTATACTTGAGAAAGGCATTTGTAGAACGCTGAAACGCGTTGTATAACTGATTTACTATCGCTGCAAGGTTTCCACTTGCATGCATTTTTTATTTTGGAAATAAATGTATGATTAATTTATACAAATACTGTCTGCGACGGCAGTTTATTTTTTCCAAAGAGGAGCTCCAGCAGGAGCGCGGAAAGAGCTTTTTTATTTTGGAAGCTTGCATACTTAGTGAAGAATAGTTGAAACTGGTCAAACATGGGGTCTGAACAATCTAAGACATATCAGACTCCTATTGAAATAATTAAAGATAGAGAAGGGGAGGACATTTGCAGACAAGCCTATAAAGTTTACAAACGTATAGGCCTCAAGAAGGCGGGAACATTCAATTATGAATTTTGGTCACAATATGAGGATAAGCATAGAAAGGAAATAAGAAATAAGGGTTTGGAAAAGGGCATGAAGGCCATCCTGGACTGCTCTAAAACAGCAGAAGACGAACACTGGGACTCCGAGTCCCGAGGCGAGGGCATTTTAGTTTATTGTCCTATGGCCCAGCCACCAATAGACGTTCCCATGGAAACCCCTACGGTTCCATTGGCCCCTCCTGTCGTCCCGGCCGCTCCACCAATGTCTCCAAATAATCCCTTTAATTCTCTGTATCCCAATTTGCCGCCCCTGCCCCCTACGTATCCACAGGCTACTGCCCAGATGGATACACCTCCCTACAGCCCTCAATCAGGACCCCCGGGCCCTGAAGTAAATAGGGGTCCGGCTTGGGATTGTCCACGTTGTGGTCAACAGAATGCCTGTTTTAGAGAACTCTGTACGGTATGTGGGACTCCACGTCCCAGGGACCAGTGTAGACAACCGGTTCCCTTGTTCCCAGTTACAACCTCCACTACCCATTATAGAGAAACAAACAGACCGAGTCCACCATTGGGCACGGTCAGACAAGAGGGTACCGACGGACTATCGTCTTCTAATGACAGGCCCACGGACGCAAATAGACCAACTCCCGGGTCTACAGTCACTACATGGCGACCCTGGAGCGCCACAGACCAGATGGCACTGTGTCAGCAACTGCCCGATCCCCAGACAGAGCCAGCAGCTTTCCATAGAAAGTTGGAAGTCATACAGAAAAACTACTCTGCCACTTGGACAGACATGGAATGTCTTATGAATGTAAAATGTCCTCTGGGCCTTTACAATAGTATTGCCCAATTTTGTGGTCTTGAAGAACGCCCAGATGACCCCCAGACATTACTTAGTGGTACTCAATATGTGGACAAGGTTAAGGCCTGGTTTAAGGATAAAGCCCAAGAAAGACGTACAGCCCTAACCCAGTGTAGACAGAACAAGGGCGAGTCTATTGAATGTTACTTTGGCCGTTTAGAGGAAGTAGGCAGAGATCTGGGTTTGTATGATTGTCCAAAGGCCATACGTAATGCTGCTTTTTGTGAAGCCTTTATGCAAGGAATAGATAAGCGCCTGTCCGACCGCGTTAAAGCATGTACCCCCGATTGGCGACAGGCCAAACCGCGTGATCTATATAAGAAAGCTGTAGGATTTGTCATGGACACAGAAGACCACGCAAAGAGTGTTATGGTTAAACATTACACCATGGAGGGGGACGCAGTCCGACTTACAGACCCCAGGCGGGAGACCCGTAAGTGTTATAACTGCGGGAAGACTGGACACTTGGCCCGTAATTGTCGGGCCCCTAAACGCCCTAGACAGAACATGTCAGACGAAAGGGGGCAACAGGGAAGTACGGCCAATACCACATCATCCCGCCCACAGGGAAACAACGGGTATACCAATTACCAATGAAGGTCTGGCACTCCTTCCCCCGTGTCCCTTATAGTTACTGACACATGTGGACCACAAATTTTTCAGCCTCTAAAAATCCAGGGGAAGGAGGTGCCCTTTTTAATTGACACAGGGGCCACTAAATCATGTGTCAGTACCTCACAAGTCAATGACCTTAGTATTCCCCTCTCAGACTCCATAGCCATAGCCGTTGGAGTGTCCGGTGAACCAACACCCATGCGTGAGACCGAACCCATAGAAGTCTCCTTTCAAGGGTCACGAGTCCTCATTCGCTTCCTGGTGTCACCCGCTGGGGATTGCATCATGGGAACCGATGTGATGGGACCCCTGGGGTGCTGTATTCAGCTCCATCCTTCTGGTGAGGCTCATGTCAGTACCTCCGCGGCCGACCACCAGGTATTCTGTCTCATGGCAGCAGACTTGGTCACTCCGCCTCCTTCTTGTACTGTATATGTGTTGACCCCAGAAGATACACAGGTTCTCTCAGCAGTACCAGAGACCCTATGGGCAAAAGGGAAGACAGACTTGGGGCGTCTCCACGTACCCCCAGTCATGGTGTATCTCAAAGATGGGGAAAAAGCCCCCATGATTTGCCAGTATCCCCTAGCCATGGCACAGGAAGATGCAATAGCCTCCACTATTACAGAGTTATGTGCCTTGAATGCTTTAAAACCTTGCGTCTCACCCGCTAACACGCCACTCTTCTCGGTTAAAAAGAAAGGCAAGAAAGGCGAACCTGATACCTACCGGATGGTTCACGATCTAAGAGAAATTAATAAGGTGACCATCCTAGAGACACCTCTGGTTCCCAATCCATACACTCTGTTGTCCACCATACCCTCCGGAACCTGTTGGTACACTCTGGTCGATCTTGCCAGTGCATTCTTTTCTGTCCCCCTACACCCCGATTGCCAGTACCTGTTTGCCTTCACGTTCCGAGGAAAACAGTACTGCTGGACTGTCCTACCACAAGGGGCACAAAACAGCCCAAATCAATTCACCCGATGTATGATGCTTGTACTTGATGCATGGACGGTCCCACTGGGTGTGGCCCTGCTTCAGTATGTTGATGATCTCCTACTCTGTGCACCGGACAGACCTGCCTGTGTTGCGGCCTCACTCAGCCTCCTTTGTTTCCTTGCAGACAGCGGGTGTAAAGCCAGTAAAGACAAATTACAGTTTTGCAAATCTCATGTTGTGTTTCTTGGTCACTGCCTAGGTCCTGGTACAAAACACCTCACGCCAGAACGTACCAAGGTGGTGGAGGACATGCCACTCCCCGCCTCCCATGCTCAGTTGCGGACATTTCTGGGGTTAGCTTCATATTGTCGGCCGTGGATTCGCTCTGCCTCCATGACCATGCAGCCTCTGTACGACTGCCTGAGTTCTAAGCCATTTGCTTTGACCCCGGAAGCTGAGTCAGCTTTCCATCAGCTGAAAATACAGATTACCAGTGCTCCGGCACTGGGTCTGCCAGACTATGATAAACCCTTCCAGATGTTCGTGACTGAGATGGCGGGACATGCTACTGCCGTCCTCACACAAGAGCATGGTGACAAAAAGCGCCCTGTAGCATACTACAGTGCACATCTTGATGCAGTAGCCAGGGGTTCACCCTCCTGTGTACGAGCAGTTCTGGCCGTACAAGCACTGCTTGAGAAAGCTTCTGAGGTGGTCCTAGACTACCCACTTGTGGTCCTCACGCCCCATGACGTACATGGAATTCTGACACAGGTGAGCCGTAGACATCTGTCTCTTGCTAGACAGATCAAAATGGAACTTGCAGTACACTCTTCATCCAATGTCTCATTTCAACGTTGCACAACTTTGAATCCGGCCACCTTACTGCCATTAGGTGACACTGATTCAAATGGGGGAGTAAGTACAGGGGACCAGCTTTTCGCGAATTCCCTGACTGATGAGGAGGAGGCCTTTGACGCAGAACACCAGCACGACTGTGCAGCACTCATGGAGCAGGAGACAGCTGGGTTCGCACATGTCACTGATAAACCTCTCCTAAACCCCCACCTTGAAATGTTTGTGGATGGATCACGATACCAGAATGAGATGGGCAGATTTGTGACTGGGTTTGCTGTAGTATCAATGAATGAAGTACTGATAGGCCGCGCCTTGCCCCCACATATGTCAGCACAAGAGGCAGAACTGTGCGCTCTGGCCGAGGCCTGTAAGCTCGCCCAAGGAGTAACCGCCAACATCTACACTGATTCCAGGTATGCGTTTGGGGTTGCGCATGACTATGGGCCGATTTGGCGCGCGCGGAGCTTCTTAACAGCTCAAGGCAGACCGATAAAGAATGGTGAGGCAGTAAGTAGTTTAATGTCAGCTATCATGCTCCCAAAGCAGGTAGCCATAATAAAGGTAAAAGCACACACCCAAGGGGACTCCTTGGAAAGCAGAGGCAATGAGAAGGCAGACGGAGCAGCTAAGGCTGCAGCCCTGCTGGACTTGAGGACACCCGTGTGCAGAGTTCAGACCAGGTCCTGCCCAGCGGAGGAGGATCCTGAGCCCCCTGCCAAGGACCAGACTCTCTCTGTCCCACCACAGAAGGAGGTGGACCTACTCCCCTCAGGGCAAGAGCAGGAGCGCTGGGCAAGTGCAGGGGCAGTAAAAGGAAATGAAGGTTGGATGATGGGTTCCCGTATGTGTTTACCTGCGGCTGCCTATCCTAGTATGGCCCTTTTGGCTCATGGAAAGGTGCACGCCTCTCGCAATGCCATGGTAGCACTTGTGGAAAAGGTTTGGTACGCTCTGGGTTTTGACAGGATGGCAAAGGCATATGTCAAGGCTTGTGAAATCTGTGCACTACACAACCCCGGTCAAGTAGTAAAGACCCCTCGGAAGTGCACTCCGCGACCTTTGTACCCCTTCCAGAGACTACAGATAGACTACATCCAGTTGCCCAGATCAGGAAGGTACGAGTATGTCCTAGTGTGCGTTGATCTGTTTTCTGGGTGGGCTGAGGCATACCCGGTTCCCAGAGCGACGGCACAGGCCACTGCCAAGAAACTTGTGTCAGAGTTGGTGTGCAGATTTGGGGTACCAGAAACCATAGAAAGCGACCGAGGTACTCACTTCACCGGTGAGGTAATGAAGGAAGTCATGTCCGCCTTAGGAGTAGAGCAGGCGTTTCACACCCCCTATCATCCGCAGAGCTCCGGAAAAGTGGAAAGACTCAATGGCACCCTCAAACACCACAGATATCATACAGAATACATGATTTATCACTCACTAGTACAGCAATAGGCTGTGTTCATCTTTATAATCTCAAGACTTGACCAGGTCTGTGTTAGTAATAATAATAATAATAATCTTTATTTGTATAGCGCCAACTTATTCCGCAGCTCTTAGTAACATGTTATTAGAACAATGAAAAAAGATTGTGCTTCTTAGTAATGCTCCGGATTGAAGAATGTCTGTGGTTTGAAACTCTTGATCTAATCCAAATCATAAAAAATATTTGTCTTCATCCTAAACTTCTAAAAATGTCTTATGAATTAAAGCTCCATCTTAGACCTGTATTGGCTCTGTTTCATATTAAGGTACGTATATCTTCATAACATTTTAAGGCACATCTCACATGCTTTGCATAGTATACAAATTGCGAATGAACATATTAGAATTGTTGATACTCATTGACACGTAAACTTTCCAAAAATCTTAGTAACCTATGAATAATTCTCCTAAATCATGTTGCTGTACAATTTTGCAATGGAGAATGTCTTACTAGTTACAATGGAATGATACATCTGATTTGGGGATATTTGGAAGGCATGACGTGCCACATGAAAAACTGAGGAGGAGGGTCCCTCACCAATACAGCTGCCTCACCGTTTGAGAAGCACTGTGTCAATAAGTGAAATAGGTATAAAGGTGTCAGTAAGCCAGAATCATCATGGGCTGAAAATAAGAATAATATCTATCCTTCACCAGCAGAATATTGGATGTTGCTTGATACATACATATGTAAGCTAAATGAGAAAAATATATATTGAAGGTCTCAGAGTCTTTGTTGCAATCCTGTGTTCCAGAACAGAATAAAATTGACATTTATGCACCCAATACTTTCTGTGAAAATACTTGACATTGTATAATGGCATGAGGGAATATGTTGAGTGTGGGAGGAGCAGAGGGGATTCTAGACAAAGATTATCTGGGTCTCCTAAGTATTTATTTGTATATCATTCAATCCAATAGCAAGGTAACAAACAGCTGCTATTCTAATGAACACCTTTTACAGATCTAGCAAAGTTTAACTTAACCATGATAGTTTGCTACAAAAGGTCAGGCCGGTTTAACATCTGCATCGGAACCTCCGCTCACAGATTATAGTCAATGGTGTACATCCAGCACTGTTCGATTCCGTCCAGAGACTGAGACGTTCTATCTGCTCTGTTTGCCTAAAATTCTAAATATTCTATTAATCATTATTATTATTATTATTATTGAGTGTTGGCCCTTAATAAATAATGTAAGAAAAATTATAGAGGGTGATGAGGAGGAAGCAAATCTATTAAATAGTGTTTTCTCCAGTGTCTTCATAGTGGAAAATTAAATGTCAGATGAGATGCAGAGTGATAAAGTAAGCTCTTCACAAAATGTCATCATTTTAACCTTTGAAAAAGTGTGGAGTCACCTTAAAAAGACTAAAATAGACAATTCACTAGGTCCCAATAGCATACACTACTGTGAATTCATGAATGGGTGAGTGAAAGCTGCCTCTGATTGGCTGAGGGCTGTGACCAATCAGAGGCAGCCCATTCAGCAGGCGGGGATTTTAAATCCCTGCCTGCTGAATACTACAGAAAGCAGTTCAGGAAAACAGCCGGCTGGACGCGGCTGATCTCCGGCAGCTGCAAAAAGGTGAGTAAATATATATTTTTATTTTTTACACTTTTTTTTGGATGGTTTTCAGGGAAGGGCTTATATTTGAAGCCCTTCCCTGAAAATTAATACAGCGCTTGCCGGCAGCCCATTGCTTTCAATGGAGTCGGCTGTATTGCCGGCTCCATCGAATTCAATGGGTGAACATTGTTCTCCTCTGCCACAGCAGCATTTTTTTCAGCCATGACACTGGCTTCAGTCACGCAAGTTTTTTTGTGCGCATCAGTTTTGCGCACAAAAAAATGTAAAAAAAATCGCACGAAAAAACGCCCGTGTGACTGAGCCCTAAGGCCACTCTCACATGTGTTCTGAAAATACAGCTCAAAATCGTGGTATTTTTACTGCAATTTTGCGCGGCGGTTTTGAACACATCGTACAGAGTTACACAGCACTTTTTAATGCACCCCATTATTGTCTTGGGTGAGGAGATGTGTTAAAAAACATGAAAAAGCAAAAATAGAACAGGCAGCTCTCAAAAATCACGGCGTTAGAAACACCACATTTGAGCGCAGGTCTGAGTAACCCCATTAAAATCAATAAAAGTGTTGTACCGCGGTTAGCACGGCGCTCAAGACGCTGTTATAGCAGTAAAAAGCGGTGTGTGTGACAGTGTCCTACGTGGTTACAAACAAATTTTCATGCAGTGCAGGAAATGAGTCATGTTTGCAAAGATTACGCCAAGGGGCCTGATCATGTATGGATATTCGTTTTGCAGCTTAATATGGTTTAGGTATGGCTAGGGGATGGGGGCCTGCGCTGGATCTTGTGTATCTGGACTTTTGTAAAGTGTTTGATAGTGGGCCGCACAGAAGGTTGGTATATAAATTGAGAATGCTTGGTCTGGGCGAGAATGTGTGTAAGTGGGTAAGTAACTGGTCAGTGATAGAAAACAGGGTGGTTATAAATGGTACATACTCTGATTGGGTCATCGTTACTAGTAGTGTACCATAAGGGTCAGTACTGGGGCCTATTCTTTTATTATATTTATTAATGACCTGGTAGAAGGATTGCACAGTAAAATATTAATATTTGTAGATGATACAAAACTATGTAAAGAAATGAACAGAAGAGAGGACAGAATGTGATTTCCAGAGATCTAGATAAGTTGCGGACTTGAGCAGAAAAGTGGCAAATGAAGTTAAACACTGATAAATGTAAGGTTATGCACCTGGGCAGGGGAAATGCATGTCATTATTGCACACTAAATGGGAAACCACTGGGCAAAACTGACATGAAAAAGGACTTGGAGATTTTAATTAACTGTTAACTTAACTGGAGCAACCAGAGTCAGGCTGCTGCTGCCAAGACAAATAGGATCATGGGGTGCATCAAAGGAAGTATAGGGGCATATGACAAGTCCATTGTTCTTCCTCATTACAAGTCACTGGTCAGACCACACATGGAATATTGTGGACAGTTTTGGGTTGTGGTACACAAAGGGACATATCAGAGAGGTTATCAAAATTGGGATTATTTATTTTAGAAAAAAGACAGCTGAGGGGTGACCTGATAACTATGTATAAATATATCAGGGGTCAATAAAGAGAACTCTCCCATGATCTGTTTATACCCAGGACTGTAACAATGAGGTGCTCTAATAACTATATATAATAGATCAGGGGTCAGTACAGAGATCTCTCCCATCATCTATTTGTATCCAAGACTGTAACAAGGGGGTGCTCTATTAACTATGTATAAATATATCAGGGGACAATACAGAGATCACTCCCATCATCTATTTATACCCAGGACTGTAACAATGGGACGCTCTAATAACTATGCATAAATAGATCAGAGGTCAGTACAGAGATCTTTCCCATATATCTATTTATACCCAGGACTGTGACTGTAACGAAGGGGCATCCTCTACATCAACATAGAAGGGGGTTCTTTACTGTAAGAGCAGTGAGACTGTGGAACTCTCTGCTTAACAATGTGGTGATGGTTAAATCACTAAAGGATTTCAAGAGGGGCCTGAACACCTTTCTTGAGTATTACAATATTACATGCTATAGCCCCTGATTACTTTAGAAGGGTCGGTGATCCAGAAATAATTTTAAATTGCCAGATTGTAGTCAGGAAGGATTTTTTTCCTTTAAATGGGGAAACTGGCTTCTACCTCATTGGGTTATTTTTTTTGCGTGCCTCTGGATCAACATTGGGGGGTAATATCCAAGAAGAGAGTGATGGAACAACACACCAGGGATTCTTTTAAAAGGCATATAGCACCATATGGTGCCTTGTTTATTCCAATCTCCATAAAAAGCGACGTTTTGGTCCAATGTGAGCTTTTAATGAAGATTTGAATAAAGAAGGCACCATATGGACAATACTTTCAAAGGGAGTGAATTTTGCTGTGCTGCTGGTCTCTTCTTCTCATTCCTGGATTGACATATGGAAGTAACAGGCTGAACTAGATGGGCATATGTCTTTTTTCGGCCTAACATACTATGTTACTATGTTATATTACGAGTTTTTCAAGAAATAAATATAAATAATACAAATTGTCTCAGGCTATTACTAGATTAACAATTTATATAATAAAACATAAAATATATTTGCATCTTTATGAACACAGAACTTTATTAAATTTGTTAAACTATTTTAATCTCATTTTCTTAAGTTCACATCCTTATTATAGAATCTAATTAAAATATAGGAAAAAAACTTCCTCATATTGTATTTTACTAAAAAAATAATTTGTACCATAAGAATATTTTAGTAGTATATAAATATTTCAGATCTATGGGAAATTTAGAAACACAATGTTCCCACTGATATAATGATAAAGGAAGTAACGAAAATAAGTTGACAAAGAGAAGAAACTGTTGGGATACAGTAGCATTTGGCTACAGCACTAAGGAGGTTAGAGGTTTGTTTTATGGACTATAGTTCAACTTTTGGCTTTTATGCATTAAAAGTCTATGTTATGAAATTAATGTTATCTACAGAAGAGTCTCATTCTTCTAAATTTCATGAAACACTAGACATATGAAACGATATGTTCTAGCTACTAGGTTCTGATATCTGTAAAGGTTATTCTTAGTATATTTTTCATTGCTATATGCTTTCATGGATCGAGACTGTCCTGTACCTCCTTCTGTGAAATTTTTGTAAAAGATGAAATAAAGGGTTCCTTATTTTCTTCAAAAACAGCACCCATCTTAACAAAAAAAATCTAAGACATTCAGTATATTATAGACCAAATTAAGTTTAGCACTTTTTTGTTTATTTGTTAAAGCTCACCAAATTATACCCAACTAAGGGACAAAGTATAGGACTGAAATAAATTAGAAGTATTATTCAGTTTTATATCATGTTGAGAAGCCTAATAAAGAGCAGTTAAGGCCTGACAACCCGAAGACATCAACCCCTTCTTTTATCTTAATTGCACAATAAATATTTAATTCAGACACTTTTCAGCACTGTCTTTTATAGAGGTAGTAAAACACTTCTCATGCCGGCCATTTAAACCATTCAGTTCACGCCTGAAGATCAGGTGCTGAAATAACAGATTGTATTTCTTGACTAACACTGCAGGATATATACCTATAAAGCTTTATGAGCATGGCTATGCTTTCTTAGAGCAGATATACACATTGGGGATTCTTGCTACAATGTTTCATGATGGAAGATACAGAAACCTTGTACGTGTTCATTACATGTAAAGAAAGTTGTTATTTCCATGGGTATGGGTTATTAATCTCATTATCTCAGAATAATAATTTCGCCTGATTATGTCAATGTAAGGGTGGTTTCACATTTGCACTCGGGATTCCATTTTCATGCTCCATTTGGGGAGCAGGAAAGAAGAATCCCTGTGGCTGAATGGCTCCATCTCGGGACGGAACTGAGCAGTGCTGAATGGACCCCATTGACTATAATGGGGTCCGTTCGGTTTCTGCTCAGCTGCCTGGCTTTTAAGTGGAAGAAAAAGCACTGCATGCAGCAATTTTCCCTCTGGTATTTTCAGCCGGACCTGCGGTGGAACCTCCAACTGGAAGTTTCAACACAGCTGTGAAACCACCCTTAGTGGAAGTAGATGCTTACTTATGACATACATCCATGGAGTACTAACATAGGACGATGAAAATGATTAGTCTGATATTGGAAGAACATGGTAACACTTTGATTTTATATAAATGTACAGAATTATAGTTTACCTAGGATGCAGACACATACTTGACAATTTTCTCTACTTTACAGGGTCATATAAGGTTTCCAATACAAGTAACCACCCAACACTTTATGAGTCTATATACCAAGGTAGATAGTCTTACTACTCATGATAGCCAATAAAATATGCCCTTTCCAAAAAAATAGCAACATCTTTCCTTCTAGTAGAGAACATTTGTCTTGGTCATGTGATGGACACACAAGTGCATGATGACTAAATACCATTATAAAACAGTTATCAGAGCTGAGTCTTGAAGGCAGCCAGGTATCTTGGTGTCAAACACATGACCAGGGCTTTTATTCACTGAAATCGGTTCCAATTGAATGACAGCAAGCATGAAAGCTGTGAATAATTGATGCAGAAATTATATTGGTAAATTATATAAGGCTTTTAGTAAACAACAAATAAACTTTACTTTTAAGTACTTGAAACTGTAATAGTCCTTTATGTCTGTTTAGTTAATTAGACTATATTTTCTTTCCATAGTATATTCTTTTTAACTTGGCATAATCAGAAAAGATCCAGCTACTCTAAGATGATTACATTTCTCAAATTAACAACACAAGTCAAATTTCAATTCTCCAACCATGTTCTAATCTCACACCACAATGTATCTTTCAACCATTGTGTACATTTCCTAATCAAAATGTATACTAATGTGGATTAAAGCAATTTTGTTGCAGATGGCATCAACAATTGCTTTTCTTCTACATGAAAAAGTATAATTAAAGAACAGGAATACATTTGTTAAATGTTGGCAGCAAGTAAACCACCTCAGATTACAACATAGCTTTTATTTTGTGCAAAATCTATTTACCATTGCATGCATCTGCCGAAATCTTAATTGACATGATATAAACCAGCACTAATTATTTATAATTTGGTAGTTTTGCTGAACTAATATAATATAGCATTGTTAGAAGATAGATCTGCATCTGGACTATTAACACGAGTTGCTTTAAAGCTGTGTTTCGGATGGGTGCCTTAACTATAAATCATATGCCCCGCTGGCCTTAGTATGAAATGAAAGTCACAATTAAACCTATGGTCACCAGTTTAATGGATATTATCAATCAGCAGATTTAGGTATCCTTTATAAAACTTTAACAAGTCAGCAGAAAATTTCTGATTAGACTTCCGGGAAAATGATAAGTTAGGTTCTGGCTTTACTCACAAAGGTGTGACAAGTCACAATTCATCAATTTTGCCAGCATAATCATATAAAAATATAGATATGACAGTCTGCTAGTTTTACTTGTTCTATTTTATGTTTGATAAAAGTCTGTCGTGTCCTCTGATAAAACATTTATAAGGAGTCATGTATCATACTTCCCGAATACTAATGGAGTAAAGTACCTAAACAGTACCATGATAAAGTGTTAAATTACAGCATCATGCAGTGCCTACATAATATTGCTATACAAGGCTAATAATATCTAATAGTGCTATGCTGTGAACACTAATAGTAGTTACATATAGTGCACAAGCAGCAGCTCAAAATAGGGACAAAATATCACTATTCAATGCCCAAATCATTTTGAGTGGAGCAAATTTAAAGAAGTGTCAAAGGCTTGAGTTCTAAGTGTATGATCAGGACTCAAACAGCTTTGAGGAGGGGTATAAAAAGTAGGAGATGGAGGTACTGCCAACTACATTAACCCAACAATGGTAGGTGGACTACATATGCAGAAACAAAGCACAACTCTCCAATGAAAGTTGTGAGACAATAGGATGAAGTATCCAACTTCTCTTATCTTTAATGACTTAAAAGCCAGCAAAAGATACGCATTTCGGGGAGAGCCCCTTCATCAGTCAGCAGGGAGAAAGATCACTCTTGGGACCTCAGAGGTATGGATGCAAAAGTACCAGTGACACCAGGAGTGGAGAGGACCAGGGCTGTGACACCAGGAGAACCAGGACCTTTAAGTCCATACCTCTCCATCTAGTAAGTCATTCAAAACATAGAAGTAAAGCTATAAGTATTTAGCATAGAGGGGTTCAGGGCCATAAATTGTGAATCTCCCAAGGTAATTACCTCTTTTCCATATTTTGTATTTCTGCTTTTTTTTTTAATTTTGCACATTATTTTTACTTCTTATTAAATTTTGCATAGAAAATGTGAATTATTACATTGTCCCTGGTTCATTTCAAAATTACTCTTGTTATTAGCAATAGAGATATAGATATAAGTGACTTTGGCAAAATGTTCTGTACTTACAATGTGCATTTCTAAATTCTAGCCATCTCACATCTTTATATTGAATTTTGAAGCAAGCTAAAACTTGGAGAAAGTAATATTTATATAGGGAAAATGTATTCGTTCAAGTTGAATATCTGGTGTTCACAAATATCCTAAAATAAGGGTTTTCCCCCCAAAAAAACCCTCATAGTCGGAAGCACATTTGAAGATCCTTTTCCTGAATCATATTTTGAAACCTTTTTTTCTACAATGGAGTATACATAAAGAGATTACGGTGATTTTAATGGGACTTCACACAGCCTTTAATCCCATCTCTGCTCAAGGTTATTCTCTTTTTGTTAGTTTGATCCTGTCAATCTTTATGCAGCTTGTATTAGGACCAATCAATTCCCCAAGCCGACACAGTTTAAAACCTAGAATAGCATTACAGATTCATATTGGAGCGACTTTAATGGGATGTTTTGCAGAACTACAAAGATGGATCAACTTCAATATTTTCAGTTCCTTTCAATTGTTAACATTTTTGTATGTATTAATGGAACAATAATGTTTAAGTAAAAAACACCTAAATCACCTTTATTTATATAGTGCATGCATATCAGGAAACACTTTACATCACTTGATATTGGGTTCTGTCCCTATTGGGGCTCACAATGCGTGTTCGTTAGAGATGAACGAGTATACTCGCTCAATGGAGGGGAGATCTCTCTCTCCCTCTCTCCCCCCTGCTCCCTCCTGCTGACTGCCGCTACTCACCGTTCCCCCCGCCGGCACCCAAACCTTCAGTCTCGAGCAGGCAGGTACTCACTAAAGGCAATGCTCGCTCGAGGAATTGCCTTTAGCAAGTATATTCGCTCATCTCTAGTGTTCGTCTATCAGTATGTTTTTGGAGGAGTTGTAGAGGGAAATCCAGACACAACTTACAAACTCCATGCAGATGTTGTCCTTAGTCAGATTTGAACCCTGGATCCCAGTACTGCACGGTAACAGTGCAAAACACTGAGCTACTATACTGCTCAAAGGGATGAACTATAAATGTAGCAGACCTTAGTCTAATATTGAATTAAGGACAAAGTGAGCTACTTATTGTATATTGCTTTTGACTTTACCTTTCTAGACCATTGAAGAACTTATGCTGATACAGTAAAATGATCCTCTAGGTTTTTTGTACAGTGGTTATAAATGGCCTTGTTATAACCTAAGCCACCAGGGAATTGGACTTGTACTGTACTGGTTGTTGGAAAATTGAAGCTGTATATTCTACTTAAATGGGTTATCCAGGAAGCACCCGCAAGGATACATCGGGGTAGGAGCAGAAGTCAATGCTTCGACCCCTGTCTAGTGGGCAGTACTAGTAACTGCAGGCTTGGGTCCAATTGTTTTCAATGAGAGCTGCATTAGCAATTAGGAGTGCTGTTCGCTTTACAGGGTTTGGAACAGCGATTGTGCTCTGACCCAGGTATATCCCAACGGGCGCTTCTTGGATAATCCCTTTATATTAGATATGTTTCTAGAGTTCAACTGCATTTATGTTACAGAAAAAAAAATCATATTTCAGTAAACTTGTGTTTAATACATTTATTTAAAAGTTATTTTTATAGGCTATTTTCACACTAATTGAACTGAATGGGACCTGCTGAAGTCTATACAAATGCTGCAGACTCAACTCCATTAAGATGTATGGAATTCATTTTTAATTTGCAGACATTTCTGCAATGACTCTGGCCATAGTAAATATACCCCTAGTCTCCTCTCCAGATGCAAATGCTTCCAAAGTGAATATAGCTAAAAGCATTCAGCTCTGAGATGTCAGCATGGGGTTTAGCTTACGGATTAGTTTAAAGACGACCCAGTAGCTCTCCTGACATGTTTCTTTTAGTAAATACTTACATTTCCCATGAAATAAAAAGCCTGGAGCATGTTTCCTCACTACTCTGTGCTGTTCTTCTGATTTCAGCTACTTTCAGGTGAGCATATTTTGACTCAGTATCTAATCCATGTTTTGCAGGCTGTAGCATAAAGCTAATGTAAATCTATATCTATTTACATGTATTTTTCACATCCTTGTTTTATTCTTGTCTATTTTTGCCTCCGTATTTACATTTATTGGTATTATTTTCTATTGGGCCCCATAAAAAATAAAAACAATGGCAGCAAATACGGAGGCAAATAAACAGTGATGAAAATACTGGTGACATATGGCGCAATGTCATCTGTAACATGTGCGTATAACGAATCTGTATTACAGACATGTTACAATAAGTTCATTGGGAGCTAGCTTCCTCCTAGAAACGTATACTGTATATACTTAAAGGGGTTGTCCCGCGCCGAAACCTAAAATTTTTTTTTTACACAGACCCCACCTTAGTAAACAGAAAAACAGCACCCATTTGTTATTTTTTTTTTAAAAAAGATTCGCTTACCTGGATCCCCGTTCTGCAGCTTTGAAGATTCTTCTTTCAAAGATGGCGCCGCTGGTCTTCTCCCATGGTGCACCGCGGGTCTTCTCCCATGGTACACCGTGGATGTTCTTCTCCAGTCTGCGTTCCACTGCCGATTACAGCCACCTCATTGGCTGATTGGCACCACGTGACTGAGGCGGAGCTATGCGATGATGCGGAGAAGAGGGAGGAGCCAGGACACAGCTCGTGAGCCCCGGACCATCAAGAAGAGGATTCCTCTGTGAGCAAGCGCAACTGTTCGTGCGACCAGAGAAGAAGTTTGATCGTCGCCATGGAGACAGGGACGCCAGCACTGGAGGGGGTAAGTGTATAACTTCTGTATGGCCAATATTTAATGCACGATGTATATTACAAAGTGCATTAATATGGCCATGCAGAAGTGCTTAACCCCACTTGCTTTCGTGGGACAACCCCTTTAAGTATAAAACTAGTTTTTGAGCACATTTGTTTGTCCCAAAAAAGCCCCCCATGGCTTATAATCGAGTCAGACGAGGCTTAAAAAAAACCCTCCATACTCACCTCCCAGCCAGCGTCTGTGTCTCCGGCCACTTGAATTCTCTCCGCTGTCATCCCCCGCCATCCTCTTTGCTCAGCTCTGTCATCCCCAACCGTCAGCGCTGTATAAGTAAGAGCTGTGATTGGATTGAGCGTCAGTCAATCACAGCTGGTGCTCGATCATTCACAGCCATTCGAGCTGCTTTAGGATCCTCCCCGCTGTCATCTCCCTCCTCGTCTTTCAAATCCCCTGTCGTCAATGCTGTGTAAGTAAGCTCTGTGATTGGATTGAGCGCCAGCTGTGATTGGCCAAGAAATATAATAGGAGCCAGCAGCACTCACCACAACCCATAAGGGGGGAGGGAAACGAAGGGATGTCCTCCAAACTGTATATATTGCACGTCTGTACTGGGATTGAATCCAAGTCCCATGGAAGTACAGCAATCAAAAAAGAAAAAAACAGGCAGCAAATGTTGGTGCAAAAAGCAGGTTTTTTTGCCTCCATAGGCTTGACAAAGACGGAATACTATGGTCGAAACGTCACCATTTGTGAGATGATGTGTTAACTACTCTGCATTCCTATGGAGGCATAAAATCTGCTTTTTGCACCAACATTTGCTGCCTGTTTTTTTCTTTTTTTTTTTTTTTGATAGCTGTGATTGGCCGGCGCTCAATCCAATCACAGCGCTTACTTACACAGCACTGACAGAGCCAAGCAGAGAGGATGGCGGGGGATAACAGCGGGGAGAATTCAAGCAGCTTGTCGCACAGGCACAGATGCCGGCTGGGAGGTGAGTATGGAGGGTTTTTTTTACCTAGTATATACTCAAGTATAGCTCGGCTTATACTCGAGTCAATAAGTTTTACCAGTTTTTTGTGGTGAAACCTATTGACTCGGCTTATACTCAGGTTGGCTAATACTCGAGTATATACGGTAACTAAATAGGGTAACTGGATTTTACAATTTTCCATGTCAAAGGAATTTTCTACATCTTAGTGGGGATAATGAAAGCACAACATAATGGCGCAACATAAAGTTCTAGAATTGTAAAATCATGGGAAATACAATTATTTACTAAAACAGTCCTGTCAGAAGAAGTAACAGGTCCCCATTAAAGATTAGATGCATATCTTCCCATTCATAGCAAAGCTATGTCATTCAGTCACAAGATAGAATTCTTCTGGGGGGTATAACACTGATTTATAAGATAGCCACGGCAAAGGCGCATTAAAATCAGTTTATTTCTGCATCTCCTTACTACATACTGTAGGCACTCAATGGACCACTGTATTGTGCACTTTGTAGCACCCTAGTTCAGAGGCACTTTACCCTAGAAACCTACCTCAATCATATGGCATCCAAGAAGCATCCATGCTTTGATCAAAAATCTAAAAATATGCAAATATGGTAGAACCTATAGAAGCCTATTAGTGTCCTAACATAGCTCCAAGGAACTCTAAGATTACTGTATAAGCATAATTCATCTATGTACATAAAGCCCATGTCTGACCACTCTTAGGCCGGCTTCACATAGGTGTAAGTGTATTTGTGCATGCCTGAGCGCTCTGTTTTTGTGCTGTAAGCAATGCTTTTTGCGCACGCATCGGCATATTTAACTGTACCTTTTGTTTTTATTTGCATGCAGCAAACAAAGACACACCAATTAAAATGGCTAATTAGTCTTAAAGAGTTCCAGATGTGTTCTTCCAGCAGAATTATGCAGTGTTTCATGCACCTCCTTGCTTATCACTTGTGTCCCCCCCCCCCCCCCCATTGACTTCCATGGGGACCTGTTGTGTCTGTTTGAAGCCTGGCTGGGCATTTATCTTCTTTGACTCTGATGGGTGTGTCAGCTGTTGGTGTACCTGGGGGCAATTAAGAAAGGCTTTTAGTTCCTTCCTGGTCTGAGTTCTGTGCTGGTCAATTTCAGTTCAGTCTCCTTCTGTTGAGGAGTGAGGGCGTCACTGGATGTGGTTTCCATGGTTCTTTCAGCTGTCGTCTCAGATGAGCTCTTGGAGGTTTTTTGGTTTACTCTTATGTTGTTGGTTTTTCTTAGTCATTTGCTAGGGTTAGCGAGTGACACAGGCACGAGAGTGGATGCGTCCTTATCGGGGCAGGCCATCCACTAGTAGGCAGGGGTTGTCACCTAGTTCTCTTTAGGGAAAGTTTCCCTTCTTTATTTATTTTTTCTTGTACTGCAGGGAGTACCTGGTGGTGTGGTGTGAACACTGCCAGAGACTTTTATATTTTGGTTTGCAATTATTGCACATACGAAGCAGACGTGACAGATTGACCAGCCCTTATTGTTCCGTGGGATCTTAGCTGTAGTACTATGAAACCAAAATGCTCGCAAAATACAGAAATATGCAGAACCAATTGAAATCAGTGAATTCCATTCTCTGCAGACTGTGTGTGCAAAGACGTGCGCGAATACACCCGTGTAAAGCCGGCCTTAGTTGTTACCCCTAGTTCTTTTAAATATTAGAGATATATAAAAATAATATTACATAGGTATATACTTTGCTCACATAAAGAAGTGGACTCTCTAAATACAGTGAGGGTAATGGCAAACATGCAAGGTCTTGTCAACAGCTAAATCCAAGAACCACAGTATTGTACATATGAGCACATAAAGGTACACATTAATTTTGGTTGAACCTCTAACAGTCTTGCTCATTTTGGGGAAAATAGCTGGCATTGGGAAATGTTTGCATCGTATGGCATCACTCACTGATATTCCACATTAATCTTTTTAAAAAATAAAGTATTGGCTCAACCTAAGTAATGCAGTAGCCCCAACAATTACAAAAAAGCACATTGTAAAATAACTAAAGGAAGTTTAGAACCGGCATAAAAACATTCTGGAATGTATCACTTGGATAATGGGAACAGTTTTAATGTCCTTCTAGTGCTGTTTCTGATGAAATCTTCCAAAACAGGAGACTTTTAAATATTTGTCTTCATCCATTCAGCCCAAAATAAGCACAGAGGAGACACACAGTTCATAATATGTCACATGGGGCTTTGGGAAATTGCTGAAAACCATAAATAAATGTTATCATCGGCATGGAAACATAAGACCTACGAACTAATTTTAACCACAAATTAGTAAAGAGAGTAATTTTATACATCATAAATTAAAAACAATCTATGATTTAGTGTCCAGGATGAATACATTCACTAATGCCTTATCTGTAAAAGGCATGATGGCTCAGTGGTTAGCACTGTTGCCTTGTAGCACTGGCGTTCTGGGCTCATATGTAACCAAAGCCAACATGTGCACTGAGTTTGTATGCTTTCTCTGTATTTGCGTAGGTTGCCTGCTGCACTCCAAAATAGCTAAACATGGTAATACATTAATTTTGATTGTAGAGTGTGAACCCATATGAGGACAGGGACTGATGTAAGTCATGACAATCTCTGTAGAGTGCTGTGGAATATGCTAGATATATCAGTAAAATAAATAGATGCATTTGCACTATGCACATAACAATTACAGCACACCCCAATGGGAGAAGAGAGGTTTTGTTTCAACAATGTACAGCTATGGGTGGTTTAACACCTGCACTCGTGGGTTCTGCTTTCTTGCTTTGTTCTGGGAGCAGGAAAAGGGAATCTTTGTGGCCAAATGACTCAGTTTCAGGATGGAACCTTACAGTGCTTAACGAACCCCGTTAATGGGGTCCGTTTTGTTTCTGACAGCTGCCCAGCTTTTAGACAGAAGAAAAAGTGCTGCTTACAGCACTTTTTCTCCCGGTATTTTGAGCCAGATCTGTAATATGGAGATCTGTAAACCAATGTGGAGGTTTCAGCCAGATCTGTAAACCAATGTGGAGGTTTCAGCCAGATCTGTAAACCAATCTGGAGGTTTCAACATAGATGTCAAGCCACCCTTAAGAAGATTCCTTCACCATGAAAGTAATCTTGTATTATTCCATTAATCAACCCCTCACCAAGCTGGGTACTCATTTTACTGACCTCAGAAGGATGGAAGGGGGGCTACCTAAACCACAGAGAGATTGAACTTGCAACCTTCAGGTTGCATTTCTGCTGCCTTAGCACTCTGCACCACACAAGGCTCTAATATAAAGAGGAATAACTTGCTTACACAATTGGAAAAAGTAATAAATGAATTACTAATTTCTCATGAAGTATCGACTCTACTAGAAAAAAAACAAACCAAAAAAAATTTATTTCGTTGTCTTCTATTTCTTTAAGGTTTCCTTCACACCAAAAACACCAAGACGATTTATGTTTTCTTTTTTAAGCTTTGTTTGTGGCATCTTTGATCACACACAGAGTCTAGGTCCTTTTTTGTCATGTTGTTACTATAGAGAAGTCTATGGAACAGTGGTAAAAAAAAATATATTATTGGAGGATAATACGATTTTGAAAAAATGTCATGAACCCAAAAAAAACACCCCAAAAGTGGGACAAAATGTCACAGAAACCTACTCTTTGTAGTGATTTCTATGTTTTCCAAAATACCTACAGCAAACATCTAGGTGTAGCATGTTTTGCTAAAAAAGAATGCGGCAAAATCCCCAGCATTATAAATGCAAAAAATCTTAGTATGACACTACCCAAAATATAATCTAACTAAAGTAATTTATATCAGTACAACAGCTGACATGAAAACTTCTCTACAATGTGTTGACAACAGGAACTATTGATCTAATACTGCAAACCTTCTTTGAACCACATTGTAGGAGACTGCATATGATATTTACAATGTTTCAATGAATATCTAAATGGGTTGTAAAATAACTTGGATGCATATTCTAGATACACAAAGTAATAAAGAAGTTGTTTTCTTTCATTACCTTCCAAGTCTGATGAGAAATTCTTCGATTCTAAAAAGTATCCTTGTTGCTCTTCCAGTTTGGAGCATATTGATGATTCTGTCATTTTGCAGATGACAGATATGATGTTTTGTTCTCTGTTTGGATTGTATCTAGTTCAACTAGCTTTCTTGACCT
The DNA here is from genome assembly GCF_035609145.1 of Eleutherodactylus coqui. NCBI lineage: Eukaryota > Metazoa > Chordata > Amphibia > Anura > Eleutherodactylidae > Eleutherodactylus > Eleutherodactylus coqui. Next base: position 131,477,180 of record NC_089840.1, on the reverse strand, counting down.
CATCTAACCTCGATGCTTGGCACAAGTTCTGCGGTTTTATGATTCTTGCCTGTAGGTCTAATCAGAGGGGATCTTATTGAAAGGTTCACCCTAATCAAGTTTAATAGGTAAATAAATTGTACATGTTATTGTACAAATGTATCCATGTCCTTGATTATGTGTGAGAATCTGGTTCTGTTTTATCATCCTAAACTAGGCTCACCCTTGATTGTGCTTGTTTTCATCAATTGATATAACAAAAGCCTTTCCAATGCATTAGATACCGCAGTGTCCATGCAATATGTCTAGTTGGATGCAGTAATGTTAAGCTAAATACCATATATGTCAACATTAATTTGACTAATTCCATTTAATATACAATCATACTCAGGAACCAATAATTTGAATGATATTCATCCCGGCTCGTGCTCTGTCATTCATCCTAAAACATTAACTTTCTTACATTCTGTGGTTGATAGTAGAGCCATTCTGGAAAGCAGAACTACTGCTTTGACCAACTTTCATTTGCCAGAATTGGCTTCTAAATATACTGTACAGTGCCATGACATTGCTTTATAATGTTCTGCAAGAAATCATAATTTGTTTTGTTTTATTATTAATGGACAAAATCTTCATAGAAGACTGGGAAACTCCTTTAGATAGAAGATAGACTATAAAGAAGGAGGGAAAGAAAGGAAAAGAAAAGCCCAGGAGTGCTATTTATAAAACTCACCCTCTAGTGATAACTTCTCCAGTCTTGACCATATTACACCCTCTACAGTTGGAACCTCAAGTTCATCAGTTTCCTGACCTCATCTAATCCAGCAGAACTGATAAAGGATTCTCGCCTCAAAGCATGTATTTTAATGCTGGTTGTCTAAATCACCAATTAGGGAGATGTTGAACCTAATCGTTCTAGTAATTTGATTGCTTTTGGAGTGCTGCACCGAACTACCAGTTTTTCGTCTCACCCATGCTCACTTAAAGGGGTTGTCCCGCGCCGAAACGGGTTTTTTTTTTTTTCAACAGCCCCCCCGTTCGGCGCGAGACAACCCCGATGCAGGGGTTAAAAAAGCAAACCGCACAGTGCTTACCTGAATCCCCGCGCTCCGGTGACTTCTTACTTACCGGTTGAAGATGGCCGCCGGGATCTTCTCCCTCGGTGGACCGCAGCTCTTCTGTGCGGTCCATTGCCGATTCCAGCCTCCTGATTGGCTGGAATCGGCACGTGACGGGGCGGAGCTACCAGGAGCCGCTCTCCGGCACGAGCGGCCCCATTCAGAAAAGAAGAAGACCCGGACTGCGCAAGCGCGTCTAATCTGGCGATTAGACGCTGAAAATTAGACGGCACCATGGAGACGAGGACGCTAGCAACGGAACAGGTAAGTGAATAACTTCCGATAACTTCTGTATGGCTCATAATTAATGCACAATGTACATTACAAAGTGCATTAATATGGCCATACAGAAGTGTATACCCCCACTTTGTTTCGCGGGACAACTCCTTTAAGTGGAGCAGTATCTGGTCAGCAGCACCTGTACAATAACTTGTACACTTCAAACCCATACCACCCTTGCCCTTTTTGGGCCACTGATATACAGAATATTATTAGTACCTGCTAGGGCAACCAGGTAGATCAGGAGGCCAGTGTGCTTAGTTTCAAGGATCTTCAGAGGATCAGAGCTGGATTCTTCACATCAGAGGTTAATGATGTTGTGATGGACTCTACCTTCCATAAAAAACACTAAAAAGCAAAACCCAAAAACTATGGAGGAATTTTAGTTTTGTTTCCATCCTCACCCTCCACAAAAATGCAACTTGCTCTACAGAACAAAGACCAAGCCCTCTGACAGTTATGTTGGCAAAAATACTGCACATCCTCATCTCTTTATAGATGTATCACTTACTATCATTCAATATCTTCTAGTATAATGTGATGTGCTGTTCCGTAATAAAAATGCAATCAAGTCATAATGGTCCTCTGGACTACTTACCATTATGTTTTATTGGTGCAACATCATCGCTACAGTGTGATACCCATGGTTTCCAATGGGTTCTTTCACATGAGCAATGTTTTGTAGTGAGATTTTGTAGCACGTGTGGATGCAGCCTTAATTAAAATTAACAGTTAAGTTTACCGAATCCCAGTACCACCACAGCAAATGTCTACAAGCTGTGTTGTGGTTCTGTTGTCACCATTAAAAAACTGTTCTGTTACGAAAACCGAAGTCTTCTGGCTTCCTTGTGCAACAACCTGTGGTCTTGACAAAAAAACACTTGGTTGCATTATAGAACTTCATAAGACTAGCTATAACTAGAAATCTGAGACATTGGGTACCACGTCATTTACTTTTTCTTTGCCGTTAAGTACTGTATTACACAATCCTAGACACATAGATTTGCTGGTTTTTTTTACACTCATCCTAAAATGGACATTATGAAAACTAAATAAGTTGCAACAGTGTTTTGTCCTTATGTTTATCTCCAAATTTAATAAGTAAATGAATGAATACTAATATTAATCATCAGCGTAATAGATAGTGATAACAGTATTCTGCCATTGTGACATAAATTCCTCATTTTCCTTCTTTATATTAACCTATATCGTATTACCAGGGACTTCAGATTTGCTCACTATGTTTTTAGAGCTGATGTTCATTCCGAAACCCTAGATAAAAGACAAGGCTTCATATTTCGGTTGTAATTGCTCTCACAGCAGGCAAAAAACAAGATATTACTGCATTCGTTGAGGCTTTCACGAGACTTCAAAGGTCTGTTTGGCAAGTGCTAGAGGATACTCAACATGTCAGGATATTTTTTACTGGACCAGCATGCAAATAGTTTTTTGATGTTGTTATACATGACGTTGTATCCTCAGGAGTCCATTATACAAAATGTATTACAATTTAAGCAAATCCTCTGATTTACTTTGATACTCTAGGATAACATTAAGATGTATTACCTTTTTAGTGGTATAGAATCCTAGAATGGTAGAGTTGGAAGGGACGGCCAGGGTCATTGGGTCCAACCCCCTGCTCAATGCAGGATCACTAAATCATCCCAGACAGATATTTGTCCAGACTTTGTTTTGAACACTTCCATTGAAGGAGAACTTACCACCTCCCATTGTGTCTCCTCCCTTTCAGTTTCATCCCATTGCATCTAGTCTTTTCTTGTGCAAACGAGCCTAGGACTGATCCCTCTGCACTGTGACAGCCCTTCAGATATTTGTAGACAGCTATTAAGTCTCCTTTCACCTTTCTTTTTTGCAAGCTAAACATTCCCAGATCCTTTAACCATTCCTCATAGGATATGATTTGCAGACCGCTCATCCTCTTGGTAACTTTTCTCTGAACTTGCTCCAGTTTGTCTATGTCTTTTTTTAAAGTGGAGTGCCCTGAACTGGACACAGTATTCCAGATGAGGTCTGACTAAGGAAGAGACTATGGGGAAGATGACCACAGGTGATCTAGACTCTATGCTTTTCTTAATACATTCCAGAATTGTGTTTGCCTTTTTGGCTGCTTCATCAAATTGTTGACTCATGTTCAGTCTATTATCTATTGTAATAGATAATAGACTGAACATAGACTTGGGTATAATAAACAGAACAATATCATCTTCAGTCTATTATACCCAAGTCTTTTTTACATGTGCTGATGCTTATCCCAATTCCTCCCATTCTGCATGTGCTTTATTCATTTTTCTTTCCCAGATGTAGGACTTTGCATTTCTCCTTGTTAAAGGGGTTGTCCCGCGAAACAAAGTGGGGGTATACACTTCTGTATGGCCATATTAATGCACTTTGTAATGTACATTGTGCATTAATTATGAGCCATACAGAAGTTATTCACTTACCTGTTCCGTTGCTAGCGTCCCCGTCTCCACGGTGCCGTCTAATCTTCAGCGTCTAATCGCCCGATTAGACGCACTTGCGCAGTCCGGTCTTCTCCCTTCTGAATGGGGCCGCTCGTGCCGGAGAGCGGCTCCTCGTAGCTCCGCCCCGTCACGTGCCGATTCCAGCCAATCAGGAGGCTGGAATCGGCAATGGACCGCACAGAAGACCTGCGGTCCACCGAGGGTGAAGATCCCGGCGGCCATCTTCACAAGGTACGTCAGAAGTCGTCGGAGCGCGGGGATTCGGGTAAGTACTGGACGGTTTGTTTTTTTTATGCCTGCATCAGGTTTGTCTCGCGCCGAACGGGGGGGCTATTGAAAAAAAAAAAAACCCGTTTCGGCGCGGGACAACCCTTTTAAATACCATTTTGTTAGTCGCCGCCCACTGTTCAAGCTTTTCTAGATCTTTTTGAATACTATCCCTCTCTTCCCTAGTTTTAGCTTTCCCTCCTAGCTTTGTGTTGTTGGCAAATTTGATCAGTTTCCCATCAATTTCCTCCTCCAGATCATTTATAAAAATGTTGAACAACAATGGGCCTTGCAGTACCCCACTTGATACATTCTTCCACTTGGATGTGCAGCCATTTATGACCGCACTTTGAGTACAATCACTCAGCCAGTAGTGAATCCACCTAACAGTTGCCTTGTCAATCCCATACTTGGTCATTTTTTTTAATAAGGATGGTATGAGATACTTTGTCAAATGATTTATTAAAGTCAATATTATATCTACCACATTTCCCTGATCAACCCAGTTGGTGATTCTGTCATAGAAGGAAATTAGATTCATCTGGCATGACTTGTTTGTTACAAACCCATGCTGGCTCTCGTTAATTACTCCATTTTCATCCAAGTCCTTGCATACATGCTGTTTAATAATTTGTTCAAAGATCTTTTCCGGTATAAAAGTCAGGCACACAGGCCTGTAGTTTGCTGGATCCACCTTCTTCCCTTTTTTGAAGATAGGGACAACATTTGACCTTTTCAAATCTTCTGGGACTTCTCCTGCTCTCCAGGAATTTTCAAAGATTATGGCGAGTGGTTCAGCAATTACCTCCAGTGCTTCCTTTAGTATCCTAGGATGTACTTCATCTGTACCTTGAGAATTGAATTCATTTAAGTTAGCTGTGTTACCTTACCATCTCTGAGTTGATGACCAGAGTCCCATAAGAACACAAAGGTAGAGTGTCCATATTAGAACATCCTCAGCTGTCATAATCAAACATCACATTAATGAAAGTTCCACACCTGACACTGACAATGACAATGTCAATGGCACTGACCACACAATGGCACTGACCACACTATCAATAAGAACAACACTAACAACAATGACACTGGCAACAACACTGACAATGACAACAACTTTGATTTCAATGGGAGTGAAGCCATTCTATTAGATTTCCTACTTCAACTCAATAATGATGTTCAGCCCCGCTGCACTGACAGAAGGCTGGGTGATCAGCTGATTTTCAGGGATCCCAAATGTCCTGAGTATGGGTCTTCAACGCTATTTCCCTGGAAAACCTGTTTAACTGCATTAAACAAACTTTAAAGGGTTTTTCAAACTTTGCCTCAATTCACTGCAAACAGGCAGTTTAAACAACTTTTGAGAGAGAAGTCGCACTCTAGTCGCTTCACCTCAGTGAACTGAAATGAAGTGACTAGCTGCTACTGAGCGATTTCTCCATTCACTTTAATGAGGCTGATGAAGATAACCCAGTATAGTGCTCAGCTATCTGTCTGTGCCATTGACATGAATGAAGCCGTGTATGTGTGACCTGCAGCCCGTTCGCTTTAGCGTTATGAAAATAGGAATAGGAGAGTCTATACTGAGACATATGAGGGGCATGGGTTCCCCATTGTTGATTGTGTGATGTCCTGTTCTCATAGCACATTGGCTACCTCTCTTCTGTCCCTCCCTGATGTACAGGGCATCATACAGTAACACCACATGCTTCATGCTTCATGCTCCACCGCTCTCTGCACCTCTACCTCCCTCCCTGATTCTAAAACTCAAGCAACACTAATTCTGACCAGTGAACAAAGTCAGAAATGAAAGTCATATATAATTTGTGCTTGTATTATGAAATCTAGCCAGCAAGCACATACAGTATATCTGAGACTGAAGCTGAAGCAAACCCACTAAAGAAGGTAAGAAATGAAAGCCACACATGAAATGAGTTTGCAAGGCCGCTATCAAGTGCATACATTGGGCCTCTAATTAAACCCTGCGCCTGGCTGCAAGCAATAAAAAAAGAAATCCCAATAAGCCTAACATCGTTGGTTGAGACTAAAAAAATGACCAGTCTTATCATAGTCAGATATCAGTGTCATTGTCGTTGTCCTTGTCAGAGTCATTATTGGTGTCATTGTGTCAGTGTTGTTGTTGGTGTCAGAGTCAGTGTCGGTATCAGTGTCAGCTATAAATCTTTTATAAATCTGATGTTTAACAATGGAGGATATCCTAATATAAACACTGCACAAGCATTCTACCCTTTGTCAGCGTCTGATTGACAAACCTGTACTGTTCCTTCTCTCTTAAATGATGACATTGAACATTGTAACAAACAACAACCTTCATTGACAAACTCAGTCTTGCCATAGGTTGATGATCAATATATCTCTCCATCATCTCTTGCCCCCAGTGTGATTCACTCATTGTGTAACAATCTGGTTCTGGGTTGGAGCCTCATGTTGCAACCAGTATGGGCTAATAGCATAGACAGGGTGAAGCCAGAGGTCAGTAGATGGACAGTATTGGTTTCAGTGCAATGAGATCAGACAGGTAGCATAGTCAGGGTGAAGCCAGAGGTCAGTACACAAGTCTATCCATTTGCAGTGTGAGGAGGGGGCAGGTAGTGAAGATCGACTACAGGCTTGGAGCACAATAATCTTGCAAGGAGAGAGAAAGAGACAGGGCCAGATTTATATAATGTAGCTAATCAAGGGACAGGGTGGGCCAATCAGGGAAACAGGGGCAGGAGCAGGGAACCAGAACCAGGTCAAGCAGGGGAGCTATCCAAAGGGCTGGATAGGTCTGCCGGTAGAGCTACTGCCTAGAGTACAGGAGTTCCCGGGTTCGAGTCCCGAGACATTGGCTGTTTACTATAAGCAGTCACACATGCATCAGCAGTGTACATACCTACACATCAGAACAACCCATAACGTTGTAGGGTAAAAGTTGTTTTGTTTTTTGACTGCCCAGGAAAGTGTATTGTACAATATGTTGAAAATACAGTAACCTAAGGCCCTTATTAGAGATGAGCAAACGTACTCGGTAAGGCCGATTTCGCAATTGAGCACCGCGATTTTCGAGTACTTCACTACTCGGGTGAAAAGATTCGAGGGGTGCCGTGGGTGAGCGGGGGGCTGCAGAGGGGAGAGGGAGAGAGAGAGAGCTCCCCCCCCCTGTTCCGCGCTGCTACCCCCCGCTCCACCACGCCACGCCCTGCCCCCCGGCGACCCCCGAATCTTTTCACCCGAGTAGTGAAGTACTCGAAAATCGCGGTGCTCGATTGCGAAATCGGCCTTACCGAGTACGTTCGCTCATCTCTAGCCCTTATAGATTGAGGAACCGTTGTGTACTGTATCATACAAGTATAGGAAAATAAATACAGATAAATATAAACTTTTCCACAGTAAAATATGACTGGCATCTTGACTGACAATGTTTTCATGTCTTTGCCCTCATCTGGATTCATTTAACCAAACTGTGAACTTGTTTGACTTTGTATTTTTTTAACCATTTCCAACAAAACTCAGCTATTCGACTTTGTAACCTGAACTTGTGGTCTTTTAGAAAGAGTTTTAAAAAGTGTTATATGCACATTTACCAATCATGTTGATGGATACTATTAACATCTGTTCATCAGGTGCCACATACATCAAACCATTTGTCGGCTTCTTAACTGAAGTCTATAATAAAGTCACACTTTTAATACTTTTTTAGTACTTATATAAGATTTGCTGGCACTTAAGTTTCAATGTTTTAATCCAGGAAAAATTTTATAACAACTTTTTTATGTAATGCAGCACCTTAAGCTGGACAGCATTTGTTTTAATATTCTGAAGGGCTCATAAAGGCTTAAAGTTAAAAAGGAACATTTAAGGTGATTGTGTCCTGAGCATTACACCTTTAGGTTCATTACATGTATAATCTATGAAGGCTTTCAATACATTTTTAGTATTAAAAAGAAATGTGACTAAAGTGCATTGTTGATATTTTACATACGTGTGCGCAACACAGAATTAAATAAGTGAATCATGTATGCTTTTGCATTTGACCAGGGCTTTTTCACATCTGTGTAACATGGCTCAGTGCAGGAGTCATATATTTGGTTTAAGAAACAAGACTGGATCCCATCATGTAAAAGCAAAAAAAAATAAATTTGGTAAGTGGTAATTGTGTTAAGACAACAGTCATCCATGGGATTGTCCATTTACACAGCCACTTTCCATATGCCCTTGGGTCCCCTTCTATTAACTGGATTACCAAGCCACAACAAAGAGCAGCTCCCACTCTGGGGATTTCATTGTGACTACATATTAACACAGTCTCTCATTATTTTGAATGATTGCCATGTATTACTATATTCCTCCTGCTTTGGCCAATGCTAGAGAGACGTGTGGTCACTCACAGCTTCCCCAATGAACACAGCTGATTGCAGTTGACAGGCGCTTGGGATTAGCAACTCACCGCAGAAACCTCATTTAGACAAGAGTCCTGTTGACCTGTAAATGAATACTTTCTACAAGCAAGTAGTGCCGCAACATGAATTTACTGCTCTTTTCCCAATTTTACTAGATTAACCTGATTAGGACCTAGCGCCGTAAGTTTATAGACTGTTACACACGCGCATATATATATATATATATATATATATATATATATATATATATATATTGTAAGCAGGATCCAGCAACAGGTATGTTTCCACATTAGGAAGTCAGGCGGCAGCAGAGGCAGGTGACGGTAATTCAGGGTGGTTTATTGCCAACCTCTCAGTTATAAACATAAGCAGGCTTTCCCCAGCAAGATAATGTCCATAAATCAAACAATATAACAGTCCTTGTAACTCTATATAGGGATTCTCACCCAACCCTTTTCCTCAGGGTTTAGCTTCCTTTAGCTCTCCAGGTTATTTTCACCCGGCTTTCCAGGGACTCTGCACAAAGTCTGTCCTCACTCTGGTCTGGCTGACCACACTCTGCAACCATCTCTCCTACTGAGCTTTTCCTGCTCCTGTTTTAATTAGGTTGCCGCTGAGAGATTCAAGGGAAAGTAGCAGCAGGCAAGGGGAGCAGAAAGAGTCTGAACCCTTAGGAAGACCGTGGGCTGCATTTTCCTGTATTGTCATCACTGATAGCGGATCTGGAAACTTTGCACATGCTCGGTACAATAACAGACATGTAAAATTACAAGAGCCTCCACATCGGCCATTTTATAGATTTTGTTGCATGTTGACTGGAGAAAAGGTGCTTCTGAACTGCGTGCATGGCTTTCCACACCAGGAAAATAGTGCAGAACCTCTAATGGATATATATTGGTAAGTAATCTATTTTCCTGTCTCCCACAGATTAGAAAATTTGCCATCAAATAGTGGCTAACTCCCCTTAACTTCATAATTTATTATTCCCATCTCCTCGTCCTATACCTAAATTTACCATGGACAATCAAAAATCAAGAAAAAATGCACATTGAGTTAAAAATGGGGCATTTCTCTCCAGAAATTTTGACACTCTTGTATCTCAGACCTGCAAACCCAGACAAAATCCATGGAAATAGGAATGCTGTTTCATTTTTTCTGATTTCATAAAACCCCTTTTAGGTCCCTCATACACATTAGAACTTAGTTGTTTGAACCTGCTGAGAACAGTGTAGCTGGACAACTGGATGAAATGTATGGGGGCCACTCAACTTTCCCCCACCAAATGATGTTGGAGAAAGAAGGACTGTGGATATTGAATTTCAAGAGGTGTCTGGCTGCGGCTTACCTCCCTAAACACACAAACTTTCAGCCAATCTTCAACAGTACAGAAAGAAATTGTAAGTGAGCCCTTAAACTTAATCTGTAGCTGCTCCTTTAGCAGCAATCACCTCCACCAAACAGTTCATGTTTCATGCCCCAAATCTCACTATGGTTAAGGTCAGGACTTTGACTTGACCATTCTGAGACACAAATCTTTTTCAAACATACTTGTTGTATCACCCAACATTTCTTCAGCTCGAGGTCATAGACTAATACCCTGACATTCTTCTCCTGGACTAAAAAGATTTCACACAGAATTAAACATTGAAAGTCTACACAGAAAATATTTATGTGTTGGCATCTAACTTCTGCTAGACTTGCTAAAACGAACAACTCCATCTCTGAAACGTCTCAAAGTGGATGCGGCCTGAAGGACACTTACTTTCATACATGGTGGTCTTGCCCTGTTGTTCGTTCTTTTTGGAATGTGATCTTTGATTCTGTATAAACTGTAACATGCCATCACGTAGCCTAGGACCCGACACTGGCTCTCTGTTATATGAGAGTAGGCTACCATCCTTTTACTCAGTTCTTATTGTTCATATCTTCCTAGCATCTCATTTAGCATTTTGTAACAAATAAAAGTCTTCAGGTACACCTTTTCTTTCTGAAGTTTTTAATTCTATCAATCTTATGTGCCATCTAGAAGAAATATATTCTTACAGATATTTTACTAAGACTTCCACATTTTCTTCTTGGGCTTCCCAGACAGAATTTCTCACCATGAATCCCCTATAATTCTTCATACGGCCTGTTTTGTTCAACTGATAAGTGATGGCCTGCCAGTGCCAGACCTGCAAGCTACATGGGATAAGATAATATGTTATTTCAACCTTCTTGGAAGCAGCAACTGGGGTTTAAGTTATTCCCACCTTCATATAAGGATGTTTTGTGTGCGGCAACCATCTATTGGATATTGATAATGTGTTATTTCATTATGTTTTTTTCTAGCTGTTCGCTTTTTTCTTTCCGCTTTTACCCTATTTAATAGTGGTGGACGTCTTATTTTTAACTTTTAATCATTTTTTATGTATGCAAATTTGTATAAAATGTATACATTTTTTCTGACATTTCTCTGCTTAAATAATGTGTTCTATTATTTGAGTCTATTTTTGGACCTGAGTTGTTACCTCTCTAATTTGTTAAATGCTTGAAAATGTTTTCAATACAATAATTATTTTCAAGAAATTTCCCATAATTTTCTGTCTTTTTTAAAAAGTTCTTTGAGTAGCAAAACTTTTAGATCCATTAAATTGTAATTTGGTCTAGAGAAATGGTTCCCTACAGATGTTTCCATCTTCTTTGTTATTGTGGATCTGTGTAAACTCATCCTGGTCTGTATTTTCTGTTTTGTTTCTCCAATATTAATTCCACCAAGGCACCATGTACACTGCATTGGAGGATGTACAGAAGAAAGCATCACTGATTTTCTAGTTCTATTGTGTGTTGGGTATGTGGACTATATGCATTGGTAGGAGGTGGATACAGGTCTTGCATTTTCTCTTGTTACAAAGTGATAGTTTCTGATAGTGATGAGCGGGGACTTCTGATGAATAGATTGCTTAGGTTTGATGGCTGTTTGTATGAGAGGAGAGGTAAGTCTGTTTTCTTAAGTCTGTTGTCTTTGTGATCCATGGGTTAGAGATCAGCAGTGATTTTCCTCAGAATGTTCATCTGGGGGTTGTATGTGACCACTAGGGGCACCCTATTATTTTCTTCCTTCTGTTTGTATTTCAAGAGGCAGCTCCTTGGAATGCTTGTGGCTCTTTGGATCTCCTAATCTAACCATTGGATGGTATTTCTGTTGTAGGAAAATATTCCTCAAAGATAACAGATGTTGTTTCTTGTTTTCACTGTCTGAGAAGATCCAGATGCATCACATAGCTTGACTATAGATAATGGACTTCCTTATATGCTGTCGATGGAAGGTGTTCCACCCTAGATATGCTGGATGGCCTTTAGGTTTGCGGTAGATTAATGTTTGTATAGTATTGTTTTTTATGTATATGGTCATGTTCAGGAAATGTATCTGAGATTGTGAATGGCTGCGAGTGGGTCTAATGGTTGGATGGAACATGTTGACGTTCTTGTGGAAGGTCCATGTAACATCCTGCGAGAGACATCAAAATGTAGTTGTAGTGCTCTATAATAACCACCACAAATTGTAGTAGACGGGGACAGGAACCACTGGACTTGTGTATGGCCAGAGGCCTAGTCCTTGTCATGGTGTAGTCAAGTAATAACACGAGGGGAAATGTTTGTGGACGTACAGTGGAGTTATAAACACTGAGGCTTGTGTGTCCTACCAACTTTACTTAGATAAACTTGAATAAACAGGCAATTACAGGTATCATTTACGGCAGCAGTTGCAGGCAAAAACTCAGAGGTTGGGAGGAAAAATACACAGGAACAATACGGCCCTATAGTCCACATTATATATATGTCACCGGTCATGGACATTATATATACTCCAGAGGAGGCAAAAGTAGAGACCTCTCCACATACACTCTAGTAGGCAGTTACTGAAGAAAAGGCTTAGCCTAAATACACCTCGCACATGCGTGGGTGTCAAAATCACATACCTCTGTGTGGTAATCCTATTGGCAGACGACCATACAGGAAAAATAATGCCTGTAGTGTGAACAGGTACCTGGTATAGTGAAACTGAGATGTTGGGGGTTGTGTGCTCTCTCTCTCTCTCTCTGGACATGACTCACTCCTGTAACATCCATACTCGAAACGCTGCGGGTAGTCTATTCTCTTTCTTCATCTTCACCAACATGGAAGCTGAAGGTGCTTACATGTGGCACTGTGTTAGTCCCTGTTGTAGGTAAGATGGAACCCTACTCTAACACAGACTGAAGAAGACCCCTTCCCGCTCTCAGACACTCACTTTTATAACCTCACTTGTACCACATGACACAGTAGAATAGATACATTCAGCAGACAGAGCTGACAGGCAATGATTTTAGGGGAGTTAACCCTTCAAACGCCACAGCTGTGCAACACACATAGAGAAAATGGACAGTTTTGCACAGTGCATCCACATGAGACAGTACATGTATGACATTTATGGAGGTGTCCAGAATGATGTTCTGGGACACTACATCCTCACCTCGTCTTCAGATTTTCAGCCTGTCCAGATTTTTAGTAGATCATCCATGTACTGTAAATATGCTAGAGGTTTAACCATGCAAGTAGACAAGAATTGTTCCTCCAGTTTGGCCATGAAAAGGTAAGCAAATTGTGCTGACATTTTTCTCCTCGTATGCTGCAGTTATAGGTCTTTCCCAAATGAGAAGTTGTTGAAGTACAAACCTGATCAGTTGTAGGATTGGCTCCATGGCTAGATTGTTGTTTTGGAGGAAGTACTGGCATGTGACTATGCCATCCTTGTGTGTGATGTTGGAGTACAGGGAGTGGTCCCAGGACTGACAGTTTACAGGGGATGTCAATGCATGCATTGAGGCATGGTTACCACTAACCAGTCTTTGACAGTAATCAGGCTTTGTGTGCCTTTATTTAATTGGCAATGCACCTATGAAACCCCCTCATCTTCCTAATTGAAACACTTTTTGCTAATTAACTCTCAGAGAAGTCATTAATACACAGATTTACTTACTTTTTCTCCCAGTACTGTGAATGTTTATTCAATGTGCTCAATAAAAACATAAATGGTACAACTTTTCATGTGCTATTATTTAGTTATATTGTGAATATCTTTAATTGTGACTTACATATCAGAACACAGTTCATTGCAATAAATAAGGACATGCTGCACGTCTGAAATGCATTTGTATTGGAATGTCAGCTTTAGGTTTTTAAGGTCTCTAATCAAGTATTTTCCTCATCTGATCAAAGGCAGATTGTATTCCACAGTATGTAGTGGAGCCAGAGCATAGTCCTGGAACTTCAAAGATGACAGAAGAGCAGTCTGTGAGCGATGAGGAGACCATGTAGATTAGTCTGTGAGGTATATGAGGCATGGGGGAGCAGTCTGTGGGAAAGAAAGGGGATAGAGAGCAGTCTGTATAAAAAACAGTACGACATTAGGTGCAGTAGTGAGAGATGATGGGGCATGAGGGAGCAGTCTGTGAGGGGGAGGAGGCATGGGGAACAGTTTGTGTGAAAAGTATAGTGGCAAGATGAGCAGTCTTAGCGTGAGCTTAGTATGGGGAAACAGTCTGTGAGAAAGAAGGCAACATGGTGAGCAGTCTTAGAGAAAGGGTATCTTAGAGTTTTCAACCTGTGAGAAAGAGGGAGGCATAAGGAAGTAGTCTGTAAGAGAAATAGGGTTGCCTAAGGGAGCAGTCTGTCAAAAAAGGAGGGTAGCGTGAGGGAGGAGTCTATGGAAGAGAGCGGCATGGGGGAACATTTATGTTTAGTTTATGAATATATAGGACTAGTTTTGTGTCTACCCTGTTTCCCTAAAAATAAGACCTACCCCAAAAATAAGCCCTAGCTGCATGACATAGAAAAAAAGCAATACACTACCTAGCAGGCTCAGTCTGGGTCCTCTCGCTGTTCTCTGGAGCGCCAACGTGCTTCCTGCAGTCATCGGCTGCCCACAGAAGATCACTTCCTGGTTATGGGATTCATAAATCCCACCTCCAGGAAGCGATGGCTCTGATTGGTTCTTGAGCGCTGCTCAGCCAATCAGTACAGCACTTGGTGAACCAATGCGATGGCTGTGATTGGTTCAACCTGTGCTGCATTGATTGGCTGAGCAGAACTTGAGAACCAATCACTGCGATCGAGTTGTGGAGGCGGAATTAATGTATTAGCCAATCGATGCTGCAGCTCATGGACGTAGACTGAGCCTAATAGGTAAGTATAATAAGACATCCCCTGAAAATTAGACCTAGTGTCTCTTTTGGGGCAAAAATAAATATGACAGGGTCTTATTTTTGGGGAAACATGGTAGCTACTAAAAATAAAACACACATTTTTCTAAAACTACAGCACAGATCCCCACAGCCGACATATCACTGTGATCAGCATGATAGGCACTACCTTATGTCGCTTTTGCATGGCCGAGGAAATCTGACATAGCTGTGTTCTGTTCCATTTCTGCTGTGTTATAATGTGCAGTAAGCAGAAAATATTACACACAGCGTATTATCGTCTATGTTTGTTTCCAAGAATTTAAGAGCATCTAAATGCAGGGCATTTACAAGCACATTGTATCGCTTTCTCAACAATTTGATTTTAATTGGTTAATTGGTATACGTAATAAACCTGAAAATGTTACTGCTTGGAAACACATATTTTCCAGACTGTTTCCAACTACAGTGCTGTGTTTCAGATCTCGATGACGTTCACATAAACTTCAGAGCTCGTAGAAGGCTTTGACTCAAGTGTTGTGTTCCCTGTACAGAGGCATGCCTCACCATGTTCTCAAGAGAAATAGTTAAGGGCAATCATCATTAACTCTTATGTAGTACCGGTTTTAAAGTGCCAGGCTGACTGCAATGAACAAGGTTGTGGTCAAATAGACCCCATGGTACCATAAGGGGGTATTCCAGTGATACAAAGTGAAAGTTATATGCTTCATAAGATGTAATTTTGCACAAAAATGGTATAACTTGCTTTATCAGGCTGTAGAGATTTGGCTATGGTCTTCCCCCTGCTTAGTTCTCCATTGGAATCCAGTGGTTACGTCCTGTATACTCCCCTGCTCAGCGCCTTTAATAACAATAATAATAATCTTGTATAGCGCCAACATATTCCGCAGCGCTTACATAGACAGGGGGGATACAGAAAGACAATACAAACATTACAGAACCATAGTTACATAGTAATCAGTTGATGGAAACAATAGGGGTGTGGGTCCTGCTCCAACGAGCTTACATACTACGAATAGTGGGGTGATACAGAAGGTAAAGGGCTGGAGATGTGCACGGTATGGCGGGTTGGAGAGTGAGGGATGCTATACACATAGACAATGGTCAGACATTTAGCCGTGTGACGGCAGAAACAGTATGACTGCAGGAGCGGTTTATGATGGCTAGCAGGGACTGCAGCCAATAGGTCAGGGAGCATGTTATCAGGCGGCGTACAGAAGGGTTTGTTTAGGGAATGCGGTATGCCTCCCTGAGGAGGTGCGTTTTTAGAGCACGCCTGAAGTTCTGCGAGTCCTGGATTGCTCAGATAGCCTTTGGCAGTGCGTTCCAGGGGAGCGGTGCTGCTCTGGAGAAGTCTTGGAGGCGAGAATGAGAAGTTCTAAATAAAGGGGCGCTCAGTCTGGTTTCGTTAGCAGAGTGGAGAGCTGGTTGATGGATTGAGATGAGGTAGGCGATATAGGGTGGTGCTGCGCTGTGGAGGGCATTGTGGATGAAGGTAGCGAGTTTAAAATGAATTCTGTATTTAACAGGCAGCCAGTGCAGTGACTGGCACAGGGCAGAGGCGTCCGAGGAGCAGCTGGACAGGAAGATGAGCCTGGCTGCCGCATTCAGGATGGATTGGGTAGAGTCGGGTGTAGGGGAGGCCAATCAGCAATAAGTTGCAATAATTGAGCCGGGAGTGGATGAGGGCGACCGTAAGTGTTTTTAACGTGTCCACAGTGAGAAAAGAGCGGATTCTTGCAATGTTCTTGAGGTGCAGCTGACATGTTCGGGCGAGAGATTGGATGTAGGGGGTAAAAGAGAGATCAGAATCGAATATGACCCCTAGGCAGCGGGCATGTTGTCTAGGAGTTATGGTGGCGCCACACACTGAGATGGAGATGTCAGGATGAGGGCAGTTAGTGGAGGGTGGAAATACCAGTAAGTCAGTTTTAGAGAGGTTTAGTTTTAGGTAGAGAGAGGATATGGTGTTAGAGACAGCAGACAGACAGTCGGTGATGTTTTGGAGTAAAGGTGCAGAGATGTCAAGGGAAGAGGTGTATAGCTGGGTGTCGTCAGCATACAGGTGGTATTGGAGGCCAAATCTCCTGATGGTTTGTCCAATAGGGGCTGTGTAGATAGAGAAAAAAAGGGGGCTGAGGACTGAGCCCTGGGGGACCGCAACAGCAAGGGGAAGAGGAGGGGAGGTAGAGCCAGCAAAGGAGACACTGAAAGAGCGGTCAGATAGGTAGGAGGAGAACCAGGAGAGAGCAGTGTCCTTTAGGCCAATGTAGCGTAGCATACTGAGGAGGAGTTTGTGGTCAACAGTGTCAAATGCTGAGGGAAGGTCGAGGAGGATCAGTAGGGAGTAATCGCCCCTCGATTTGGCTGTCAGTAGGTCATTGGATACCCTTGTAAGGGCGGTTTCTGCCGAGTGTTGAGGACGGAAGCCAGACTGTAGGGGGTCTAGGAGAGAGTGCTCTGATAGGTAGCTTACAAGGCGGGAGTAAACCAGGCGTTCTAGTAGTTTGTAGATGAAGGGGAGGATTGACATGGGTCGGTAGTTGGCAGCATCAGTCGTGTCCAGAGTCGGCTTCTTTAGCAGTGGGGATATGATGGTGTGTTTGAAAGAAGAGGGAAAGATGCCAGAGGTCAGAGAGAGGTTGAATGTAGTGGTGAGATGGGAGATGACCACCGGGGAGAAGGAACGGGGGAGGTGTGAGGGGAGGGGGTCGCTAGCGCAGGTGGTGGGGCGAGCAGAGAAGAGCAACTTACAGTGAGTAGGAGCTAGATGCAGTGCTGACAAGACTAGGGTCAGGGCTTGTCTGGGATTGGGAAATTATTTCCTGATGGATGTCATCAATTTTCTTTTTGAAGTAAGCAGCCAGCTCTTCAGCACGGGGATCAGTCACCGGGGGCTGCGGTTTAGGGCTGAGAAGGGAGTGAAAAGTATCAAAGAGCCGTTTAGGGTTGTGCAATAGTGAGGAGACTAGAGAGGTGAAATAGACTTGTTTGGCGTGGTGGAGGGCAAGGTTGTAGGTTTTGAGCATGAATTTGTAGTGGAGGAAGTCTGCGGACGTTTGCGATTTTCCTCCACAGCCGTTCAGCACTTCTAGAGCACCGCTGAAGGAAGCGCGTTTGAGGCGTGAGCCAGGGTTGCCGCATTTTACATCGGATGGCTTGGGTCTCCAAGATGACACAGTTTGTACAGTTGTGAATGCGCACTTGTCAATAACTGGCAATGGGGCATTGTGGGCAATGCAGTTTTTGCATTACTCATTGGTCATTATAAATAATGTGGACAGCTGAAGCTCGTTGGAAAGCGGCAACAGGTCAGCAAAAAAAGGTACTGGTGTTCTGTTTCATGAATTAGTTGAGTGTCTGGAATATTGACAACTAGCGTACCCATCGTGCATTGCTGTGAAGACAGACAGACATTCGTTTTTATATATATAGATTACAACCAATCACAGCGCAGCTTTCATGTTACCTCAGCGGTATAATATATAACAACTAAAGATGAGCGAGCACCAAAATGCTCGGGTGCTCGTTACTCGAGTCGAACTTCCCGCAATGCTCGAGGGTTCGTTTCGAGTAACGAACCCCATTGAAGTCAATGGGCGACCTGAGCATTTTTGTATGGGACCTATGCTCCGCTAAGGTTTTCATTTGTGAAAATCTGGGAAATTCAAGAAAGTAATGGGAACGACACAGAAACGGATAGGGCAGGCGAGAGGCTACATGTTGGGCTGCATCTCAAGTTCCCAGGTCCCACTATTAAGCCACAATAGCGGCAAGAGTGGGCCCCCTCCCCCAACAATTTTTACTTCTGAAAAACCCGCATTAGCAAGGCATACCTTAGCTAAGCACCACACTACCTCCAACAAAGCACAATCACTGCCTGCATGACACTCTGCTGCCACTTCTCCTGGGTAACATGCTGCCTAACCGCCCATTTCAGTAATAGTAGCAGTCAAGACAGGCCCCAGTAACAATTCCGAAGCAGCAGTATAGGGGGAGCACAGTATTAGTTCCATTTCAGTAGTAGTAGCAGTCTAGACAGACCCCAGTAACATATCACTAGCAGCAGTATAGGGGGAGCACAGTATTAGTTCCATTTCAGTAGTAGTTGCAGTCTAGACAGGCCCCAGTAACATATCACTAGCAGCAGTATAGGGGGAGCACAGTATTAGTTCCATTTCAGTAGTAGTAGCAGTCAAGACAGGCCCCAGTAACAATTCCGAAGTAGCAGTATAGGGGGAGCACAGTATTAGTTCCATTTCAGTAGTAGTAGCAGTCAAGACAGGCCACAGTAACAATTCCGAAGAAGCAGTATAGGGGGAGCACAGTATTAGTTCCATTTCAGTAGTAGTAGCAGTCTAGACAGGCCCCAGTAACATATCACTAGCAGCAGTATAGGGGGAGCACAGTATTAGTTCCATTTCAGTAGTAGTAGCAGTCAGACAGGCCCCAGTAACAATTCCGAAGCAGCAGTATAGGGGGAGCACAGTATTAGTTCCATTTCAGTAATAGTAGCAGTCAAGACAGGCCACAGTAACAATTCCGAAGCAGCAGTATAGGGGGAGCACAGTATTAGATCCATTTCAGTAGTAGTAGCAGTCTAGACAGGCCCCAGTAACATATCACTAGCAGCAGTATAGGGGGAGCACAGTATTAGTTCCATTTCAGTAGTAGTTGCAGTCTAGACAGGCCCCAGTAACATATCACTAGCAGCAGTATAGGGGGACCACAGTATTAGTTCCATTTCAGTAGTAGTAGCAGTCAAGACAGGCCCCAGTAACAATTCCAAAGCAGCAGTATAGGGGGAGCACAGTATTAGTTCCATTTCAGTAGTAGTAGCAGTCAAGACAGGCCCCAGTAACATTCCCGTTGCAGCAGTTTAGGGAGATAACAGTCTCTTTCACATTTCAGTAGCTGCAGTATAGACAAGGCCCCAGTTACATTTATGTAGCAAAAGTGTAGGCCAACCCCACACACCTTGCTGTACCATGAGTGCAGGCGAAGCCCATAAAAATTACTAGGATTACACTGTAGGCGAGGGCCCCAAAAAATTGGTGTACCAACAGTACTAATGTACCTCAGAAAAATTGCCCATGCCCAACCAAGAGGGCAGGTGAAACCCATTAATCGCTTTGGTTACTGTGGCTTAATTTGTAACTAGGCCTGGAGGCAGCGCAGTTAAAATAAAAATTGGTTCAGGTGCAAGTTTCAACGCTTAAATGAGAATTGAAACGTATAAACATTATTTACAAAAGTAATATGACTGAGCCTTGTGGGCCTAAGAAAAATTGCCCGTTCGGCGTGATTACGTGAGGTTTCAGGAGGAGGAGCAGGAGGAGGAGGATGAATATAATACACAGATTAATGAAGCTAAAAGGTCCCCGTTTTTTATGGTGATAGAGAATGATGTTTCCATCCGCGGTTTGCAGCTTACGTTGTGTTTAGGTACCTCTGCTGTCCGCTGGTGGAGAAGAGCAGTCTGTGGAAATCCAGGCTTTGTTCATCTTTATGAGTGTAAGCCTGTCGGCACTGTCGGTTGACAGGCGGGTACGCTTATCCGTGATGATTCCCGCAGCTGCACTAAACACCCTCTCTGACAAGACGCTAGCCGCAGGGCAAGCAAGCACCTCCAGGGCATACAGCGCGAGTTCAGGCCACGTGTCCAGCTTTGACACCCAGTAGTTGTACGGAACAGAGGCATCACGGAGGATGGTCGTGCGAGCGGCTACGTACTCCCTCACCATCCTTTTACAGTGCTCCCGCCGACTCAGCCTTGACTGGGGAGCAGTGACACAGTCTTGCTGGGGAGCCATAAAGCTGTCAAAGGCCTTGGAGAGTGTTCCCCTGCCTGCACTGTACATGCTGCCTGATCTCCGCGCCTCTCCTGCTACCTGGCCCTCGGAACTGTGCCTTCTGCCACTAGCGCTGTTGGATGGGAATTTTGCCTTCAGCTTGTCCGCCAGGGTCCTGTGGTATAGCATTGAGAAAGTACAGGCTCATAAAATGGAAGAATCTGTCTCAAAATGGCCGCTAGATACAAAATGGAGCATTATAAGATGTAAATAAGCTTGTGTGTAGTGAAACAATAATTCAAGCAGAAATAGCTTTAGAGCAGAAGGTGTGGTGCAATGTCTAATGATGTGTCTCTGTTCTTTTTCATGAGAACCAAGTCTGGACACGGTTGTTATCAGAAGAAGTCCTCCCACGACTACATTCGGAGACTTGGACAAAGGAACAGACTGTACTACAGCCACCTGAATCACAAAGTGAATACAAGGGAGGACCAGATAACGCTGGGAGAAACAGACACTTGAGAACATAACAGATATATTCTCACTACACTGATTGCTGAACAATGCATGTTTCTTAATGTTTTTCTAACCCAATGACATTAACCCCGTGACTAATGACGTATTCCTTTCCTGTATTAGAACTATACCAAAGTGAATAAACTTTCAGTGTACGCGCCTTAAGCAGAGTGGGCTGTATACTTGCCGCGGCTCATCTCTACGTATCTGTGGGAACTGATTACTATAAATCATATAGTTTTTGGCCTCCCTGATGCATCCAGGTACGAACTAATTTGAACCTCAAGACTTGAAAGGTTACGTGGCCGCCAAGCGGTCCTTAACAGTTGGCGTAGTCGGCAGGATTTACCGATTGACTCTTGTGTCACTCATTGGACGACGACATCGGACTGGGAGGACATATATCCACTGTGCCAAATGAGAGGACTGATCACCCTCCCTCACACAGCCCGGTAAGTGTCATATTTATTATATGATGTCTGCCGTTGGTCTGTTCTGGCTCAGTTGATTGACAGACTCCTAGGTCAGTCGGATGTTTGATGTTTGACATCATAGTTGTCATCGGTAAAGAAGTTGACCTCAGGTCTTGAGTGGTCTATGACACCAGGGGACAGAATCTTTTAGGACGTTATAAATTGTATTATCGAGCATACTTCTCAGGGACTTCAGATCCCGGTTGAGAGACGGCTTCGAGGTTGAGTATACTTCTCAGGGAGTGATTAAGCAAACGGCATCAGACGTGACAATTGTGATTACGTGATTGAGCATACGGCTTCGGACTCCTGGTTGAGAGACGGCTTAGAGGTTAACTTTATAAAATGTTTAAATTTCTCAAGAAAAAGGTACCTGATAGTGGTCTGTTTGATCCTGTCCATCTGGTGTCATGTAGAGGTGGTAAAGAGTATGTAAAGAAGGTTAAAAGGTTGTGTGAAGTTTTTGGTCTGCCTCCTGGAGGTAGACTTCAACCGGGATTATGGTCCGAAATGTTGATAAAATGTAGAGGGTCACTGAACGACTCCGGTCTCTTGAAAAATGCAGAAATGTGGCAGAAGGTATCAGTACAGTTGAAGGAAGAGGGATATGAGGAAGTAGAGTGTAAAGATGGTTCCGTAACTACTTACAAATATCGCAAATCCAATAAACCCCCTCCTTGTGAGGGAGTTGGAAATAAGAATGATATCCCCTACTGGACATGCACAGTTTGTGGGGTCCAGAACCCCAAAGGGCGAGAGGTTTGTTTTAACTGTGGAGCCCCTCGACCCCGGCCAGAGACTTGTGTGTCTGTCCTCCCTGTAGTCACTTCAAGCGGTACATACCATACCCCTCCAACCCCTACGGTGGAGAATAAGGAGGAAGTGTCCAAGACAGACCCCAAATCATCCCCTCCTCAGGGTCTGTATCCCAACCTCATACAGTTAAATAGTCCCAGAGGCGGTGGAGTAAACCTCATTGATGATAGTCCCTCGGACCGGCCCCTCCCCCCGACACCGGCCCCGTTACCACCACCCCCTAAGTTTACGTCAAACCACTCAGTACTGTTACTGTGGATTCTTTTGCTCCGTCATCGCCTCATTCGTCCTGGTTACAACCGGCCACCCTATATGAACAGTTATACAGTAATATGGGGAATGACACCATCCTTAAAGTAATACACCACGACATTACTGAATTGTCTGTTGGGGCAATGGTGAACCCAGCTAACGGTTCCCTACGACATAGTGGTGGTCTGGCCGCGGCTATAGTACAGGCTGGTGGCCCAGACATACAACAAGAGTCTGAGGCTTATGTCTTCAAACATGGCAAAGTCGCTGTCGGTGGTATAGCTGCAACCGGCCCCGGACGTTTAGACTGCACTGTCCTTATTCATGCGGTTGGTCCTATTTATCGGGAATTTGAGCCCCAGACTGCAGAGGAGTATTTGCAGCATTGCATGAAGTCTTGTGTTAAATATGCTTCCTCCCTGTCATCGGCATATATGCCAAAGCGGTCAATTGCCATACCGTCTATCTCTTCTGGTATTTTCGGTTACCCTGTAAGGGATTGTACTGCCGTAATATGCCAAACTGTGATCTCCTTGTTGACTACCACATTCGTTGATTCGCATGAAGTAATACTGGTAGCCAAAGACCCCCAAACAGCAGAATGTTTCAAAGAAGGTTGCATTAAAGCGAACGGGCATACCAGTCGTCTACAGGGGACCCTCCCACCTGTTCCCAAACCGGAGCCCCTGTCTGCGACTGGACCCGTGGGACTTTGCCCCGCGATGGGAGAGCAAGAATTAACCCCAGAAGAGGAGGATTGCAAATATGTTAAATTCACACCCAGAGAATGTACCTCCTTGCTCAAAACTCTCCCTAATCCGGAAGACAAACCCATGCCCTTCTACAGACGTATGACCCAGATACGACAGTCATATTCTGCTACATGGGAGGATTTGAATAGTCTCGCTCAGCAAGCTGCGGGTGACGCCTACTGGCCAATAATGGAAAAACACTTGCAAGACAACCATCTCCCATCCCGCACGTCATATTCTTCCGGTATAGAATTCTGCAACCAGTTAAAGGAATGGGCTACTGAGTGCCTCGCCGACCAGTCAGCCTCCCTTAAGGATGTGGTACAAGAAAAAGATGAGTCCCCTGAGAAATTTGCAGCCCGCCTCAGACAGCTCTACAACGACATGGGGCTCACTATACAGAACAAAATCCAGAGTGGTATGCTGGTATCAGCACTAGTGGAAGTCCCCAACTAAAGGCTCATGTCATCAAAACGAGACCAGAGGTATATAATATGTCCTGGAATGATGCCCTAGCAATCATTAAAGCATACAACAAGACACTTCCCACACAAGACCCCATTGTCACTCTGCTGTCTGATACTCTGCCCCCAAACCCTGAGTGTTCAACTCCGGTCACGGCAGTCATGTATGCAGCACCTGCACCAGTGGCTCCCTCAGCGCCAGCACTACCGGCACAGTACCCACACCAGGTATACCCGCAACCTGGTGACCCCTTTAGACTTAGACTTGGCCCCTGTTACTACTGCAGGCAAAGGGGCCATGTGATTCGTAATTGCCAAGAAAAACAGCGAGTTAACAGACAGCATCCCCGACACTCTGGCAGGCAACAGGATTATGGGTATCCCCGGACCCCTGACCGACAGGACGCCCCCCGATATGACAAAGATCAGTATCCCCAGTCACCGCCGCCGCCACCGCTGGGCTCTCAAGACCAGTACCGGCAATGAAGGTCTGGTCAACCCGTTCCCACCATGTCCGCCATACAGAGAACTCCTGGCTCTATGGTTACCCTCAAGGTGGACGGTAAAGAATTACCTTTTATGGTGGACACGGGGGCGGCCCGGACTGTCATTTCTGCATCACAGCTGCCCCCCTCAGTGGCTGTCACCTCTGATTTCCTATCCTGTATTGGGGTCACTGGCCAACCAGTACGGGTCCCCCTGTCTGTCCCTGTCCCGGTGGGACCCTTTCCAGACGTCATGATACACCTTCTGGTGTCTCCCACCTGCCCTGTCAACCTCTTGGGTGCAGATCTCCTGTCCCACCTTAGGGCCACTCTTGACTATTCTTCCTCCGGCCTTACTGTACAGTTGCATGACCCTAAGGACCCTACGGATCCACAGGCCTCCTGTTGTTTGGCAGCCCTGCCTGTGTTGTTTGCACAGATGGTACACGATGAGCCCGATTATGGCCTTCCACTGGACGTACGTGCACAAATACCGGAGACTTTATGGTCCCAAGGCCCTGATGATATTGGACGCCTGCCAGTCCCACCTGTCAAAGTCTTCCTGAAACCAAACGTGCAGCTACCCCGCATCCCACAATATCCTCTTAAGTCTGCCCCTGAAGCTGCAATAGAACCTCAAATTGAAGCCTTAAAGGCTAATGGCGCCCTTATCCCCTGCCTTTCTCCTTGCAACACTCCATTGTTCCCTGTGAAGAAAAAGACAGCCAAAGGAGAGCCTGCAAAATACCGTCTGGTCCAGGACCTTAGGGCGGTCAATGCTGCCACCATCCTTGAAACTCCAAATGTGCCAAATCCCCACACTCTCCTGTCTCAAATACCCCCCACAGCTACCATCTTTACAGTACTGGACCTCTCAAATGCGTTCTTTTCAATTCCCTTGCACCCGGATTCCCAATACCTGTTTGCTTTTACTTACAGAGGCCGCCAGTACACATGGACCGTTACCCCTCAGGGAGCCCAGAACAGCCCTAACCAATTCTCTCAGGCCATCTGCTTTTGCCTGGATCCGTGGATGCAAACGCACCGGACTGTCACCCTTCTCATCTACGTGGATGACTTACTACTCTGCGCGGACAATCTAGAGGAAGCCACGTCTTCAGCCATCTCTCTTATGCTGTTCCTGGCAAGTATCCAGGCCAAGATTTCCCTACAGAAGGTCCAATTCTGCAAGAGCAGAGTCCTCTTTCTTGGTCGTTGCATCACCCCTGGACGGCGTCATCTCACATCTGCACATATTCTCACCATCCAGGCTACACCCTTTCCCTCCACTGTCAAACAACTGCAAAGTTTTCTTGGACTTGTCACATATTGCAGGGAATGGATCCCTGAAGCATCCCGTCTGATGGCCCCTTTGTATGAACTGTTGAAGGACCGTGATTCCGACATTTATGACCACATCTCTTCTGACGCCTCTGAAGCAGGACTTGCCTTCAGAGCTCTTAAATGGGCTATTACCTCTGCACCCGCACTCGGGCTCCTGGACTACGACTTGCCTTTCACTCTCTATGTCAGCCAACAAGACTCACATGCCTCCGGAGTCCTTTGTCAGCTCCATGCCTTCAGGGATCGCCCGCTGGGATATTACTCAGCCAAACTGGACCCTGTGGCCAGCTCACTCCCTGTCTGCTTTCAAGCTGTTCAAGCTGCCTATGTACTCCTACTCAAGGTTGCTGACATTGTTCTTGGTCACCCCCTGACCATTCAGTCCCCGCATGACTTGTCTGCAATTCTCAACCTCTACCACTCACAAGCCATCATAGCTCAGCGCTTCCTGCACCTGCAACATGCTCTGTTGGTCCCCGACAACGTTACCCTTAAGCGCTGCACTACCCTCAATCCAGCGACTCTTCTACCAATTCCAGGGGGGAGTGAAGATGCTCGTTATGAAGATCAGCCTCCGATGCATGATTGCATTGAAGAAATCAAGCAACAGGCCCTACAAGGCCTCACCATTTCTCAATCCCCGCTTGAAAACCCACAGATACGGATGTTCACCGACGGCTCCCGGTATATGGGGTCAGATGGACTGTTTCACACGGGTTACGCGGTGGTGGATGATGAAGGACTACTACAATCAGGATCCCTGCCTCCCTCCATCTCAGTACAAGCTGCTGAGTTACTGGCTCTTGAAGTAGCGTGCACGCTGGGCAAAGTACTGAGAGCTAACATCTACACAGACTCCAGATATGCCTTTGGAGTGGCACATGACTTTGGAAAGATCTGGGAACAACGTGGTTTCATCACCTCGGCTGGAACTCCAATAAAACATGCAGACAGAATACAGGGACTGATGAAAGCGCTGAAACTGCCGCAGCAACTAGCGGTCATCAAAGTGCGTGCCCATGGGAAGCTGGACACACAAGAAGCAAGAGGAAATGACAGAGCTGACAGGGAAGCAAAGGCAGCAGCCCTGAGACCCATGGGGAGAGTCCCGGAGGAATTGGCATCAGAGCCGCTGGTTACAATGCCAGTGGTCACCAGACAGATGAAGAAGAAGGAAAGCAAGGAAGAAGAACTCACCCCTGCACTAATAATCTTAATAATAATAATCTTTATTTGTATAGCGCCAACATATTCCGCAGCGCTTACATAGACAGGGGGGAATACAGAAAGACAAAATAAACTAAAGAATCCACATGATCAACAAGAGAAAATGCAAGAAGAAGAAAAAGAAATTTGGAGAAGAGGGGGAGCTACTAAGTCAAAACAGGATGGACTGTGGAAAATGAATGGCCTTCCATGTCTACCAGCATCCCTCTATGCGGCTGTACCCGCATGGGCCCATGGCCCAACACACCGAGGCCACAACCAAGCCTGGGCGGTGGTCAAGAAAGTGTACTGGGCTCCAGGAATTATAAAAACCCTCAGGAGACTAAACCAGGCATGTGAAGTTTGCCAGAAATGTAACCCAGGAAAATTTGAGCCGTTACCTCCCAAGCACCTAGTGAGGCCAGAATATCCTTTCCAAAGGATCCAAATCGATCACATGCAATCGCCCAAATCAGGGAAATATGAATATGTACTTGTGGTGGTGGATATGTTCACTTCCTGGCCAGAAGCATATCCGGTTTCAAGTATCACTGCCACAGTGACAGCCAGAAAGTTGATAACTGAAGTTGTGTGCCGTTATGGAATCCCAGAGATCATTGAAAGCGACCAAGGACCAGCATTCACGGCCCAAATCTTTGTGCACCTGCTCAGAATGTTGGGAGCAGGACAAGGACTTCACACCCCATACCACCCCCAAAGTAGTGGCAAAGTAGAAAGGATGAACGGCACTCTGAAGAACAAATTGACTAAACTAATGCAGGAAAGCACCCTGCCATGGACTGAAATCTTACCCATTGCACTATACCATGTTAGGCACACTCCCCTCGGCGCCTCAGGGCTAACCCCTTATGAAATACTGTTTGGTACTGATGCTAGAGCAAATTTCATTGATTTCTCTCACAATAGACAGGAATTGTCTAAGATGCATGATAAGAATGTGCAATATGTGATCACTCTTGCAAAGGAAATGTCTAACCTGCATGCTACAGTATCTGCTTCTATTCCAGACCCCTCCACTGATGAAACCACTCACACAATTGAGCCGGGTGATTGGGTGTATGTAAAGAAGCACGTGAGAAAGGGGGCACTGGATGTCAGATGCGAGGGTCCATATCAAGTGGTCCTGGTAACTCCTACTGCAGTCAAGGTAGCTGGAAAAGGTTCCTGGATACACGCCTCACACTGTAAGAAAGCCTACAATCATAATGATGATGACTAAGGCCTTAGTCTTACCTGTTTTCCTATTATTAAGCAGCGTGGTACAAAGGGGCGCGTCCTCCTCAAGGGAAAGGAATACTGTAAGAGGTTCAGGGTCACAAGTAGCTATAACCCAGGAAAAAGGGGGGGGGGGGGGGGTGATCACATTCTGGTACAACTCATCCAACGCCCAGGTAGTGACATACACCTTTGACTACTGTGTAATAGTAAGAGTCTGCCCTAAAGCTGGATGGCAATGTAACATGTACAGGAATACACCAAAATCCAGAAGTACATACATATGTGTGACAGATGACTACTGGGGACAGGACTGTGGATATTGGGGAGCTGTGGGGTGGAACACGGGCAATGACTGGGGGTACAGACCAAAAAGTGCTCTGGATAGGAAGGATAAGAACGGGAAATCCCTCATCAGCTGCATAACTCTGACCAAGACAGGTACCTGTATAAATGATGCACCTATTATGTCATTCGCTCTGACCATTGAAAACCCTGGCCCACAGGACCAAGGGACGTATATAATAGGGACCTGGATGGCAGGCCTTAGCACGAGCACTCTTGGCAAATTTAAAATTGCAGACATGTACAATAACACCAGGTGGAAAGTGTCGCCAACACCTACGCCACCCAATCCCCTCGCACCCAAGTTAAAAAGAATAGATCAAGTATGGGCTATAGCTAACCCCACATTTGAAGACACAATGGCAATAGAGGCAGGCTTTTCTGACCACAATTTGGGGTTAGAATGGATGAAGTATAATGCTGAAACACACAATAGAAGTAACTGCTTTGTCTGTGGGAGTGCTAGGCCCCATTTGGGCACGGTCCCTCTGAATATCCCTGAGGATGACTGGGATTGTTTTCTCAGTCTATACACCAACACCACCACCAATGCTACTGCATGCGAGAAGTGGAAAAAGGAATACCCCTTGATGGCTGGTAAAGCCAGGTCTTCTGACCTGATTACAATTTATCCCGGCAACTATACATGTTTCACTAATTATGGGTCGGACAGGTTCCTGGGGAACTTCACTGACAAATATTGTGGTAATAGAAAGGACGGCTCACAAGCCCGGGGGCAGGTACAGTCCTTGGGAGACATCTACTGGATATGTGGGGACGGGAAAATCCGAACCAGACTAATTGGAAACTGGACAGGAGAATGCGCCCTAGCCAAAGCCCTGATGCCTCTGCACATTCTGCATATTAATCATTCTGTCACCGAAGCTCCCCCAGTCCACCGTAGGAAGAGAGAGGTTACTAACCCCAGGGGCAGTTTTGACCCACAAGTATATATAGATGCGATAGGAGTGCCAAGGGGGGTGCCAGATGAGTTTAAAGCCAGGGATCAAGTTAAGGCCGGATTTGAGTCCCTGTTTAGAATAGTAACCATCAATAAGAATGTTGACTGGATTAACTATATATATTACAACCAACAAAGGTTCGTGAACTACACAAGAGATGCCCTACAGGGATTGGCGGACCAACTAGGTCCAACTGCCACTATGACCTTTCAAAATAGAATGGCTCTGGACATGATTCTTGCAGAAAAAGGGGGTGTTTGTAAAATGATTGGTGAAACTTGCTGTACATATATTCCAGATAATACAGGCCCCACAGGTAAAGTGACTATTGCTATAAAGAAATTGGCCACATTGTCAGAAGAGCTGAAGCGTAATTCTGGGATAACTAATCCCTGGGATGAGTGGTTTGCATGGACTGGACAATGGAAACAATTCTTGATGCAGATAGGAATAGGGATTCTGGTTACTCTTATCATACTCCTGCTACTTTCTGTCTGTATTGTGCCCTGCATAAAACGCTCCTGTGCTAAGCTTACAGACCAGATGGTAGCTGTCGCCCCCGTATACGTAGATGTAGAGACCCCAGGCAATGGCTATATGCCTATGATACAACAGAGCGATTTGTCCCCCTATGGATCTGTCTCAACAGAAGCAGGGGTGACCACTCTAGTTTCCCAGCCATTAGAATAGAGTAGCATGTGTGTTGTAGATCCCTTCTGTGTCTATTAGGTCTTCGCGTTTAGTTAGTTAGGATTAGTTGTCGGGGAAGGGATTAGCCCTTGGACAGCTGACCAACAATGATAGGTAGGGCATAGATCATAAGCTAGAGATAGGAAAAGCAAACCTTACCCCGCCCTGTAGAAGTTATAAAGTATTGTTTATTTTGAGACAGTTTCTAGGGGAGATTGAGAAAGTACAGGCTCATAAAATGGAAGAATCTGTCTCAAAATGGCCGCTAGATACAAAATGGAGCATTATAAGATGTAAATAAGCTTGTGTGTAGTGAAACAATAATTCAAGCAGAAATAGTTTTAGAGCAGAAGGTGCGGTGCAATGTCTAATGATGTGTCTCTGTTCTTTTTCATGAGAACCAAGTCTGGACACGGTTGTTATCAGAAGAAGTCCTCCCACGACTACATTCGGAGACTTGGACAAAGGAACAGACTGTACTACAGCCACCTGAATCACAAAGTGAATACAAAGGAGGACCAGATAATGCTGGGAGAAACAGACACTTGAGAACATAACAGATATATTCTCACTACACTGATTGCTGAACAATGCATGTTTCTTAATGTTTTTCTAACCCAATGACATTAACCCCGTGACTAATGACGTATTTCTTTCCTGTATTAGAACTATACCAAAGTGAATAAACTTTCAGTGTACGCGCCTTAAGCAGAGTGGGCTGTATACTTGCCGCGGCTCATCTCTACGTATCTGTGGGAACTGATTACTATAAATCATATAGTTTTTGGCCTCCCTGATGCATCCAGGTACGAACTAATTTGAACCTCAAGACTTGAAAGGTTACGTGGCCGCCAAGCGGTCCTTAACAGCATCACTCTCGAACCCCTTTCCTCTTCGGGTATGAGAGTGGAAAGGTTCTCCTTATACCGTGGGTCGAGCAGTGTGTACACCCAGTAATCCGTAGTGGCCAGAATGTGTCTAACGCGAGGGTCACGAGAAAGGCATCCTAACATGAATTCAGCCATGTGTGCCAGGGTACCTGTACGCAACACATGGCTGTCCTCACTAGGAAGATCACTTTCAGGATACTCCTCCTCAGGCCATACACGCTGAAAGGATGACAGGCAAGCAGCATGGGTACCCTCAGCAGTGGGCCAAGCTGGCAGCGTCCGTGTTGGACTTGCGGAAATGTGCGCTGAGCCGGTGCACCTTTTCGAGCAGGTCTGACAAGTGTGGGTAGCTTTTCAGAAACCGCTGAACCACCAAATTAAAGACGTGGGCCAGGCATGGCACGTGCGTGAGGCTGCCGAGCTGCAGAGCCGCCACCAGGTTACGGCAGTTGTCACACACGACCATGCCCGGTTGGAGGCTCAGCGGCGAAAGCCAGCGGTCAGTCTGCTCTGTCAGACCCTGCAGCAGTTCGTGGGCCATGTGCCTCTTCTGTCCTAAGCTGAGTAGTTTCAGCACGGCCTGCTGACGCTTGCCCACCACTGTGCTGCCACGCCGTGCGACACCGACTGCTGGCGATGTGCTGCTGCTGACACATCTTGATTGCGAGACAGAGGTTGCGTAGGAGGAGGAGGAGGAGGGTGGTTTAGTGGAGGAAGCATACACCGCCGCAGATACCAGCACCGAGCTGGGGCCCGCAATTCTGGGGGTGGGTAGGACGTGAGCGGTCCCAGGCTCTGACTCGGTCCCAGCCTCCACTAAATTCACCCAATGTGCCGTCAGGGAGATATAGTGGCCCTGCCTGCCTGTGCTTGTCCACGTGTCCGTTGTTAAGTGGACCTTACCAGTAACCGCGTTGGTGAAGGCGCGTACAATGTTGCGGGAGACGTGGTCGTGCAGGGCTGGGACGGCACATCGGGAAAAGTAGTGGCGACTCGGAACCGAGTAGCGCGGGGCCGCCGCCGCCATCATGTTTTTGAAAGCCTCCGTTTCCACAAGCCTATACGGCAGCATCTCCAGGCTGATCAATTTGGCTATGTGCACGTTTAACGCTTGAGCGTGCGGGAGCGTGGCGGCGTACTTGCGCTTGCGCTCAAACAGTTGCGCTACTGACGGCTGGACGGTGCGCTGAGAGACATTGCTGGATGGGCCCGAGGACAGCGGAGGTGATCGTGTGGGTGCAGGCCGGGAGATGGTCGTGCCTGTGTCCTGAGAGGGGGGTTGGATCTCAGTGGCAGGTTGGGGCACAGGGGGAGAGGCAGTGGTGCAAATCGGAGGCGGTGAACGGCCTTCGTCCCACCTTGTGGGGTGCTTGGCCATCATATGCCTGCGCATGCTGGTGGTGGTGGCTCCCCGACTGATCTTGGCGCGACAAACCTTGCACACCACAGTTCGTCGTCGTCTGCACTCTCAGTGAAAAACTGCCACACATTTGAGCACCTCGGCCTCTGCATGGTGGCATGGAGCGAGGGGGCGCTTTGGGAAACAGTTGGTGGATTATTCGGTCTGGCCCTGCCTCTACCCCTTGCCACCGCACTGCCTCTTCCAACCTGCCCTGCTGCTGCACTTGCCTCCCCCTCTGAAGACCTGTCCACAGTAGGCTTAGCAAACTAGGTGGGGTCAGTCACCTCATCGTCCAGCTGCTCTTCCTCCGAATCCTCTGTGCGCTCCTCCCTCGGACTTACTGCCCTTACTACTACCTCACTGATAGACAACTGTGTCTCATCGTCATCGTCCTCCTCACCCACTGAAAGCTCTTGAGACAGTTGCCGGAAGTCCCCAGCCTCATCCCCCGGACCCCGGGAACTTTCCAAAGGTTGGGCATCGGTCACAACAAATTCCTCCGCTGGGAAAGGAACCATTGCTGCCCAATCTCGCCAGGGGCCCGAGAACAGTTCCTGGGAGTCTGTCTGCCTGCTCCTCAAAATGTTTCATTTTCATGGAGTGAGGAGGCTGGGAGGAAGGAGGAGCAGCAGCCAGAGGATTCAGAGTTGCAGCTGTGGACGGCGTAGAAGACTGGGTGGGCGATAGATTGCTGGATGCACTTTCTGCCATCCACGACAGGACCTGCTCACACTGCTCATTTTCTAATAAAGGTCTACCGCGTGGACCCATTAATTGTGAGATGAATCTGGGGACCCCAGAAACTTGCCTCTCTCCTAATCCCGAAGCAGTCGGCTGCGATACATCTGGACCAGGAGCTCGGCCTGTACCCAAACCCTGACTTGGGCTTCCGCGTCCTTGCCCGCATCCACGTCCACGTCCTCTAGGCCTACCCCTACCCCTCAGCATGGTGTATTACGAGTAGAGCAGAAACTGAACGCTGTAATTAAATGTGCCGCTTATTGGCCTGTGGTTGGAGGCTGACTTAGCTTACGGAACGCACAGCAGAGCCAGGAAACAATTATGCGCAAGGCTGGGTATTAATTAGCGACTACTACCCCCAGCAGACACAGTAAACTGAAGACGGTCACAGTCAGCCCAAATATAGTATTTCTTCCCAATTTTTGGGAAAAAGCCCACTGCCTATATAGCCTGTATATGGATTTCCCTGTTGGAGGATGACTGTGGTTATTGAAAGCACAGTGCAGCTAGAAAAAATTATGCGCAAGGCTGAGTATTAATGAGCGACTACTAGTACCCCAGCAGATATGCAGTAAACTGAAGACGGTCACAGGCAGCCCAAATATAGTTTTTTTTTCCCAATTTTTGGGAAAAAGCTCACTGCCTATATAGCCTGTATATGGATTTCCCTGTTGGAGGATGACTGTGGTTATTGAAAGCACAGTGCAGTCAGAAAAAATTATGCGCAAGACTGGGTATTAATGAGCGACTACTAGTACCCCCAGCAGACACGCAGTAAACTGAAGATGGTCACAGGCAGCCCAAATATTGTATCTTTTTCCAATTTTTGGGAAAAAGCCCACTGCCTATATAGCCTGTATATGGATTTCCCTGTTGGAGGATGACTGTGGTTATTGAAAGCACAGTGCAGCCAGAAAAAATTATGCGCAAGGCTGGGTATTAATGAGCGACTACTAGTACCCCCAGCAGACACGCAGTAAACTGAAGACAGTCACAGGCAGCCCAAATATAGTATTTTTTCCCAATTTTTGGGAAAAAGCCCTGTATATGGATTTCCCTGTTGGAGGATGACTGTGGTTATTGAAAGCACAGTGCAGCCAGAAAAAATTATGTGCAAGGCTGCAGTAACACCTAGCTGGGTAATAAGTGAGCGACTACTACCCCCAGCAGACACGCAGTAAACTGAACACGGTCACAGGAAGCCCAAAGATTGTTTTTCCAATTTTTTTGAAAAAGCCCACTGCCTATATTGCCAGTATACCTCTTTCCCTGTACCACTGTCCCTGCCTCACCAGTACTGCCCCTATACTCAGTAAAATGACTGCAGACTGAGGACGCTATGGTCTGCACGCCCGATATACAAAAAAAAAAAATTTACAAAACTGCTAAAAGCAGCCTCAACAGTACTGCACACGGTCAGATATGGCCCTAAGAAGGACCGTTGGGGTTCTTGAAGATGAATATAACAGCCTAACACTCTCCCTATAGCAGCTACAGCAAGATGGCACTTTCCCTAATGTCTCTCAGCGTGCATCTGTGGCGAGCCACGGCTGGCCCCAGTTTATATACTTGGGTGTCACCTGATCTCCCCAGCCACTCACTGCAGGGGGGTGGGATAGGGCTGGAACTTCACAGGAGGAAGTTGTAATGCCTTCCCTGTGTTACTATTGGCCAGAAAACGGCGCAACATTTTCTGGGAAGAAAATGAAAGTGACTCGAACACCGCGTGGTGCTCGTCTCGAGTAACGAGCATCTCGAGTACCCTAATACTCGAACGAGTATCAAGCTCGGACGAGTACGCTCGCTCATCTCTAATGACAACCAATCACAGCACAGCTTTCATGTTACCACAGCCTTATAATATATAACACCCAATCACAGAGCAGTTTTCATGTTACTTCGGCAGTATAATATATAACAATCAATCACAGCGCAGCTTTAATTTTACCTCAGCAGTATAATATATAACAACCAATCACAACGCTGCTTTTATTCTGCCTCAGCAATATGAGAAATAGCAACTAATCACAGTGCAGCATTCATTTTACCTCAGTGGTATAATATAACAGCCAATCACAGCGCAGCTTTCATTTTACCTCAGAGGTAATATATAACAACCAATTACAGTGCAGCTTTCATGTTACCTCAGCAGTATAAGATATAGCAAACAATCACAGCACAGCTTTCATTTTACCTCAGCAGTATAAGAAATAGCAACCAATCACAGTGCAGCTTTCATTTTACCTCAGCGGTATAAGAAATAGCAACCAATCACAGCGCAGCTTTCATGTTACCACAGCAGTATATGAAATAGCAACCAATCACAGCGCAGCTTTCATTTTACTTCAGCGGTATAAGAAAGAGCAACCAATCACAGTGCAGCTTTCATTTTACCTCAGCGCTATAAAAAAATACCAAACCAATCACAGCGCAGCTTTTATGTTACCTGAGCAGTATAAGAAATAGCAACCAATCACAGTGCAGCTTTCATGTTACCTCAGCAGTAGAAGAAATAGCAAAAAATCATGGCACAGCTTTCATGTTACCTCAGCAGTATAATATATAACAACCAATCACAGTGCAGCTTTCATGTTACCTCAGTAGTATATGCTATAACAACCAATCAAAGCGCAGCTTTTATGCTACCTCAGCAGTTTAGAAAGTAACAACCAATCACAGAGCAGCTTTCATGTTAACTTAGCAGTATAAAAATTAGCAACCAATCAAAGCACAGCTTTCATATAACCTCATTAGTATAAGTAGCAACCAATCACAGCGCAGTTTCCATGTTACCTCAGCTGTATAAGAAATTGCAACCAATCACAGCGCAGCTTTCATGTTACCTCAGCAGTATAAGAAATAGCAACCAATCGCTGTGCAGCTTTCATGTTACCTCAGCACTATAGGTAATAGCAGCGAATTACAGCACAGCTTTCATTATACCTCAGCAGTATAAGAAATAGCAACCAATCACAGCGCAGCTTTCATTATACCTCAGCAGTATAATATATAACAACGAATCACATCGCAGCATTGATGTTACCTCAGCAGTATAATATATAACAACCAATCACAGTGCAGCTTTCATGTTACCTCAGCAGTATAAGAAATAGCAAACAATCACAGCGCAGCTTTTATGTTACCTCAGCAGTATAAGAAATAGCAACCAATCACAGCACAGCTTTCATTTTACCTCAGCATTCCCAATATCCAGCAATTGTCTTGCAAAACGTTCTACGTCTGGGGGCATAACTATCGACGATGCTCGCATGCGCGCTACCAATCCTAGGATAGTTGTACTATGCCTATAATCTTCCCATGAGTGTACCCAACAACTTCCCAAAGTCTCATGGCGATCGGATGAATGGTGTAGTAGCGCATAAAGGACAAACAGACAGACATTTTTATATACATAGATAAATGGAAATATTAGGGAAATTTAGTAAATTTTGCCAATTTTCTGCTATTTCATCCTGTAAATTCTCACAAAATGCTGGACTGCAGCTCAATGGGAGTCTGTTTGATGTCATCTCATGAGATTATTCCATTTGCCCATGGAGTGCCGTTTTTTCAACCAGAGCCATAAAACAGAATTCCCTAATGTTGATGTAAACCTTACAGGTTAAAAAACTAATTTTCATATCTTTACCTAATGGAGAAAGTCCACCATTCTGGACCCTCGTCTACTATATTAGCCACAGCAGCTCCAAACTTCATGCCTCTACCTTGCAATGCAAGTAACTTAATATTTACTGCAGAGATTTCCAATCAATAACCGCTGATTTCTGGCGGTTCAACCACTACTTAGTATCAGAGAGAAAGGAGCGTGGGCAATGCCTTTAACATTAACGTAAGAAATTCTTTTCTGTACCATAAACAAGGAACACAAACTCCATATGTTCCAGTGAAGATGCAAAAAACAAATTCATCCTTTATATTCATATCTAGTAAAATAAAAGCATATGTTGACCTCAGTTTGCGTACAGCATTAAGGGCCTTTGTAAAGGTTTCTGCTTTCCTGCTCTATTATGTCAGTTTTACTGGAATTGAATGGCACATGACAGACTCCTTTGATTATAATGGTCTCTGTTTGTTGTTGTTATGGTGACCGATGCTTGCAGGATAAAACTGTGTTACTTCATCGAGGATGGAAATTTTCAATGGAGGCTCTGGACGGAACTTCTGATGCACATCTGTATGAGACCTAAAGTGTACATAAAAAGGAACTTTGCAAACACATGCAAATTTACAGGAATTCCTTGCTGACCTTTCAGAACTCATCTAGGTGGTTTATATCCTTGGAAGCACTATGTTTATAATAGGCACTATCTACTAACCTGATATAGGCAAAAAACTGTTCCATAGTGTTATTGGAGCTTTGCTAAACTGTTGGAGCATGCCTGTCAGTAAGCTAGTAGCAAGTTCTCTGCAACAACCAGTTTTGGACTATAATACAGATTGTAACTCGGGATCACTACAAGACAAATCAGAAAAAAAGATTTAGTACGGTGTTAGCCAGTAGAGCAAAATGTGAGAAACCAGGTAATCTTGTAGATATGATATCTTTTAATGGCTAACAAAAATACATGATGTTGTAGTGAGCTTTTGAACCTATCCTTCCCTGGTACTGGTGTATCTTGTCAACACTGAAGGCTAGGGGTTTGACAGCCCTTAGCAGGAGGGAACACCCCTGTCAGGCCCCTAGCTGCCGATTGGCTGCATTCCTGTCTGGCCAGGACATTGTGGAGGCCGACGGGGAGGCATTCCTCTCCGGCCGAGAACATACTTGCAGCTGCCAGCACACTGTGCAGGCCAATGGGAAGAAAGACCACCTGCTTGGCAACAGTGTGCCGCAACCAGCTCACATGGAAGTGTGCCGCAGTGCTTTCGGCATGTCCCAGCAGAAAAATTGTGACAGTGGAGCAGGCATCGCACTGCAGAGGCAGATACAGTTACAGCGCATTGCCCAGCAGTGACAGCAAGGGAGGGGAGCAGTCGACTATGACCCTCACAGCAGCTACAGAAAGGCAGATTGTTGCCCGCCAGGGACACTCACCGCGCCGCAGGCGCCAGGGGAAAAAGTATCACCGTGCACA
Source organism: Eleutherodactylus coqui (assembly GCF_035609145.1). NCBI lineage: Eukaryota > Metazoa > Chordata > Amphibia > Anura > Eleutherodactylidae > Eleutherodactylus > Eleutherodactylus coqui. Next base: position 131,438,965 of record NC_089840.1, on the reverse strand, counting down.
GTGACAGGAGCTCAGACTGACAGGGAAGGTAAAAGCGGGGTCTGCAGTGCTGATAGAAGAAGGCTGTGGGGGAAAGTGACTGCGGCAGCAGGAGCAGAGATGCCAGACCACCGGGTTCACAGTTACAGTGCACGCTATAACTGCAGCTGTTAGGTGACCGGGGACACTACCACTGTCCACAGCAGCATAGATGGTAGCAGGGAGGGTTAGAGTGAGAGTAGGTGTGTGGGGAGGAGTGTGTGGCTCAGCCAATCCGCTGCTATGCTCCTCACCTGGCCTTCCCCCATATATTAACCAGTCCAACCCGCATCTCCACCTGTTCCTCTGGTGGAGACAAGATACATTAATACCCCCTTCCCTTCTGTGTTACACAAGGATGACCATCTGAAAACGATATTCCTGGACTTTCCCCTTCTTTGTTACAGGCAACCTCCAAATTTGAGGAACTTTATAATCAGGAGTGCATTGCCCTCTGACACACAAAAAGAAACTTATTCCTGCAATGTGAGAAGCTATAAGACCTGCTCACATGTACGGACAGCCAACAGGATACAAATCCCCAACACATAGCAGGACTATAACATCCTGAAGACATTGACATGTTCCATGGCTGATGTTGCGTACTTGATCCTGTGTGATAAATGTCCTGATGGGAGCCTTTATGTTGGGGTAACAGGACAAAAACTGAAAGTAAGGATGAGGTCCCACCGCCACACAATTAACCCCTTAGTGACCAAGCCTGTTTGCACCTTAATGGCTAAAACTGCGTTTGGTAGCACTCCCTCATGCAAATGTGGTGCAATGTCCCAGAGTATCTCCGCCCCAGACTCTATTGGTATCAAAAATAAACTGTTTGGAGAGCAGGCACTGTCGTTTTTTGAATGCACATAAAATTTATTTGGACAGTTCAGATGTTCACATAAGGCAACTTTTCGGGCTCAAATGCCCTTTATCAAGCTGCATAAAAGAGATATACAGAAAAATAAATCAAAATCAAAGCATGGTGAGATGAAACAAATATGGTGAGTACATATATCAACATTGTTTCATTTACCCTATAAAGAAACTTGAGTTATAGGTAACAGAATTCAGCCTGACTATGGCTAACATCCAGAAGTGTATCAAACAATCAGAAAAAGTCCTGTGGACAGAAATAAGAATATGTTCAAGAAAAAAGAATTCATACAAAAGGGAGTAAGAATATCAAAGTAAGGGAAAACAAAAAAGTTTAAAAAGAAAAAAAAAACTAAAGCTTCATTTACATGCAACAATGTCATCTATATGCTACCATCGTTTGCTTTTTGGCTGAACAATGATTTTTTTTTTTTTCTCATTAACTTTTTATTGAATTTCACAATCAGGTATACAATTATGCATAAGTAAGAATGTGGATTAGGGATCTCTCCTGACCGCAGCCCCTCCAACATTCAGCCCCGGGAATTATCTGTCTTTTCTTTAATTGGTCCCGAGTGAGGTACCACCTTGTGAGAGTTTTTAAGTGGGTTTCTATTAAGTTGGCACTTTTTGTCGCTTGTTTGGCTCTTTTAAAAGATTCTAACCAGCTTTCGAGAGAGAACTTTGTTTTTAAGTCTTTTTCCCAATTTAAAAGGTGGCATCTCTTACCCGACTTCAGGTTTCCAGTCATCTGGTCATAGAGGAGTCTGGTTGAACTTTTGTTCCCCTTTTGTAGTTTTGTTATGTTTGAAACCATTATGTATGGAATCATTGTGTTTTGAGGGAGGATGGATTTCAATAATGATCTTACTTGGAAATATCTGTACATTTCTGTTATTGGTAAGTTGAATTGATGAACCAATAGTGAGAAAGATTTCAGTGAGTTTTGCTCGTAAAGGTCTGCTATTTGTTTTATCCCCATTTCTAACCAAATGTTTAGTCTCATTCCTGGAATGAGATGTTCTAAAGTGTCTAAGGGGATTGAGTTTTGGTTATGGGTTTTTGTATATTCTATGCTTTGAGTGAGTTTGATCCATGCTTCCGTTGTCGCTGTGATTGTTGGTGAGGAGTTTGGGATCACAATTTTTGACCTTAGTTGTGGATATTGAGTTGCCATAATAGTTGCATAAATTAGCGATTTTAGGGCTTTAGGGTTCATTATTTCTCTCTCCAAATTTACCCATCCTGATATTGTCGAGTGGGTTAACCAATCTCTTGACTGATTAATTAGAATCGCTGTATAATAAGTCTCTAAGTTGGGAAGATCTACTCCTCCTTGGGTTTTGTGTAAAGACAAAATAGAGCGTGCCACTCTCGGTGGTTTACCATTCCACACATATTCTGACATCTGACTTTGGAATTTTTGTAGTATTTTTTGTGGGATCGGAATAGGAAGTGATCTGAAATAATAGAGGATTTTTGGAAGGATTATCATTTTATACAATGTGATTTTTCCCAACCATGTAGAGTGATGTTTTTTAAAATCGTTTAAATCTATTTGTATAGATTTAAGTAGTGGGAGATAGTTAGTTGGAATGGTGGCAGCCAGGGGGAAGCATATTTGAATTCCAAGATAGGGAATATTTTGGGACTGCCACTGAAATGGGAATTCAGATTTTATATCTCTTTTTAAGTCATTTGATATGAAGACCCCCAATATTTGTGACTTGGACACATTTAATTTATAGTATGAGATTTTTGAGAATAAGGCTAGATTAGAGTATACATGTCTAAGGGAAGATAAAGGGTTAGTTATCATAATTAGTGTATCATCTGCAAATAAGCTGATTTTGTGTTGTCTAATTTTTGTAGGTACTCCCTGTATGTTAGTGTTCATTCTTATGGATTCAGCTAAGGGTTCCATAGCTAGAATAAATATTAGGGGGGAAAGTGGGCATCCCTGATGGGTCCCATTAGTGATGGAAAAGGTATCAGACAGTGTGCCATCTACCAAGATTTTAGCTGAGGGGCTGGAGTAGAGAGCTTTTATTGCGTTAATGATATTTCCAGTGAGTCCAAATTTTTCTAGAACAGCAAAAGTGTATTCCCAATGAAGGCGATCGAAAGCCTTTTCTGCATCTAAGGCGAGGAATAAGGCCGGGGTGTGGGATGTTTCTAGTATAGAGAGAAGATTGATGACTCTTCTTGTAGCATCGGATGCTTGTCGTCCCTTAATAAAGCCCACTTGATCTGAGTGAACTATGGACAGTAAGACTGTCTGTAGTCTCTGGGCAATAATTTTAGAATATAGTTTAGTGTCGCAATTGAGCAGCGATATAGGGCGAAAGTTCGTTACGCACGAGGGGTCTTTACCCGGCTTGGCTATTGTAACGATTATAGCTTCGAGCATTTCTCTTGGAAATGTACTTTGTTGAATTGCCGAATTAAACATTTGGGTCAGGTGTGGAGCTAAAATGTCTTTAAAGGATTTATAATATTCGTTTGGATAGCCATCTGGGCCCGGGGATTTTTGCAGTTTTAGTGTTCTTATAGTGTCAATAGTTTCTTGGGTTGTTATGGGTTTGCTTAGGTTTTTTAGTTGCGACTCTGAAATTTTTGGGAGATTTATTGTTTGAAGAAAAGACGCTATTTCTTTTTTGTTCGGCTGGGGGGTGGAGGGGTCTTCTTTCAAATTATATAGCTTTTCGTAAAATTTACGAAAGCATTCCGCTATCTGTTTAGGATGTGATATTTTTAGCTTTTTGTTTTCTGGGTCTGCTATGTAGGGAATTTTTGTTTTTGTTCTGGTTTTTTTGACTAGGTTTGCCATTAATTTGGAAGGTTTATTCATTGAGGAATAGTAGGCTATTTTTGAATTTTTGATAGTTTTCTCAAAGTCATCTATAAGAAGGGAGCGTAACTTGTGTCTTAGTTCAAATAATTGTTTATGTAAATCTTCTGACTGGACTGTTTGTAGGCGAATTTCAGTGGCTGATATTTGGTTTAAAATGTCATTGATTTATTTTTCTTTGTCTCTTTTGTGTTTTGCGCTGGTTTCAATGAGGATTCCCCTAATAAACGCTTTATGGGCGTTCCAAATTGTTGCTGGAGATACCTCCGGAGTAACATTAGTTTGAAAATATTCCGTGAGGGCATCTTTTATTGTTTTTGTATGTTTAGGGATCCCCATTAGAAAAGTGTTATATTTCCATGTACGTGTCACATTCCCTCCCTCCCCCCATGTAAAAGTGGCTGTGATAGGCGCATGATCTGACCATGTGGATTTTCCAATCGAGGCGTTTGAGATTAAAGGTAGGAACCATCTATCCACTAATATCAGGTCTATTCTCGAAAAAATTTTATGCGGGGGGGAGTAAAAAGTATACTCTCTCGCTGATGCGTTTAGGCAACGGAAGCTATCATAGAGAGCTTCTTTTTGAATCCATGGGTTTAAGTTTGGGCGGATTCTGCGGGTTTGAGAAGTTGTGTCTATGGAATCGTCTGGGACGAGATTGAAGTCTCCACAAATCATCACTTTTCCATTTCCATGCCTCCGCAGTTTCTTGATAGTCTTATTCAAAAAACTTATCTGGGCTTTATTTGGTGCGTAAATGTTCAGTAAGGAGAAAGGGAGAGAGTTTAAAGTTCCTGTTACCAAAAGGAATCTCCCTCTAGGATCTTGTATAATTGAATTGGTTTGTACATTAATCGTGTCTCTAAAAGCAATCAATACTCCTGCCTTTTTGTTTGGGGCGCAGGCCAGGAGGATCTTAGGGAATTTAGTATGGTGAATTTTTGGACACGCGGAAGCATCGAAATGTGTCTCCTGCACACAAAGAGTGTCAGCATTTTGGGTTAACGCTTCTCTCCATAGTGATGAGCGTTTAAATGGTGAATTTAACCCATTCGCGTTTATGGAGAGAAGTTTAACCGACATTTTTAGAAGTAGAGTATGACATAAAGCAGCATGGAAAATAGCGATGTCTAAGCATAACAAAGGGTAACATTGCAAAGTAAAGTATCAAAAGGTATAATATCATCAAAACAGTTGACAAAATGGGTGGAACTTCAAGCCCAGTTAAATTGTGGACTTGTAAAGTGGGGGGGTAAAGTTCACCTGAGTAAGCAGGAGCCAGAGGCAGGCTGAGATGATGAGGTTTTCGTAGGTCGAGATGTAAGTGGATTTTTAACGGCCGTGTTCGGAGGTCATGTGGGTTTTTTCTGGTCTCGGTCTTCTTGTTGGACCCCTAGGGTTTTCATCCGGAGGTGGGATGGAAATGCCCCAGGATTTAATTTTTTCTGTGGCCTCTTCTGGATTTGAGAAAAGGTGGGTGGCTCCATCTTTGTGGATTAGGAGTTTCGGAGGGAAGCCCCATTTATATGGAATTTTAGCTTGACGTAGGGCGTTGGTAACTATTGAGAATTTTCTTCTTGCTTGTAAAGTCATCTGCGAGAGATCCGTATAGAGGCGAATTGCATTATATGGGGCCGGTAGCTGGTTTAGTTTGCGCGTAGCTTGCATCATGGCTTCTTTGATATGGAAGAAGTGAAACCTAGCAATGATGTCTCTAGGCATAGAGTCGGGGACGAATTTTGGTTTTGGCAATCTATGCGCTCTGTCTATGGTTAAATCCATGAGTGAAGCATCTGGGAGAACTGTTTTAATCATTTGCTGGATATAGTTGGTGATTTCAGCTGTCTGGACCGTCTCTGGAATGCCTCTGAATTTGACGTTATTACGTCGGTTTCTATCTTCTATATCTGCAAGCTTCATTTTGAGGGCATCAACCTCTTCTGACAGAGAGTAGTGATCATCAATTAAATTATTATGAGATTGAGTTAATTCGGTCATTTTGTTTTCGGTATGGGATACTCTTTCCTCAATTTCCTCCATAGAGGATTTTAGGGTAGAACATAATGAATCAAAGTTCACTTGTAAGGAATCTTTTAGGGCCAGTAACATTTCTTTCATAAATGCCTCTGTGGCTGGTTTGTCTGAAGAGGGCATAGAAGTGATAGGGTCTTCCATCTGAGGGCTTTGTGGGTCTTCTATTTGTTCTTCCGCTATTTTTGCCCGTTGTTTTAATGGGCTAGTGGTCGGGGATGCGTGTGGTTTCTTGTTTTGGGCTGAGTTAGCAGCCATTTTGTTGGAATGTGACTTGCTTTTTTGGGGAGCTTTCCCCTTAATGGCCGACATGGAATTAGTGGTGTGGGGCAAGGGGTTGTTAAGTGGGGCTGAAGTGTCACTCACCACTATGTCTCCTCTCCGTTCTGCTGCGGTTCTTGTCAGAGGGCTCTCGCTGGTTTTAGGAGGCTGTAAGTTGGATTCCTCTGTTTGGCTTGCAGGCTGTGTCCCAGAGTCAGGATCCGCTGTGTATGGGCTGCCACGCAGGGTGAAGAAGTCCTCTAGTCGTCTGTGCAGGGGTTGACAGGACTTACGTCGGCTCATCTGCTCTCCGCTGTTATCTGGGCTTGGTTGCCGTGTTCCACCTTGTCTCTCTCTTTTATGAGTGGCAGCCGCCGGGGACCGCTAGTTTTTAAAACGAACTACCGGGTGCCTCTCATCGTCAGGGAGGTTACAAGGTAAGGGGAAGTTGCTACTTGTTGAGAGCGGGCTCTCCGGGTGACCGTGGAGAAGATGAAGCTGCCGACAGCGGTTTCTCCACTTCTCGTTAGTATTAGCAGTGGCAGTTTGTTTTCTACTGGGTGGGAGCCAGCTCTTCTCTCTCTGTTACGAGTGGCAGGTGTCAGGGACCGCCGGCCTCCGAACGACCCGCCGGCTGTCTCTCACCACCAGGGAGACTGTGTGCGCTGGGGTGCAGGGGCCGCTGTGGAGAAGCCGACCCTCGCAGGAAGCGGGCTCTCCGGGTGCCGTGTAGTGGATGGGAAGCCGACAGCGGTTCCTCCGCTTCTCGTCAATGTCAGCCGTATAGGTTTGCTCTCTACCGGGTCTATCTCCTCTCTCTTCGTTATGAGCGGCAGGTGTCAGGAGCGGCCGGTCTCCGAACGACTCACCGGCCGTCTCTCACCACCAGGGAGACTATGTGCGCTGAGGTGCAGGGGCCGCTGTGGAGAAGCCGACACGTGCAGAAAGCGGGCTCTCCGGGTGTCCGTTCAATAGATGGGATGCCGACAGCGGTTCCTCCGCTTCTCGTTAAAATCAGCCGTGTAGGTTTATTTTCCACCGGGTCCAGCTCCCCTCTCTTCGTTACGAGCGGCAGGTGCAGGGACCGCCGATCCCCGAACGAAACCACCGGCTGTCTCTCACCCTCCGGGAGACCACGTGCGCTGTAGGTGCAAGGGCTGCTATGGAGAAGTCGCCACGAGCAGGGAGCGGGTTCTCCGGGTGTCCGTGCAGTAGATGGAAAGCCGAGAACGGATCCTCCACTCACCGCTACTGTCGGTAGTGCAGGGTGTCTTTCTGCCGGGTGGGAAACGACCGTTTTTGCTTTAAAGTTGCTTTTAAAAGCCTCTGCGCTCGGAGCACCTTAATTACGCAGCCATCTTGGTGCTCGGTCAGGCCACGCCCCGGTGAAAAATGATTTTTAGGTGAGCATAAAATCCATTGTTCAGCCGGCGAGCTAATAGCAGGGACTGTAAGCTGTGTTCTCCACGGGAGTGCTGATAACATTGTATTCAGCTGCAGTCCCACAGGAGAGAAAAAAAGCTGCATGCAGATAACAGACCACCCGCTGTTCTCTGTATACAGCTCCTAAAGGCTCATTTACATGCAAATGAGGGTAATAAGCTGCTAATGGGATTTAGCGTCCATTAGTAGTTTATGCAAAATGATCACTAAAACTGTAATTCTCCCTATCTTTTAAACAAATTTTGAGCGATTATCTTTGCGTGTAAATGGAACTTAAATGAGTGGAAGGTAGAGATGAGTGAACACACTCGTTTAGAGCAATTACTCGATCGAGCATCGCTTTTTTCGAGTAACTGCCTAATCGGACGAAAAGATTCGGGAGGCGCCGGGGGTGAGCGGGGGTTGCGGAAGGGGAGGGGGAGAGATAGATAGAGAGCTCCCCTCTGTTCCCCCCTGCTACCCCCTGCTCCACCCCGCCCCCGGTGCCCCCCGAATCTTTTCGCCCGAGTAGGCAGTTACTCGAAAAAGCGATGCTCGATCGAGTAATTGTTCTAAACGAGCACGTTCGCTCATCTCTAGTGGAAGGGCATCACATAAATAAGAAAAGGAAAGTCATATGATGGAGAAAGAGAGGCCTATGTAAAAGACTAAAACATGCATAAAAATCACAGCCAACAGTGGGCTGGGGAGACACACAGAGTACTGAGGAATGTCATCCCAGGCACCATATGTAAAAAAGACATTTACCTGTAACACGGTATGAAAAGGGGGACCTCAGTTGCCAGCTAGTGACCAAAGATGAAAAAAGGTAGCTTTTAGAGATGAGCGAGTATACTTGCTAAGGCACATTACTCAAGCGAGTAGTGCCTTAGCCGAGTATCTCCCTGCTCGTCTCTAAAGATTCGGGGGCCGGCGGGGGGCGGGGAGTGGCAGGGTAGAGCGGGGAGGAACGGAGGGGAGATCTCTCCCCTCGCTCCCCTCTGCTCCCCGCCGCAACTCACCTGTCATTGGCCCCCAAATCTTTAGAGACGAGCGGGGAGATACTCGTCTAAGGCACTACTCGCTCGAGTAATGTGTCTTAGCGAGTATACTCGCTCATCTCTAGTAGCTTTATATAGGCCACACTGATCAGAACAGAAAATAACGTCACTTTTTTTGTACAGCACGCATATGAATGAAGACTTTCATCCCAAAATGGATTTTCCTGTTTTCCCTTTGTTCAGAAACTTTCCCATTGTGGCCCTAATCTTATGGCCGTATGCACAATGGGGCCCAAACTGAAAGGATCATTAACCTTTTGCAATCCAATTTTGGATTCAGGGTTTCCTAGGGGGCTTTCTCCTTCTGCCATTATACAATGGCACTATCTGCTGGCTAGAGCCAGCACTGCGGCATGGGACATGCTGAAGAGGCCTCCGACAACAGAGCAGCCAGTAATATACAATAAGAACACCCCGCTGGACGTCTTCCAACATCGGAGCTGTACAGCCTTCAATCAGAAAGTCTTTAGACATCAGACAGTGGATTGGAAAGGGTTGAACTTTAACTGTTTCTTAACTTTTACATGATTGCCGTTATCCATAGGCCTTAATTAAGTAATTTAACGTCCCCTCACAGTTCGGATCCATGACAGGAGGTGAAACTTTAGTTTTTTGTTTTGTTTTTTTCCCTGCTATCTATTGCATCAATAACCATGTGACCAAGAACCATGTTCAGCGGCCCCTGTGAAAACTCCAGGCTCTTGGCTACGTTTGGTAGCCAGGAGCAGGGAGATTTTAAATTACCCTGGCAATCCACGGCTTTTGTGCATGCATCTGCCATCTGGGCGACGGGCGCATGCGCAGAAGCCATGGTAAGGTACTGGATAAATCTGGGGGCCTTAGGTATGTAATTTCATCCTCCCTCATGGATATGATCCAAAAGGGAAGATGAAACTTCAACTTTTTAAACATTTTTTTTTACACTTTTTTACTTTGCTGTTAGCCAATGTACAACAGCGATCATGTAATCATGTGACCGGGAACTGCATGCAGCAGCTCCCGGTGATATCTCTCAGGTCTCGGGTAGACATGGTAGCCGGGAGCCAGAGAAATTTTAAATTTCTAGGGCCGTGAGCTCTTCTGTGCACGCGCTCAACGTTTATGTCTGGCGCGCATGCACAGAAGCCAACATAAGGATGGGGGTTAGTTCTTTCAGCTTCCCTCATGGATCGGATCCATGAGGGAAGCTGAATCTTTAACTTTATTTAACTTTTTAACACTTTTATGCGATTTACGTTATCTGGTGGATAGCAGCGATCGTACAACCGGGGGATAAATCATGTAATGCAGGAATGTAACTAAAGGTTCAGTGGCCCACGTGCAATACTTCAGCTCGGGCCCCCCATACTGGTACCCATACCTAAAGCATGCTGCCTACAGCTGCAAAAAAAATTACATACATGATTTAGCCCCTTGGCACAAGTTTTTCAAACAGGATTCATTTCCTGGACTACATAAAAATTTGTAGTCCCTTAGGCTTATATCACATGGATGAGTTCGATATGGGGTCGTGAATCACAGCCCGATATCGCGCTCACCAGCCTGAGCGATCCTTCGCTGCAGCTGACAATGGGGAAACTTTGCATCGAGTGCACCTAGAACGCGGTGCATTGCTGCCACCGGCCCCATTAAAAACAGTGGGAGAAGCGATGCAAGAACATGCACAAAGATTGGGCTGCAGAGACCTCATATCTCCTGTATATAATTATATATGTATAGCTTGTATAAGTTATACATCTCCTGTATATTTTCCAGCGGGATAATGCTCGGCCGCACACACAAGGGTGTCACAGGAATGTCTCCACAACTTTGTCACACTTCCGTGGCTGCTCGATCGTTACATTTATCACCAAAAGAACATGTACGGAACCATCTGGGACATCAACTTCAAGAGCCTATGAGTTTGCATGATCTAGAGGCTCAGTTACAGCAAATGTGGGGGATACCATACCGAACCTGTTTGCCTCCATGCCTGCCCGTATCACATCTGGTATCTAAGCTAGAGGTGGCCCAACAGGGTACTAAAGCCTCCATGCCTGTCCGTATGACATTTTGTATCCAAGCTAGAGGCAGCCAAACAGGGTACTAGAACCTCCATGCCTGCCTGTATCACATCATGTATCCAAGCTAGAGCTGGTACAACAGGGTACTAGAGCCTCCAGGCCCGCCCGTATCACATCTTGTAGCCAAGCTAGAAGCGGTACAACAGGGTACTAGAGCCTCCTTGCCTGCCAGTAGTAATAGTGACCCCTATTATGGTCACAGTTTTAATAGTGACCCCTATATTGTCCCCAGTAGTATTAGGGACTCCTATATGGGTCACAGTAGTAATAGTGACCCCCATATTGGCCCCAGTAGTAATAATGATCCCAATTGTGGCCCCAGTAGTAATAGTAACCCCTGTATTGTCCCCAGTAGTAATAGTGACCCCTTTTGTGACCCCAGTAGTAATAGTGACCCCTATTGTGCCCGCAGTAGAAATAGTGACCCCATAGTGGCCTCAGTAGTAATAAAGACCTCCATAGGGGCCTCCGTAGTAATAGTGACCCCCACAGTGGCCTCAGAAGTAATAGTGACCCCCACAGTGACCCTAGTAACAATAGTGACCCCCACAGTGTCCCTAGTAACAATAGTAACCTCCACAGTGTCCCTCTGTAGTAATAGTGACTCCACAGTAGTCCCAGTGATAATAATAACCCCCTCAGTAGCAATACTAACCCAACAGTAGCCAAAGTAGTAATATTAACCCTCTCAGTAGCCCCAGTAGTAATATTAACCACATCAGTAGCAATGTTAACCCCACAGTAGCCCCAGTAGTAATATTAATGCCCTGAGTTGTGTCAGTCGTAATATTAATGCCCTCAGTAGCCCCAGTAGTAATATTAATGCTCTCAGTAGCCCCAGTAGTAATATTAACCCCCTCAGTAGTAATGTTAACCCTACAGTAGCCCCAGTGGTAATATTAACCCCCCAGTAGCCCCAGTAGTAATATGAATATCCTCAGAAGTAATATAACCCCCTCCCTCAGTAGCCCCAGTAATACTATTAACCTTCTCAATAGCAATATTAACTCCCTCAGTAACCCCAGTAGTAATATTATTCTCCTCAGTAGCCCCTGTAGTAATATTAACCCCCTCAGTAGCCCCAGTAGTAATATTAAACCCCTCAGTAGCAATGTTAACTCCACAGTAGCCGCAGTAGCAATATCAAACCCCTCAATAGCCCCAGAAATAACATTAACCAGCTCAGTAGCAATATTAACTCTCTCTGTAGCCCTAGTAGTAACATTAAACCCCTCCTTATCCCCAGTAGTAATATTAATCCTTTCAGTAGCTCCAGTTGTAATATTAACTCTACCGTAGCCCCAGCAATAATATTAATCTCCTCAGTAGCAATATTAACCCCCCTCAGTAGCCTCAGTAGTAATATTAAACCCCTCAGTAGCCCCAGTATTAATATTAACCCCCTCTGTAGCCCCAGCAGTAATATTAAACCCCTCAGTAGTAATATTAACCCCCTCAGTAGCCCCAGTAGTAATTACTCACAACCCATATACTTACCTCCTACTTGTAGTCAGCGTTGCTCCTCTTCTTCTTGGCATTGAGCCCGGGTACACACTGACAGCAGTGTATGCATCCAGAATGTTTCCTCCCTTCTCCTCTCCTGCAGAAATAAGGAGGAGAGGTCAGGGGAGGAGGATCCCAGGTGCACACGCTGACATCAGAGTGTAAGCCCGGGATCACTGCCGCTAACAGTGCCGCTGAGTGATTACTGGCCAGGGAACTGTGGCACCCCTACCAGTAATCTGATTAGGTCGGAGGCTTGGAGCTCCTGGTAATCGCCCACCTCTGGGCCTCGTCAGCGCAGGGGCATGGCCGACATTGCATAGGAGCTAAAACACATGAAGCATGATAAATGTTAGGCAGTAAGGCAGGGATGCATAACCTTTTCTGATCTGAGGACCACATTGTCAGATTTATTCAATTTAAAGAGCCACAACAGAACCTAAAGAGATTTTTTTCACCTGGAATATTTCTGACATATTGACAGTATATGTCACAAATGTCTGACAGGTGGCCACTCAAGCACATGGTTATCTCCAGTGTAGTTTCTGGAAGTTATGGAAGGAGCTCAGTATTTCATAACTCTCATGAACTACAATGTAGAGACTTGCACGCATATCCTGTAGACATGGCATAAATGTCTCAGCTGGGATACCTCTTAAAAGAAGCAATCTGGATAAACCTGATGCATGGTTTTATATTTACCGCAGAGCCTGAGGGGGGCATTTCAAATGGCGCCACAAAAAGCCTATGACTCATGGTCAGCTCTAGGCATAACACAGTAACAGTTTTATCTTGATTGGTCCTAAATTGCTTAACACTGAACTCATACAGCCCTACAGTGCCACTTCATAACAGTGCCAGCCTTATGGCTGGGGCTTTACAAAATGGAGGATGTGCAGACCGAGGTGTAACTAGAGGCTCTTGGACCCCAGTGCAAAATCTGTAATAGGCCTCTCCAGCATGTGACATTTATAATACTGGTATCTTCGTTTGTGATAGTGTCACAGTAAGCAGGCAGTTGTTCATAAGTGATACTTTCTGTTTAGACACAATAATACATTGTTCAGTTTTCTGCTAACGAGTGTGTGTGCGTATTGTAGAGTGCTGGAGACGTTAAACCGACCAGAGGGTGATTTGAGCTTTCATTCTGCTTGCGTGCAGGAGCCTGGGAAAGCTGGTTACAAATCCACCTGTAGTCTAATGACTCCACGCTTGCAATTCCACTAGAATGATTGATTGAGGCTCTGTCGTGACAATTGTTAGCAGTGAGTACGCTCAGATTAGTCGATCCGTGACAAATTGGCGACAGAGGCAGGATCGGTCGGGGTCTCCCCTCTCTCTCCCTGACCGCTAAAGAAACCGACTCTTGACTCCTCCAATGCTGCCAACTACCGACCCACCTCAAATCTCCCCTTCATCTCCAAACTATTAAAATGCCTGGTTTACTACCGCCTTATTAGCTAGCTCTCAGAAAAATCTCTTCTTGACCCCCTACAGTCCGGCCTCCGCCCTCTACACTGAACAGAAACCACCCTGATTAAAGTGTCAAATGACCTCCTGACGGCTAAATTGAGGTGTTACTACTCCATATTGATCTTCTTCAACCTCTCCGCAGCATTTGACACTGTTGACCACAAACTCCTCCTTAATATGCTTTGCTCCATCGACCTAAAGGACACTGCTCTTTCCTATTGCTCCTGCTAACTATCTAACGGCTCATTCAGGGTCCCACTTTCTGGCTATACCTCCTTTCCTCTTCCCCTTGCTATTGTGGTCCCCCAGGACTCGGTCCTTGGCCCCCTCCTCTTCTCCATCTACACAGCCCCAATTGGACAAACCATCAGGAGTTTTGGTTTTAAGTACCATCTCTATGCTGATAGCACCCAGTTATAAACGCCTTCCCATGACATCACAGAACTATTCCTTCAGAATACCACTAATTGTCCGCTGTTTCTAACACTATGTCCTCTCTCTACCTAAAAAACAGACCTACTCGTGTTTCTGCCCTGTGCAAACCGACCTCATCCTGACATCTCCATCTCAGTGTGTGGCACCACCATAGTTCCCAGACAACACGCCCACTGTCTTGGGGTTATATTCAACTCTACATCCATCTGTTGCTCAAACATGTCAGCTACACCTTAAGAACTTTGCAAAAATCTGCCCTTCTCAATGTGGACACGCTAAAAATCATCCCTGTTGTTCTCACACTCTTGGCTCGATTATTGCAACTCTCTGCTGATTGGCCTCCCCCATGCCTGACTCTCCCCTCTGAAATCCATCCTGAATGCGGCAACTAGGCTCATTTTATTGTCCAGCCCTATACGGATGCCTCTGCCTTGTTCCAGTCACTTCACTGGCTGCACATCAAATACAGAACTCAATTTAAACTCATTACCTTCATCCACAAAGCTCTTCACAGAGCAGCGCTGCCCTACATTGCTTTTCTCATCTCAATCCACCACCAAGCCCACGCCCTCCGCTCCGCTTACAAAATCAGATTAAGTGCCCCTTTAAATCGAACCTCTCATTCCTGCTTCCAAGACTTCTCCAGAGCAGCACCAGTCCTCTGGAACGCACTACCCAAAACTATCCGGGCAATCCCTGACTCACACAACTTCAGGCATGCTCTAAAAATGCATCTCTTTAGAAAAGCATACCATATCCCCTAAACCAAATCCCTCTTTACTCCGCCTGATGACATGCTCCCTGACCTACTGATTGCAATCCCAACCAGCCGTTATCAACTGGCCCCTGCAGCCATAACAATTCAATTACCACATGCCTTAAGTCTGACCATTGTCTATGTGTATAGCGTCCCACACTCTCCACCTCACCTTACTTTGCACATCTCCAGTTTACCTTCTGTATCACCCTATTATTTGTAAGATGTAAGCTCGTTGGAGCAAGTCCCTCACCCCTACTGTCTCCATCAATTGATTACTGGCTGTAACTGTGGTTTTGTTTCTGTTCCCCCTGTTTTGTAAGTGCTGCGGAATATGTTGGCGCTATATAAATAAAGATCATTAACCCTTTCCAATCCACTGTCTGACCTCTGAAGACATTATGATTTAAGGCTGTACAGCTCCGAAGACGTCTATCAGGGTTCTCTTACTGTATATTGCCAGCCTCTCTGCTGTCGGAGCCTATCCAACATGTCACCTCATGCAGTACTAGCTTTAGCCAGCATATAGCGCTGTTGTATAACGGCAGAAAAAGAGTAAGCCCCCTAGGAAAACCAGGATACAAATTGGATTGGAAAGGGTTAACTGTCCTTTTCTTTGTCAGCAGCTCTTCCTTTACTGTTCCATAGCTCTTGGAGGTCCAGTACTACATTCAGATATACTGCATGGGACAGAGATAATATACTCTGTGGGAGAGAAAGGTGGTACACTGTATGGATAGGGAGATGATACATCATGTAGGGGCAAAATGACAGCATAGCATGTTTGAGCTGCTGAGACTTACTCTGTCTGAAGTGTTGTGGTGGTGCAGCGGGCATGCACACTACTCATTATGCTGTCTGTCAAACTGTTCAGTAAGGTTGTACGCTAGGCTCCCCCAGAATCAGGTGGTCATTCAGGTGATGTCCACATTAACCCTTCTCTTCTCATCAGTCTTTAGAGTCAAAGTTTACAACAATGTCCACATGTAGCACCTGGATTTAGACAAAAATTTTAGTATGGGTATTGATGTTGATTTCATCTCCTCAATTGAAGAAGTGAAATCCTCACTGAAAATCAGCAGCACAAGCTGACATGCTGCAGATTTTTTCCACACCATGTGGATGAGATTTGCCACATGACTTGTTCTGTATGAAAGAGTACTGATAAGTTCTCAGCTTTGCGATTTTCACTTCTTTTCACATCAATGAAAGTGATTTGAAAGCTGAATCTTTGCAATACTTTGTGAGCAAATTTTGGCATGATCTCATGTGCCGTTCTTATGCTTTGCAGGTTTGAAGACAACATGGTGGAGTCTGCAGCAGATTTCACTGCAAAGGAGAACAGAGCAATGATGAAGTTACTGTTTCTGAAAGTAGTGCCAAGAAAGGCATTCACAATGACATGGTGCAAATATTAGGAAAAATTGGATTGGTAGATGTAAAACTAGCTACTTCAACATTGAAGATGAAGACTGTTCCATGAAATCATAGACGCTATTCATGAAATGATTCTGGATGACCGGCAAATTTCTGCTAAGACAACAGATGAGGATCTGAACATTTCTAGAGCAAGAGTTGGGTCCATAAATTCATGATCATCTGGATATAAGTAAAGTGTCTGCAAAGTGGGTCTCAAAATGTTTATCAGCAGACTAAAAGTGTGCCCAAGTGCAAGTCTTCTGGGAAAATCTGCAGCATTTTCATTTGGATGCTTTCGTTTCTTGGCTGGTGATAATAGATAAGATGTGGATTTTTATTTATGATCTTAAGTGAAAAGAGCAGTCAAAAGAATGGAGATACAGTGGTTCCCCATGTCCAAAGAAGTTCAGAGTGCTTAAGTTGTCATCCAAGGTGATGGCGTCTGTCTTCTGGAATAACGATGGCTTACTGCTTGTTGACTACCTTCTAAAATGGTCTACTATCACAGCTGTGTATTACACAACACTTCTGGATAAATTGAAGGAGGTATTGAAGTCTAAAAGGTGCAGAACCTCAATCCAAAGTGTTCTGTTCTTGCACAACAATGCCTCATCCCACACAGCGGCCATTACTCAGAGCCCACTGACTGAGCTTGGCTCGAAGGTGCTTGATCATGCTTCTTATTTGCCTATTTTGGCAATGTTGGACTATTATCTGTTTTGTAATTTTAAGAAAGACCTTAAGGGAACCACATTTGACTTCATTCCTGAGACAAGTACAGCAGCTGATGCCTGGTTTGCTGCCCAATCAAAGGAATTCTATCTGGGTGGGTTGAAGAAGTTGCAGCACAGCAGTCAGCAGCGCATTGATATCCAAAGGGACCGTGTAGCATAACTGCGGAATTTCATTATTCTGTGTCAATTTTCTGTGATCAAAGCCAAGGACCTATCAGCACGTCTCATAAATGCTATGAGTTTTCTGTGTATGAACATACCTTAAAGCTTTTATCCCCCCACCCTCTCAAAATAAAATCCTGGATCTGTCCTTAAATTGGACATATAATGGAGAGTACAAAGTCAACACTTTCATGTATCTGTTATATAGTCATGTGTCCAAGGTCTCTGGGTGAGTTCTACACAATTGTACTGGGGTTCTGTGGACACCAATACAGTTGAAATCTTATGGTTGACTGGGTAGCTGGTGGCTTCTTGCACTACCATTGTCCAATTTGTAGGCTACACGCAGCTTCAGGCTTGAGGTCTGTAGGAAGCAGAGACCACAGATGGGACCTTCAGTATCCTGAAACATGTGGTTGAAGACATAGCTGCATCATGCCCCACACCTTAATATTTCCCCTTTGTGCACCTTCACGGTAGTAAAACCCCTGTGTGCTCCTACATAGTAATAATGCCCATCATAGTGCCCCCTTTTAAGCAATAATCTCCCTTTTTGCCCCCTAGAAAATAATAATGCTTCCTTCAAAGTGATTCTGTCTCCTGTATGTCTATTTAATGGTAATAGTTCTCTCAACTGAAACCTAAAAGTAATAGTGCCCCCAAATTACTCCTTTCGGCAGTCCGTTGCTGCAGTGACATCACCAGCCATAAAGCCTAGTGACTAGAGATGAGCGAACGCGTTCGTCCGAGCTTGATATTCGTGCGAATATTAGGGTGTTCGGGATGTTCGTTATTCGTGACGAACACCATGCGGTGTTCTGGTTACTTTCACTTCCTTCCCTGAGACGTTAGCGCGCTTTTCTGGCCAATTGAAAGACAGGGAAGGCATTACAACTTCCCCCTGCAACGTTTAAGCCCTATACCACCCCCCTGCTGTGAGTGGCTGGCGAGATCAGGTGTTCGCCTAATATAAAAGTCGGCCCCTCCCGCGGCTCGCCTCAGATGCGGTGTGAGTTAGATGAGGGACAGTGCTGTTTATACCGGAGCTGCTGTAGGGAAAGAATTGGTAGTTAGTGTAGGCTTCAAGACCCCCCAAAGGTCCTTATTAGGGCCACTGATAGCTGTGTGTTGGCTGCTGTTAGCAGTGGGATTTTTTTTTTTTTCTCAAAATCGCCTCTGCAGACCGTTGCACCTGGCATTAGGGACAGAAGTGCTGCATAGGCAGGGAGAGTGTTAGGAGTGAGTGTAGCCTTCAAGAACCTCAACGGTCCTTTCTAGGGCCATATTTATCCGTGTGCAGTACTGTCCAGGCTGCTGTTGGCTGTGCTGCATTTTTTTTGGGCTTCTCAAAATCGCCTCTGCAGAGCATTGCACCCTCCATTGATACTGCAGGGAAAGAATTGTATAGGCAGGGCCACAACACAGTTATTATTCATAGAATATACGCAGTGCTGCCTGTTGGTGGGAAAAAACTGAAAACAAATCTATTTGTCCAGCCTGTGTCCGTCCTTACGCCTGTGTAGACGTGTGAGCTGCGTGAAAAACATTGCTAAATCATACGCAGCCAGCTACGCTTTACTGCTGGGTTCGCCATTTGCTTTCCTTAATTGGGAAAAAAAAATACCTGCTCTCCAAGAGTTATAATAACTCTGCTACCCTCACGTTCTGTGACACATAAGCAGGGACACAGCGCAGTTATTAAACTTCGCAGGTTCATTGAATATACGCAGTGCTGCCTGTTGGTGGGAAAAAACTGAAAACAAATCTATTTGTCCAGCCTGTGTCCGTCCTTACGCCTGTGTAGACGTGTGAGCTGCGTGAAAAACATTGCTAAATCATACGCAGCCAGCTACGCTTTACTGCTGGGTTCGCCATTTGCTTTCCTTAATTGGGAAAAAAAAATACCTGCTCTCCAAGAGTTATAATAACTCTGCTACCCTCACGTTCTGTGACACATAAGCAGGGACACAGCGCAGTTATTAAACTTCGCAGGTTCATTGAATATACGCAGTGCTGCCTGTTGGTGGGAAAAAACTGAAAACAAATCTATTTGTCCAGCCTGTGTCCGTCCTTACGCCTGTGTAGACGTGTGAGCTGCGTGAAAAACATTGCTAAATCATACGCACCCAGCTACGCTTTACTGCTGGGTTCGCCATTTGCTTTCCTTAATTGGGAAAAAAAATACCTGCTCTCCAAGAGTTATAATAACTCTGCTACCCTCACGTTCTGTGACACATAAGCAGGGACACAGCGCAGTTATTAAACTTCGCAGGTTCATTGAATATACGCAGTGCTGCCTGTTGGTGGGAAAAAACTGAAAACAAATCTATTTGTCCAGCCTGTGTCCGTCCTTACGCCTGTGTAGACGTGTGAGCTGCGTGAAAAACATTGCTAAATCATACGCACCCAGCTACGCTTTACTGCTGGGTTCGCCATTTGCTTTCCTTAATTGGGAAAAAAAATACCTGCTCTCCAAGAGTTATAATAACTCTGCTACCCTCACGTTCTGTGACACATAAGCAGGGACACAGCGCAGTTATTAAACTTCGCAGGTTCATTGAATATACGCAGTGCTGCCTGTTGGTGGGAAAAAACTGAAAACAAATCTATTTGTCCAGCCTGTGTCCGTCCTTACGCCTGTGTAGACGTGTGAGCTGCGTGAAAAACATTGCTAAATCATACGCAGCCAGCTACGCTTTACTGCTGGGTTCGCCATTTGCTTTCCTTAATTGGGAAAAAAAAATACCTGCTCTCCAAGAGTTATAATAACTCTGCTACCCTCACGTTCTGTGACACATAAGCAGGGACACAGCGCAGTTATTAAACTTCGCAGGTTCATTGAATATACGCAGTGCTGCCTGTTGGTGGGAAAAAACTGAAAACAAATCTATTTGTCCAGCCTGTGTCCGTCCTTACGCCTGTGTAGACGTGTGAGCTGCGTGAAAAACATTGCTAAATCATACGCACCCAGCTACGCTTTACTGCTGGGTTCGCCATTTGCTTTCCTTAATTGGGAAAAAAAATACCTGCTCTCCAAGAGTTATAATAACTCTGCTACCCTCACGTTCTGTGACACATAAGCAGGGACACAGCACAGTTATTAAACTTAGATAATTCATTCACTAGAGGCAGTGGGGCCTTTCGTTTTCCAAAAAGGGCAAAAATTATATTTGGCCTGCAGTCTTGCGCCAATTTATTTCCTGCCTGGGAAATCTAATCACTGGTAATACAGCATGCTGAGGGGTAGGGGTAAGCCTAGAGGACGTGGACGTGGACGTGGCCGAGGACGCGGAGGGCCAAGTGAGGGTGTGGGCACAGGCCAAGCTCCTGATCCAGGTGTGTCGCAGCTGTCTGCTGCGCGATTAGGAGAGAGGCACGTTTCTGGCGTCCCCACATTCATCGCCCAATTAATGGGTCCACGCGGGAGACGGTTATTAGAAAATGAGCAGTGTGAGCAGGTCCTGTCCTGGATGGCAGAAAGTGCTTCGAGCAACCTATCGTCTACCCGCAGTTCTGCGCCGTCCACTGCTGCCAATCCGAATCCTCTGTCTGCTGCTCCTCCTTCCTCCCAGCCTCCTCAGTCCACTACAATGACACCTGCTCAGGAGCGGGAACACTCCCAGGAACTGTTCTCGGGCCCCTGCTTAGATTGGGCAGCAGCGGTTCCTCTCCCACCAGAGGAGTTTATCGTCACTGATGCCCAACCATTCGAAAGTTCCCGGGGTCCGGGGGAAGAGGCTGGGGACTTCCGCCAACTGTCTCAACAACTTTCTGTGGGTGAGGAGGACGATGACGATCAGACACAGTTGTCTTGCAGTGAGGTAGTAGTAAGGGCAGTAAGTCCCAGGGAGCAGCGCACAGAGGATTCGGAGGAAGAGCAGCAGGACGATGAGGTGACTGACCCCACCTGGTGTGCAACGCTTACTCAGGAGGACAGGTCTTCAGAGGGGGAGTCAAGGGCATCAGCAGGGCAGGTTGCAAGAGGCAGTGCGGTGGCCAGGGGTAGAGGCAGGGCCAGACCGAATAATCCACCAAGTGTTTCCCAAAGCGCCCCCTCGCGCCATGCCACCCTGCGTAGGCCGAGGTGCTCTAAGGTCTGGCAGTTTTTCACAGAGACGCCTGACGACCGACGAACAGTGGTGTGCAACCTTTGTCGCGCAAAGCTCAGCCGGGGAGCCAACACCAACAGCCTCACCACCACCACCATGCGCAGACATATGATGGCCAAGCACCCCGCAAGGTGGGACAAAGGCCGTTCACCGTCTCCGGTTTGCACCCCTGCCTCTCCCCCTGTGCCCCAACCTGCCACTGAGATGCAACCCCCCTCTCAGGACACAGGCACTACCGCCTCATGGCCTGCACCCACACCCTCATCTCCGCTGTCCTCGGCCCCATCCAGCAGTGTAGTTCAGCGCACCGTTCAGCCGTCGCTTGCGCAAGTGTTCGAGCGCAAGCGCAAGTACGCCGCCACGCACCCGCACGCTCAAACGTTAACCGTCCGCATCGCAAAATTCATCAGCCTTGAGATGCTGCCGTATAGGGTTGTGGAAACGGAGTCCTTCAAAAGTATCATGGAGGCGGCGGCCCCGCGCTACTCAGTTCCCAGTCGCCACTACTTTTCCCGATGTGCCGTCCCAGCCCTGCACGACCACGTCTCCCGCAACATTGTGCGCGCCCTCACCAACGCGGTTACTGCCACGGTCCACTTAACTACGGACACGTGGACAAGCACAGGCGGGCAGGGCCACTACATCTCCCTGACGGCACATTGGGTGAATTTAGTGGAGGCTGGGACAGAGTCAGAGCCTGGGACCGCTCACGTCCTACCCACCCCCAGAATTGCGGGCCCCAGCTCGGTGCTGGTATCTGCGGAGGTGTATGCTTCCTCCACTAAAGCACCCTCCTCCTCCTCCTCCTCCTCTGTCTCACAATCAAGATGTGTTAGCAGCAGCATGTCGCCAGCAGTCGGTGTCGCGCGGTGTGGCAGCACAGCGGTGGGCAAGCGTCAGCAGGCCGTGCTGAAACTACTCAGCTTAGGCGATAAGAGGCACACGGCCCACGAACTGCTGCAGGGTCTGACACAGCAGACCGACCGCTGGCTTGCGCCGCTGAGCCTCCAACCGGGCATGGTCGTGTGTGACAACGGCCGTAACCTGGTGGCGGCTCTGCAGCTTGGCAGCCTCACGCACGTGCCATGCCTGGCCCACGTCTTTAATTTGGTGGTTCAGCGGTTTCTGAAAAGCTACCCACGCTTGTCAGACCTGCTCGTAAAGGCGCGCCGGCTCTGCGCACATTTCCGCAAGTCCCACACGGACGCTGCCACCCTGCGCACCCTGCAACATCACTTTAAGCTGCCAGTGCACCGACTGCTGTGCGACGTGCCCACACGGTGGAACTCTACGCTCCACATGTTGGCCAGGCTCTATGAACAACGGAGAGCTATAGTCGAATACCAACTCCAACATGGGCGGCGCAGTGGGAGTCAGCCTCCTCAATTCCTTTCAGAAGAGTGGGCCTGGTTGGCAGACATCTGCCATGTCCTTGGTAATTTTGAGGAGTCTACCCAGGTGGTGAGCGGCGATGCTACAATCATTAGCGTCACCATTCCTCTGCTATGCATCTTGAGAAATTCCCTGCAAACCATAAAGGCAGCTGCTTTGCGCTCGGAAACGGGGGCGGGGGAAGACAGTATGCCGCTGGATAGTCAGGGCACCCTCCTGTCTATTTCTCAGCGCGTACAGGAGGAGGAGGAGGAGCATGAGGAGGATGAGGAGGAGGGGGAAGAGACAGCTTGGCCCGCTGCTGACGGTACACCGGCTGATTGCCTGTCATCCTTTCAGCGTGTATGGCCTGAGGAGGAGGAGGAGGAGGAGGAGGATCCTGAAAGTGATCTTCCTAGTGAAGACAGCCATGTGTTGCGTACAGGTACCCTGGCACACATGGCTGACTTCATGTTAGGATGCCTTTCTCGTGACCCTCGCGTTGCACGCATTCTGGCCACGACGGATTACTGGGTGTACACACTGCTCGATCCACGGTATAAGGAGAACCTGCCCACTCTGATTCCCGAAGAGGAAAGGGGTTCGAGAGTGTTGCTATACCACAGGACCCTTGCGGACAAGCTGATGGTAAAATTCCCAGCCGACAGCGCTAGTGGCAGAAGGCGCAGTTCCGAGGGCCATGTTGCAGGGGATGTGCGTAGATCGAGCAGCATGTACATCCCAGGCAGTGCAACAGTCTTTAAGGGCCTGGCCAGCTTTATGGCTCCCCACCAAGACTGTGTCACCGCTCCCCAGTCACGGCTGAGTCGGCGGGAGCACTGCAAAAGGATGGTGAGGGAGTACGTAGCGGATCGCACGACCATCCTTGGTGACGCCTCTGCCCCCTACAACTACTGGGTGTCGAAGCTGGACACGTGGCCTGAACTAGCCCTGTATGCCCTTGAGGTGCTTGCTTGTCCTGCGGCTAGCGTGTTGTCGGAGAGGGTGTTTAGTGCGGCTGGGGGAATCATCACAGATAAGCGTAGCCGCTTGTCAACCGACAGTGCCGACAGGCTAACACTCATCAAGATGAACAAAGGCTGGATTTCCCCAGACTTCTGTTCTCCACCAGCGGACAGCAGCGATACGTAAGCAATACGTAGGCTGCACCCGCGGATGGAAGCTACGTTCTCTCTCACCATCCAAAACGGGGACATTTCTGCTTCATCAATCTGTGTCTAATATTCCTCCTCCTCCTCCTCCTGCTCCACCTCCTGAAACCTCACGTAATCACGCTGAACGGGCAATTTTTCTTAGGGCCACAAGGCTCACTCAAATAATTTTTCAGAACAATTTTTATAAGTTTCAATGCGCTTAAAAGCATTGGAACTTTAACTTGAACCAATTTTTCGTTACACTGGGCTGCCTCCAGGCCTAGTTACCACTTAAGCCACATTAACCAAAGCGATTAATGGGTTTCACCTGCCCTCTTGGCTGGCCATGGCCAATTTTTGGGATGTACATTAGTACTGTTGATACAGCAATTTGTGTGGGCCCTCGCCTACAGTGTAATCAAATTAATTTTTAGCCCACCTGCATTACAGCTGACGTTACCTCAGCTGTGTTGGGCAATGCAATGGGATATTTTTGTGTACCGCCGGTGGGTTCCAGGGAGCCACCCATGCTGTAGGTGCACACTGAGTTTTTAATACATCTGTACACTTCTAAAGAACCCGTCTGACCGGGGCATGCAGTGTGGGCCGAAGCCCACCTGTATTACGCACGACATTACTACCTCAGCTGTGTTGGGCAATGCAATGGGATATTTCTATGTACCGCCGGTGGCTTCCTGGCACCCACCCAGGCAGTGGGTCCACAGGGAGTTAAACCTACATGTGTCCACTTGTAAAGAATCCCAGTCTGACTGGGGCATGCAGTGTGGGCCGAAGCACACCTGTATTACGCACGACATTACTACCTCAGCTGTGTTGGGCAATGCAATGGGATATTTCTATGTACCGCCGGTGGCTTCCTGGCACCCACCCAGGCAGTGGGTCCACAGGGAGTTAAACCTACATGTGTCCACTTGTAAAGAATCCCAGTCTGACTGGGGCATGCAGTGTGGGCCGAAGCCCACCTGTATTACGCACGACATTACTACCTCAGCTGTGTTGGGCAATGCAATGGGATATTTTTGTGTACCGCCGGTGGGTTCCAGGGAGCCACCCATGCTGTGGGTCGACAGGGACTTCACAATAGGGAGTTGTACCTGCCTGTGTCTATGAATTAAAAAGCCCGGTCTGACTGGGGCATGCAGACACCTTGACAGAATGAATAGTGTGTGGCACATAGGTTCCCCATTGCTATGCCCACGTGTGCAGCTCCAGATGGCGGTGGCACAGGATTCTATTTCTCATTGCTTCTGTACAGCATTGTGGGCTATCGCTCCGCCACTTTTAAAGAGGGTCGCTGCCTAGCCGTGCCAACCTCTGCAGTGTATGCCTGCGGTCCCTCGTCATGGCAGACGCAATTCTAAATAGACATGAGCGTGGTGTGGCATGAGGGCAGCTGAAGGCTGCGCAGGGACACTTTGGTGTGCGCTGTGGGGGGGAGGGGGTGCGGTTGGGCAGCATGTAACTCAGGAGAAGTGGCAGTGGAGTGTCATGCAGGCAGTGATTGTGCTTTGTTGGAGGTAGTGTGGTGCTTAGCAAAGGTATGCCATGCTAATGAGCGCTTTTCAGAAGTAAAAGTTGTTGGGAGGGGGGGGGGGGCCACTCTTGCCGCTATTGTGGCTTAATAGTGGGACCTGTGAACTTAGGATGCAGCCCAACATGTAGCCCCTCGCCTGCCCTATCCGTCACTGTGTCATTCCCATCACTTTCCTGAATTGCCCAGATTTTCACACATGAAAACCTTAGCGAGCATCGGCAAAATACAAAAATGTTCTGGTCGCCCATTGACTTCAATGGGGTTCGTTGTTCGAAACGAACCCTCGAGCATCACGGGAAGTTCGTTACGAATAACGAACACCCGAACATTTTGGTGTTCGCTCATCTCTACTAGTGACGTAGCATAAACCTGTCAAGTGGGTTTCTAATGTCAAATCCCTGAGGCCTCGTGACCGCTGCTGCCAATGTAAATAGAGGACTGTAACAGCAAATAGTGGTGGCGGGGCAGCAGTGCAAAGCGGGGGATGAGCATGTGTGTTTTTTATTTTACCGCACACCTTGTGCCTCCTACTGCCACCAATGATTGATAAGTCAGAAAACCCCTTTAAGAAATCTCCCAAATATCTTTGGTGGCCTTAAGAACAGTATGTGTCTATACCTTTTATGATTAGTGCAAAATAAGGACATGAAGTTAATACTTTATAAGCTAGTGGCTGAAGACAGAGGCTCCAAAAATAACCAACGTGACAGTACTAAAAAAATTTATTTTTGTTTGTTTTACACTATCCAATTTCTCAAACATTATAAGCACAGGAGAAAGCGTACATTTCAGATGACAATAATGACAATATTGTCATAGCTGGCTGATTGCTAATTGCTAACTAAGCTATCACGGATTCATGGAAAGTAGGGGTGGAAAATGCCAGTAAAGTGCAATGTATTTCAATTTTCCGATCTTTTCACTAGACCTCCTTCAGTTTTGCAGTGATTTAGTTAGTTACATGTCATTAAAGCATACATTCTTCTGGTTGGAAAGGTTACTATAGCTTATGGCAATGTGATAGATAGAGATAACCATTTATTTAGCTTTAATTTTAGACTATTGAATAGTATGCCAAAAGTTATGTTGCTTCTTTATAGTCAAATCAGCTTTGTATCTATTTACACAATTCATTACTATCAATATGGAAGGCCATGATGAAGTCTCTACAAATCCACCCAGTTGGTAGTTTTGTCTGTTTTTATACTCTAAGACCAATATCACACAAACATAACTTTTGTATCAATTTTATGGCTGCAATTTTGTATTATAGATGGGTCTATTGACCTGTTTATATTACACTTATGAGAAAGCAGTCTAATCCTATATTTTGGGTATGGATGTTTTAATTATTCTATGTATTATTTTTGTACTAAACATATTGAGATGGTATGTAATTCTAAAAGCTTTTTTTAGAACAGACTCATAGACCTCCAACAATCAAAGTCTTTACCTGTTACATTGTTGGTCAGTTATAATCTTATGCAGACTTCTTTGCTTAAAATGCAATATAAAAGCTATTGAAATCTCATAAAACCACAAATACCAAGAGAAAAAGAAAAAAAGAAGTAGAGTATATACAGTATTTATTACTGCGAGAAAATCAGTCTAGAATCGTATATCCTCAGGCCTACAGCTGTTCTCAATTACCTTTCTTGGATCAATATTACCAGAAATAAAATATGATACTATTCATACCTTTTGAGCCATCTATTCATTGGTGGTGAGTAGAAATTGAAATAAATTTATCTCTGGCAAATGCAGTATAATAAGAAAATAATATTAACTTTTACAAATTCTACATTTCATCTTTTTTCGAACTTGTTATTTCAAGTTTCTAAGTCAGACAGCAAATCTAAATATGTTATCGCCAAGGTGGTAAAGCATAAAACATAACAAACAAACCCATTTTGAAAAGTTTTTAATAAATAGTCTCTTTTTTTACAGTAAAAATTTTAAATATATCATGCAGTCCATATAATTTAAAATAATTTACAGGCTGAGGTAGGGGTGGGGAGAAGGTGGAACAGCAAGAAGTGTCTACTTATGATCGGCCCTTTCTGCTGAGCACACAGACACAAGCTGTATCTATCCGTATGAACCTCCACGCTGCTTGCTTCCCTTCCATTGTCAAAGCTTTGACAAACGTATGCGTGGTGGTGCAATAGGAGTTCCAATGCTTTGCATCAATCCCACGGCATCCACTTGAAACTGGCTTTGGATCTCTACATTTGGTCTCAAAAAAGTACTGTTTAAAAACGTTATTATTTATATTGACTTCCCCCAACACAGTTACTTCCTTGCCCTTGATGTCCGTGGCTGTGGTTTTTTCACCAACCCACATACTGACACTATCGCATACAGAAAACTCCCCACGATGGAGCACTGGATGCACCGTTCTTTTAGCTCTGATAGTTTTATTGAGGGATTCCTCATCGTCTAAATATTCCAAGTTCCGCAGGTCCTCTGACAATGGTGGAGGTTGGGTGCTGAACAAAACCCTTGGAGAGCGAAATTTCCTCTTCCTGAAAAGTTTAGGGTCAACTGTAATGTTGTGAAAAGTTGCAGGTTCATTTGTCTCTATTCTGCCATGATTTCGGTGAAGTGACTTAGTTCGATGTGTGTGATGATGCGGAATACGATGCTTTGTGGATGAACCGGCTGGGGCATGGTCCTTCGTCTTTGGTGCAGCCTGTATGCCGATCAGAAATGCTATAATCAGAGTGTAGTACAACATGGACATTACTTTTTCCGCCTAGAAAAAAGAAAAAGCTTGATGAAAAAAAACTGATAAAAACATATTGTAAAATTTTAAATAAAATTAACAATTATAGAATTGAGTAACAAAATTCTGTAAACCTATGCTTGTGGACCTCTGTGAATAGACATGGGGGAGCTGTACTGTATGTAAAACACATATGCAGAAAGGCAGAAATAACTTTTTCATAACATTTTACACTGACTTTTCAAATAAGGAATTTCAAAGAAAATATGAAAAAACAGAAAAACACTGAAATTAAATGATAGACAGAATTTTATCTGCAGCAAACAAAAAAGGGAGCTTATGAGTTTACTGCATTGAACTTAATAATAAAACAGTGTGCCGCGAGTGCTACTGCAGAAATATTAACCTTTGAACATTATGCTGATACCTAAAAATATATTCTGCACAGAACTTTGCATGTAAAAACATGATGGTAAAAAGCAGGTTTCATCTTACAGGGATTATCCAGTTTAAAGATAAAATAAAAAGGGCTGCAAGTGGGCTAAAACATGCCCTGGCAATCCTACACTACAGCTCTTGTGTTCTCCCAGTCTTGGTTTACATGTGAAAACAATGTAGTCACATTGTGTCCACATGTAAACCAATCAGTGGCTGCAGGGGTACTGGCATCACGGCTCCATAATAAGAGTCATGATGCCAGGAGTATGACATGTTACCACTACGATCACTGATTGGCTGCAGCAGTCACCTGCAGTACAAAATGTTACTGTTGGCTGCATAACAGAGACCACCACAGTATTGAGTGGGCTGCAGTGCTGATTTGCCAAGGCAGAGATTAGGTGATTAGTGTTTTTCTTAGGTTTTAGCCCATTTGCATCCCCTTTTTAAAATTGAATAACCCATTTCAGCAACCCAGTGCAAATAACTTTTAATGCCATGTTGCAATGCTAAGAAAGGCATCTAACTTTGTTAAACTTTATTAAACAAGTTAAAAGGGTTTTTGCATTTGGAAAACATAGATTGCCTATCCTTTAGATAGAC
Source organism: Eleutherodactylus coqui (assembly GCF_035609145.1). Lineage (NCBI taxonomy): Eukaryota > Metazoa > Chordata > Amphibia > Anura > Eleutherodactylidae > Eleutherodactylus > Eleutherodactylus coqui. The sequence continues at coordinate 131,409,941 of NC_089840.1, read as the reverse complement.
CATCAATAGTAGATTGGTGGGGATCTGCCAATAGGGACTCCCACCAATTAGCTGTTCATCAAGTCAGCTACTGAGCTGATTTCTGTTTCTACTGTATGGCCAGGCTTGGTATTACAGGCAAAGTTCCCCTTGAATTGACCTGTGATATTATGCCTGACTACTGCAGAGAGAACAGAGCTGTCTGCTTCCTGCAGAAATCAGCTCAGTGCATTACCGCACCAAGACTGTGAACAGCTGATCAGATGGGGTCTGTACCAGGAGGCAGACCACTTCCATTCTACTTTTGGTGGCCTATCCTGCAGATAAGTCATCGGTATTTTTCAACTGGACATCCCCTTTAATGATTACTATGATGTCCATTACTTACATTTACATCCCTGGGTATAAAAGCACATTAGATATATAGACCTTGCATGTTTTGCAATTAAATCACCTTTAAGCAATCTTTTCTCTAGGCAAAAATGACTAAAAACTTTCATAACATTGCACATTCCACAAATTACTTTAAAAGAGTTGTTGCATTTAGACAGCCCTATACCACATGAAATTCTACCCTCCCCCTAGCCCCCAGAATGAACTGGGAGGGGTGGCAATTATTGCAAGGAAAGTGCCCAGTATGTTGTTCATTCCTTCAGGAAAAATTAAAGCCTACACTGTGTCCACTAAAATGAATGGTCACATCCCCGTGGAGCCGCTGGATTTTTCCTTGATATTGCATTGACATACAGAGCATTGTGGAGTTTAACTGGATTAATTGTCACTAAGATAAGTCTTCCAGCACCACAATAATTTAAGATATGTAGCACATATATTATATTTGCTCCTTCAGGCACTCATACAGTTCTTCGTTCTACAACCCCAATTATAAAAAAATTTGGGACGCTGTATAAAATGTAAATAAATGTAAAGAAAAAAAATGTAATGATGTGGAAATCTCATTTAGCCATATTTTATTCACAGTCGAACATATAACACATATCAGAAGGTGAAAGTGAGACATTTCTTCCATTTCATTTAAAAGTATCAACTCATTTAGACATTTATGGCAGCAACACATCTCACAAAAGTTGGGCCAGGGACATGTCTGCATTGTATGGCATCCCCTCTTCTCTTTACAGCAGTCTGTACAGCTGGGTTTACATGGGACAAATGTCAGGCAAACAATGCCCAATACTCGGCCCTGTGTGTCCTCACTCCCGTGCTCCTGCAAGGGAGCTAGTATTGCTGGGTTGCTCACAGAGTGGCCAGCAGGGCGGTGGGGCGGCAGGAGGAGAGTTCTCTCTCCTTTCGTTTCACCGCCCCTCTACAGTGACATAACACAGTGGCCATTCAGTACTGAATGGCCGCTATTTACACTGAACAATGAGCGATCAACTCATTGTTTATGCTGCATAGACGATGGACGATGAGCTGATCGCTCATCGTTCAATGTAAATAGCAGCCATTCAGTACTGAACGTCCGCTATGTTATGTTCATGAAGAAGGGCGGGGGAGCGAGAGGTGAGAAATCTCCTGCAACCTCCCCACTGAGAGCTAAGGATACTAGCTCCCGTGCAGGTGCACGGGAGCTAGTATGTGCGGGGACGAGTGTCAGGCATCATTTGCCCAACGCTTGTCCCATTTAAAACGGCCTCAAATGTCTGGGAAGTGAGGAGACCAATTGCTGGAGTTTTGAGAGAGGAACATTTTTGTCTGATGTAGGATTCCAGCTGCTCAACAGTCCGGGGTTGTCTTTGCCAGATTTTTTGTTTCACAATGTGCCAAATGTTTTCTATTAATGAAAGGTCAGCACTGCAGACAGCCAGTTCAACACCCGGACTCTACTTCTGGGAAGCCATGCTGTTGTGATGGATGTAGTATGGGGTTTAGCATTGTCTTGCTGAAATATACAAGGCCTTCCCCGAAAGGGACATTCATTGTCTGGATGGAGCATATGTTGTTCACAAACCTCTATATACTGCTCAGCATTGATAGTGCCTTTCAGGTTAAGTAAGCTGCCCATGCCGTAGGCACTAACGCAACCCCATACCATCAGAGATGGTGGCTTTTAAATTGTACTCTAATAACAAGCTGGATGGTCCCTCTCCTCATGAGTCCACAGGACAGGGCATACATGCTTTTCAAAAAGAATTTACAATTTTGATTCATCTGACCACAAAACAGTTTTCCATTTTGCCTCAGTTCATTTTAAATGAGCTTTGGCCCAAAGAAGAAGTCAATGTTTCTGGCTTGTGTTGGTATATGGCTGCTTCTTTGCATGATACAGCTGTAACTATCATCTGTGGATTGCACGTCAAACTGTGTTCACAGACAATGCTTTCTGGAAGTATTCCTGAGCCCATGCAGTGATTTGCATTACAGAATCATGCCTGTTTTTAACGCAGTGCCGCTTGAGGGCTCATAGATCTCGAGTATCCAATGTGGACCGTCAGCCTTGTCACTTGTGTTCATAAATTTTTCCAGACTCTCTGAATCTTTCGATAATATTATGTGCTGTAAATGGTGGGATATTCAAAGTCTTCACAATTTTATATTGAGGAACATTTTCTCTGAACTTCTTTCACAATTTTTAGATGCAGTTTTTCACAGATTGGTGAACCTCTGACCATCTCTACTTCTGAGAGACTCTACCTCTTTAACATGCTCTTTTTATACACAGTAATGTGAAATTGACCCTCCGGCTGTTTTACATTAGTACCACTTTCTTGTCTAGCCTATTGTTACCCCTGTCACAACTTTTTTGATGTAGTTAATTTTTTTTAATGAAAGGGAAAAATGTTTCCCTTTCCCTTTCTGATATGTGTTCTATGTTCTATTGTGAATCAAATATGGTTATTTGAGATATCCAAATCATTGCATTATTTTTTCTTTACATTCATTTACATTTCTTACAGCATCCCAACTTTTTTGAAACTGGGGTTGTAGTTAATAGTGGAGGATCTGAAAAGAGAGGCTTATTTTTAAAGCATTCATATGCTCTATATAGGACATATGGACACAAATCATCTTAAGAAGACACCTTTACTTCCTCCATACCATCCAGTTCTATCTAATATACTACAATAAAAAATAACAACAAATAACATAAAAATGATAACTATTTTCTGTTCTGAAAGAAGTAAGATAATCACATTGTAAAAACAGAATGTAATTATGCAGTTTGTGCTAATGACAAGAATTGAGATAAGTTGAAAGAATACCTCCAATAACTGTGATTCTGGGTCCCTGGTGTTGCCTATACAACATTCTACTAAATTCATCACATACTGACATTGCAACAGAAAAAAGACAAAATAATCAATATTTGTCAATCAATCTTTAGTTGAAAAACAAGAAATTCCTTTTCTCTAAGTCTTTAATCCTATACATTTGCTGCAATCCCATAATCCATTTGATGAAAAATGATCAGAGTGCCTGTGAAAAGTCATTTATAGAAGTCTGTCTTGCGCAGAATGTTAATGTCTAGTACAACCCACATACATTGCTTAATATCCTTATGGCCCATGTAATATAGATCAGATGGCTTAATATGTGTGTTTGAATTTTATCCCTGTTAAAGTTAACAAGTGACCTATTTGTCATGAGGAAGCTATTATAGAGGCCAGCAAATCAAAGCATGGCCAGTTTTATATGGCACATCAAACACTTTCTGCATTTTGTTTCCCTGCTTGCAAATACCTGGAATATTCAAGTGTGTAATCCAGAACAGCTCTCTCAGCAAGAGTGAAACCGTATCCATGTACACAACTCCAGGTTAATGCTCATACTTACATAGCTGAAGGACAGAACAAAACACTAAGGAAAAAATTGATATAAAAGGGCAAATTTACTATTTTGTTAATGATTTTTGGCAAATCTGCTGCAGATTTTGATGTGCAAACATGTAAAAATCTGCATGTAAAACTCGGATTTTGACATGGATTTTGGTGTTGTTTTTTAAGCATATGTCATTCTCTCAGGGCTCCTGCAGATGAATGTGGGCTCAGATACACTTTCGATAGCGCAACTGTGAAGGTCGCACTATCACTCACATATCGGCACTTTTAACTATACTTTCTGTGCAGCCCTCATTGACTTCTATGGTGCCTTAGGTGCACAAATGTGCAAGAAAATAGAGCATGTCGTGTTGTGAATGAACCCATTGAAAACAATCACTTACTGACTGAGGAGTGCATATAGATGCATCCTCTCACCATGCAGGTAGCTGACTACCAAATGGAGGAGCCAATAACACCTGTGCAGGACACTGCATGGTGAACTACATATATCAGAATGGTCTGGCACCCTGTATCCACTATGTGTGGGAGTGTACACCAAGCATCCACCCCCCTCATTATCAAGAGGCAGTGTGAGTGGTTGTTATATCGGTGTCCTGCACAGGTTTTATTGGCTCCTCCATTTGGTAGTCAGCTACCTGCATGGTGAGAGGAGGATGCATCTATATGCACTCCTCAGTCAGTAAGTAACGGCCATTTTCTGTGATTGTTTTTAATTCTTGATTTCCCCTTCTGTGAAGCATTTATATTAGTGTAGGGACACACTACATGCAAAGAACCGTGAAGTGGTTAGTGGGCTCATGTATCTTGGCCAACATCCAACCAATGCCTTGCATTTATTATCTATCATTCACATGCAGTGTGGCATTAAGACTCCAGGGGGAGCCCAGGGTGGCAGTACCAATGTGGTTCACTGATGGAAATGCAGGGCAACCTGCCGAATTATCATGGCGTCATTAATAGATTGCTGGTCTGCATGGTGAACTACATATATCAGAATGGTCTGTCACCCTGAATCCACTATGTGTGGGAGTGAAAGCCAAGCATCCACCCCCCTCATTATCAAGAGGCAGTGTGAGTGGTTGTCTTATCGGTGTCCTGCACAGGTGTTATTGGCTCCTCCATTTGGTAGTCAGCTACCTGCATGGTGAGAGGATGCATCTATATGCACTCCTCAGTCAGTAAGTAACAGCCATTTTCTGTGATTGTTTTTAATTTTGTTATTTCCCCTTCTGTGGTGCATTGAAAACAATCAGTTCTGTTCTCTGCATGCTCATATTTTGCTTGTGCAAATAAACTCTCATACTGCAGATTTAAAATCCACATCGTAGGTCAATTTACACTGTGGATTGTTCTACAGCATGTGGATGAGATATCTTCATTTTTGCCTATGTGCGTGCAAAATAATCACGCCTATTAGAACTATAGGTTTCCTATGAAGTGTTCACATGTCTGTTTTTTAGAGGCGCAAAGTACTCACACCTGCAAAGATAGGACATGCGTGTCTAGAATGCACGCCTGTAAGGTCCATGCTGCGTGTTAAAGATAGAACCGCACTCTGAATAGGTGTGAGCTGCGTATAATTACATCGTATGAACACACTATTTTGTGCATATGTGAAAAAAAACGGGGCGCTTCAGTCACGCGCATTTTGCACATGTGTGCAGCGCATTTTTTTCTCGCACATAGATGCGCAAACATCTGACACGCTTGTCTGAATGAGGCCTAAGAAGAGGAAACCATTACTATGAATGAAGCATCGCAGTTTCAGACCCTGTTAGAGATTTTGCACTGGGGCCCAGCAGGTTCAAGTTATATCTATGCATAGCAGACAAATAGTTCGCAGTGAAAAATACCTAATGAATCCACGGCAAAATTCACAGGTGTAACATGAATTGACATTTATTTTTGGGGTGGATTTGACTCAGATTTCAACTCCATTTTTGAATGGGTGAAATCAACGTTTGAAATCCACAACATAAATTGACATGCTCTGGAATTAAAATATGCACTACACGTTTATTGATGATGCCGATTTTTTTTTCTGTAGCACATGGATGGGATTTCTTAACTTCTCAGACACTTTGTTTGCACTTTAATGCGTTGTGGATTTTCAGTGGTGAAGAATATGCAACATATATAGTTAAAAAATAGTCAATTTCAAATTAACTACAAGACGGTGCTCAAAGATGGAGATATTCAATACCAAGAATATTAATGACTAGAGATGAGCGAGCATACTCGCTAAGGGCAATTGCTCGAGCGAGCATGGCCCTTAGCGAGTACCTGCCTGCTCGAGAGAAAAGGTTCGGCTGCCAGCGCGGGTGAGAGGTGAGTTGCGGCAGTGAGCGGGGGGGGGGGGGGGGGGGGAGAGGGAGAGAGAGATCTCCCCTCCGTTCCTCCCCGCTCTCCCCTGCTGCTCCCTGTTGGCCGCCGGCAGCCGAACCTTTTCTCTCGAGCGGGCAGGTACTCGATAAGAACAATGCTCGATCTAGCAATTGCCCTTAGAGAGTATGCTCGCTCATCACTATTAATGACGACAACAAAATAATTAATAATTATCAAGCTGGAATAATATTTACTTTCTGACAATCAATTCTAGTGTATGAGGTATTGGGCCATTTCATAGCCATCTTAACGGTTTACATTAATAGGATATAGGTTAGAAAGGGAACAAGATGGCCACCACTCACAACATCGGAGCAAGGCTAACTTGAGTATAATCTAACAAGGGAATTATCATGCTTGCATACTGTATATACAAAACTCTATATTTAATCATAACGTATTATTTAGTCACTACTTGACATCCAGGTGCAAGTCACAAGTTTTAGCCCAGCTGTCCTCATTGGTGTACACAGAAAAAAATGGAGACTACCGCTAAATATGGTGATATTTTCCATCTGGAACAGAAGGGCTTGGTGCTTGACTCCTCAATCTTTTTCCATGATGCTTGGGTCAATGATTCACTACTATCTGCCATAATGGGATTCTTTGGGACAGGGAAGTTCTACGCAAGTTCTTGCAACCTAATAGTAACAGGTAGTGAACCAACTGGACAGTTATCTTCAAGGGCCACATTTCAACTGTATGGGCTGCCTCTATAGTACATTTCCCTTGGCTGTTTTCACCATTTTAATATATAGAAACAGTATGTCAAATTTCTTACCTTTCGGTGTACAGTGTACAAAGCTGCTCTGTCCCAGAGGCCTTTATTCCATCCAAACACTGGGCTGAGTTGAGGCCCAGCATACCATCTGTACAAGAAGGTGTCTTGGAGGTGCTTTGCTGCTGATAGAATATAACAAGTGACATTAAGCAACGTTTTAAAAAGCAATATTAAGCATTAAAAATATATAGTTTAACGAAAAATACTGCACCTGGCTCTAAGAATGTGAAAGGTAGAAGAATTGATCTACTTAAAGGGGTTGTGCCAGGATTAAAAGGTATCCCTATCCTATGGATAGGAGAGAACATTCGGATCGGTGGGGGTCCCGACACTGTTCTGCTGGAGATAACGGAGTTCAAATGATCAACTATCTCTGGAAGTCCTATTGAAATAAATAGATTGGTGGTGCACATGCTCTACTGCTGCTCCATTCTGGCGGGGATCTTCAGGATGCTGTCAGGATTAGTATGGTCCTTGTGGTTTGACCCCCATCAATCTGATAATTATTTCCTATGCCATGGATAAGAGATAACTTTTAACCGTAACACAACCCCTTTAATTGTTCTACATTCTTACATTTAAAACGTAGACACTTTTAGTTACTCCATATCCTATATAGCATATACTGAACATCTGAATAATTTACAGCTTCTTCATTAAAACAAAAAGTTTTCGAAAGCTTTTTGGCACTAGAAAGTGTCTATGTGGAATCGCATTATTGAGTAATGAAAGATCGTCAACCTCATGCACTACAAATACGACTTCCAAGAATGCTTTCCGTTTACTGATGGAGACTTGCATTTGCACTCCAGATAGTTTTTACTTAGGAGCCAAAGGAAACGATCTTATATTATGCTCCTGTTTTTATTGGAGCCGTGAACTGCCAGCAAGCTCCAATGTCTCGTTCTGATGCCAGAGCTCAACATTTGAAGCCATACTGAATCTTGATGAGACTTGTTAGCATTTCCTCATGTTGTGTAATCATTCCACTTGCACCAATGTGTCCACCTGGTAAACTAGACTTTTTTAGGTACTTTATCTAAAATGAAACTCTTGATTAAAAGACCATTTTAGGTGTAGAGCTTCTTTACAGACCTATAAGTCAGTTCCAAGACATCTAATATAAAAAAGCCTACGGGCTTTTCTTGTGTCACACTTTGACCCCTTTGCATGACCTTTGGTGGATGATTTTGGTGTCATTAGATTTGTGACATCCTCACTGCCGCCGTAAAATCATAAAATGTGCGTTTAATGCATTGAGTGACTGTCAGGTAAGGACAAAGTTCCTATGTTTAGTCTAGTGGCGCAGTTGTGTTTCAGCCAACAGCGCTGCTAGGGAGAGTCAGGGCTCTTTCATACTGGCAAGGGTGATATCGGGCCATGATATACGCCCCAATACCGCCCTCCCAATCCATGTGGAAACCCCTGAATGCAAGGCATTTTAACATGACAATAGCCTTGCATCCCTATGGGGCCAAAGGAATTCCCTGGCATGGCTGACACAGCAGCGGTAGGGGATTGCAATGATCTCCCATTGCTTTTAATTGGGCTGGAACTGCTACCGCCAGCCCCATTGGGAACAATGGGCAATATTGCATACTGCGATCTTTTTCCCTGCATAGCATCGCAACGCAGATGTGAATGGACCCATTTTATGTTCGCGTAGTAAATTAAATCGTCACTAGCTTTCCAACAAACCTGTGCCTATATGATAACTAGTAAAAGTGCAAATCACTTTATTTGCCTAAAATATTTTTGTGCTGAAAATCCACCTAAAGTGCTGGTCACTAGGGTTCTCCCTTCCTTCTAATTTGCTGTCTACTACCCCTTATTAGGTGAAGTCTGTCTCTAGTAATAGAGGCAACAAGATGGATGACAGAAGGTTTAGGTGAGTGATGATTCATGCTGCTCATAGACCCCAATAGAGCAAAGAAGCAGAGACTCCTTCAGTGGTGGCTGCTGGATCTAATAGTAAGTGATTTTTTGTCCCACCACTACAGAAATCCCATCTACACTGCTCGGTATTTCTGTATAAAGTTCTACATTAAGCTATTATTTATGTGTGCGTTACAGAAGAATCTGCTGTTTTTCTCATGTGCAGGGTATATACATAGCAAATTAGGTAGCTGTGATTGAGTCAACTTAACCCCAGCAGCAAAGCTATGTGAACGACCCCACTGACATGACAGGTCCTCTTTAATTTTAGATTCCAAATATAAGGGGAAATTTTACTCATGATTGTATTTCTAATGGACATTTATGGAAAAAACAAGTTGGAATTCATGACAATTACAGGGAACCTGTCATCACCTTTGAGTGCCATAAACTACCTTAATTGGGCTCAAAGGTGAGGGAACGGGGAGTTCGGGAAGTTGTGTTTCATACTCACCGGGTGGCCCATTCCTGCCCTTTATCTCCGCAAAGTCCCCCAGATACCCTGTTCCCTCAACTTTGAGCCCAATAGTGTAGTTTATGGGGGTCAAAGGTGATGACAGGTTCTCTGTTAGAAGATACAGAAATTCTATTGTGGTTTCCAACAGGATTGCTAATCAGATACGGAATAAAGAAAACTGAGATTATCATCTCTGAGCAAATTTAAGAAAAAGCTACTACACCAAAAATAATTGAAAACATCTTTAGGTTCTTTACATGCATTTAACTTAGGCAGTCTGGTCTACAGTGGTTAGGAACAGCTAAAGTGTCTGGTGGCATAGGAACAAACAGGTGGGGAAGCTCAGTGGGTTAGCCATTTATCATTGTCTCAGGGAAACTTCACACTTCTTTTGAAGTATACTGCCCTAATATGACAGATTTTCAAAAGTTCTGCACTTTTCGATTTTTTTTCTTTGCTTTGTTTATACGTAGATTGTAGGTAAATCATTCATGAATACCGATCATGACATCTCCAAATGGGGCACTAATAATGTTGTGTCTACTAATGGCCAACTGTGATTAATGTCTTGGTTTATAAAAACTGTAACCATGAAGGCTGAAAAGGTTTCCTTTATTTAATGTAACATAAACATAAGAGCGGTTCATTAAAGCATCACTGAGGTATGGCAAACGCTGACAGATGTCAAGGATCCAAAGAAGGAAATTGAGTAAGAAATGCCAAATAGGTCTCCATTAAATTTGTTGAGGTTTCAGATAATTTAACCTGTTAAAAACCAGACCTAAAGGACCCAATGCATTTTAGAAATAACTTTTCTTTAACTTTAGCTATTAAAAGAATATTTCCAAGACAGATATGATACTATATTGAATCATTCACACATTGATTGGATACTGAACTAGAACTACTAGGACCCAACTGATCCCAAGATGTTCTCTCTTTTTGTCACACAAGTTAACCTATTAGGCATTATTGATAAATTCCTATGTGTGCAATGATAGCAAAGATTATAATGCAATTAAAAAGTGAATCTGTATATTGGCATTTATATCGCTCTCCATAGACTTCCATGTGCATTTTCATTCTCGAAATGGATCAAAGTAGTGCATGTTGTGTTTTAAAAATGTTTGCGCATTTTATATGCCCACTTGAGTAGATTTAACATTAGTATTTAATAATATTCAATTGCTATTCTTGATGGAAAATAGAATCTGTTGGAATACTGATGAAAAATGCACTAGCCTACTAAATATCACAGCTTCCCGGTTCCTTTAAAGAAGTGGAATATTGTACTGAAGATTTATTTAGGCCACATTTGATTTACCTATACTCTACAAATACAGAATGCATCCGTGTGCCTATACAGTGAGATACGTCTGCCATTATCCTGCATGCTGGAGTGAAAAAGGCAGTGGAGCAACCCCATGGTGGTGTGTAGAGTAGATATGATCACTGGAGTCCCTAGCAGGGTCTTAAAGAAGATCTATATCGAGAGATCCGTGTGGAGGTGCCACCAACCAGAGTTGTGCGTGTATGGACGGGGCATGAAACTGATATAGAGACACTACTGTATTATGGTGCAACTCTTCAAAAAGGCTTATTGAAAAAACATTTAGGTATAAGAGAATATTTTTATTGGATGAAATTAAAAGCCAGCAACAAACTCGTTTTGAAGCCTCTTCTTCAGTTTGGCTGGATTAAAGCACATGTGCTGCCTTCTCTGGCAGTCTCATTCTCCATGCATCCCCTGCAGCACTGGTGTTTTCCCTATGCATGACCAAGCATCCTCTTACAGCTATGGTTGTGCTTTAACCCAACCAAACTGAGGGACAGACTTTGTCCTCAAAACACGGTTATTGCTGGCTTTTAATTTCAGCCACTAAAAAAAATTCTCTTCTCCTGGATTTCCAAAAAGCCTTTTTAGAGGGTTGTGCCACAATCCACTAGTTCTCTCTGCGTCTCTATATCATTATCATGGTACACTTCTTTGCAGGATCCAGTTGTATTGAAAGCATAGTTGACTGCACTTTTTAATACACTTGAAAAATATGGTATAACAGTGCATACTGGTCAAACATATGTCTAAAGGAAACGTTTTTGATAGGTCTAACCAATGGACATATTTAAGCACATTAGACACAAATCAAGAGCCTTTCCCCATTATATAAATCTTCCAACATAAAGAGCTCACACTCATAACAAGGTTTCAGCAAGTAAGATTTTTTTGCACATAGAATTAAATGGTACAGTAAGAAAAATCAGGAAGCCAGTGTCAAATAGGCTTAGATTTAACAGGTGTTCTTAATTACTTAACCTCTTTTGGCCATAAGGGTGCAACAATTTTTTAATGAATTTTCATCTCCCCTTTTTTAAAAACCATTTTTTAATTTGACACCAAACATGGCCATTTGATTGTTTTTTGTGTGTGTGATGAGCTGTAGTTTTTATTGGTACAATTTTGGGGCACATCATTTTTTTGCATCTTTTTGTGAGGCAAAATAAGCATTTTGCCTCAGTTTTTTAGTTTTTTGTTTTACGGTTTTTGCCGTGCAGGATAAATAGTGTGTGGTTCCCTGATAGCAGACTACTTCTGATCTAATATTGATGACCTTTCCACAGGATAGTGCATCAATAGTTTAAAGCTACACAACCTCTTTAGGATCATTGTTAGATGTAGTACACTGTATAGTTGGGTACATGACCCGTTAACCCGTCATCTTTATTGAAAAGTCCTTTTCTTAAAACTTGTCTTGTGGTTTACAATCTCTGAGAATTTCCCATTAGGCTAATAATAAATTGCAAATGTTAATATATTGTAAAGCTCTATTTAAAATTGTTATTGTCTATTTCATTTCTCAGGCATCTATTTAAATTGATAGAAGTGGTACTCAAAGTGTACTTATGTTGCAAGACTAGAAATTTCATTCTCATTGTAAAAAGTTCACATTGGAGCAGCTGAAAACCCATCCTGTTCAGTCTATTTTCCTTTTTTTCCGAGGAGTTATTTTTTGCCATCCCACGGACTTAAATAGGCTATTTCGGTTCAAAATAATACATGCCGTGATTTTTTTTAGCACGCATGAAAAACGCAGGTCTGAATATCCCAATGCACATCAATGGGGATTATGCATGGGGATTACATGCATAATACGGAGTGTCAGTACTCCCATGTAAATGAGCCCTTAATGTGATTTGTATGTCCCTGCTGATCCAGATAGGTGGCACTGTCTGATCAATGTCACATTTATTTATAATTAGACTCCGGAAAACTGTATGCTAAAAGGAACCTTGCAACTAGCAGAAAAAAAATCCAGCAACCCTGGACCTTGTGAAAAATGCAAAAAAATCTGACTTAGTCAATCTGAATTTTTCATTTTTCTGGACAATTTATTCAAAAATCATAGACAACATTTTTTATTGTGCTCATCGACAAATCATACGGAATGATGACGATTACAAACAGTTTTGTTCATCTTGATCGTCACAACTTTTTTGGCAAATCAAAATAGGTACCTATGACCCAATCTTTGGCGAAAATCGTACGAAAATAAAATCTCCCAAAATGCATGCAAAAGAAGTTAGAGCCAATCAGCAGCAGGAGCACCTTGATGAGGTCACTAAACGTGTCCTCCATCTTGCATGCCTGCATCACATGAACTAGCCATAAATAACACTGACACAGTGGAACCAGCGGCCATTTTACAGCACAAAACAGAGAAGCTGCATCATGTTTATGTGCCTATATGTATAGTCTGTTGTTAACAGGGACAGCTATGCTGCAGAGAATGTATTGCTGTTGAGTTCGAAAGCTTGTATACCAGCACAGAAGTTACGTCTAGAGGAAAGAAGGTTTCTGCACTGACATGGAAGGGGGTTCTTCACTGTGAGAGCAGTGAGACCATGGAAGACTCTGCCCAAGGACATTGTGGACTTGATAAGAAAGTTTTAGAGGGGCCTGGACGTCTTTCTTGAGTGATACAATATTACATGTGATATCACCGATTACTTCAGAAGGGTTGTTGATCCAGGGATTATTCTGAATATCAGATTGGAGTCAGGGAGGATTTTTTTCCGTAAAATGAGGAATTTGCCTTTTAACTAGAGATGAGCGAACGTACTCGTCCGAGCTTGATACTCGTTCGAGTATTAGCGTGTTCGAGATGCTCGTTACTCGTGACAAGTACCACGCGATGTTCGAGTTACTTTCACTTTCATCTCTGAGACGTTAGCGCGCTTTTCTGGCCAATAGAAAGACAGGGAAGGCATTACAACTTCCCCCTGCGACGTTCAAGCCCTATACCAACCCCCTGCAGTGAGTGGCTGGCGAGATCAGGTGTCACCCGAGTATAAAAATCGGCCCCTCCCGCGGCTCGCCACAGATGCATTCTGACATAGTTCAGGGAAAGTGCTGTCTTGCTGGAGTTGCTATAGGGAGAGTGTTAGGAGTTATTTTAGGCTTCAAGAACCCCAACGGTCCTTCTTAGGGCCACATCTAACCGTGTGCAGTAGTGTGGAGGCTGCTTTTTGTAGTGTTGCACTTTTTTTTTTTTTGGATATCGGCCGTGCAGAGCATTGTGCCCTGCAGTAATTATACATACTCCAGGGCCAGTAGTGGTGGTGAGGCAGGGACAGAAGACATATATTTATTGAATATAGGCAGTGGGCCTTTCCAAAAACATTTGGGAAAAAAAATCTATTTGGGCTGCCTGTGACTGTCCTCAGTGTACTGGGTCTGTGCTGGGTGTTGTTGTCCTCCTAATTCATACGCAGCCAGCTAAGTGTTACAGCAGGCTTGCGCAAAATTATTTCCTGGCTCTGCTGTGCATTCCGTAAGCGAAGTCAGCCTCCAACCACAGGCCAATAAGTGGCACATTTAATTACAGCGTTCTGTTTCTGCACTACTGGTAATACAGCATGCTGAGGGGTAGGGGTAGGCCTAGAGGACGTGGACGCGGGCGAGGACGCGGAGGCCCAAGTCAGGGTGTGAGCACAGGCCGAGCCAGTGCGGTGGCCAGGGGTAGAGGCAGGGCCAGACCGAATAATCCACCAACTGTTTCCCAAAGCGCCCCCTCACGCCATGCCACCCTGCAGAGGTCAAGGTGCTCTACAGTGTGGCAGTTTTTCACAGAGACGCCTGACGACCGACGAACAGTGGTGTGCAACCTTTATCGCGCCAAGATCAGCTGGGGAGCCACCACCATCAGCATGCGCAGGCATATGATGGCCAAGCACCCCACAAGGTGGGACGAAGGCCGTTCACCGCCTCCGGTTTGCACCACTGCCTCTACCCCTGTGCCCCAACCTGCCACTGAGATCCAACCCCCCTCTCAGGACACAGGCATGACCGTCTCCTGGCCTGCACCCACACCCTCACCTCCGCTGTCCTCGGCCCCATCCACCAATGTCTCTCAGCGCAGCGTCCAGACGTCGCTAGCGCCACTGTTTGAGTGCAAGCGCAAGTACGCCGCCACGCACCCGCACGCTCAAGCGTTAAATGTGCACAATGCCAAATTGATCAACCTGGAGATGTTGCCGTATAGGCTTGTGGAAACGGAGGCTTTCAAAAGCATGATGGCGGCGGCGGCCCAGCGCTACTTGGTTCCCAGTTGCCACTACTTTTCCCGATGTGCCGTCCCAGCCCTGCATGACCACGTCTCCCGCAACATTGTACGCACCCTCACCAACGCGGTTACTGGCAAGGTCCACTTAACAATGGACACGTGGACAAGCACAGCCGGGCAGGGCCACTATATCTCCCTGATGGCACATTGGGTGAATTTAGTGGAGGCTGGGACCGAGTCAGAGCCTGGGACCGCTCACGTCCTACCCACCCCCAGAATTGCGGGCCCCAGCTCGGTGCTGGTATCTGCGGCGGTGTATGCTTCCTCCACTAAACCACCCTCCTCCTCCTCCTCCAACGCAACCTCTGTCTCGCAATCAAGATGTGTCAGCAGCAGCACGTCGCCAGCAGTTGGTGTCGCGCGGCGTGGCAGCACAGCGGTGGGCAAGCGTCAGCAGGCCGTGCTGAAACTACTCAGCTTAGGAGAGAAGAGGCACACGGCCCACGAACTGCTGCAGGGTCTGACAGAGCAGACTGACCGCTGGCTTGCGCCGCTGAGCCTCCAACCGGGCATGGTCGTGTGTGACAACGGCCGTAACCTGGTGGCGGCTCCGCAGCTCGGCAGCCTCACGCACGTGCCATGCCTGGCCCATGTCTTTAATTTGGTGGTTCAGCGCTTTCTGAAAAGCTACCCACACTTGTCATACCTGCTCGGAAAGGTGCGCCGGGTCAGCGCACATTTCCGCAACTCCAAGACGGACGCTGCCACCCTGCGGACCCTGCAACATCGGTTTAATCTGACAGTGCACCGACTGCTGTGCGACGTGCCCACACGGTGGAACTCTACGCTCCACATGTTGGCTAGGCTCTATGAGCAGCGTAGAGCTATAGTGGAATACCAACTCCAACATGGGCGGCGTAGTAGGAGTCAGCCTCCTCAATTCTTTACAGAAGAGTGGGCCTGGTTGGCAGACATCTGCCAGGTCCTTGGAAACTTTGAGGAGTCTACTCAGATGGTGAGCAGGGATGCTGCAATCATTAGCGTCACCATTCCTCTGCTATGCCTCTTGAGAAGTTCCCTGCAAAGCATAAAGGCAGACGCTTTGCGCTCGGAAACGGAGGCGGGGGAAGTCAGTATGTCTCTGGATAGTCAGAGCACCCTCATGTCTATATCTCAGCGCGTTGAGGAGGAGGGGGAGGAGCATGAGGAGGAGGGGGAAGAGACAGCTTGGCCCACTGCTGAGGGTACACATGCTGCTTGCCTGTCATCCTTTCAGCGTGTATGGCCGGAGGAGGAGGAGGATCCTGAAAGTGATCTTCCTAGTGAGGACAGCCATGTGTTGCGTACAGGTACCCTGGCACACATGGCTGACTTCATGTTAGGATGCCTTTCTCGTTACCCTCGCGTTACACGCATTCTGGCCACTACGGATTACTGGGTGTACACACTGCTCGACCCACGGTATAAGGAGAACCTTTCCACTCTCATTCCCGAAGAGGAAAGGGGTTCCAGAATGATGCTATACCACAGGGCGCTGGTGGACAAACTGATGGTAAACTTCCCATTCGACAGCGCTAGTGGCAGAAGGCGCAGTTCCGAGGGCCAGGTAGCAGGGGAGGCGCAGAGATCAGGAAGCATGTACAGCGCAGGCAGGGGAACATTCTCCAAGGCCTTTGCCAGCTTTATGGCTCCCCAGCAAGACTGTGTCACCGCTCCCCAGTCACGGCTGAGTTGGCGGGAGCACTGTAAAAGGATGGTGAGGGAGTACGTAGCCGATCGCACGACCGTCCTCGGTGACGCCTCTGCCCCCTACAACTACTGGGTGTCGAAGCTGGACACGTGGCCTGAACTCGCGCTGTATGCCCTGGAGGTGCTTGCTTGTCCTGCGGCTAGCGTCTTGTCAGAGAGGGTGTTTAGTGCGGCTGGGGGAATCATCACGGATAAGCGTACCCGCCTGTCAACCGACAGTGCTGACAGGCTTACACTCATCAAGATGAACAAAGCCTGGATTTCCCCAGACTTCTCTTCTGCACCAGCGGACAGCAGCGATACCTAAGCAATACGTAGGCTGCACCCGCGGATGGAAGCATCGTTCTCTATCACCATCAAAAACGGGGACATTTTTGCTTCATCAATCTGTGTATAATATTCCTCCTCCTCCTCCTGCTCCTCCTCCTGAAACCTCACATAATCACGCCGAACGGGCAATTTTTCTTAGGCCCACAAGGCTCAGTCATATAATTTTTCTAAACAATTTTTATACGTTTCAATGCTCATTAAAGCGTTGAAACTTGCACCTGAACCAATTTTTATTTTAACTGGGCTGCCTCCAGGCCTAGTTACCAATTAAGCCACATTAACCAAAGCGATTAATGGGTTTCACCTGCCCTCTTGGTTGGGCATGGGCAATTTTTCTGAGGTACATTAGTACTGTTGGTACACCAATTTTTTGGGGCCTTCGCCTACAGTGTAATCCAATTAATTTTTGCCCACCTGCATTACAGCTGGCGTTACATCAGCTGTGTTGGGCACTGCAATGGGATATATTTATGTACCGCCGGTGGGTTCCAGGGAGCCACCCATGCCGTGGGTCCACACGGAGTTGTAACTACATGTGTCCACTTCTAAAGAACCCCAGTCTGACTGGGGCATGCAGTGTGGGCCGAAGCCCACCTGCATTTAATCGGACGTTACCTCAGCTGTGATGGGCACTGCAATAGGATACATTAATGTACAGCCGGTGGGTTCCAGGGAGCCACCCATGCTGTGGGTGCACACGGAATTCCCATTGCGGAGTTGTACCTGCCTGTGACTATTTATAAAAAACCGCGGTCTGACTGGGGCATGCAGACACCTTGACAGAATGAATAGTGTGTGGCACATAGGTTCCCCATTGCTATGCCCACGTGTGCAGCTCCTGATGGCGGTGGCACAGGATTATATTTCTCATTGCTTCTGTACAGCATTCTGGGCAATCGCCCCGCCCCTTTTAAAGAGGGTCGCTGCCTAGCCGTGCCAACCCTCTGCAGTGTGTGCCTGCGGTTCCTCCTCATGGCAGACGCACTTATAAATAGACATGAGTGTGGCGTGGCATGAGGGCAGCTGAAGGCTTCGCAGGGACACTTTGGTGTGCGCTGTGGACACTGCATCGTGCGGGGGGGGTGGGGGGTGGGCAGCATGTAACCCAGGAGAAGTGGCAGCGGAGTGTCATGCAGGCAGTGATTGTGCTTTGTTGGAGGTAGTGTTGTGCTTAGCTAAGGTATGCATTGCTAATGAGGGCTTTTCAGAAGTAAAAGTTGTTGGGGGGGGGGGCCCACTCTTGCCGCTATTGCGGCTTAATAGTGGGACCTGGGAACTTGAGATGCAGCCCAACATGTAGCCCCTCGCCTGCCCTATCCGTTGCTGTGTCGTTCCCATCACTTTCTTGAATTGCCCCGATTTTCACAAATGGAAACCTTAGCGAGCATCGGCGATATACAAAAATGCTCGAGTCGCCCATTGACTTCAATGGGGTTCGTTACTCGAAACGAACCCTCGAGCATCGCGGTAATTTTGTCCCGAGTAACGAGCACCCGAGTATTTTGGTGCTCGCTCATCTCTACTGCTAAAGTTGAAAAGTTGCCTGTATATTTTATGAACATGGAGCAATAAAGGCTAATTTTTTATTGAACACACCGTTGATGCTGCCACTTGCTGCGAACATTTAACTACTGAGGGTACTGAAGGTCCATGGTCCCCACTGTGGCTTGGCTTGCTGTGATACCTCTGCTGATTTTTTGCATTTGAAGTGAGTGCCTCGGGATTTCCTTTGCTTTGGACTACATGCTAACTGGTCAGTGCTGCTCATGTGGCCTGCAATGGTTAATCAAAGCAGGTGTAGGGTCTTAGACTAATGATGCTACTAGTGTACAGGTAGTCAGAGAGGCTGGTCAGGCACCTTTGTTTCTCCAGACCCGGAGGGTCGCTTCAACTAAATACATTCAGCTTTGCTGATTTCCTTTTAAAACTATGTAACTTTTCACATACTTTTAAATTTGTACATTGCAAAAAATAAATAAATACACAAAATCACTACAGCTAAATAAATACTAGATGTATTTTCCAAGCTCTGCTGTGAGCGCAGCCCAAGCCTCATGCCTGCTGCTGATATGGATTTTCAATTGACAGCATTACAAATGAATCTACATAGTCCAACCCCGTGTCTATCACAGTTATGTTTGCAGAATTCTGGAGAGGCATGCAAATTTTTGTGGTTTTGTCTTACAATGAAGAGCCAGTTTAGCAGCTTTTACTGAAGGCGGACTGCAAGCAATAAGTCTTTAAATGTGAAATGTATTACAAGACAATGGCAAATTGAGTAAAAAGAACAATTTGTTAAATATTTCTGTATTTATATATAAAACATCTATCAAGCACACATATATACACAATGTGTAATGATTGGCTGTAAGTTATACACTTAGGAAATCAAACTCAATCACATTATTTAATTCAACCCCGCAGGAGAGTGCAGTCCTCAATACTTAAAGGAGTTTTCCAGGCAGCGCCGGCTGTCAGTACTGGGATACACTGGGGTCATTGCGGAAGCCGCTGCTCCGACACCCTGTATAGTGGCTGTTGTTCGTAATTGCAGGTGCAGCTCTCATTGAAATCAATAGGAACTGCGCTTGTAATTGCAGGCTGGGGTCCCATTGTTGTGTCCTGTGCCTGCAATTACGAACGCCGGCCACTCTACAGGGTTCAGAGCAGTGGCTTCCATTCCGATGCAGTGTATCCCAGCTCCCAGCAGTGACAGCCGGCACTGCCCAGAAAACCCCCTTAACTTTCTAGAAAGTTTGTAAACTTTCCATAAAACGACTATGTCCAAATGAAGAAGACATGAAACAGTGATGGATCCAGAGGAGGTGGCGAGTTCTCCTTCGATGGAAGTCCTCAGAGGCTGGACAGACATCTGTCTGGGATTATTTAGTAATCATGCATTGAGCAGGGGGTTGGACCCGATGACCCTGGAGGTACCTTCCAACTCTACCATTCTATGACTATTAAAATAATCTAAGGTAGAAGTGATTACATTTACAAAACAAAACATCCCAGGAAAACATCTAAGGGATCCTTCACATGGAACAGAACATGCAACCCACAGCAGAATTTAAGACATTTTCAATTCTGCATCAAAATCCAAGCTTATGTGGACCCTTGGGTGACAGAGTCTCAGTGTGCCCCTTTACAGTGTGTCCCGATACATGCTGCAGTATATCTGCAGCAGCACATACAGTGAGCATGTAATGGTAGATACCATCTCTACACAGGTGTTTTGTAGACCATTTAACTGATTACAGTATCATTAGATCCAGTGATCACAGGTAATGTCCTTTTTGACTGGAATTATTCAGTTTCCTTTTTTTCCTGTATCGGGTCCAGGCCATCATGATGACTTCTCCCGGCTACAACTTGTCTCTGTCTCCATTTACTAATAGTGCCCCCTTTCAAAAATAAAGCACCCGTTTTCTCCATTTTAGAAACAATGCCTGATTTTAAATAATGTCCCAGTTTAACCCCTTTCAGAAATTATGTCTAATTCCCCCTTTTAATAATAATACTTCCTTTTAGTAATAATGCCCTCTTTTACTAGTAATACGCCCTTTTCAGAAATAATGCCCCTTTTACTAATACTACTCCCAATGGGCACTGCTATCCACTGCTACTTTCACGTCATGAGATCATGTGAAAAACACAAGTACGGTGCAGATTGTCACATGATTGGACAGTGGCGTCCATTACAGCTGCTGGGGAGTGGCAGGAGAGGAGAGTATAGACTTTTTTTTACATGCTTTAAATTAACATCAGGGGGCCCAACTGTTGTGCCTCAACCAGCAACCTGGTTCCCCCTGTGACCCATCTCTGGTTGCTAAATAGAGTGGGCACCCCCTAAATCAGCGGCTGGGTATCTGCCTGGTGCTGATGCCAGATCTGAAATTTTGTTTTGTCTTAAACATTTTTTAAGAACTTTTGGTGATTTTTTTTTCTTAAATTAAAAAAAAAATCCTAAAATCCTACATTTGTCACACTGACCACACAGCCTAATCATAGGCTGATACGTCTTGATCTAGTGAAAACTTTACAGTAGTCATCTCACTGACATCACAGGCAGGATTACACTGAGAGGTGATGCCTATATGTAGATAACACAGGACCGACCATTCACATTAGGTATAAACTGTGACCATCTACTCCCCCTCTATAAAATGACCCCTGCAGGTCACAGAGCATGTCTAGAACAGTCTCCCATACAAGTCAGCGGGTCCCTTCCTGTCCATTGTGTAAATGCCCCTGGAGACTGCTGAAAAGTATATGTCTAAATGCTGTTAAATGTGGCGCAGGAAAGATGGCTGTCCCCATAGTCATGTACAGACAGCAGAATAAAAAAATTTCCACAATCAGAAAATAAAAACAGATTTGAAAAATGAAAAATGTTTCTTTATCTGGCTTTAATTAATAAATTTTAAAAAATGGTGCCATGATCCCTTTAAGCTTCCTTCTCAGATCATTTTGTTGTGGCTTTTCTTTTTTAACAAGCTTGTTTGGGTAGCAGCTTTTTTTATATAGTCTATGGCAAAACACCAGAAGAAAAAGCATTTTGAAATATGGCTCTGACCCAAAAAAGCACCAAAAGTGAAGAAAATCTCCATAAAAAATGCACTTTCTACAGTGCACTTTATAACTCCATATATATATATATATATATATATATATATATATATATATATATATATATATACTTTCTGAAAATTCTACTTGTGAAACCATCCTAAACAACTGCCAACCTCTGTAGCCTCAGCTGGGGTAATTGCTCCTGACAACGGAAACTGGAAGGAAATTGGATTAATGGGAGGGTACAGATGCAGCAAAGTTTATTTATGATAACTTTCTATGCATCACTTTACTTACTCTTTTGGTTACTCTACATAGCCTTTTGTTCTGTTAAGATAGGGTAAGAAAAGTTTTTTAATGGCTTAAGGTAAGATAATGGGCAGAAAGTTATTGCAGACAAGTGAAAATCTGCTACATCTGTAATAAGGTAGAAATCACCTTTTTTTACCTAAAAGTCTGTAGTGAACTAAGTCCAGTTTAGCAGAACTATAGAAAGTGGGGATTGTGTGGTATAAACGAGGATGCTGAAATAGACACATATTGTGGCCATTTGAAAGTGGTTTATCTTTGAGAAATAAAATACATCATATAGACAGAGGAGTAAACTATGGATACTGTAGATCAAATTGGATACCATAGGTACAATTGTTCCACAATGAGAACGGCACTCAGACAGCCAACCCTGGTGGTGAGATGGTACAAGGATACATTACTGTCTCAAGACCAAAATAACAACCTTAGGATGTCTCATGATCCGTCTACTAGCTGAAGCTAAAAATGTGCAAGCCAGTGATTCCAAGCAGAGGAGAAAATATACAATTTTGTATCTGTAGGTTTTTAGAAGTAGAAAAATGGGACGTGGGACTTTTCATAAACGTATTACATTGTATTTTATATAACGCCTGGGAAACAATGTAGATGAAAGGATTCATTCACCAATTCCACTAGTTTTGACTTTTGATGTTCTGTTTTACTCCTGATCTTTGTAAAGTGATGACTTTTAGACTACATGTAGAGAACTTAGCAAGCAGTCGGGTAATATGACTATTTATGTCTTGCTTTATAAAGAATATGTCAAACCACTTATACACAGTGATATATTACAGCTCTATACAAGTATGAGTTGTACACAGGGATAATACATCAACCATACAAGCATTATCTCCCTAATATGGTTCTGGCCAGAGGCACATGGAGTACTATTGAACTTTAGGGACTGTGGGTCACCTTACATGCTTTGTGTACATGGCTCCATTGTGTACATCATTCTTGAAGGAATTAGGGCTATAGGCACAAAAATATTAAATGTGGCTGTGTGGAGTTGGCTGCAAGTCTTTAGTGGCGTAGAATGTGAACCATGTGATTGTCAAAATAAATTATCTAGTTGGTAGAGGCTTGAAATTTAATTTTTTAAATTTCACTCCTTAATTCTAAACACATTGACACATCTCCCAATCAAAGTTGGTGTACAATGTGTCTGTGATAGGAGAAGTAACATACATATGGTAAGAGATTGACGTTAGTATTACAGGCCAAAGCTAAATCTATATTTTTACCACCCAGAGTCATGGGAGATTTCGGCAGCAGATAATCTAGATTGAAATGCATTTTTGTGAAGTTTAAAGTGTGTAAATTCCGTTTGGTAAAGTTATTCAAATCTCCAACTAGTAGGATGGGCGCTTGTGTATCGACTATCATGTTTTCACTGATCTTCTTTGTAGTCTCAGAGTAAAGGTGCATTTACACTCAAAGATTATTGCTCAAAAAATGACTTTTGAGCAATCATTTTGCATAAACTACTACTGGGTACTAATGCCTATTAGTACCAATTAGTAGCATGTGAGCCGCCGGGAGCTGTATTTAGAGAACAGACCACCCGCTGTTCCCTTTATTCTGCCAGGGGGCTGACAGCTGAGACAATGTAATCAGCACTCCACAGGCAGAACATGACATGTGGTCTGTCTTATCAGCTCTTCTGCTGAACAATGGATTTCATGCCGAACTGAAAATCATCACTTGGCAGAAAAGTGAAAGATGGGCACATTTACACGCAACGATTATCGCTCAAAATATGGCGTTTAAACGAATTTTCAGCGACAATCGTTGTGTCTAAATGGGCCTTAAGTTGCATTTCCAAATCAGAGATGGAGACATGACGCTAGCTCGCCTTAACTTTGAGTCACTCCTGATAAGTCTTTTCACACATTAGTAATTTTAGACTTTGTGTAATTTTCATGAGCCGCTCTATCTTCTTTTATGTGTTGTCAATAATTTTTAAGCCATTTATTAGCCATATATAGAGCAACATTTTTTAATCCCAATTTTTTTAAAAGCTCACTATTTGCTTTTTTCCTCATATACTTGTAGAACTGAAATGAATCAAACACCCCCTCACATGACATGATAGCATGCCAAAGTCCAGAGCTACACTAATTTTTAGACGTACATGGATTTTAGTACCTCAAGATAAAGGCTCTATTGTATCGCCCAATAACGTCATTCGGCAGTCAGACTCTTGTTGCTAGGTACATTGGTCCTTCCTCTTTGTAATGAGATATGTAACACTGTCGTCGTACCTGTTGTACAGAAATTATTTTGATTTCGAAACTTTCAAGTTTTTGTAACGTTCACTCGCCCAAGTACGGTTCCCAAACTATAGACATAGTCTACATGAATTGGCTAAATACAAAGATATGAGTAAAAGTAGGAACTCAAACTCAAAATCTTATCAATTGTTATTATCACATACAACTATGGCCAAGACCCCTTTTACAAAGGCTGGATGGAATCGTTTATATCTGAGCGAAATCATGTAAATTTATACCCAGACTGAACGACAAACGAGAATTTGTTCGCTTCTTGTTTGTCGTTCAGTTTCTGCATGCTTACTGTAATGGAGCCAGGCAGGCTGAAACAAGTAGTCCTGTGTAAAAGGGCCATAAGCTAGGCTTCATTCATGGTTGTTGTTGTTAGCCGTTTAGTCGTTCACAAGCCTTGGTGACCCCAAAGGCGTTGAGTGATATCCATGCCAGTATCAGCTTTGACAGTATGAAGCCATCATGTTCTTTGGCACCAGGTCTTTTGCCACTGATCTGTCCAAACATTATAGATTTTTCTAGCGACTCTGCTCGCATTACATGGCCAAAATATGTGAGTATGAGCCGGGCCATCTTGCCCCCAGTGATATATCGGGTCTTATACGATTCAGGACTTCTCTGTTTGTTACTCTTGTCGTCCAGGGTATACACAGCAGCTTTCACCAGCACCACAGCTCAAAAGCATCTTTGTAAAGAGAAAGCCTAGTTAGGCCAGTTACTAGCCTTCAGAACCTTAAGTGAGATCATTTCCCATTTGTATGTGATTCTATTTTGCTTATCTGTAATGTACGATAAAAACATGAATAAAATCCTTTTGAACCGAAACAAGAAGGGTGAGAGGGTGCAGCCCCGTCGGAAGCCTTTGCCAATCCTAAACCAATCTGTGTCCCCATACTGTGTTCTCACAGTGGCTTCTTGATTGGTGATTCTATTAGCTTGGCTTGATGTGCCGATACGTCCAGCTCTTGTAGGCCCTGCCACAGCTTGTCATGGTCGACACAGTCAAAGGCCTTGATGCAGTCGATGAAGCTTCATTCATACTTGCTATATTTATAACAGATTTGTGCTACAGATTCTGCGATAAAGCACAGTACACGTGAATGGGGTCCAGAAAACAGGTAGATTTTAGAGTATGCTGTGGACTTGAAATTAGTTTTGAAAATTTGCCGTATTGCAGGTTTTCCCAATGGCAAAATTCAAAGGTCAAAAGTGCAACAACATCCGCATCTGCAAAATCTGCATTTGAATACAAGGCAAGCATAAATAATATGTCTTATCTCCTTCTTCCTAGCATAGGTGTGTTTGATATAGCAGAACGTAACTTTCAATGCATTAACAACCCACACAGGGATTTTTGTTTGCAGTTCCATACATAATGCTTTGCCAAAATCAATATTGGTGCATACAGGCTATCTTGGCCAAAATGATAGGATATCAACACAATAGTATGATTGCTATCATCTCTTGAACATTGTGGTTTTCAAAAAGGTGTACAGTCCATGAGCATGACAAATTAACATGTGAAAGGTTATTTCCACTTCAGGACGGTTTTATAATTGCAACAGCATGCCCTGTGGTTTATAGGAGAGAGCTTTAGTGGGTGTAATTAGAGCAGAAAGCCCTTGGATCTCAGCCCTGAGCTCCCAACTAAACAAAGGGAATCAATTACCCAATTATAGTCTATGGAGATCTAAATCTAAAAGAGAAAATCTCAACCAAGAGCTCTGCAGGCTCCAAGGCAAGAATGTGGACTATATTATTAAAGGGAAATAACATTCAAAAAGTTTAACTAATGAAATATCAAGATCCAATTAATAGAGTTTTTTGCATGAAATACATGAGCAGTAAACTCCGGAGCAACTTTACATGTTATCAGTAATCCCTACTAAATAGATAACACTAATAAATAATACAGTATTTCTCCTGTTGGGCCTTATTAACACAACACACAAGTGTGGTGCAGATTTTCATGCATTTTTTTCCTAGTTTGGAGGAGGAATTAATCTAAGATTCAAAAAAGTATAACGCTAAAGCTTAAAGAACTTTTCCAGACAGCATCGGCTGTCAGTACCAGAATACACTGGGGTCGGAGTGGAAGCCACTGCTCCAACCCCGCTTGTAATTGCAGGCGCTGCTTTCATTGAAATCAATGGGAGCTGCGATTGTGATTGCAGCGGGCTCCCATTGATTTCAATGAGACCTGTGCTTGCAATTACAAGCACTGGCCACTACACAGAAGTCAGAGCAGTGACTTCTGCTCCGACCTTCGTATATCTTAGCAATGATGGCTGCTACTGCCTGTGAAACCCCTTAACTTTCTCCTGCATGCTTTGCAGTGTCAGTAGGAGTTATTTAAATAATAAGCTAGGAAATTTATGTAAATGGCAAATTGAATTTCAAAAAAGTGTCTTGCGTGAGCTTTCAACGGTTGGAGCCACTTTAAAGACCAAGTGCAATCAGAAAATAATCTATCATTTAAATCAGGTTTTTATGCTAAACATATTTAATATTAATTGTTGGTGATTTTTTTTTAAATTTTCGATGTGGCAATCTGTATTTAAAAAAATATTAATCAGTAAAAAAAAAATATATACATATGGGATGATACATTCCATCTAATGGCCACTAGTAAAGCACTTGCTTATAAGTTCACAGATATAATAACAGCTTCTGCAATGGTCCATATGCAAAATGCAAACTACCTTAAACAATGTCTGCATTCTGCTGATCGCTTCTGCAGGACACCAGCAAGGAACTTTAATTCTCTGCAGCTTGCCAGGTTCATTTTTATTTATTATTATACAAAATGTATTATTGATTTTAGAAAGTCCATTTAAAGGTATAACACAAAGATATGCTTATATTACAAATTAGTAAAAATTGAACAGAAAAAAAGGTTCAACTTCAGGGCTGATGAACAAGATCATATTAAAGATGTTGTACAAATTTATGTCCTATGCTCAGTTCCTTGAGCCTGTGTGTGATTTAATGGGGAAGTACACCCATAGTCAGTAACATCCCTCCTCTAGATGTTTTCAGAATTGAATGAAACTTTCTGTCTATGATTGTAACATTGATATAAATAAGTGATTACAGTATAAGAGCAAAAGGATCATTTTTGCAGAGAGCTGACCCCTTGTAGAGAGGCTCTAGTACCCTGTTGTACCGTCTCTAGCTTGGGTACAAGATGTGATAGGGCGGGCATGGAGGCTCTAGTACCCTGTAGTACTGCCTGTAGCTTGAATTCAAGATATGATACGGGTGAACATGGAGGCTTTAGTAGCCTGTTGTACCACCTCTAGCTTGGATACAAGATATGATACGGGTGAACATGGAAGCTCTAGTACCCTGTTGTACCGCCTCTGGCTCCATTACAAGATGGGATATGGGAAGATGTAGTGGCCCAGAACACCATCCTGGTCCTCTCCATAAATGTCATATATGTTTGTCTTATGTAGATGCACTGTACAAAGCTAAGCAGCTCTGGTCATATCCAGTGTGTGTGTGTTGCACAGCTGCAGCACTTGAGAGGTTAACAGTAATAAAATCATTGCCTGCATGTGAATGTATCAGTTTGTCATGTGGTATGAGTGAGGGTATAAATAGGAGTGCTTGAGAGCGGGAAAGAAGTTAAAGTCCATCTTCAGGAGATGCATACTGAGGGTGGCTTCACACGAGAGTGTTTTTGTGCGTACATAAGTGCGCACTCATGTACGTGCAAAAACACGCATGAATGCAGGTCCGTGCATTGTTTTCAATGGAGCCGTGGCTGCTGCCGGTGGCTCCATTAAAAACAATGGTCTGCTAGCACCCCTGTATTCTTTTTCAGGGAAGGGCTTTACATATAACCCGTTTATTGGCATTCCCTATCCTAGGGGTGCCAAAGGTGGCCTGCAATCCTGCTCTGGCCTTGGCTACGTGTCATTCCTGGGGGACCAGAGCCTGGTAAGTGCCGCTGTAACCAGCCAACACTTATCCCTCCCATCTCTACACAGTAGTAAAGTGTCCAGGGTCATCCCTCTGTGGTGTTGCACAGGTATTGAAGGCTCTAGTGCTCAGTTGAACCACCTTTCGATTGGTTACAAGATGTGATATGGGCAGGCATGGAAGCACTAGTATCCTGTTACGTCACCTCTAGCTTGGATACAAGATAGCATACAGGTGGTAAGGAGACTCTAGTACCCTATTAGGTCACCTCTAGATTAGATGCAAGATGTGATATAGGTGGGCATGGAGGCTCTAGTACCCCATTGGGTCACCTCTAGCTTGGAAACAAGATGCAATACAGGAGGGCATGGGGGCTCTAGTACCCTATTGTACTGCCTCTAGCTTAGATACAAGATGTGATACGGGTGGGCATGGAGGCTCTAGTACCCTATTGTACTGTCTCTAGCTTAGATACAAGATATGATACGGGTGGGCATGGAGGCTCTAGTACCCTGTTGTACCACCTCTAGTTTGGATACAAGATGGGATACAGGTGGTAAGGAGACTCTAGTACCCTATTAGGTCACCTCTAGATTAGATGCAAGATGTAATATGGGTGGGCATGGAGGCTCTAGTACCCCATTGGGTCACCTCTAGCTTGGATACAAGATGTGATACGGGAGGGCATAGAGGCTCTAGTACCCTATTGTACTGCCTCTAGATTAGAAACAAGATGTGATACGGGTGGGTATGGAGGCTCTAGTACCCTATTGTACTGCCTCTAGCTTAGATACAAGATATGATACTGGTGGGCATGGAGGCTCTAGTACCCTGTTGCACCACCTCTAGCTTGGATACAAGATGGGATACAGGTGGTAAGGAGACTCTAGTACCCTATTAGGTCACCTCTAGATTAGATGCAAGATATGATATGGGTGGGCATGGAGGCTCTAGTACCCCATTGGGTCACCTCTAGCTTGGATACAAGATGTAATATGGGAGGGCATTGAGGCTCTAGTACCCTATTGTACTGCCTCTAGCTTAGATACAAGATGTGATACGGGTGGGCATGGAGGCTCTAGTACCCTGTTGTACCACCTCTAGCTTGGATACAAGATGTGATACAGGTGGCATGGAGGCTCTAGTACCTTGTTATACTGCCTCTAGCTTGGCTACAAGATGTGATACGGGTGGGCATGGAGGCTCTAGTACCCTGTTGTACCACCTCTAGCTTGGATACAAGATGGGATACAGGTGGTAAGGAGACTCTAGTACCGTATTAGGTCACCTCTAGATTAGATGCAAGATATGATATGGGTGGGCATGGAGGCTCTAGTACCCCATTGGGTCACCTCTAGCTTGGATACAAGATGTAATACGGGAGGGCATTGAGGCTCTAGTACCCTATTGTACTGCCTCTAGCTTAGATACAAGATGTGATACGGGTGGGCATGGAGGCTCTAGTACCCTGTTGTACCACCTCTAGCTTGGATACAAGATGTGATACAGGTGGCATGGAGGCTCTAGTACCTTGTTATACTGCCTCTAGCTTGGCTACAAGATGTGATACGGGTGGGCATGGAGGCTCTAGTACCCTGTTGTACCACCTCTAGCTTGGATACAAGATGGGATACAGGTGGTAAGGAGACTCTAGTACCGTATTAGGTCACCTCTAGATTAGATGCAAGATATGATATGGGTGGGCATGGAGGCTCTAGTACCCCATTGGGTCACCTCTAGCTTGGATACAAGATGTAATACGGGAGGGCATTGAGGCTCTAGTACCCTATTGTACTGCCTCTAGCTTAGATACAAGATGTGATACGGGTGGGCATGGAGGCTCTAGTACCCTGTTGTACCACCTCTAGCTTGGATACAAGATGTGATACAGGTGGCATGGAGGCTCTAGTACCTTGTTATACTGCCTCTAGCTTGGCTACAAGATGTGATACGGGTGAGCATGGAGGCATAAGAGTTCCGTTTGGTATCCTGCAGCATATCACCCCACATTTACTGTAACTGAGCCTCTCATAGGCTGTCTAAGTTTGTGTCCCAGATGATCCCATACATGTTCTACTGGTGATAAATCTGGTGACTTGGCAGCCATGGAAGTGTGACAATGTTGTGGAGACATTCCTGTGACCCCCTTGTCTGTACGGCTGAGAATTATCCTGCTAGAAAATGCCTCTTGGAGGCCGCCATGAGAGGAACACATGTGGCTGCAGGATGTCCTGAACATATTACTGAGCTGTTAGTGTCCCTCATACCACTACCAACCGACATCATATGTTATGGCCCCCAGACCATCACATCAGCAGTGGGGGCAGTGTGCCGCTCCAAAGGATAGAAATGATTGAGGTGCTCACCCATAGGTCTTCAGATATGAACACAGCCTTTGTTAGTGCTCTAACTAAATTTGGATCCATCACTGAGGACAACCCGGTTCCACTTTGTATCATCCAGTAACATCGTCCACGAGACCACTGCAAACGGAGGCAATAGTCGGTGTCAAAAGCAGTATACATAATGGGTGTCGTGAGACCAAATATTCTTTGGCCAAGAGCCTGGAAATGGTTCTGACAGACACAGGGGCCTGTAACAATGGTGACACCTGTCTCTGATAGACAACAAAACAGTTGGAGCTGCTTGTGCTTGTCAGATGGTCAGACAGTCCTCTTCATTGTTGGTCTGTTGAGGGCCTCCTGAGTCTAGTCACCTTGGGTGCCCTCACACGTCCACTTGTCCCAACACCTCCTACCAGTCTGATCAGAACGGCCAGTGGGGGACAATTCATTATTACGACCATCCAGCGTCTCACATCCCAATAATGCGCCCCTCTCAGACTCTGGTAACGGGGTGAAAGCTCTTCTCTGCATTGTAGAGGTGTCTAGTGGTCAACAAGCTCTACACAAGCAGAAGAAGAGGTCGCTACACTCAAGGAGCCTCTGAGGCTTTCAGGTGACAAGACCGTTCAGCTTGATAAAGACCATAGACGTGGTCGAAACATTGCTGATCATTGTGTGGAGATACAATAAAGAATGCATCTTTGATGCAGAGGATTTTATTGAAGATTCCCATGTGCTGCTCTCTTTCTCTACAATTTGCATTGTGATGTGGATTTGTGAAGACCGGATCCATCTATGAGCATGCACCTTTACGGCTCCCCTAAGAACTGTTTTTTTTGCTGTGCTGCTGGTAACTCTCTATTAATACCGCTCATCTAATCACACCACAACTCTAATCATTTGCATATCTGCCTGAAATGTAACTGCAAGCTGAGTTTTGCAGCAAAACGACAACTTCTAGGGGCGGGATTGTTTTTTTCTACAAAGATATTTTACATAAATATTTTTCTCTCTCCTGGATTTATGTGAAATCTTCAAGATAAAAAATATGTGACAGACTCCATTGCATCAATTATCTTTGGAAATACAGTGGAAACGCCATGTGACAACACCTGAAATACCTACACCCTGTACTACAGACCCATACATATTCAGAGTGCTGCAGCACAGGAGTGTTCTTGCTTCATGCATGGACCCTTAAGAGCTTGGCCATGATTTTTAAGCAGTTATAGTGTTATGATAGATTAGATAATGGATCTTTCTATAGTACAAAATTCTGGTAATGTATATTAGCTTGCACCAAAAAATATACTGCAAAAAGATGATACGATAGCCAACTTTGATGTACCCGAGCCATAAATGGATTGCACTACTGGCCATTTATCTAAATAGCTGGCATGCAATACTACATTTCCTCTGCATTGTTCAGTCCTGGGAATGCACTGGAGAGCCGGATACAGCTTCCCCTGGGAACATCATTAAATTAAAGGGGTTTTCCACAATCTTTGTGTACTGACAAGACTGACACAATGCCCTTGCTCTCTTCCAAGCTACATTCAATGTGCCCGCCAACTCCCTAGTTTGCCTACACTTTCAGGGACCTTTCACATGAGACAGAATTGCCTACAGGACACAGCGCAGATGCATAATCTTGTGGAATTTCTTGCATTTTTTTCTGCTGACTTTAATTGCAGGATTACATCTCCTGTATGTTAGAAATCTGTAACAACTATTCCGCAAGACGTCCTTAATTCCACAAGTAGTACCACCCTATCCGCTGCAGAATTTAATCTTGCGCATTTTCACACAAAGACAGGTGCGGAATTCAAGCCCCATTGGTAAAGCATTGTGGCACAGCAATGCTAGCATGGACTAATTCCATCCTGTGTGAAAGATCCTTCATAGGGGACTTCACAAAATAGCACAGAGAATGTGGAAAGTGAGGGTGAAACTGGAAGTACAGCTGAAGCGCTAACGTCATACCAGGCACAGAGAATAGAGGATAAAGCAAAGAGAGATAGAAGGAGCTGCGAATCTGAGACTACTCATCTCAAGTGTTGCCGATATATGAAAACAGAATAGAGACATAATCATATTATGTAGCTCCAATCATCATTAGGGAGCTCCAGATTTAACTGAATTTAGATTAGTGGGAATACCCTTTTAATGTAAGGCATTTTGAAGGCTTTTTTGCACATTTTTGTCCGCCTGCTAGAGACCCATAGGCCAAATGTGACCCGCGATGATATTTTATGTGGCTCATGAGGTCCGGAAGAAGAAGGACCAACTCTCCAATTTTCCTGGAAGACACAGCCAGCAATTGTCAGAGAGGACAGTACTGGCACACAGAGTGGGTGTCATCTTGTACTTTGAGCTCCTGCGCCCATCTTTACACCGATTTGTTCAGCAAATCACAGGTGGTGGCGCAGCTCTAATAGCCCTATCCAGGCATACTATCCTTCAAGGGAGGAAGCTGACTGACTATTATCTAACCTAGTCCTAAAGGACATCTTAGCCTTTTACTAAGTGGCGTGCCACAACATCTCTGTTGGAACAACTTGAACTACTTTATCAGTAACCTAAAAGAAAAAAAAAAGGTAAATGCACCATAGAAAGCCCATTGGGACACTTCCATTTGGTGCATAATACATGTTGTGTAACTCCTGCCTCAGTTCCTGCATGCAATCCAGAGAATCATCATCATAGTGCTTGCAGGGCCAACCTCCATGTTGTTGTTGTTAGCCGTTTAGTCGTTCAAGACCCTCGGCGACCCTAAAGGCAAGCTCCCTCCATGTTTTTCGGTTTTGCACTGTTTCTTTCAGTTGTGAGATATCCATGCCAGTATCAGCTCTGACAGTATCAGCTATGATGTCCTTTGGTGGCCAGGTCTTCTTTTTCCACTGATCTGTCCAAGCATTATAGATTTTAGTGACTCTGCTCGCATTACATGGCCAAAATACGTGAGCCTGTGCCTGGTCATCTTGCCCTCCAGTGATATATCGTGTTTTATACGATTCAGGACTTCTCTGTTTGTTACTCTCGCTGTCCAGGGTATACGCAGCAGCTTTCGCCAGCACCACAGCTCAAACGCATCAATCCTTCTATCAGCTTTTTTCGCAGTCCGGATTTCACATCTATACATGGCTATGGGGAAAATGGTGGTTTGCACTATCCTGCGTTAAGTTGCTATACCGATATCCCTACTTTTCCAGATTTTGTCCATGTGTAGCATTGTGCTTCGCCCCAATGCTACCCTACGCTTTATATCTGGCTGATCTCTAGACTCTCCATCCTGGTCAATTTTTGAATCAAGGCAGATGAAGTCTTGCACACATTCTATGGCCTTCTTCAATTCATCTGCGATTGCCACTAGATTGTGATATTTTCACATCAGCGTTTAGCAATTACAAATGGCCCTTTGAGGACAACCATAACGCTGATGTGGCCCTTGGTGAAAATGAGTTTAGATACCCTTGTTCTAGACTTGACCAGTTTTCTGCAGCGAGAAGCCTGTCTCAAAGCCTCTTTGAATAAATGGTGTGCAAAATACCGTAATTGGGCAAACATTCAAAATTATCCCAAAAGCATTATTTTAGAAGAAAGGGGTCTGCTCTTTTTCCAGAAATGCCACATCTATCCATGGGCTGTTTCTACTATTGTAACTTGCCTCTATTCATTTGGGATGAGATCGGATACTAGACACAGTCCTTAAACAGATGTGATGTAACTTCTGGAAAAGCAGCAGACCCCTTTCTTATAGTCTTGGACAAGCCCTTGTACGTGAAGACTTGGAGGCTAAGTTGATAAAATGTGATACAACAATACTACAATAGGAATATTCTATATCTGTGAAATTCTCAGAAAGACTTCTTAGCCAGGGAGAGACATGTTGAGACAAAGCAACCCAGAAAACTGCTAATACGTTTGACAAATACAGTAATATATACCATCTCTCCTTATATGTACATATTCTACTAAGTGATCTGTCTGCTGGAATGGATACAAAAAAAGAAAAAGTCTTCACAATGAATTCACTGTAAATAATCACTAACTGAAATGTGATGACACGTCAAAGATTTTCTTTTATGATTTGACAATAACTTTCAAAATTTGCTTATAACCAATTTCAGTAAAATAGGCCCAAAAAAGACCTAATGAAATGTAAGAATGTAGCATCTTCTGGAGCTTCATGAATCATCTTCTTACAGGCTTTGTCTTCTCCCCTTTGATATTCCAAGGTGCTACAGTCAGCATCACAATCACTTAGTTCTGCTCCTGTATTTAGCTTATGAACTTGATTCTGGAGCTGTATTTATGTTATGAGCTTGGTTCTGGTATTACATCTGTGTACTTCAGTTGTTAGTGCTGTATTTATGCACAGAAAATGAAGCAGCTCACCAGCAGGATGCACAGACTTGACTAGAATCAATTGCAGAAGAGAGCAAGAAAAGGATCTGGTATCCATAAATCCATAAAGTAACAACTTTATTGAGACATATTACAATCTCAACAGGAAGCACATACAATAGTGCCAATCTGACATGTTTCAAGCTATGACTAAAGCCTGGTTTAGACTCAACGTGCTTTTTTACAGTGCAAGGTGATCGCTCAAACGTTGAGAAATCGCCTTGCCCTCTGAATGGGGGATGCAGAAGACAAGCGGGCCACTTGTCTTCTGCATCCAGCTGTTCTCTGCTCAGAGCGCCTGGCTGTTATACAGCTGAGTGCTCCGAGTGGGGGATGCAGAAGACAAGTGGGGCTGCTTGTATCTTGCATCCAGCTGTTCTCTGCTTGGAGCACCCAGCTGTTCTACAGCTGAGCGCTTCGAGCGGGGGATGCAGAAGACAAGCGGGGCCGCTTGTCTTCTGCATACAGCTGTTCTCTGCTCGGAGTGCCTGGCTGTTAAAGAGCCGAGCATTCCGAGCGAGGAATGAAGAACACAGCTGGACAGCTGTGTTCTTCATACTCCACCTGTCTTCAGGGACCGGTATACAGCTGAAACAATAGTATCAGCTTTATCCCACTGTGCATTCTTGATAACTGGTCTGCATGCTGAAAGATCAGTGATCAGCGACAGCTTAACAAAAACTGCACAATGTCAGTGCAGTTAGACACAACGATTATTGCTCAAAAGATGGCTTTGAGCGATTTTTGAGCGAAAATCGTTGTGTCCAAATCAGCCGTATGAGCTGCTGTGACAGCTTGAAGCATGTCAGATTGTTGTTGTTCCTGTTGGGATTTTAATATGTCTTAATAAAGCTGTGACTTTATGGATTTTAGTGCTGTATTTATTGCTAGCATTCGGTGGAGCAAGCCACGGTTTCCTCTGCTTGGTTCGTTCGGAATCAGGGCTTAAACAGACTAACGTGTTTGCGGAGGTTTTTGCATGCATGAAAGTCACACCCACAAACTGTGATGAAGCAAAGCCATTGATTTCAATGATTTTGTTCAAAAAGAGCCTGTTCCTTGCGCACAATTCTTACGCCCTATCTTTCTCAAACGTATTTTTATTATATACAAGATAGGTTCTGCCATATCGGTCTGCCTTTTTTTTTTGCCTGCACAATAGCACTGGATTTGAACAGTAGAAAATATGAGGACTTATATCTTGTTCATGCACAAATACTCTGAGCATATTGAGCATATTTGCGCATACATTCATCTTTTTAAGCCTTCAGAGAGAAGAAAACCTGTATATATCTCCGTATGAAAATTCACCCCTGTAATAATGGCACACTTATATTCTCTATTGTCTATTACGTTCTAGTATTGTCTATTGTCCCTCCACTGCCACCTAAAAGAACCCTGCATGAGAACCACCAACTAATAGCAGCTTGCATATAACTATCTCTTCCTGTGCAAACCTCTACAGCCTAAGATCTTCATCATATGTGATCTGGGAGGACGAATCCCAGAAACCATTGCATCAGTCAATCATGATGCGCAATAATGTGTATGACTCCATGTGTGTTCAGTGACAAACTGATCACCTCTAATGGGGAAAACATGTGCAACAAAACTTTTTGAGTTTCTGTTTCCATTGATATCAAATTTCTGCATCTGAGTGTCATTAAATGTGAATTCAGAAGGTTTCAAATCAGAAAGATGACTTGTAATAACCCTGTATTTACTTGAAAGCCACAAGGGTTCCTCAGGGGATGCAGAAAAAAACAAACGTTAGAGCAAAACCCAAACAATTGTGATAGGTAAAAGAAAATGCAAGAACTGTGGAGGTTCTGATGAAACTAAAAAAAAGTAGAGGTGCCACCTACCCAATGATGCACCACTTGAGTGGGCATGAGTGAATGGGAGGATAGGACTAAAAGAACTGGTGGTTTGGCTCAACACTCTAAATGTGAAAGAAACATTAAAGATGATAGAATGCGAAATGTCTCCTTTATTAAATAACGTGTGTAGCCAGTATGGAAAAACGTGTTTCAGGGCAAAACCCCTTCACCAGTTCAGCTGCTTAAGATATACAAACTAAGGAATGAATAGTAAAAGCTAAAATTCAGAGTGAAGAATAAAAAGTTGATGAAGAATTAGAAAAAGAGAAAAACAGAATTTAAATATAATTATAAATATAAAACACATTATTAAGACATCTTATTTATTTGCAACACATTGCTACTGAAGTGAGCACATCACCTGACCATGATCGGCAGCGCTTAGTAATGATTGCCAGGTGAGGAATTCGAGGGCAGCGCCATGGGATGCAATGAGGGGTTCCTGATTGCAAGGTAAGAGGAGCGGCAGGCCGAAAGTGGATCTGCAGCAGATTTTAAATGAAAATCCATACCAATGGTACGAATTTTGACTCTATTTTTTTGTATATATTCTTTATTTTTCAATTAGTAAAAAGAGGGGAGGAGTTACAATAAAAGTAAGAAAAATCAGTGGGAAATACAGAAATGCTGTGGATTTTGCAGCAGAATTTTACTTTGCAAAAAAATCACCACATTGTGAACATACTCTACATTCCATTATTTTAACTCTTTGTAGTGCAGTTTATCAAATACTTTAAAGTAGTCAGCCCCTGATTTTTCTGTTTAGCTCTTGGTACTCACAGTACTACATGTAACATTCTACAGACCACCTGACCATCCCTCCAAAAAATAGGTACTTAAGCAGGTTTCTGACAATCATTTCTATGGGTACATCTTACAACAAATTCTACGTACGTAGCAACCACAGAATCCCAACAGAATGCAGAGCTCTTTAGGAGAATAGCAGGAAAGTCCATCATTAGATAAGCATGATCACCAACATTTGTAGAGAGATTTTCAGAAAGCCTAAAGGTTAAATTACTGCTGGCTTACCCTACAACAATACAAAGAGTAAGGGTAACAGCATATATGTAGTATAATACTCATTGCAAGAAAATGTAGACATCAATAACATTTGATATAATTAGCTTGCTATACAGGAACATTGTCTAACATACAGTATTAGGGGTACAATAACAGGGACAAGCTATCATTTTGCATCTACAGCTCTTATGCAGATGTTGTAGGTGAAGGTTTAGCGATGCAGGATTCGATGCAGCAGATGGAGTAACTGTCAGCCAATCACAGCCAGCACTCAGTGAATGGCTGTGATTGGTTCAATCATTGCTATTCATCGAGCGCTGGCTGTGATTGGCTAAGCGTCAGCGAATCACAGCCGGCGCTTCCAGGAGGCGGGGATTTTTGAATCCCCGGCCAGAAGAGGAGAAGATCACTGCCGGGGACCCGGGGAGAAGATGCGGTCGGGCTGACAGTGCAGGACAGGTGATGTATGTGCATTTTTATTTATTTTTTCTTGCAGCCAGGGCTTAGATTAGGGCAGTGTTTCTCAACTCCAGTCCTCAGGACCCCCCAACAGGTCAGGTTTTCAGGATTTCCTCAGTATTGCACAGGTGATGTAATTATTGTCAGCGCCTCAGACATTGCCACAGGTGTTCTTACTATAGGAGATCCTGAAAACATGACCTGTTGGGGGGTCCTGAGGACTGGAGTTGAGAAACACTGGATTAGGGCTTTAACAGTAAGATTTCCTACTGTCAAAGCTGCATCGCGCCGCATGAAAATCACGTTTTTGTGTGATGCGCTGCAACAGAGAGAAAGGGTCCATAGGGAAACATGAACTACAAAACCTCACGGGTCCCATGAGGTTTTTCGTGTCATTTTGTAGCATGCTACAAAACATCACATGTGTGAAGTAGCCTATAGGAAAGCAGGGGCTTCTCATACATGCAATTTGTAGCATTGTAGCAACTTTGTCGCCCGTGTGAACAAGGCCTTAAGCAATTAAACTTTTACCTCTGAGTATCTAGGCACTATCTAATACTAACTAAAATGTAGGAATAGTATTACTTTGTAAGTAATCCGTAACAACAGCAAGACTTGGTGAAAAATGTCAATAATGCTCATTCAATACCAGTACCATCTCAGAGAGATAGAGATCAAGGAATATAATATAAGTCTCTCTTTAGGGGTTAACATTCTAGTGCAGTCTATTAGAAAGATCAATTGCCATACACCCTCACAATGTTTCTTTAAGGCTTACTTCATATCCCAGGCAATGTTTTACTCTGCCCTTGTCAAGAAGAAAACTCAGTCCATGAACAGAGGCTCGAGCAACAAAAACTTTCCAAATCTTTGTGTCCTATTTCCTACAGCAGTCTTGCTGATTAGCTATTTGCACACCCAGTGTCCCTTATGAGGCCAGCCTCACTTACGTGTCGATGTACAGGGGTCACAGCTTACTCCGATCCTAGCAATTCAACAAAGTTGTTTAGGAGATTTGCTCCTCTCTCACTGGTTCTGGTTTTAGTCGTGTTGCTCCACTCACTCCTGGCCTGTGGAGTGACTGCTCCTCTCTGTACTGGGCAATAGTGCTCACAAACTCAATCCTCCAGCAGCTGAGTTCCATTGGTCTTCCTTACAGTCTCTACATGCCTTCTCACAACTACTAGCTGCTCCTTTCTTTGCCCAGCTCAAGTTACTGAGCAGGAACAAATCGTTCTTTGTATATAAGGACATTCACCAATCATCATCAGTCCAGCGAGCATGCTCAGTTCTGCTGTGACAAAACCTGGCTGTGACAAATTCTTGTGCCGTTTTTGATGCATCTTCCCTGTCTACCTCTGGGACATCATTCACCTTTTAGGGCAAGTCCTTTACAAAGACCTATGTGTTTCTATGGTTAACGAAACACATACACATCATGTGATTTTTGCTTCTGACTGTTACCTCTTCATGCCAATTTTCAGGGCAGTTGAAAAGGTTGCAGAGATAGAGTAATAGCACATGACTGCAGGATCTGACTATACGCAAGTTTTGTTTGTGGTCCATAACAATAGAAATACCTAGGTCTGCATGGGAGCTATAGACAACAAACAGTGTTTTCTTGTATTGTTTTTTTCATACAATGAAGATTTTAAATGTTGTTTAGAAATTTTTGAAGTTCGACAGCTGGAGGAATAAGCAAAAAATGGTTGTAAAATTGCTCTGCCTTTGACTTTAGTTGTCT
Source organism: Eleutherodactylus coqui (assembly GCF_035609145.1). NCBI lineage: Eukaryota > Metazoa > Chordata > Amphibia > Anura > Eleutherodactylidae > Eleutherodactylus > Eleutherodactylus coqui. Next base: position 131,370,010 of record NC_089840.1, on the reverse strand, counting down.
GAACCCATTCATAACAGCGGGGCCAGATGACTCTATGCTGACAGATAATACTGAGGTAAAGATGTATCAAGAATGTTGAGTTTTACCATCTGATCCTTTTGTTCCCCAGGAGATAATCCAGTGCCAGAGCTGTTTGGCTGAAGCTTACCTCCCTAAGCACATGAACATTTGGCCACACTGAACATTCATGTATGTGGGGCAGCTGCAGGGAACAGCTGTTGGATGAACGATTGTTGGTCTACTTATGCTGCCATGGCACCCACTACCCATAGAGATGACTACTGATGAGGTTTTACACAAATGGCAGCAAAGTGAGATGATACATTTAAATACATATAGAACACCTTAAAAGACCACTTCTCAGTGGATTTCCCCATTAACGTAATGAAAATGCAGAGTTTGGTCAATTGCTTCAGGGTTTTGCTTCAGCTTTTGAAGCTTTGTCTGAAGCATTTGGGAAATGTTCCGACTGTGAAAGCCAAGAGTTCTTAGCTGGTAAGCCAGATTGCAATCAATGTTTCTGTAGCAGCCAAGACATTTTTTGTAAATGTGTCTACTGCACAGCAGGTGTAAAAAAACCTGACTTTTGGAATAATGTTAAAACTTCAATATTGGACCTATAAAAAAGCACTGGAACTACAGAAAATACAATCAAGTGCAGCAGCAATCTCACACTGGTTAAGGATTGCAAACATATTAATGGCAGCCATGATGTGTTCATACAAAAATATATTTGACAGTTAAGGATAAGAATATTGAAATCAACACATATCAAATACAGCATGTTGTACACCAAGGCTATACGCACCTTTACTTACTTTTTTTGTTAAGTCCATAAAAATAATTTTTTAACCAATTTGATGTTATTACTAATTTTTTAACCATTTATTTTCTATGCTTGCAGTGTACCCCATTACAATGCAAGCTGGGGGACTAAGATTTCTGCAGAATTCTGCCAGAGTGACTGATAGATTTTGAAACTAATGGCAAGGGAGGGGAATGATCCTTTACATACAATTTATAGTAGGTGGGGAGGAGAGACATGTGCTTTATTTTAGGGGGCATGAAATGTAGTGTGACATTATTTAGCTAATTAATTATGATTTCATTAAACTACCTAACTACAAAGTGTAGAGCTCAGTGCTGCAAACTAGATGTCATTGGAAGTGCTGACTATGGGGTTTTTATTGTGTTTGAGCGGATCAGTTCCATTCCGAAACATAGCTCATTTTATTCTCTGCTTTCGCTGCTACTGGGAAGGATGCAGATTTAGTGGGAAAGAAGCCGCTGAAGGGAAAGAAAGAAAATGAATTGCGTCAGAACAGAGCAGGCTCCTCTTGGCTGCAGTCAGTGCCTGTAATGACAGCTAGTCAGCAGCGCTGACTGTCGCACTTTGTAGTTAGGTAATATAATGAAATCAAGTTTCGCTAAATATTGTGCCACACTACATCCCCTCACCGCTGTAACAAGGATATAGCACCTTTCTTTCTGCCTTCTGTTATAAACTGTGTGTAACAGATCTCTTCTCCCTCTCCTGTCATTTGTTTCAGAGTCTTTCAGTCTCTCTGACTGATGGATCCTGCAAAGATCTTAGTCCTACAGCTTGCAGTGTATTGGAGCACACTGCAAACATAGACAATAAACGGTTGAAATTTTAACAACATACAATTGGAAAAATGATTTTTATGTAAAAATAGATGAATGAAAGAAGGCAGTTTGTTCATAGCTTTTAAGGATTTCATTTAAAATTGTGCATATATTATATACGCATTATCTGCACTGCCATTGTGAGTCCAACCCTGTTACCGCTGTACTAGTCTCAACTGCTGTGAAATTCTATTCTCTATAAAAGGTATTTAATTTAAATGTGTTATAATAGAAACAAGTGATCTGTCTGGTCAAACAAGTGATTGAGCAATTGGGAGGTTTCTCAAAACATGTTGTATGACGTTTTCATAGCTTGTCGCAGCATGTTACTGAATAGTGATATGGAGATATTTTTGGACAGGTGCAAGAAAGCAAGGCACCACTTGCTTGTGCTTTGTTCCATAACCATTATTGCAGAATTAAAGGGATTTTAATTCTGTGAACCATTGCTCCATTCACTTCTATGGGGCAAACAGGGATTGATGCACTTGGCAATCTCTGTCTGTCCCATAGAAGTAAATGTTGGCACTTCAAGTGGCTTCCACTGAAGCAACAGCGCCATGTTCTGCAGAAGGTGAGGCAAGTCTGCTGCCATTCCTTAGAAGTTGTACTGCCCTTGCATTAAATCCACAGAATGCAGAAAAGGTTGTAGAGTGGATGAGACAGCATGCCTCAAATACCACCACCACTACCTACCAGTCACAGCCACATAACAGTCAGTCTGCACCAGTCAGCCATTAGCAAGCCCCCTCTAGTTCACCCCTTGCCAAATTCTCCACACACTCTGAAGCAGGAGCTGCTTCATCATTCAGTGTCATAGATGTCAAAAGGGGCAGTCCAAACAATCGGAGAGAGAAGACCCAAGACATTGAATGCACTGATGCTCAACCAATTTTTCCTCTGAAGAGGAAGATGAAGGAGGGTCAGTACATATAGTCAGCTCTCCACAGGCAATGCGTACTCAGGGGGATGTGCCAGTGACTAGTGCTTGCTGTGTCCACTCAGGAGGAGAAGGACGATAAAAAGGAAGAGGACATGGAAGATGATGAGGTGCTTAAGCCAAGATGGATAGGCAGGCAGAGTCATCATAACAGCTCGCAGGGGAAAAAGGAAAAGGCAGATGTTTTAGGGCAGCACCCTGCTAAGACAGGAAGAAGGGTATCGCAGAAAAACACAATGGCTGTACCATCACCATCAGCTGCTACTAGTCACAGCAGCAGCAACATGAGGTCCACAGCTAGGTCTGTTCACAGGACTTTGAAAGCACAGCTGAGGACAATAGAATGGATATCTGTAAGATCTGTGGTTTAAAATGTAGCAGGAACGTAAATAACCTCAACACAACGTATATGAGCAGCCACATGAACATCCACAGCCCGCTGCCTTGGGGAACTCACCTGGGCCAGAGGGTAAAAAGTCAGACTCATCCTGCTTACTCTTCTACTGCTGTATCTGACTCTTCCCCATCTCCCTCCCTGTTCATGCAATAGTCTTTGAGCACAGAGCAGTAGCACATCTCATGCAGTCTTTTCCTCTCCAATTGACAACCAGGCTTCAGAGCCAGGAATGGGAAGCGGAGAGCAGAAGTTGAGCTGCCACCATCACATTCACTGACATCTACCTCATATTCCGGCATGTCACTGGTCAGCAGCCAGCACTCCATCTCCCAGCTGTGGGAACTTAAGGTAAAATACCACCCCAACCACCCACAAGCACAGAGCCTGAACACAAGCATTGCACAGCTGTTTGCAATGGAAATGTTGTCCTTCAGACTAGTAGACACAGATGCCTTACGCCACATAATGCTCCTTGCTACTCCACAGTACCAGATGTCCAGCTGGCAGTTATTTGCCCATAAAATTCTTCCTACACCACACCACCATGTGAGCGATAATGTGTCCCTGACATTGCAGAATACTGGCAGTGGTAGGGTGCACCTGTCCATGGACATGTAATCCAGGGAAATTACATACCCTTAATAGCACACTAGGTCAATGTCCTGCAGGTGGGGCATGAAGCTGAAAGTGGTGGTCCATGTTTTATAGTACCCCTAAGGCATGCGGGACATTCATCCATGTCTGTCCCCTCCTCATCCCCTCCTCCACCTATATGTAGCACCTTTCAACATTAGAACAGACAAAACTCAGCATCCATAAGCAGTGCATGTGGTAAATGCCAACATGCTTTCTTAAAACTCATATGTTAAGGTGAATGCAGCCACATGGCCGAAGGGCTGTTGACGGCTTTGCAGGCTGAGGCTGACATGTGACTGACTATGCACAATCTAAAGCCAGGCAAAATCATGTGTGACGATGGGGCCAACCTACTGGCAGCCCTTCACTTCGGAAATCTCACACACGTACTTTGCCTGGTGCATGTGATGAACTTATTGAACAATTACGAGCGTGCACCTGGTAGAATTTGTCCCTTGCAAAATTTATGACTTTGCTTTTAAAACAAGCAGCACACCGTCTGTCTTCTTTGGTGCCATTTTTGATCTTGGAGACCCTATGTGGGCATTCTTTTGTTTTCAGTAACGCACCTGTGCTACAAGTGACTCCACACCACTGTACACCATTTTTAACAATTTTTGGGAGGAGTACATTGTTCCCCAGATGTGTGACTGTATTCCTACACAATTTGGAGGGCTTTGGCTGCATTGGGGACCTTCTAGAGAGCAACTCAGTGAATCAGATTTTTACTCCAATTGACTTGAATGGCAGTCAGAATCTGCCATCCCGATTTTACAGGTCTGCAACTTGATAACCTGTTTAACTCCTAAATCTTTATTAACTAATTTTATTTAATTTCCATTGCTTATCTCCTCTTACTAACCTTTAATGTATTATGTAAGGTATAGGGGTTTGGTTTGTCAAGCAACTTCTTAGCTTTCTGTTTGGTGACCACCATTTGAGCACAAGTTGCCAACTTGTCGTTCTATGATACTCAAGATTGTTTTACAACAACTAGAAGATCCCAAATGCTTGATAATGTAAGCTGTGTGCTACAAAAAGCAGCTTAGGGAAGATCTAGTTTAGGTTACATAGCAAATAGTGTAAAATTGTGGATTAATAAGTAAGCCAGGCACATAATTGAGCTCGACTCGTGCTTTGTTGCACTGTTTTATTGCATGAAATCATATCTATGTGTAGTTAGGCATGTCAGCTTTCTCTGTGTAGCAACCATAGCTTCGAGACATTCATACATACATAGAATACACAAAAGGGAGATTTACTAAGTTAAATATGTCAGAATTATGGCACGAATGGTACTAAAAAAGTGAAGTAAATATTATACTATACGCCAAATTTAGGTAAGAAAAAGGGGCACTAAGAGGCTTCCTAAAATGCTAAATTTTTGGTGCAAAACATTGGTTAAAAAGTACGAGATAGGTATGAGAAATGTCTAACCTGCAGTAAAGTATTGGCTAATAATCTTCTGTAGTTTATTGGCTTCAGTCCTCAAACAAGGAAGAACTTAGGAACACAACACCCAATATTTGTTTCCTGTCTGACATGCTACTCTAACTTACATAGTTCTTAGACACTCATTTATAATTTTTTGTTTAGCAAGTAGCAGCAAATTTATCATGCAGTGTGTGATTTTGTGATAAATTTGGCTCAGTTTCATTTTGTCTAGTCTAGTTTTGTCCTGTATAATTTTATGACACTGCTAATAAGTCTACCCAATTTTTCCTATAAAACAGACAGTCTACACTTCAAGACAAAAATAAACATGCCCAATGGCACTTGTGGTAATTGATGCCCAAAAGCCATAGGTTATTAGTTAATAATTACTAGCCATGTGCAAACACCCGGGTAGTACTGCCAAGTACAATAACAAACATGCACAAACATTGGTATGGATGAGTATTGTGAATAAATACATGAAAATGCTAATTAAAAGTACAATTAAAGTAATCACAAGAAAGCTGTGACTACTATTTTATTAGTATTAATGAATATGCAATCATTTGCTTCATGTTGCTTCTCCTTCAGGTCCTTAGGGGTACAGTAGTAAAGCAAAGCTGCAGGTTGGGCTCCAATATTTTCAAGGGGTAGTCCCTAAATAGACTTTCTTGTCTGTTAGACATGTAATATCTGTTAGGTAGAACTTCTGCTAATGAGAAGCAAGTCTTGGTGCATTCTCACAAAGAGAAGTTGGCTGCATATACTCAGTCATTCTCCATTGACCATGAGCATGTATAGAGTTTTGTAATGCGGAGTTGCTGGACTCCCACGGATCATACTTTAAAAAAATCCATTTGCAGTTCATCTGATGGTGGGGCGTAATGTTAGCTAATGCAATCAGATGGCTGAAACATTTCAATGTAATACATTTCATTAATTAATTGCAGTTACAACATGCCTCCACTACTGGTGATAATGGCAATAAGAGCTAGTAGACCTCTAACATGTAGACCATGGATCAATATAATTGTATATAACGATCTGAAAATATTTTTCCACTGAAAGATTACATGCTTGGAACAAACATCCGGCAGGTGTAGTTGTAAAATCAACAATAAATTAATTCAAATATTGGGATAAGCATAGATCTGTCCTGCGAGAGAAATAATGTAAAGGTAGACTAGACGGGCTACATGGTCTTTTTTTACCGTAAATCTTCTACCATCAGTAGTGATAATATTATTTACTTACAACTATTTAGAATTCTTCTAAGTGAAGTGAATACTTTCTGAGTACTGAAATTGTTTAAAGAAGACTAGATACAATTGGATAAAAATTTCAAGCCTGACATTACATCTTTGTGTCCTTGACATATACAAGTGTATTCAAGCTCTTGGTACCAGACCACAATACAACACTTATAGACTTCTACATCCTGATGATGTTCTTCCATATGCCTATCAGGCATGCTTTAACAGATGTTGTACGCACAGAGATATTCATGTGCAGATACAAAGCTAGCTTATATAAATCTCAGTAAGGGTGGTTTCACATCTGCGCCCATGGTTCTACTTTCCTGCTCTGTTCTGGGAGCAGATAAGGGGAATCCCTGTGGCCGAACAGCTCGGTCTCAGGACGGAACTGAACAGCGCTGAAGGGACCCCATTGACTGTAATGGAATCCGTGTGGTTTTTAATCAGCTGCCTGGCTTTTAGACAGAAGAAAAAAGGGCTGCATGTAGCGCTTTTTCTTCCGGTATTTTGAGATGGACCTAAGGAGGAACCTCCGGCTGTAGGTTCCAACTCTAATGTGAAACATTATATCAGTATATCAGGGGAAAGTAAAAGGCCAATAGCCTGCTAAATGGGATGGGCTGACACCACATATGTGTCTATTGTACCCATCCAGCATGTTTTAACAAAACAAAAACATAAAGGGAGCAGATTAGCTAACTTGATATGTGTAAACAGGCTCTTAGAGGCTTATATAGTACCCGGAAGATAAGTTTTGTTTATATTATGAAGCTAGGCTGTTTTTAATTAATTCTAATTATTAATTACATGCCAAGTAAGCAAGCCCACTTATAATTTGATAGCAGCATCATCCAATTTCTTACTTATCAAATTACACTCTAATATATATATGTAACCCTGCACAGGAAGCTGTATATGCAATGGATGCCAAACAAGGATTCTCAAGCATAAGCTGTATTCTCCCTGAGATGCACTGGAGTACATTTCCCAGCAACCCTTTCTTTGGCGATATGATGTAATCTGGAAATAGAGTGAGAACCGATTTGATGAACAGGAATCTGGGGGAGGGAGCTAAGAAGGAAAGGGCGGAGACACAGGAGGTCAGAAGACTGAAGGTCAGAGGACAGGGTCAGCTAAATGCTGGTGGAGGGAATGGCCTCCAAGAGAGAGAAAGGAGGAACAGAAAGAAGCATATCTGAGAGATTCCATACCCATCCTGAGATGGGAGACATTCTCTGAAAAAGCAAAAGTTCTCCAAGGCAGTACACCCCCTGAGGATCATCTGCAGCACATTGCTCAGAGTCCTAGGATAATCCTACCTACCACTCCATTCTTACCCTGAGCACGATCGGACTGACTAACACTAGGACTGAGTACATTTCTGGACTAGGGTTCTACTATTGCAGATTTTGGGGTGTACACCCTGATAGAAAGTACTGGCTTTGTGTGTTACAGAAAGTGCACCAATGTCTCCAGAAAGCACATCAACATTCCTTGGCAATGAGACGCCCATGGGTGGACTGTGTCATTGCTTTTTATAGTGTTAGCATGGTTACTATTTCACCATCAATGTAGGAGAGCAATGCAGATTGTGGGTATCCTACCATAACAGTACTGTGACGTGTATATGACCAGGGAACACTTTGTTCTTGCTCACATTTTGTATTCTTGTTCAGTTTAACCATACTCTCCACTTTGTTAGCAATAAGCCTGTTAACGCATTTTACTCCAATTCCCTGTAAGTATGTATTAAGCTGGGCAGTGGTCTCCCGAGTCAACCCCTGGCAGAAGACTAAAGACCATCCATATTCCTATAGAGCGCCAATCAATATTTGGGTGCAGGTACTGCGCTATTGTAAGGCAAGACCCACACCACACCTGGTGGACAGAGGTGGCCCAAAAGGGATGTTTCATATATACTACTAAATAAAGTTAGCATGGTGCGGATAATTTACGCTTTAATTGACCTCTAAAATCCTCTGGAACTTTGAAAGGGTTATACAAAAAGGCTGTTGGAGTTTAGCTTTCATTTCCTACACTGCTCTAGTAATAAGAAAGCTGATCTGTGATTGGTTGCAATGAACAGCAAAAACTAATTTTCTTTTAGACAGTTCTAATAAATATGTCGCATTGTGTGTTCTTTACCGCCTGTGCATGCAGATGTGCATTTTGTTTGTTAGCAGAAAGAAAGAAACCAGATGAACATCAAGAAAAAAGAAAGCCATTGAATTTTCCATAAAGATGACTACAGTAACACAGATATCGCCCAGAAGTTAAAGTGTTTTATCGTTCTTTTGTGTCATGGCTGGTAAAGCACCTGAATGACAATGAAAACTCTGATAGAAAATCTAGGAAGGAAAGACCAAGATTGTTGTCATCTTGAGAAGATATTATTTTGTGAAGGATCTACAAAAAGAACTGTTCTAGCGGTTCCATAGAATTTGCAAATAGCAGCAAACCTTAACTGGAACTGAAACTACTCTACGGCACAGGTTGCATTTCATGGGATTCAATGCTTAAAAAACCATAAAACAAGCCTTAACAAACAAAGGAAATGAAGAAGTAGTATCTCCAGTTGGCTCACTAACATGCATTCTGGACTGTGGAAGATTGGAAACGGGGGCCGTTTACAGATGACAGCCAATTTCGACTTGGCAGTGATGGACCACTGCCTGTTTGCTGTATCACTGATAAAAGACTGCGACCAGAGTGTTTGCAGTGGACAGTCATGGAGTCATGGTGGGGCTTTTTGCATATAATGAAGTTCGCTGAATTTGTTTTCATCTCTGGAATGATGAACACCACCCAATACATGGATGTTGTTTAATAAAATATGTTCTGCAACTGACTTGTTTTCTCATAACAGCTGGGTGTTCCAGCAGGAGCTTGCTACGCACAATACTACGAACACGATAAGTACAATATGAAGAAAGGTCCTGCTGGAAGACCAATTATTAATAAGAAACAAGACAGTTGTGAACAGCATTATAATTCATTTTTTTGATAAGGCATTGCTATCGTGTACGCCTAACACTTATAACTCTTTCAAGTGAGAGCAACTTTCCATGAATTTGGGATCAGGGTGCTCAAGTGGCCTGGAAATTCTCCTGATGTCAAACCATGGCATATTCTCAATTATAAATTTAAAAAAACAAGTCCACATAAGTGAATGTGTGGTATAACAGAGTAGGACTCCGCCCCCACAAAATAATATTTTATATTTCTGTAAAGTTTAATATAAGCACGTATATTTAGATACTGCTTGTAATACAGGTACGTATGTACCTGAGCCATTATAATCTAAATGTATGCATAAACATATACTTAACCACTGTATTATGATTTACAGGTGGTGGCTTAGGTGGAATACAGTTTAGGAACGGGTTAAGAGGTCCAGTATTCTAGTTACCCACCCTATAGTCAATCGGCACCAGGCTAGTGGGAGGAGAAGATTCTATAAGAGTTCAATCAGTTATCTAGAAAGTTTTGTAAGAATTGAGTGTAGATAACATCAGTCTAGGTGTGGATTTACGATTCAGTTGACTCCTAGCCAAAGCGAAGCAGGTTTTCCGGGTTCCCAATATTGGGAAGTTTTTAATGTGTTGTTATCTTGATTCGCTCCATGGACTCCCACTGACACAGGATTTGAAAACTGATGTGATAATAGGCACCCAAGGAAAAGGCTACAGACTCCAGGGCTGTGGTGAAAAAACAAAGTAGTACAGTATGGAGCAGCAAGGTAGTAAGAGTCACAGCCACCACCATAACGATTGAAATAGCTGTTTATCAAGTGTTAAACCTTCATCATCTAGATGTTGTACAGTCAAGCTTTAGAACAAGTAAATGTGAGTTTTAACTATTTCATCACCTCTCTGTCTCTGGATTTACTTCAGGGTATGCATTACACACTACCATCCACACACCAAGGTGTAGAGAGCAGCTCCAGTGCACATCGCCATCAACCCCACCATATTATTTAACTTGTGTGTAACAGAATGAGTTTGTGAGTGACCTTCCATGACAAGCATGAGGCATACCATCCCTTGGTAGTAATTTCAACTCCCAAGCAGCATCACAGTTCACCACAAATGAAACTAATAGAGATGATCATTCACGTGTTGTACAATGAAATCTTTCCTCGGGTTATTCAAACTCCTGTTGATTTCATGTAAAACTGGGCAAAAGAAGAAGTGATAAAGCAAAAGGGAGATTGCACTAAAAGATCAGGTGTGCAATGTTCTGGTTTTTCGGGTCATCTGATATCTGTTAGGTTTATACAGAGTTCTGACATTTTTAGGCAATGTAACATTAAAACAAAAAATGTAAGCCAAATGTTTTTTGTTTGAAACAAATTTTGTTGGTGTAGCAATGAGTGTGCAATTTCACACATTTTCCTTACACACATTAGTAGATATTGGATGTTAAAACAGGATAATCAGAGTTGCATAAATACCATATCATCGCACTAAACATTTTTAGACAATAGAATGGTAAAGTTGGAAGGGACCTCCAGGGTCATCGGGTCCGACCCCCTGCTCAATGCAGGGTCACTAAATCATCTCAGACAGATGTCTGTCCAGCCTCTGTTTGAAGACTTCCATTGAAGGAGAACTCATCACCTCCTATGTCAACCTGTTCCACTCATTGATTACCCTCACTGTCAGAAAGTTTTCTCTAATCTCTACACACCTACAAAGCCCAACAAATTTCATGAAGCTAGATAAAGCTTTATTACCATCACAATCTTTTCTATTAATAGCTCCAAATAGAAAGACTTGATCCAACAAATGTGGAATACAGTGTACTCATCTATCATAAGTACATATCTTCTCAAGGTGTCTTTAAACTACCATTGCCTTAACAATGCTTCTTATTTTCGCTCTAGGCCAAGGTGTCAAATGTAATTATTGCTGTGCATTGAGGTTTTGAAGGTAAAGAAGTCAGAGACTAATCCAGCTAAACAACTATAGTCAAATCTTTCTGCATGCAGAGCTTTAAAAGACAGTGCATGAAAGGTCTGGTTAAACCTTTAAGGAAAGCAGCCATCGTATAAGATCACATTATATCATTAAATCATTATACAGATATTACTCTGCGCACTCTTGATGTCCTTGCTGAATAGTAAAACATGCTAATATTTTTTGCCACAGTTCTGGAATTTAAAGAAAATGTAACATTTCTGTGAATTTGTAAAACCAAAAAGTTACAATGAAAAGGAGTATCAGAAAAATCATGTCCTCAGCCAAGACCTTCAATCATCTATTAGCTTTCTGTGACCTGTAGGGACTAGAGATGAGCGAGCATACTCGCTAAGGACAATTACTCGAGCGAGCATTGTCCTTAGCGAGTACCTGCCTGCTTGGAAGAAAAGATTCGGGTGCCGGCGCGGGTGAGCGGTGAGTTGTGGGAGTGAGCAGGGGGGATCGGGGGGGGGGGGAGGGGGAGAGTGAGAGAGATCTCCCTTCCGTTCCTCCCTGCTCTCCCCCGCCACTCTCCGACCCTCGCCGGCACCCGAATCTTTTCTTCCGAACGGGCAGGTACTCACTAAGGACAATGCTCACTCGAGTAATTTTTCTTAGCGAGTATGCTCCCTCATCTCTTGAAGGGACCTTTCACACTGGACAGAATTGTCCACAGAACACAGCGCTGAAGGACATTTTGTTGCATTTTTACCTGTATTGTAGAATTTTTTTTGCAACTCTAATTGCAGAATTCCATCTCCTGCATGTTAGAAATCCGCAACAACAATTCTGTAAGACGTCCTCAATTCTGCTGCGGAATTTAATTTTGTGGTTTTGAAGTAAAGCCGCACAGATTTTAACAGGTGCAGACTTTAAGTCCCATAGGGATAACATTGTGATGCAGAAATGACCATGCGGACTAATTCTGTCCCGTGTGAAAGATCTCCAAAGAATGAAAGAATAAGCAATACCAGAACCTCAATGCACATCCAGAGTCGTTTGAGCTGCTAACTAAAAGTCCTTTTATACCAGCCAAATTCTTAAGTTTGTTCTTCCCTCTAGGCAGCCAGATTCTAATGATCGTTCATCTCCATAGGATGACTTTACATCTCCCCATTCATATAGATCAACAACAGACCAGTGAGCATTTTTAGGCTCCTGGATGCTAAGGCAACTGAATGGTCCCCTGTAATCTCATCACAGGGGGGGCGTTTGGGATGCCTGAACAACAATAGGGGTATTTCAATGCAGCTGTTATAATTGCCACCACTTTTTAGAGGGTTAACAGCAGCAATCGGAGTGTGCACTGATCATGGCTGTCGGGTGTGTGTCTGCTATCGAAGAGGTCCAGCACCCGCTTTGTATGAAGCACCTAACCCCACTCTATATAAACCCTGCACCCAGAACATAAAACTTTTCATCCTGTTGTGTTAATGGGGTTCAGGATTAAACTTATCCATGTACTTTAAAGCAACAAACAAATTCCATTCAAAGAGACCAGAGACAATCTTCGAACACAGTCGAAAATAGGTACAGGGCACATTTATTACTGATGTTGCACCAGAATTTTGGTAAAAATCAATTTACACAGGTTTAATATTGATCTGCACCAAAAAGAACAGCTAGTATACTTCTCACTGCACTTTTGAGGTGTCTAGAAAAGTCGGTATGGCTTACTGATTGTTCAAGATTTAGTTTTCTTCACATGGGCATAAGCGCAGCTTTTTTACACTATAAACAAGTTTTTTTACATGTGTATCAGTATATTTTACAATATTTTTTTCTGTGTGCATTGCAAAGAAATGGACCAATTGAAATGGGTAATTAGTTCCAGATGTGTTCTTTTTCCAGTAGAATTACGCAGTATTTCATGCATCCTATTGCCTATTCCAAGCACATTTGCACCCCCCCCCCCCCATTGACAAGGAAAGAAAAAGTGACAGAAAACTGGCATCCAAAAACCTCTGATACTAAATGCCCCCAAAATGTATATATGCAAACTCATGCGTTAAAGGTGTTTCACCACGAAATACACTTATCACTGCTCCATTTACACGGCGCATTTGGGGACACAATTCTCAGGATCATTGGGGTCTCAGATTTCGAACCCCAAGCGATCAGACATTTATGTCCTATCCTGCTAATTACATTAGTCATACAGCATAGTATTACCATCACATATATAGATGGTGATTAGAGAAATTACTATAAGTTGGGGAACTAAGAATAAGTAATGATACTAGCACAAATCACAAAATCCCTAGAAATAAACCAAACTTAGAAGAATCATAAGGAAATCTTTTCATTTTGATTTGAAGTTGTAGGATAGATCTATTTAGCAAATAGTGTGCCCACACATATTGCAAACCACAGATCATAATGGTCATATTATAAACTGATACAAACTTCTCAGTTAAAGAGGAAACATTAGGTAAGGTGATGGTGTGACCCCCTCTGAATAAGTTTCTAACTGTTATGGTTTGTTCCTCTAACAAAGACTACGGTACAATGGGGAAAATTTAGTAAGCTCTGGTTTAGTATGATCTTCCCCAATGTGGGGTATGCGGAATACATGAAAAGGCGCAGGCCTCCTTATGTATTTAGTGCATTCGTAGAGAGTCTGTGTGCCTTCTAAAAAAAAATTCTGCCAGTTTCTGGTGTAAATAATACATAAATCTGGCTGTCCTGGTGGCCATGCCCCCTCTTCCTTTTTGAAAAAAATGGCAGGACGGGGGCAGACTGAAGAAAAATTGCAAATTTTTGCACAAATCCCCATTTGCGCAAAGTTTTTTACACCAGAAACTGGCATAAAACAGTTAAGAAACATGCCCAAATTGATTGACTGCCAAAGAAGTGCCAGATATTGTTGGCTGGCACATAGGCATGAAGCTGGGAGCCACAGTGAATACAGCATGGGGTGCTAGCTACATAGAGAAAAAGAGAGTCCTGTCCAGCACGTATCCTTGCTGCAGCAAAGAAAAAAACAGTAAAAGGCCCTTTTACATGGAATGATCACTCCAAAAATCATTCAAACGAGCGAAAACAAACGATAATTATTCAGTGTAAATGCAGCCAAAATTGATAAATCATTCACTTTTCACCCATCATTCATTTTCTGCAGGCATAAAAATCACTGTTGCCTCATTCACTAATCGTTCGGTTTAAAAACTGATCATTTAGTTGTTCTCATTCACTTATACAGCGAACGACTGAACAATTTCTCTCTTGAATTTGCCTGCATAAACAGGGTGCCCAAGTGAACAAGTGAACTCCGACATCACTCGCTCCTTCAAATGAGAAATTGTTTGGTGTAAACGGACTCGTGTCAGAATGAAAGGTCACCATAGTGTCTCTTGAACCGTGACTATACAGACTGGTAAAGCAAAGTGCTGTAACTTTCAGCAGGCAAGTTTTGTCTACAACCCACTGTGACCATACCCTCTACCAGTGTTCTTCAGTAAAGACTGTCCTTTCGAGCCTGACCATGTGAGTTGTTGGCGTATCCATTCCTCCCTTCTTTATAATTACATGATTATTTCTGAGGCAAGGGAAATTGTTAGAAACGCAAGTCACTTTTGTGATAACTTCAAAAGGGAAACATCAGTAGGATTGCAGTTTCCCACTGTCATTTTTTTAAACAAAGTATGTTTAAGCCACTCCTTAGCAACAGAGGACCCAGCCCATGGCCACAGGTAACAATGCTGTATTTTACACCTCTGTGTTCATCAAGTTGGAACACTAAATAGAAGGAATGTTGCTCATACTCTTCTCGATGGAAGAGAAAAAAAGTCATCGGAGATCCATTAATTAGTTACTTATTTGAGTTCTGCTTTGTCTTCTTTGGCAGATTCCTTGTTTGAACAATGTCCTCTCAGCCAAAAGTGATCGGTCTTGTGATGTCATCACAAAACTTAAAGTTGGCTTTTTCAAGACATGGTGTATTGTGAAATACAACAAACACTTGGTCAAAAGACCTCCAAAGCAATATTATTGTAGATTATGTAAAGACATCAGAATAGAGCTTTGTCTAATGAAGTCAACAGGACTTTGAAAAAGATACCCTGTTTAACCCTTTCCAATCCAATTTGCAGCCAGATTTTCCTAGGGGGCTTACTCTTTTTCTGCCATTATACAATGGCGCTATTTGCTGGCTAAAGCCAGTACTACATGAGGTGACACGCTGGATAGGTTCCGACAGCAGAGAGGCTGGCAATATACAGTAAGAGAACCCCCGACGGACGTCTTCCAACATCGGAGCTGTACAGCCTTAAATCATAATGTCTTCAGATGTCAGACAGTAGATTGAAAAGGGTTAATATCCATCCATGAAAAAAAAATCCCCAGACGGCAAGACTATGATTGCTGTCAAAAGTATTAGAACCTCGATAGACCCAACTGGGTCTTTCTTGATTTGTGTGAAAAGAGTCTTTTAGATAGAGTTTCCAAAATTCAACAGTTTTTAACTAGATGAATAGCAATAGACAGATCACCTCATTCACAAGTAGCAGAAATGAAGCCAGCACCTAGAAGTGGTAAAGTGATGTTCAGATGAGCAAGCAGACATTTATTGCAATATTTTTGTGATTTTATTATACACCACAATGTAATAAGAAAATAATCCATTAACAATTAAAATAGTAGAATTCTTGATCTGGCACAAAAACATAACTTCGCTTTGACATCATTATCACCACTTTGATGAGAAGAAAATGGCATGCTGCGTGCATGAACAGGAAAGGAACATTTAATTTCCTCTTTTGCTCTATGGCCTGTGGTTATTTCCAATCATCTCTATCTAAGCTCTGTTAATATGGGAAGACAGAAGTGTTTTAAAGATGAAATAACTTTTCACAAAGCCATGCATATATTAATACAATTCCATTTTTTCTGCTGCTTGAGATAGCACCTTCAGACAAATGTTTGCAATCTTCTCATCTAAAATAAACACATATCCCTTTCACTCTGTCTTATCTTGTTTAATAGGTTATGGTATATATCTGTCATGTGTACTTAAAAAATATTTTTTAATTAGACCTCTTACAGTCATATGTGTCCATAATGTACACGACAGTCTGCAAACGATGTCCTATGAAGAACGGTTAAAGGATCTGGGAATGTTTAGCTTGCCAAAAAGAAGGCTAAGAGGAGACTTAATAGCTGTCTACAAATATCTGAAGGGCTGTCACAGTGCGGAGGGATCAGCCCTATTCTCATTTGTACAAGGAAAGACTAGAAGCAATGGGAAGAAACAGAAAGGGAGGAGACACAGATTATATATTAGACAGAAAGGGTGATCAATGAGTGGAACAGGTTGCCACAGGAGGTGGTGAGTCCTCCTTCAATGGAAGTCTTCAAACAGAGGCTGGACAGACATCTGTCTGGGATGATTTAGTGAATCCTGCATGGAGCGGGGGGGGGGGGGGGGTGGACCAGATGACTCTGGAGGTCTCTTCCAACTCTACCATTCTGTGATGCTATATAAGGGCTTCTATAGAAGTGGAAACAAGGTAAAGGTATGGAAACAAGGGGTTATCCCTTCTTGCATCTTGATGAGCTTTGGCTCACATGTCTGCACTTTAATTGATTTAACACCAATTGTATGAGTCATATTTGTATGCTTTAAGCAAAGAGGGAAAGCTACATTGATCAATTAGGTGAAAAGTTTTGGCCAGCTCTGCCAACGCTATTGTGTTGTTACTTGCCGTAGTACGTAACACTATGCCTAATTGCTATGTAACTCACACATATACAGATTGATGCCAACACTACAAAGAAACCAAAATATTTTGTATAGTCAAGTATGTTTTTTTAACTTTTCCCATCATTTCACAAATTTGTCAGCTTAGCTTACGTTATCCTTAAAGGACATTTTCACTTTTGAACAATGTTTCACAATTAAGGCTCTTTTCACACGTGTCACGGACTTTCTGATAGCATTTCTTGAATTCATAATAGCAGAATTAGGCCCCCTGTCCATAAGCGAGGCAGAATACTGCTAGCGATATTCCGCTGCCGGGGAGCAGGGGAGAGAACTAACAGTTCTCTGCAGTGAGTCTGACAGATAGGCTCACCGCAGAGAATCGTGGCAAATCGCAGCATGCTGCAATTTGAGTCCCGCGAGCGGAGAATCGCTATGATTCTCCACTCGTAGACAGGGGGCTGCACTTTCCATAGCAACGCTATGGAAAGCGTGCACTGCGTCACTCGCGGCCGGATTATCGCAAGTTACGCAATGCAAGATCGCTCACGGACAGGAGCCCTTAGGATAGTTTGTTCTTGAAATGCAAAATACCAGAAGCCCCTACAGAAACCCAAGTTAATAGGTTCTATGAAGAGTAATAGAATGGAACTTGCATAGGTAAATTCCTGGGATAGAATTCTGTTCTGAAAATGGAGGGTCACTTTATACCTACATAAGTTGAAGAACTTTATAAATACTTTCCTTTCCTTAATATGCTCAGATTTTCAGCAATAGATTGATTTATTCGCCATTTGCATATGAAAATATATGTAAAAACTAAACTCTTTCCTCTTT
This sequence comes from Eleutherodactylus coqui, assembly GCF_035609145.1. Classification (NCBI taxonomy): domain Eukaryota; kingdom Metazoa; phylum Chordata; class Amphibia; order Anura; family Eleutherodactylidae; genus Eleutherodactylus; species Eleutherodactylus coqui. Next base: position 131,352,204 of record NC_089840.1, on the reverse strand, counting down.
GGACCATGAATGGGGTTTACCTGCAGTTTACAGACATTGGCAAAACTCAAGAGATGAGCTTCTACAATGTATTGCAGCAAGAAATAAGCACAACATAACTATAGCATTTATGACAGAATAAAACATCATATAATCAAGGGGCAATAAAAGATAAGTAGAAAAGTCAATTGTTTTTTATTTACTCAAATTGGTATTTAGATTTTAAGTGTGGATTGTTGTAAATGTATTGAACAAGAATATCAATTTCTTTTAAGCTGGCCAAACACAGACGGTCGAAAATGAACAACATTCAGGAAGAATAGCAATATTCAATAAAACAAAAAATTACATCATATTTATTCATAAAGTACAAGAAACAAAAAAAAAACATTGCCATTCCAGATCTTTACGATTGAAAAAAATTAAAACTTTCTTTTCATCAAAGAAACCACCCCCTTTAAAACACTTTTGACTACTCTTGGCATCCTATCAAGTAGATTTAGTTAAATGGTAGGTTTATATTGCTTCCAGGAGGTTGGACACTATTTTTTCATTTAACAGTCAAGTTCGTCCCACAGAACCTCGATTTGGTTTAGATTAGGCGATTGTGGTGGCCATTCCAATATTTTTAAGCTGCCTTCTTTTTCTGTCTTCACTAAATACCGTAGTTCTTGCTAATTCTTGAAGTGTGTTTTGGGTTATTACTTTGCTGGACAATGAATGTTTGGACAATCATTTTTTTCCTGCAGGGACTGTGGTGAACAAGGATTTTGTGGTACCTATTGTGTTTAAGAATTACATTGATTCTATAGGGTGTATTCCATTCAACATAGGAAAATCCCCCCCAAACCATTACCGACCCTCCACCATGTTTGATAGTTGGTGTTATGCTGTTGGGCATTTTTGTTTGCCGAGCATCGTACATTTATTTTTAATTTGCTACCAAATATCTCCAATTTGGACTCATCCATCCGCAACACTTTTAAAAAAATCTTTTACAGTCCAATTCCTATCTTTTTGTGCCCATTGCAGTCCTTTATTTTTATTAACTGCCTTAATAAGTGGTTTTGGTAAAGAAACTTTATCAAAAATGCCAGCTGATCAAAGTCCAATTTTGATAATTTCCAGAGATACCTGCTTGAATTTCAAGAGCTTTTCACTATGTTTCATTTGGAGAGCAGAACAATGGACGTATTTATTGTCATGTGTGACCTCACACTTCATAGTTGATCCTTGTTGGTCCCTTTTTCACGAAAATGCTTGATGATGTATGTAACAGTGGACCTGAGAATCCTTGGTTTTGAGGCAATGTCATAAATGGAAAGTCCATCTTTGTTGTGGTATGCATTGATTATGGCCCTTATCACTCGGTCCACATTTGCTCCCAGCCAGGGAGAAATCTCCTACAATTCATCAACTGCAAATCCTTATGACAATGTTAGTTCTTAGTGACCACATGATAGCAATAACAATAATTACCTTTGCTCCTTGTTATCAAATACTCATCCATCAACTTTCTATATTTGTTAACACATTGACGATGACACAGCATCGAGCATAATGTAAATTGATCACTGTAGTCAATTCTTTCTTACTTTTAGGAGGTTACTAACATACAGTAATGTTATCATTTAGTGAGACCATGTCCTCGCATTTTAATCATTAGTATTCACCCTGAAACTCCAAATATTCATGGTGTCCGGAGACTTTTGACCAGCCGTGTAAGTATGCAGACTTTTTGGGTTATTTAAGTAAAAGTACCAAATATAAAACATGGATTTTAAAACATGGGAAATACCCATACAACAGTATTTCACAAACTTGCCAGGGTTAGTGAGGTGCAGTTGGGAAGACAGTTTTGGTAAAATTGATCATATTTTACAGTACACAGGCCTTTTTATAGTTCCACCAACTTCCAGTTTAAAGGGAATGTGTCACTAAAAAATGACCTATTGTCATTTTAACCCTTTCCAATCCACTGTCTGACGTCTAAAGACATTCTGATTGACAGCTGTACTGCTCCGATGTCGGCAGATGTCTGGCAGGGTATTCTTATTGTAGATTACTGGCCACTCTGTTGTCGAGGGTCTCTCCAGGATGTCACATACCGCAGTACTGGCTCTAGCCAGCAGATGGCACCATTGTATAATGGCAGAAAGAGAAAGCCCCCTAGGAAACCCTGAATCCAAAATTGGATTGCAAAGGGTTAAATCAAGTTTTTATGTTAAACATATTTTTAAAAAATTGTGATTTTTTTTTTCAAAGACGTCACGATGTAACATAACCTTTATAGGTCCAACAGAGTAATTTATCTCATCATGACAAAAGTTGAAATACTGCAATAGTGTGCTGTCTAAACAGTTTAGTCCCATCAAATCCTGCATTGGTTTTAACTCTTCGTTTCATACATTGATACATTTCCAAGCATTCTAAAGAAGATCTATTAAAGCAGTGACATAGCTCTAGGACGATGATGCGTGGGAACTTAAAGAAAAACTCTTTCCAGGCCATTTTAATAAAAATTCCACATAAAAAATCTCGATAAAAGAATGTGATATAATTTGCCTTTAATAAAACATCTACTATGTGCTGGATTAAAAGGATGAAATAATGTATTGATGCAAAACTCTAATCCAGTAATTACCCAATGGAATTAGTACATGGACTTTTTTTCTGCTTCTTTTTAGTTGTGACCTTATCACAATGCACAGAACATTCAATGGAAGGGAATGTAGGGGTCACATCAAATACCTATTAGCTAAATCCTATTGCTGTGCTTTTCAGAGACTATAGTATTTGATTTGCAAAGTTCACAGCCACAAAGACATCTATTCATTCAGTTAGATCCTCATCTTGTCTACAGTTCTTGGCATCACATTCAAGCTAATTTTTTTTTCAATATTCATAAGACTAAGTCACGAAATGTAGTCATAAAATATATTGCCATACATAATATACATTTGTTCATGGATCATTACCCAAAAAGATAGTTTTGTGTCATCTGCATATGAACAGAATTGTACATTCCAACGAAGACAGTGGAACAGGAAACTAGTACTAAAATGCACAGCAGCTGTACTGTATGTTCTAAAGCGAGCAGACAACAATTGGAAAGTCAGGTGTAAATTGCCTCGTTATTCTAGTCTGTCATTTCCCTTATCAACATTTAAATACTGTCATTCCAAAGTTCCAGACACTATTGTCTTACAGATGCATGCACTCTTATTATCATAGCTTGTCTCCTCTTCCATGAACAGTCACTGCACTTTGAGACAACTTGTGTTCATTTTTTAATTAATTCGATAACTAGCAAAAGTGCATAGCACTTTACCCAAAATTAAGTTTTTGTGCTGAAAAATCCCTCTGAAATGCTGGTCACTAAAGGTTTCTCCCTTCTACTTTGCTGCCCACTGCCTATTGTCATATGAAGTCCACCTCTGGTAACATCTCTAAACTACTTTCAACTTCCTATGGAGACATATGGATTTTTAAAAATTCTGTATGAATCAAATAGAATATGCAATGATTTCATTACTATCACTTTAGATATGTTCAGAGGTATTTTCCCCTAGAAACCCCTACTTCTAAGGGAGAATCTCGGTATGCAACTGATCCTGTAGGGTAGCGCATGAAGGCTGTACAGAAGTTGTATGGCATACAAGCAGAGGGCCTTGCCATGTACATGATTCTTAAAGGAATTTGACTGGTCTGTGAGCTTTCCCAACACATTTGTGTTTACTTCACCTCTCGCCCTGCTCTGGATCCTGCTAGCCCCGCCCCCTTACTTGGCTATAGAGGGATCCCTATAATAATAATAATAAAATTTGTATAGCGCCAACATATTCCGCAGCCTCTTCTAGCCACGCCCCCTATAATGCCCCACCCTCACTCTCAGGGAAGCCCTGGGAAAGCCCCCTAGCCCCACCCACTATCTCTCCAAATGTGAGGAGATATGTCAGAGATCCCCTGTAGCTCTGCCTCCCCCCTCCTCTCTCTGGGGGATTCCTAGCCTGCTTCTCTTAGTGATTTCAATGGAGCCGGCGCTGCTTGAATAAGGACATCACAAATGAGAATGAAACCATTGAAAATCATTGATTTCATTATCATGCGTTTTTGCTCGCTCTCACATCGAGGGAAAGTCTATCGCCAGTCAGTAAAAGCCCTGACGCAAGAGATAGACCAATGAATATGGTACAAAGGGAGGCTGCAAGTCTTTCCTGGCACCCCGGAAGGGTCTTTCCCGGTACTGACAATCGGGTGGAATACTCAAAGTAAATGAAGCAACTACTACAGGCACTGCTCCCTAGCATTGACAGATATAATGTCAGACTCACTCCTGTAAAAGTATACTTTTCCTTCTATTTACATAACAATACAATAAAGCTCTGCATTACAATCCCGGAATGGAGTCTTTGCCAGGCACAAGCACAGATCCTTCACCTGAGGTTTTAAAAGTCACTCTGTGTAAAGTCGCATTCAGGAGGTTGTCTGCCTTATATAACCTAATAATATATATCAAACAACTGGATATCAAACAACTGAAAGAAGAAGTGCAAATCAAAAAATATGGAGGGAGCTCGCCTTTTGGGTTACCGAGGGTCGTGAACGACTAAACAGCTAACAACAACAACATTAAAGTATTCTGAATAGAGATGAGAGGGTATACTCGCTAAAGGCAATTGCTCGAGCGAGCATTGCCCTTAGCGAGTACCTGCCCGCTCGAGACAGAAGGTTCGGGTGCCGGCGCGGGGGAGCGGTGAGTAGCGGCTGTCAGCAGGAGGGAGCGGGGGGGAGAGAGGGAGAGAGAGATCTCCCCTCCGTTCCTCCCCGCTCTTCCCCGCAGCTCCCTGCCCGCCGCCGGCACCTGAACCTTCAGTCTTGAGCGGGGGAGATACTTGCTAAAGGCAATGCTCGCTCGAGCAATTGCCTTTAGCGAGTATACTCGCTCATCTCTAATTCTGAATTATTTCAGGATTTCTTGGCAAAAGTAGTGAGTGATTACAAATATCATCTTTTGCTCTAGATGACTTGTTCTGTCCTACATTATACAGACATCTCCGAAATGCCATAATAAAAACTTGCGCTATTAAAAAAAGAACAAAATAAAAACTACACATCAAGAACGCAATAAAAATATCAAAAATGCCAGTTTGTGTAGACTTTTCAGCATTTTGTTATAGACTTTAACCTCTTCCCGATCCCATCATGTAACTATACGTCGTGCAATTCTGAAAGGTGTATGGAGTGGGCTTGCAATCTGAATCTGCTCCATACCTGTCAACAATCAGCTGACAGTCGATGGCAATGTCTGCAATTGGAGTTAGCTTTGATTGTGACATTTAACTATTTAGATGCTGGGGTCAAAGCTGACCATATGTCTAGACAGCCAGCCAGATGGGTTAGTATGGCACCCTGGAGCCTGGCAACGCTCTAAGGGCTGCCATGCATGGATGGTGAAAAAGGTTCAATAAATTTTTTTTTTTTTTTTTTTATAATCTTGACTCTCAAAAAAATATATATATACACCTTAAAATAGTACTGAGAAAAAAATGGCCAAAACAAGCCCTCACACAGCCCAAACAACAAAAAAATGTAAAACTTTTGAATCTAGGAATATACTGACAAAAAGCAATTTATTTTCTCTTTTCTTTTTTTTAAATAAAAGTTTCTTTACTTCTTAACAAAGTAAAACATGGACTATAAAGATTTGTTATCACCATAATCGAATTGATCCGCAGGATAAAGTTCAGTTGTATCATGAACATCAGAAAAACAACTCCCCCCCAACCCCCCCAAAAAAACCAACCAAACAAAAAAAAACCCCATTGTTACGGCCGCCTGCACATGGGCGGAAATCCCGTGGGATTTCCGCCGCTCAAAGCCTGCATAGGATTGCGTTAACAAATGCAATCCTATGCAGACGGCCGCGGTTTGGCCGAAATGTCGCGCGGCAAACAAACCGCGGCATGCCCTATTTTTGTGCGGGGCTCACAGAGCCTCGCACAGATACGTCACTCACCCGGCCGCCGGCTCCGGTCTGCGCATGCGCCGGCTACCCGGCAGCCGGCACATGAAAGAGCCGAGGCCGCCGGGCGCGGGTGAGTATGCGCTCGTCCCTGCAGGCGCTCGGGTCGGGTCCCACGGCGAGAATTCTCGCCGCCGGATCCGACCCGCTCGTCTGCAGGCGGCCTAACATTTTAGTCTTGAAGGGGTTAAAGTTACATTTGGCTGCAGCATCTATGAAGTAAAACAAAATGCTGTGAAAAGGCCAGTGAATATTGTGAATCCAGTCTTAGGGCGCCCACCCACTGGCGATTTTTTTTTCTTTGCGTTTTGCGTTTTTTCTCAAGAGCAATTAGAATTGAATGTACTCCTGTCCACTGGCGTTTTTTTTTGCGTTGCGTTGCGATTTTTAACATAGGAACTGTCAGTTGCATATGTGTCCTTATTTTTCTCCTAATGCACCCATGAAAGTCAATGGAAATTAATGGAAAAGCCGCGAAAACGCCGCGAAAAACGCGCGGAAAACGCTGCGATTTTCACGCACGAAAATCGCAAACGCCAGTGGGTGGGCGCCCTAATGCTTAATCTTCTTTGCAGTACTGTGACAAAGAATTGAACACTTGCTGCAAGATTTCCACATAGATAATAGCCGATTGATGGTGGTCCCAGCAGGGAGGGACTTTGAGATCAGCTAATTGTGAAAGGACAGTAAGAAATAGGGAACATACAAAGCAGACAACCCCTTTAAGGGAAGGGAATCCAAGTAGGGTTCAATGTACGATATGTTGGGTCCTAGGCACAAAGGTTAATTAGGGCCTCTCCAAATTGAACAATAACCCGTAAGTTAATATCAAGTCGTAGGTGTAACAGTAGTACTTACAATTAGTTTTTGTTTACCACTTTTATAGATTGCACTTACAGACTATTTTCCATGTACAAAACAACAACATACTAAGAAGTTGGAATCAGATCAGAAATTCATAATTCAGAAAATATGCTTGAGTTTTCCTATGCTTGAGTTTTCCTATGGGCAAACTTTGTTATTGCTTCATCAAAATATTTTTTTGGTCAATTCAGCATCAATAGACACTAATGCAATTGTATTTTAGTGAATCTGTCCTCCATGCTGATATTATATTTTTGTGTGTGCTATAGAGAGTTAGAGAAGAAATCCTGCTTTTTCCATGTGCAGTGTATAGAACACAGCATTACAGCAGGTTCCTCTCACCAACTCACAGAGAACTGAAAATTATACAGCTTTTACAGAGAAAAGCTGAAAGAAACAAGTCATACAATGGCCAGATCTAACACTATACCTCATGTACATACACATGGCAGCTTTTTCTGAAATGTCATCTTAAACAAAGTAAAATATAAACTATGTAGATTTGTTATCACCGTAACCAAACTGATCCGCAGAATACGTTCAGTACATTTTACTGTATCATGAGCATCATAAAAACAAAAAAAAACATTTAAACATTTTAGTCTGAAGGTGTTTAAAGGGGTTGTCCCGAGGCAGCAAGTGGGTCTATACACTTCTGTATGGCCATAATAATGCACTTTGTAATATACATTGTGCATTAATTATGAGCCATACAGAAGTTATAAAAAGTTTTTTACTTACCTGCTCCGTTGCTGGCGTCCTCGTTCCCATGGAGCCCGACTAATTTTCGCCCTCCGATGGCCAAATTAGCCGCGCTTGCGCAGTCCGGGTCTTCTGTAGTCTTCTATGGAGCCGCTCGTGCCAGAGAGCGGCTCCGTGTAGCTCCGCCCCGTCACGTGCCGATTCCAGCCAATCAGGACGCTGGAATCGGCAGTGGACCGCACAGAAGAGCTGCGGTCCACGAAGCAAGAGGTTCCCGGCGGCCATCTTCACAGGTAAGTATAGAAGTCACCGGAGCGCGGGGATCAAGGTAAGCGCTCCGGTAAGCTGTCTGTACGTCCCTGCATCGGGGTTGTCTCGCGCCGAACGGGGGGGGGGGGGTTGAAAAAAAAAAAAACCCGTTTCGGCGCGGGACAACCCCTTTAAGTTACATTTGGCTGCAGCATCTATGAAGTAAAACAAAATGCTGGGAAAAGGCCAGTGAAAACACTACAAAAATATCAAAATATTGTGAATCTAGTCTAATGCTTAATCTTCTTTGCAGTACTGTGACAAAAAATATAACACTTGCTGCAAGATTTCCAGATAGATAATAGCCATTTGATGGTGGTCCCAGCAGGGAGACACTTTGGTATCAGCTAATTGTGAAATAACCCTAGGAAATATGGAACGCCCAAAGCAGACAACCCCTTTAACGAAAGGGAATCCCCCAAGTCGGGTTCACTGTACGGTGTGTTGGGTCCTAGAGAACATGAACTTGGAAGACGAGTAAATACATGGAAGTATGCTCCGCATTTAGGGATTCTTTGATGCAATAGCAATATTCATAACATATAATATAGTAGAACAGATGACTATCGAAGAAAATGAACTGATTGTACATGACAGTGCCTGTCAGAAAATATATACTTGCCAATCTTCTGACTCCACCATAAACAAGCAGACTCAGCTCAGCCCAGTGTACATGGTTTTTTTTCAGTGGTGAGAGGAGATTAAGGGCCCCTTTACACCGGATAACCTGTCGGGCACAGATGCCCAACCGGTCATGCAAGCAATAATCGTTCTTGTGCTTTACACTGGAATGAGTATTGCTAGTAAATGAAGGTTGAAGTGGGTCGGGGATTGTTCCGGCCCACCCGCCTCCATTGACAATAAACAGGCAGTCGTTCATAAATGAACGACTGCCTGATTAGACAAGCCATATCATTGTCCAGTTTTCTGCATGCAAAAACTGAATGGCAAATGAGAAGCTTATGAATTCTTGTTTGCCATTCAGCCGGACTATGCATTTACACTGGATGCGGGAATCTGAACGATTTATTGGCCCGTGTAAAAGGGTTGCTATCCACTAGTTTGTTTAAGTGATAGCTCAAGATTACCTTTGGAGATCAAGTTATTGGGGTTTGGGCTGGTTAAGGCTTCCTGTCCTCCTTGGATGAGTGAGTTTCATACTTTAATTTGCATAGGCTGCTTAATCATTTATTCAAGTCACACATGTCAAACACAAAACCCCCAGGGCGAATTCACCAACTGGGCAACAGGAAATCTATTCACCCCACCTGCAGCTCCAGTCTGGGGGTGACAGTGCCGTCTGTGACCGCTATCGTCTCCCCACCAGCATCTGCAGTTCCGTTCGCAGCGCAGATGCTGAGGTGGCTCAACAATAGTGTTAATGCTGCTGTACCAGACCAAGGCTGCAGGCTGAGTGAGTGGAATGCCTGTAGGAAAGCTGCCCAGCCAGAGGCCAATAGGATGGAGGAGGGGGGGGGGGTTGCTATTACTACTGGGGTTACTATGGGGGTCACTATTACTACTGGGGCTGATATAGGGATCACTGTTGCTACTAGGGCCACTATGAGGGTCACCGTTACTACTGGGGACACTATGAACGCAGAACTAAAATGGTGCACAAATCCACAGTGAATACATGTCGTAGTATGCAGTAATGTGTTGGCAGTGATGAATTGTGAGGGGGAGGCATGTGGTAAAGTTTCATACCTTTCTTGTGTTTTAGAGATTGGCGTTAAACATCTTTATTAATATTAATCATTTTATTAGGGTCAAAGGAATGGAGGTAATAGACTTTGCAATAACAAAACATTCTCTATAACCTGCATTGTGTTATCTGTGACCTGCGGAAGTAAGATTTATTGAGGAAGAGAATGTGTTGGTGCCTGTGCTAAATATCTTACTATTGCAGCCAAGTCTGAAGTATTTACAGCTCTTCATTATTGTGACCGTTTTGCGGTTTAGGTAATAACTGTATAATTTTCTTCTGCTTCAAATGTTTAATATATATATATATATATATATACATATATATATATATATATATATATATATATATATATATTTACGCATATATACACATCCGTATATTATATGCACACAGATAATTAACACTATTGTTAGGCATCACCTTAGTAATCTATACACCCACCCACTACCAGACCTCCCGATCCTCTTCCACTTTGCTGAAAGAAAAGAAAAGTAACAGGAAAGAAATCCATTAACTCTACACCCTCCTGCCCAGTTTACCTTTTTTTTTTTTAACTAAATACTCACATTGCATTCTGTTGTTTTCTACATGTCAGTAGATGGAGCCCTAGCCACCACCCTCAGCTCAGGATGGCTTGGTGGTTTATATATAGCTTCCCTACTACCAGAGGCATAACTTGAAGCTCCCAGGCCCCAATGCAAAACCTGTAACGGGGCCCCCAACTATAATGCTTTATTCATAGTACTGGGCTCCCCATATGGAGAAGAGAGGCCTTATGGGCCCCCTAAGGCTCCTGGGCCCAGGTGCAACCGTATCCTCTGCATCCTCTATAGTTACTCCCCTGCCTACTACCTTGTCTTACTTGCTGTCTAGTTCTTCACTCTCATTGTACTACTGAAATTACCACCATACATTTCATTAATTTTTTTGTAAGATTCTCAGCCAGAAATTGGGCATTTTGGAGCATCTCCACCACATATGTGAAATGCCAGCATTTTTCATTTAACATGAAACATTCAGATGCTCCAATATTCAGATATTAACACTTCGATGTATAATATAACCTGTGAGTTACAAAAAATTGTGTTACCTTATGTGATTATGTAATGTGCTGCATCAATACATTTTGTTCTAAAAAATACAATTGGCTGACGAACCTTTTCAACTCTTTTGAATATAACTCCTATCCTACTCGCATGAACCAGAGGCAGCTGCGACCAAGTCACGTTTTCACAGCTGCATCTCCCATTTGTTCGCCCATGCAGACACAGGGCTGCGGCGTATATTCCCTTTTCCAGTAGCTCCCATATAAGTCTATGGGACTGGCCAGCATATTCCGGCAAAAGAGCAGCCAGACGGAATGCGCATCATGTGCGCTATTTTTTCCAGATGGCCAATTTTACGCACCAGAAAAAAAGTTATTTTTTTAAATTGTCCATCAGAACAAGTTGATTGGAATCCAATGCTTTAGATGGTCCCAATTTTCAGCCGGTGTTTTGTTGCAGAAAAATAGTCACAATAAAACATTTATGTTAATAAAGCCTTAATTTGTAAGTTTCTATAAGTGTCATCATTCACCTTATAATCATGACATATTTACCACAGTCAATACTACTGGACAGTGCGAGGGTGAGTAAGGGCACATACTGATGACAAGGAGAATGTTATCACCCAACTGCCAATTTATTCGTAGTTTTTCAGGAGGAACAATTCAGGAAAGACACAATGAGTTTTAAGAAAATATGCTCAAGAATTATTATTTTATAAAATATGCAAGTATTTACTAAAACAGTCATATCGGGATAGCTGACAGGTCTTCTTTAAAAGGGGTTGTCCCACTTCTAGCTGTTTTACTGCAGGAAGCAGACAGCTCTGTACATTTTGCAGTGGCCCAGGTTGGTACTGCAGGCTGAGTCCTATTGAAATACACAGGACTAAGCTTGTAGTACCAATCCTGGCCACTGTGCAATGTATAGAGCTGTCTGGTCGCTGCAGCAAACCAGCTAGAGGTGGGACAGCCTCTTTAAGCCAGGAGTTTTTCTACATTCTACTAGTGTATCAACCAGACAAAAAGAGTTTGAGATGTGTGATCTCTTTAAGGAATAATACATTTTTATTAGAATTACTGTACTTTTAGCCAAGCTTTCCAACAGCAGACAACATTAAATGGCTATGGAATTTCAAAGATTGCATCATTATTGGATATGAATATTATACCAATTATTATAGCAATATTAAAAGCGAATGACTATACAAGGAAATAAAGGAAAGAAAGCAGTGAGAAGCCTAGACTGCTTGTACTCAGCAGTGATGCATGGTTCAAAAGTTATTGTGTTTAGAAAGCCGTCATGAATTGCAAGTTTCTGTCATAACTTTTATGTGATATTATGTTTAGAAATCACTAAGCCTAATGGACATAAAAAAGGGATTCCAGACTTACGTGCAGGCTTTCCACGAGAATTTTATATTAGCAACTGGAAAAAAAATGTGCAAAATGTGGCTTTGGACCAAAATTACTGTGCATGGGCAAATGTGTTGAGGAGTGTTGACTCAACTGAGTCAGCACTATGTCTAATAAACCACTCCGTGTAAGCCTAATGATAGGATTCATGACATTAGTAGGAAGTGGAATTACTCATTTATATACATATGTATCCACCCCTACAACCCAGCAACAACTGGATGACCTCATATAGACTCATAGTGTACACATCGTCCGACAAGATAATGCAAAATCAGGTTTCTTTTAAAGCAGGTCATGTCACATTACTCATCTTGGGATATATTGAAACACCAATAGAGGCAACTCATAACCAACTTTTCAAGCCTACTGTTATATAGCAATATCAGGATACATCCAAATCAATTGGAAAAATCACAGCTGACCCACCACTTAACACTATTGAATGCTGCTACAGGCAGCCACTATTGCAGAATGACGCAGCTATATGCTATGTGTTGGGTAGCCCTATCCCCCACATAGGTAAGAATATTTATAGTTTTTACTTTTGTAAGATAGTGCAATGGTACGTTACACCGAGTTTTAATAGTTTTTTTATCCCGCATGTATGCTCACCAATGGAATTTAGTGCTAGCCTATGATACATTAGTTATCATTAATGAAGTTATTCCCTAACTTTGACATTGTCTTACACCAGAAGAGGTCAGTGTTGCCCTTGAACACCAAAACCAAAACTATTTCTAACTTCTAGTAAAAAGCCATATAATCAGCAAAAAATATTTTTTAAAAGCTGCTTACGATGAAATAGTATACAGCTAGAATATAAAATGTATCTAAGGCCCCCTGTCCACGCCACGGAGGAGCAGGGGGGAGAGCTGTCAGGTCTCCGCACTGAGCCCATCTGACAGATAGGCTCACTGCAGAGAATCGCGGCAAATCGCGTCATGCCTCGATTTGAATCCAGCTAGTGGAGAATCGCTATGAATCTCCGCTCGTGGACGTCGGGGCTGCGCTTTCCATAGCAATGTTGACATCTGAACCATGCGAACGGTCTGTGATTTAAAAAAGGTGCCGTAAAGCAATCAGAAATCTATATCATATTCACTATAATAGGTTTGTGCATGTGCTTACATCTAGCTTGCAATCACACATAATTACAACCCCTGGAAAAAAATATGGAATCATCACATTTAGGGCTCTTTAACACGAGCATACGCGTTTTTACATTCTCTCGTCCGTGCCGTAAATTCACATAAATGGATGATTTTCCGCGATCACGGCTAGAGATAATTCGTGTTTTTTCATCCATTCACACGACCATGAGCAATGTTTTTCCTCAAAAAAAAATACACCATACCCCAGAAATCCCTAGCTTGGCATAAATACTCTGGATGCCTTCAAACGCCTAAATAGAGGGACTTGTAAGCTTTTCGCAGCGTTGGACGCTGCTAAACTGCCTCCCCCTCCCTTTTGTTTCCAGCTCCCGTTGGAGTCTATGGAAGCCACTGCCATATATCATTCAAAAGATTGACCCAGAACTATCTTTTTAGCCACTGTATAAGCATCAGTGCGTATTTTGGTCGCTATGTACCATTTTGTATGGTGCAATGTTTTTATGCGTTGTATATTTGCCCGTGTGAACTAATACATTGTAAACTAATGCCTCAGATGGTTGCGTATATCGGCCAAATGCGCCATATATTTGCTTGTGTGAATCAAGCCTGAGACAAAGTTCACTCATCTTTATTTTGTAGCACATACACAAATCACACATGACACAAACCACCCCTTGTTTAATAACTGTGTACTCTGGCTTCATAAAACATAAATTAGAATTATTTTATTAAATGACATTTCTTTTCCTAGATCAAATAGAGGAAAAATTCTAGAATCAATTAAAAAAATTCCAATATTAGTACTATGTAGCTTTTTCTGACGACTTGGGACATCTTAGAGGAGAGGATATCACTAACGTCACTAATGATAAAGTGACATTCTATATCAAGCTGGTTCCAAATTTCTAGCAGAGCCGTTCACAGATCATTCTGCGGGATTGAGCCTTGTCATGGACCGATTTTTTTTTTGTTTCCACCATACGTTTTCAATTAGACTGAGATGTGGATCATTTACTTGATATGTCGTTGAGTTGATAGTCTGTCCCGAAGAAAAGTTTTAACACTTTTACTTCTGTGGCAAGACCTTCTTTTAGCCGAGTCGATTCTTGTTTCTATGAGCAGGAGACGTTCCCACCAGCTCTTTCACTCTCATGCAGCCTGTTTACACAGGCAATTCATCGTTGACTCATTAAATGAGAATTGTTTAGTATCGTTCAGTCTTTAGGCCCATTTACACAAGCCGATGATCGCTAAAAAAAATTGCTAATTGGCGATAGTTTTAGCGATAATCAGTGCGTGTAAATGTGCGCCCATCGTCTGCTTTCGGGCACTGCTGGCTGATCATTAAATTCAGTTCAACCTAAAAATTGTCCTTCACTTTTATCAGTAGTTCTCCACTGGGAAGTGCTGATAGCATTGTTTCGCAGTGGAGAACAAAGGATCTGAGCACAGATAATAGCCTTGGGCTATTAGCTGAGTTCAGGGAAGGCTTCGTTTGCATACCTAATTGGTATTTAAGTAGGTGAGCAGCTACTTAAATACCAATGATCGCATACCAATTATTTATGCAAAATGATCGCTCAAAGAGGTCACTCAAACTGTCATTTGAGCGATCTTTGAGCAATCATCTGCCTGTGTAAACCAGCCTTTTCCCATAATGCATGTGAAAGACTAAACGGGCCCTGTTTATCCCCTTAGTGACAAAGCCTGTTTGCGCCTTAATGACCCAGCCAAATTTTGGAAATCTGACGTGTCCCTTTAACATGGAATAACACCGTTAAGGTTTTGCATATCCAAATGATTCTGACATTGTTTATTCGTCATATATTGTACTTCATTTAGGCGATAAAAATAGACCGATAGAATTTGTGTTTATTTATTAAATGCATCAAAATTGGGAAAATTTTGAAAAAAATCCTAATTTTTCACATTTCCAACTGCAAAATCTCAAATATGTGCAAACATAATATAGAAATTTATGATGAGATATATATTTCCAACTGTTTACTTTATTTTGGGCGCACATTGGAAAAACTGACGTTTTTTTTTTAACCATTTAGAAGACGTATACATTTAACATTGATTATTAACATTTTGAGGAACACTTTGTTTTCCTGCACCAAGCCAAGATTGGAAAGTCTCATAGGTGTCAGAATGATAGATACCCCCACAAATGGCCACATTTTAAAAACTACACCCTTTAATGTATTCACTGAGGGGTGTCATGAGTATTTTGACCCCACAGTTTCTTTTCAATTTAGAGGAGAAAAAATAAAATTTCATATTTTTTCAAATATGTAATTTTAAAGACTGGATTTCTTTCTATAGTGCACATGAAAATGAGGATTTGCACCCCAAAATGCATACCCCTGTTTGACCTGTGTTCAGAAACATACCCATTGTGGCCCTAATCTTATGTCCGTATGTACAACGGGGCCCACACCGAAAGGAGCAGCCAGTGGCTTTCAGATCAGACATTTTGCTTGAAGGCGTTTTAGACCCCAATGCACACTTGTAGAGCCCCACAGCAGCCAAAACGACAGTTTCAGCTGAGCTAAAACTTTTATTTATTTTACATTAAGTTTAATGTGATCACCAGTATCCAGTGAATACTGGTGATCGCGTGACCGGGAAGGGGGGTCCCGTGGTCCGGGATGACAGCTCCAGGATGTCTGCTACCTCTGACAACCGACAAACCAACAACATGGAGCTGTCACATCCAGAGACTGAAGGGCTTTAATCCCCAGAGTACGCATGTTTTTACGTCCTCTGGGAATAAAGTCCAGCAGGCCACAACGTAAAAAGGCAATGGGCTGGTCACTAAGGGGTTAAACAAAACAACAAGTGAATGACCCAACAATTACTTCTATGCCTCCATAAAACGAATGATAAACAAAAAGGGAACGATTCTTGTTCATCGTTTGGCCGCTGGCTGTGTTTATATAGAAAGATCATCATTCACCTTCACTTGTTTGAACGATTTTTTTAAACATACGTGTTCTGTCTAAAAACACCCTTACTTTCAGCACCAGACCTATTTTCTACCAATTCAATGAGGAAAAGTTCTGCGGCCATCTGCACACTGACTGTTGAGGTAATGATTGCTATCTAAATATGATATGGTAAAACCATATCATAAATAAGTGGGGAAATTTGACTATTTCCTTCAGGCATTCATCTTTAGATATTTCATTAGAACCAAACGTTTCAGCATGCTCTCCTTGACTAATGTAGATTCATGATTAATCACTGAATATCACAATCATTCGCACCCCATGGTCGCTTCTCTTCAGCCTACTGTGGCTTTATTTTCTTCTTTTTAGCTGTTCATGTTATTAAATTTAATTTCATTCAGGCAATTTGTTAAAATCCTGTCAAACACTGATTATTTCCACCCCTTATGTAATTTAAAAAAAAGTCTCCCGAACTCAAAGAATCCGTCTGAGACAATGTTAAAGAGAATGGTACAACACTTACTTGGACAGGGAAAGTTGCGCTGATTCCTGTCAAGACGGAAGACCAGAAGTGACGGTGATGTGCACTACATCCTTGGATCGACAACAAAGGGGTCTGTATTCCTATTGGACCCCCTGTCCAAGTAATTGTTGGTCCATTTTTTCTATCATTGTCTCTCAGACGGATTCTTTGAGCATGGGAGCCTTTTTTATTTACATATTTTGTTTTTACGTTTGTTATTCCGAGACTCCTCGAGATTCTTGACTCCTCCCTGGTTGATGCTCTCCCTACTTGTGGATGTTTTGGTTAATAAAGTGTCTTGTCTGTTCTTTGAATTAGACCTACAGGGACTACAGGTGTGACAGCTGGCCTTATCCTTAGACTTAGCTGTCTACACCAGGTGAGTCCTCCATATTCCTTTTTACACATCTATTGTCATTTCACCGATCCCTTTTTTTCTGAGGAGCTGTCCTTGTAACCAGTTTTCTATTTCCACCCCTTTGCTTTGTTGGACATTTTCTATTTTTAAAGCATATTGCTTTGAGTTTTCTATCCTGATTAGAGATGAGTGAGTATACTTGCTAAGGGCAATTGCTCGATCGAGCATTGCCCTTAGCGTGTACCTGCCCGCTCGGAAGCAAAGATTCGGCTGCCGGCGGCGGGCGGGGAGCTGCGGGGGAGAGCGGGGAGGAACGGAGGGGAGATCTGTCTCGCCCTCTCCCCCCCCCCCCCCCCCGCTCCCCCCTGCTGACTGCCGCAACTCACCTGTCACCCGCACCGGCAGCCGAACCTTTTCTCCCGAGCGGGGAGGTACTCGCTAAGGACAATGCTCGATCGAGCAATTGTCCTTAGCGAGTATACTCGCTCATCTCTAATCCTGATGCTTTGACATCTGCCTTGGTTTGCCTGCATATGTCTTTCTTTTATATCCTTCCCATTTTGATTGTATTTGCACCAAATTTACACATGACTGAGTGAGAACAAACATCTTTTGCTACACTTAGTCTTGGATTTCCATCTTGAAGTAGTTTTATAATCATTCCCACTTGGTTGACGACTCCCTTGTTGGCACCACGTTTTCTTTCAGTTAGCCAAGTCCAGCACCTCATTACGGTCTGTAAGCACTACTGTTTAACTTCAGACTTATTTGCAACTGTTAAACTTCTGCTGGTATTGCATTTGTCTTACAAGGTGATTTCATAATTTATCCTTAACATGGAGTGGGAGTGATTCCGTACTTTTTCCCTCAACTTTATTCAGAAAAACATGTCACTAATTCAAATAATTAACTCTTTTGTTTGAGGCATGTTTCCCGAAGTCAGAGAGTTAAATTATTAAACATTGTTTTATGTCATATATTTGATTTATGTATTTGCTGCAAAGTAAAATAACTGGGTGACCATCCTATAACGCTGGCTTCACGTGAGCGTTTGTGGATTTGTGAGCGCATGAGCATAGTGTTTTTGCAGAATAAACTATGCTTGTTTTGCACAAGTATTTTATTCTACTTTTTGCACCCACAAGACATGTTCATTTGCAGGTGGCAAACAAGGACACACTGATTGAATTGGCTTATTAGTTTTAATGCGTTCCAGGTTTGTTCTTTTTCCAGTGGAATTACGCAGTGTTTCACACATCTCCTTGCATATTGCACATGCATTTGCTCACCCCCCATTGACTTTAATAGGGACCTTTGGTGTGCAAATATGCAGAAGTATAGAACATGTTCCATTTCGTTTTTCACTACTGAAATTTGCTCATGACATATTGAAATGGGAAAAAAAAAACTATGAAATCAATGGGTTCTATTCTCTATGTATTGTGCGGGCAAATATGTGCATATGTATGGTGATTCCATAATGTTTGCCCAAGGTTGTACAGCAGGTCCAGCACCAAAGAACAAGAAATCAATCACAGTTGGATATCTAGTTTTTATATCAATTTAATTCAGCGGTTAATTTCAGTTACTTTTCTACGCCAGTATAGCAGGAAGCATTGTCTGCCTAGCCGAGAACAATTGCTATCTCCTTCGAGAATAGGAACTTTATTACAAAATGTGCATCCTAGATATCACTTCCTGTTGAAAGTTCTCCTTTAAAAGGGGTGTCAGGTTTGAAAAGAAACACATATAAATACCCTATTATAGCGGAGATGTTACCCATTCAGGACCCTCATCTATCATCTGGAGGACACATATGTGCATATGGAATAGGCGGTGCTGCACGGAAACCGAACATGTGCCATTAGATTCATCTGCAAATTACTGTACATTTGCCTGCTGGTTGCCCTAGTAGTGGGATATCCCATGATAAACGTAGTTTTGGAGGAGCCTTATAATAAAAAGGGATAGTACCCCATCTTCAATGTATCATCAAAGTGTATACATTTTATAGATCTACCACTATAAATGCATTTCTAATGGGACTCAATACTGTAATTATCAATTTATAATGAACTAATGCTCATTTTAATTAACATTAGCTCGACATGACAGGATTACAAACACCCGGAGGCCTTTCTTTTTCGTTTGTGTATTTTATAGAAAGGAAATGGCAAGGTTTTTGCATATACATTTTAGATCACAACAGCAAAGAAGATGGTATAGCCCAAGTCCACTTCTAATGCAACCGGATATTAATATGTTGCTATTTTAAAAAAAAAAACACATTTCTTAAATGCCTCACATATCCAGGAGAAGGACTCCTGGGTGTATCCTAAATACAGTATACTCAGCTCCTGACAAGCATTTCATCTCCATTTATGTAGAGCTAGCCTAGTCACTGCAAAGAAACACAAGTTGGAAGATTCAATTGTTGAGTTATAGAATAGCAAAGTGATTGTTTTGTATTGATGATAATTAATTTACAGTAACCACAATAAGACTATTAAAGAAGCTTATTTCACTGTTGAGAAGCCCCAAAATGATGTGTTAAACCACCGACACTGCCCCGAGGTGGATGCATTGTATAGTAGCATCCATTTCATAAAGTCATTAATCACCATAATACATTAGTATTATAGTAGAGTGACAGGTCTGTATTCACTGGGATGAATAGGAGCTTAGAGCCGTGGTCTCACCCAACTGTCTAAACCTATATTGTTTTTTGGAGGATATGCACATATGCAAATTGATACAGTAATATTAAATATATACATAAGTACCTAAATTATTTTCAACTTTAAAGCAGAAGTCTAGACTCCCTCTTATTGGGGATTATTTGGCTCATGATTTACGACCATTCTATAGTAGCTATATAGAAAATCTCAATATACATTGATTTGGTAAAGTTGTGCTTGGCTTGTGTTTACATACAGCAGCCAGCCTTAAAGGGACAGTAACTTTTCAGACAACTTATGTTCATTTACTAGCTTCTATTAGTCTCATCATTTCTGTATTATACTTGCATTAAAAATGTTGTTGCTTTACCACTAAAAATCATGTTTGAAGTAGCTGCCACTAGGGGTCTCCCTTCCAGGATCTCTGCAATCTATTCTCTGCTATTAGGTACACAGCTTCCCTAGTAAAAAGAACACGAGGATGTTTCCACAGCAGGGAGAGGAACTATCTTTACAGGTGGCTCCCATGCACTCACAGTTTGCAGGCTGACACATCTGCAGACACTGTGATAACAATTTCCACAGGTCCTGCCTCTGCTGCTCTGACCGCATCTGTGCAAACATTATAGTGAGTTCACTAACCAATTAGCCAAAATGTCTCTGAATGCCTGGATTGTACTGGGAAAGCAAACATGAGGTGGTGAGTTCTCCTTCAATGGAAGTGTTCCAACAAAGGCTGGACAAATATCTGTCTGGGATGATTTAGTAAATCTTGCACTGAGCAGGGGGTTGGACCAGATGACCCTGGAGGTATGATTCTATGATTCATTCAGATACTGTCTCCCTGTTGATAGGACCAAAAGCAGTGCAATGCAGCATGGGAAGTAACAGCAAGAAGTGCAGGACAGTGAACTAATGGCAGAATGCTTGGCTTGCTACATGTTCCCTCCTTTAAAGTGGATTGCAAACATCAAAATAGCAGACAAATGGGGAAGTCCACCAGAAAATGAGAACTTACAGACATGAAATGGTGCAAACAGCAGCAAATGAGAGAAGGGTAAGGAAAACCTGGGGATATTGTAGAAAACTTGTTGAAAACTCAGGTATGATTTAACTAGCATAGCTGCAGTGGTAAATGGAAAGAGCAGCACCCTAGTCCATAGATGAGTAGAAAATGTGTTCATAGACCATCACACTATGTTTTCAACCTAAATTACCATACAGTTAAAAAGCAGCAAACACCAATAGAAATAGAAGTCAGGTCACTTACACACTATGCATCAGTATGCATCATTAGTCTAAGAAAAACGGGGGCTGTTCCACTAACCCCAGGCCAGCCTCCCTAGGTACCAGGCTGGCCATACTAGCGGCTGAGACCCCCTCTTCAACAAGCAACTGGGGACACTCAGGGACACACAGGGGCTGTTCCACTAACCCCAGGCTGGCCTCCCTAGGTACCCAGCCGGCCACATTAGCGGCTGAGACCCCCTCTTCACCAAGCAACGGGGGACATGCAAGTTTTAGGCTTCAGATTAGTCTTTAACATTATAGAATAGCTAATATACATATATACAACACATGGTTTGATATACAATACCATTACTGTGCTGCAGTATTTGATAATATAGAGTTAAATGGCAATATTAGACATGGCTGTAGCGATAAGAACAGAACAGCTTATTTTTAGATATGCTGGTCTGGTTCTGCATTCAGCCCAGATGATTGTGGTGTATGCTATAATGCAAAAGCCCTTTGGAATTCCTGATAAAAGTTAATGAGTCGCTTTGACTCAGTGTTTGTGTCACTTCTCATCTACAGTTTGACACATGAAAATGAAATGATGGGAACTATGACTGCATCGTTTTATCTAGTTTACTTTGCTGTAGCATATGGCTGACATATGCAATACATATATGCCAGCATTTCCTTATATCTAAAGAGGGGCACTTAAAGGGGTTTTCCAGGAAAAATACTATTGATGACCTATCCTCAGGATAGGTCATCAATAGTTGATCGGCAGGGAATCCCAGCCAATCAGCTTATTGATTGGGGTCCTCAGCCGATCATTTTTGATGACCTATCATGTGGCTAAGTCATTAATAGTATTTTTCCTGGAAAACCGCTTTAATACTACTGGGGTATAAGCTTTAGTCCGCTGATGCCTCTCAAGCAACTCGCTGAACTCCTATTACTATTGACGTGGCTGTAAAAGTATTTCTTGTGATGGGTTAGTCTGTAGGTAGCACTCTTTCTAAATTGGACATTCAGTTTATTATCAGCACATACTGTATTTTTGAGTGCTATCTGCCTACAAGGAAAAGTATTTAGGACTTTTCAAACCCTCTGAGACATCTTATCTTTTCTGTTAAGAACTGACACATTAATGGATTGGTGGTGTTGGATTATTTCTCTGATAATGTGTGCGAAGGACTTAAGGGCATCCAAGAGACATGGCTAAAATCCCTATGTCAATGGACATCTTCTCATACTATGACAGGGACTGGAAGGACTATTGCATTCATATTCTGTAGCAAACATAATACTTTAGACACACATGGAGGGACAAGAAAGCTTTTGTAGTCAGTGTACAGCTTGGACTGTATATCTGACCCATTAAGTTTGAGAAACTCCTTGAATCAATACTGTAATGTTAATACTTTGTCTAGTATCAATAATATTAATAAAGCGCTGTTGTAATTACTTTGAATATTTCAGTTAATCACACTAAATAGCAGGAAAATCTTTTCTAGTTTCTTTTTGTATAATTTAATGGGTACTGCTAAGATTAATCTACAGAAGGTATACTTAAGAATCATCCAAGGTTTGTCAAACAATCTCTTGACCCGATAAGGATGACATGTTTGACCAGAAGGGTAAGGTGTCATTGTGCTACTAAGGATAGGTGCTCACTAACCATGAATTTGAGTTTTCACTGAGAGGCTTTGGCACAACTTGCATCAGACAGCAGTTTCCCATCCATGATATTGACAAGAATAGGATATACAATGAGGTTTTTCACATGGACCATGGATCATAACGAAAGAAACTGCAGCAATTTCTGCAACAAATCTTCCATGTGTGAATACACCCTATTTATTATGCATCTAACTAGAGATGAGCGAGCATACTCGCTTAGGACAATTGCTTGATCGAGCATTTTCCTTAGCGAGTATCTCCCCGCTCGGGAGAAAAGGTTCGGCTGCCGGCGCGGGTGACAGGTGAGTTGCGGCAGTCAGCAGGGGGGATCGGGGGGGGGGGGGGGGGGAGAGGGAGAGAGAGAGATCTCCCCTCTGTTCCTCCCCGCTCTCCCTCGCAGCTCCCCGCCCTCCGCCCGCAGCTGAATCTTTGCTCCCAAGCGGGCAGGTACTCACTAAGGCCAATGCTCGTTCGAGCAATTGCCCTTAGCGAGTATACTCGCTCATCTGTACATCTAACCAAAAAGTTAAGATTGCACAGTGTAATCTGGTTGAAAAACAGCTGATCTGCCTAAAGTTCTTGAATTGTCCTTCATCATTACAAGTAATTTATTTAGATGGGACACGTTTAGAATTTGGCTTTATACCTACCACCTTATTATGGCTCCAAGGGAGATTCATATGTTAAGCGCAAAAATGAAACATGAACAATGTGAATGAAGCTTAATAAGAGACTTTAAGTATTCTTGAAAGATCGATCTGTTAAACTGGTGTGTTCTACAATAATGAACACTGCACAAGAATCCACCCTACATGCTTAACTCATTGGATGCCTGTTGATTGATAATATATAGAGAATTAAAAAGCCACTGTATATCATATACATTTATCAGCCATAACGTTAACTGCCAAAGCAGCTCTGACCCATTGAGGCATGTACTCCACAAGATCTCTGAAGGTACACTGTGGGACCTGCTACCAAGAAGATCCTTTAAGTCCTGTAAGTTGTGAGGTTAGATCACAAAGAAACTAAGTAAGACTGAGATCTGGGCAATTTGGGAGCCAAATCAACACCTTGACCTTGTTCCTCAAACCATTCCTGAACATTTTTTGTTGTTTTTCAGGTTGCTTTATCCTACTGAAATAGATCACTGCTATCCAACAATACCGCTGCCTTGAAGAGGAATACTTAGTCTGCAACAATGTTGATGTAGATGGAACATTTCAAATGCCAGGACACACGGTATTCAGCATGACATTGCCCATAGAATCACACTGCCTTGACTGGCTTGCCTTCTTTTAATAGTATATCATGGTGCCACTTCTTCCCCAGGTAACTGATAAACAGGAACAGCTCCTGCTTGGAAAGTATTGTTTTTTTGTTCTTTTTTCACATAGTGGAGCTAGGGCTTATTTTCGAGGTAGAGTTTATATATCAAGTCCCCCTTCTCCTAAAAATAAAGGTAGGGCTTATTTTAGGGCTGGGTCTTCGTTTCGGGGAAACATGGTATGATGCACTTTGTGTTTTGACCCCACTTCATGTTTTCTACTATAGTCAGCATTAACTTTTAAAGCACTTTGTTCTACAGTAGCTCTTCTGGGGTATCAGGTCAAGCAAATCAATGAACCATGAATTCCCATGACTGGTTCACCAGTTGCCTTTCCTTGGATCGCATTTGGTAGGTACTAACCAGTACAAGCCAGAAACAGCCTGCAAAATCTGCCATTTTGAAGATGCTTTGACTAATCATTAGGTTATCGCAATTTGGAATTCATCAAAGTCGTCAAGATCCTTACGCTTGGCGCTTTTACTTTCTTCTAATCCATCAACTCCAAGAACTGATTGTTCATTTGCTTCCCAATACATGTCCCCCTTTACCAAGTGCCAATGTCACAAGACAGTCAAATTTTATTTCTTTTACCAGTCGTTGATATTAATGTTATGACTAATCAGTGTCTACAACTCCATTGATAATGTTTTGAGAGATCATCACCAGCTTAATGGGGAATTGAAGTTTGCTTAATTGGTTGTCCTAATCATGGGTTATCCCACTCACAGTGCTATTTGCACATTGGCTCCATGCACTAACCATTCGCCCATGTAACCAATGTTTGTAGCAGTATTCCTTAGTGTTGTAATCTGAGGGCTAATAAGTAATTGCCACTAATTGGTAGCCCTGTATTCCTTTACATTCAAATCTAAATATACACTATATATTCAAATTATAACAGAGAAACAAAGAAAAACATAAAGGCAGCAACCATCAAATGTATCAAAGTGGAAATTAGGTGACATGGAATCAAAGGAAAATGACATTAGGATGGACATACTGAATATATCACACACACACACGATGTGTCCTAACCTTGGTTGCAAGTTGAAAATTGATGTACAACGTAAAATCAATAGCAGCTAAATTAAATGTTGGGGCTAGTCAATATTCATCTTCAAAGTTCAAAGTGCTATAATCCAAACTACATTTTATAGACTCATATGAAACTCCCCATTAAAAAGGGAATCTATTGTCTTGGAAAATTCAGCATTTGGAACTGTATAGCAATACGTACTCCACCTAATGCTGTTTACTTGAAAACGGAAAATATGGAGTATTACTAAGACCAGGCAAAAACAAGCAGAGAATCCTAATGGCAGATTTCCAATGAAGACCCCATATATTGTTCTATTAGTATATTTGATTGCAAGCTCTTTGAACTATTAGTGTCACCTACTACACAGTGGTATAGTTCCATGGAACACTATGCCCACAAGCTGAAAGGGTATAGAAATATGCACTATCCTACCAAAGGTAATTAGACACATGGGCAATGGAATTAAAAGTAGTATTTCCATATGTTATTACTTAGTGGGGCCTCCTTTGGCCCTATGGACATCGGATACTTTATGTGACATACTTTCTACTAATATCTGATACACTTCAGCTTGTATTTCCCTCCATTCATCCTGCAAACATCTGGTGAGTTCTCTCAAAAAAGATGGACGCTATTCATATTTACTGACCCAACATTCTAGTTCATCCCAAAAATGTTCAACAGGGTTCAGGTTGGGACTTTGTGCAGTCCAATCGTGGAACATCATTATCCTCAAACCACAGTAAAACTGCTTTTGGCGTGTAACAAGGATCATTGTCTTATTGGAAGTACTGCTGACCATACCCAGAGTATCGCCATGTTGCCAGGAACACATGTCTAAAATGTCATGGTGCACCTCTGTCTCATGGTTCTTGCCATTACAACCAAAGGACAGAGACCATGCCACATAAAACTTCCTCAGACCATAACAGAACCTCAGCCATATTTAACTGTCGGCCCAACACACTCTGGCAAAAGGCAATTGTTCTCTAGACATGCTCTACACCCAAGTCCATGCATCTGATTTGAAGTGATTTATCACTCTATAGAATGATCTTTCATTGCTTAACTGTCTAATAAGGACACCACTGTAGATGGGCAAATGCACCTTCTTTCAGATAACTCGCTGGACATTTGCAGAATGAATGGAGGGAAACATCAGTTGAAGAATATCAAACGTTAGTAGAAAGTATGCCACAGAGAGTATTCGATGTCAATAGGGCCAAAGGAGCCCCACTAATATTAACAGGTGTGAATTCCTTTTTAGAATAGTGGAAATGCACTTCTGGCAGTAGAGATAGTTGAATATTGGGTCAAAGTGTGTAGTGTGTTGGGCTAGCATAAGGTACTGTAAAGTTATATCACTTATACAGATGTAACAAAGCTTATAGTCACAACACATTATGAAAAAGTTCTATGCCAAAGTTTATTTGCTTTTAGCTTTATTTACAATGCGGGTGCCAATCATTTCTTACAGCTGACACCTGCAAGCAACAGCCACGATCAGCATGAACACTGATCACGGCTGTTAACCATTTAAATGCCACTGTCAGCTCTGACAGTGTCATTTAAAGTCCCTGATCAAAGTTCAGGGGTCCCAAACAGCTCTCCTGCGATGTGATCGTGAGGCACCCTTGGGTTTCAATGGCAGCCTCAGGCCTTCTCAAGGGCCCCAATGCTGCATGGCTGATTGTCTATGGTAGAATGCCTGTTAGATCGTGGTATAATGTAATACTATGGTATTACATTATGCCGCATGAGCGACCAAACAAACGCAAGTTTAAGTCCCCTGTGGGGAGAGAAAAAAAAATGTAAAAATGAGTAAAGCAAAAAAGTTTTCATTAGTTATTAGAATAAATAAAACAAAGTTAAAAACAAAAGCAATTTTCCCATATTTATAATAAAAAATCAAAACAATAATAAAGAAAAACATCTTTAGGATCACTGTGCCCATAAAAGTCAGATCTATCAAAGTAATGCATTATTTGTCCCGCATGGCAGACATCGTTAGAAGAAGAGACAAAACACCACCAGAACTGTGGTTTTTTTGGTCACTCAATGTCAAAAAATAAATAAAAAAAGCAATCAAAAAGTTGCATACACTAAAAAAATGATAACAATGGAAACAAGCCCTCACACAACTATGTCGACAGAAAAATAAAAAGGTCATGGAGGTCAGAAGATGGCGGCAGAAAATTATTTAATTTTTCCCTGAAGATTTTTGTTTTTTAAACGTGGTACAGCAAAAAAATCTATATGTTTGGTATTGTCATAATTGTACTGACCCACTGAATAAAGTTATCATGTCATGTGTAATGCAGAGTGTATACCGTAAAAACCAAGAGCCACCCAAAGATGACAGAATTGCATTTCTTTTCCATTTCACTTATCTTAATTTTAAAAAGTTTTCCAGTACAAATATGGTACATTAAATATTACTAATGAAAAATATAACTCACCCCCCCCCCCCCAAACAAGCTATCAGACAGTTATGTCGATGGATAAGTAAAAGAGTCATGATTTTTTCAAAGTGAGATGGAAAAATTGAAAATAGAAAAAAGGAATGGTGCTTAAGGGGTTAAATTGTATTCAAAGGTTCAAGACCTTATGAATGGGAGTGCGTTAACAGTAGGGATCAAAAGTCGTGATAAAACAGGAATCCATCTTATAACTTGGGTCATTAATAGATACTAAATGGGAGACATAAAACACATTTTCAGGAACAGCTATGTACACCTACCAGGAGTAGGCACAAATCCATAGGTTGTAATGGTCCACTTTATGGATGCATGCAACGGGAAGAATTTCCATAATCCACTGAATTCAGTCGGTAATGACAACTTTACAATCTTCTGTTAAGGTGCCTTTTCCAAGATAAAAGAAAAGGAACTTTGAAAGTATAGATGCCTGAAACTGAAGACATCCAGACACGGTCTCCAAAACCATTTATGAGCAGATGAATGTTACCAGACGCTGGAGTCCTTCAGACATTGTGCAGTAGACATCAATGGCGAAATTGAACTCATCTCATGGGTACTCCCATGTAACTGCTACTAGAGGAGGTAATGTCTAAGGGGTTGGGTTTCACTGAATGAGACAGCCTCTTAAGATTTAGGGTTAAAAAAAAAGGAGAGTGCATAGAAGGCATGTTCAATGGTCTATACCATACATCTGATGCGTTACAATATTTTACATTGTGACTGGTGGACAAACAACACTTATTTGTAAGAGCTAAAGTTAGATGTGTCCCTTCTATTACTATTCAACATCTTAAACACTCTTACTTGTCACAAACAAATGCCCAGAATAAGGAACCAACCAATTATCTTCATAGCCTACGTATGCCTATTTTATCACTTTCAAACAGAATGGATGTTCATTCCATGTTTTTGTTAATCTCCATTGAAGAAACCTCCTTATCTTGTCCCTGGGGGGCATTTGTCAAAGTAAAAGACTTTTCAACAGAATTTTCTGAGAATCTGGAATTATGTAAATAATTACATGACAAAATATTGCACGAGATGCCTCAATGAGCGATACTTTAAAGAAATTATAGATATGTCTATCCTTAACTCACTTTGAATTTAGTTAATTTATATAACTTGTCATCATGATACCAATTCAATACAGTCTTGCATCGTCCAGTAAAAAATAAATATATATTATATATACTTTTTTAACAATGGATCCAATGGGTGATGGATGGCTGATGAGTGGCATCTAACAGAGACATCTGTCACAGCCATCCAGTTAAAAACCATATATGTCAAATGCAGAGCCTACGGGTAATGGATGGCATCCATGGGATGTATTTTTTTATGTTTGATCAACATCTCACACCATACATCTCAAGAGATATGTTGAGTTTAGAGACAAATGAAGGAAAGACAAATCTGTAGGCAAAGGCAGTATTTAGGGCTCGTTCCAATACAGATCTATGAAACGTTGTGTTCCGTTAGTGAATTGTAAAGAGATTAGAAGAGCTAAAACAGTTGTCCATATAATCCCACGTTTAATCAGAAATGTACATGAGATGATTGTACATATTAATAGATCCTCCACTAATGTTTTCGTGCTTGGGGATGAGGGACAATCAGATTTATACATTGGATAATCCCTTAACACAAGTGTATGCAGCTACCAGCAGATAATCCAGACTAGACCAGTCATTTTATGGGCACACTATTTTCCAAAGCAGCTGAAACTACAAACAAAAAGGGTGTAGTAAACAAGTTCAAGCGGTAAGAACATCGATGAAGGGCTCAATCCAGCCGTACTCTCCTGTAGTTAGGAAGCCATCTATTTTTCCCTTTTTTAGACAAGAATTGGTGAAGTATGCTCCAAGGTATTTTTAACTGCTTCTGGATACAAGGTGATTAATCTCGCAGATCAAATTCTCCCGCGTCTAAACACAGGAGTCTCTTCAAACTAAATTATTAGTTTTAACATATTTTATAATGATGATAAAGCCCAATGAGCTGTAGACAAACTCAACTTGGTGACATATACTGTCTATATAGATTAGACTTTGACTATGTTGAGGATAACTCCAGCACTATTTATAAACAAGGTAAACCTTACATTAAACATAACATAGTAACATAGTATCGGTTATATCGGTTTAGATAGCATTGCCATTACACACTTTAATATACCTTACATAAACGGTATCAATTAGCATTTCATTGCAACACTGCTCTACATGATGACAAGCATGTCAGCATTAAGAATACTGTCATAAACACATCATGTACAGCGGATTCCTCGAACTATATAGTACAAGACCTGTTTCCTCTATACATTGATTTGAATTGAAAGAGCTCATGAAACCTATCAGGTCCTTGCTGACAGATGTTGTGTTATGCCTGGCAAAGTGAGGGTTAATAACTATTGGCAAGGTATACAGGGTTTAGTATGGGAACAATCCAATCCCCCAAGCTGTCTCTGTTACTCTTGTCTGCAACAGATTCATATTAAAAAAAAGTAAAAAGGACGCAGTGATATGTGCCTTTGGCATCAACAGAAGAGCTATTTGCAGGCATGTGTTGTATACAATAGGCACACTTGCTGAGCAGAATACTACGCCACAGTTCCCTTATTACAGAAATACACTCCAGACTGCCAGCATATTTGTTGTATATTATCCTTTCCTTTCATCTAACCCATAGCACCCCGAAGCCCAGGCTATTCCACATGTGTTGTAGACACTTTCAAACGCACTGCACCCCTAGATTGCCATGAATGTCTCCCTTCTAGAGAACATAAGAAATCAACATAAAGAACACCATTCAGTTGTATTTTTGCATTAAGCATTGATCCCCAAACCTGAATTACAAGTTTCTATTTGTCAAATGTGTACACTTGACATGTTTATATGATTATATAGTACAGGGACAGCATTACCTAGTTCTTGTTGTGTAGACTAATGCTGGCAGACTTTACATTGACTAATACGCCACGAGGTTTAACTTAATGCACTTTAATGCGTGAAAACACCCAACATTTATCCTGTAAGAAGTTACTTTTCGATCCACCAGCTTTGCAGGCTGAACGCTGGCAACTAAAGAAGATTACGGAAAGTAGGAACCACTTAATAGTCTACACTTCTTAACTCCTGAGGGAGATGTGATGTACAGGACTACTCTTTAATCTGTGACCTTATAACAGGGGACTCTAGTAAAACCATCTAGTGCATTATAATTAAGAGGGGAAAAAAAGTGGAAGCTGCACTTGCATGCAGACTTAAAGGGTTAATAATACATATAAATATTGCAGAAACAGCATAGACAGAAAGTCTATGCACCACACCTTCTTATTCATGGGACAGTTCTTAAAAATGTATGCAAGAAACCTACAATTTAATACTAGCTTAAAACACAATATGAGAAGAAATGGTGTTTAAAAAGGGGAAAAGGCACCTGCTGCAAAAAACAAAACGCGTTTTTACCAAGTCTGCTCATTTATATTATTTCGATTATTATGAAAATTAACTGGACTACACATGCAGCAAAGATGGGTTTGTTGCTACCTGTAAACTCTGGTACTTGAAGAATATAGAGTAGAATGACAAATACAGCTTTGCTACATCAGGATGTACAAGGAAAACCATCCAGTGCTACACAGAAAGGAATGTATAAAATGTTGTAATGTATCATCATTTCTGTTTCTAAATCTACTTGTAATAGGTAAAGCTAAAGACTGTGATCCGAAGACCCTCCATGAAAGCTTCAGGGTTAGGAGTGTCTGAACCTGAAAGAAGTGATGAAGCCAGGCTGAGCAGCCTACAGAATCAGTGCAGAAATGTAAAGTGACTTTTAGCATTCCCCATAGAAAAGTTTATGTAGTGAGTAATTCACTAATGAGAGACTGGAGCATGCTGGATGATCCTCACCTGTGCTTAGGTAGATCAGACAGTCACAAGGTAGCGAAATCCTGGATGATCCAGTTGTTTGGTAGTCTCTCGCAGTACAGTCCACAAAGTGCTTTGAAACCCAGCTGAGCCATTCACATGTCTGTCCTCTCATTCACTGGTTTCAGGAGTTGTGAGCTGGAGATCTAAGGCTGACTCATAAGGCAGGACTATGCTTCAAGGTCCTAGTGCCTTTCTGACATAAACCAGGTGTGTTTTACTTTCTTCCCTTTCTATTCCTCTCTGATCAGCCTAGTGCAGGAATACTCCAAATTTAATTTAGCAAATCTCTACGGAATGAAAATAGAAGTCAAACTCAAGGGTTTTGCACATAAACATTCAGATCTCGAACGCATCCTCTTCTCATCTGCAGAAGAACAGCTGATAATAACCCCCTATAGTGATGGCGGAGTTTAAACTGGGATTACGTCTGAACCTATCAGCTTCATCCCAGCAGTGGTGTTTTCAAATAATCGCTAGTCACAATGACTTAACCCTTCTGCTTCTGGAGGGGCTTATCAAGAATTATACAAGGGACAGTGAAATAACTATTCCTGAATGATTTTCTGCTGGTAGGTCAATGTGAGAATTATCCTTGAGGCCCCTGAGAGCAGATTTATTCTTAGTCCCAATATTTGGAAGTAACGTTAAAAAATTGCAATAATTTTTCTGCTTACGTTCAGCGAGCTACAGAGACGCGTTTCATATTTGTCATGATACTTTTTGGCTATGATTCATAATTCATTGGGTTGCACACATACTATTATATTTGTGCTATTAATGTCATTTACATTTGTGATGTATATTAAATGACTTTATTGACATCAGCATGTGATGGTTACTAATTGTTTATCATAATAAGAACATGATTCACCTTACCTTTCATCTATCACTAAGGTCTAAGTTTTGATTTGTTGTGTTCTGTTTCCTGTAGGAATAATGGAATCATGCTTGTATACTACTGTATATAATTGTATTGACACCAGGGCTCCTCTACAGGATGAGCAAATATCTACCCCATCGTTTGCAAGAAGCGATGACAATGGGTCTATGAGAGATCGCTCCTATAAAACCAACCTGATCAGCTTCTACAAGGAGGTTCTAGACTGGACCATGAAGAGTCATTGGGTCTTGTGTGTCCGGACTTTTTCAAAGTGTTTGATACTGTATATAAAATGAGAATGCTTGGTCTGGGCGAGGATGTGTGTAAGTGGGTAAGTAACTGGTCAGTGATAGAAAACAGGGTGGTTATAAATGGTACATAATCTTATGAGGTCACCGTTACAAGTGGGGTACCACAGGGGGGCAGTATTGGGCCCCATTCTTCTTAATATATTTATTAATGACCTGGTAGAAGGATTGCACAGTAAAATATCAATATTTTCAGATGACACAAAACTATGTTACATAATTAACACAAGAGAGGGCAGAATGCTGTTACAAGAGGATCTGGATAAGTTGGGGGATTAAGTAGAAAAGTGGAAAATGAAGTTTAGCATTGATTAATGTAAGGTTCTGCACTTGAGCAGGGAAATCCAGTCACCATTACACACTAAATGGGAAACCACTAGGGAACACTGACATGGAAAAGGACGTAGGGATTTTAGTTAACTGTAAGAATAATGGGAAGAAACCAGTGTCAGGCAGCTGCTGCCAAGACAAATAGGATCTTGGGGTGCATCAAAAGAGGTCTAGGGGCACATGACGAGAACATTGCTCTTCCTCCTTACAAGTTACTGGTCAGACCACACATGGAATATTGTGGACGTTTTTGGGCACCGGCACACAGGAAAGACATATCAGTGTCAGAACCGGCAACTCTCGGGGCCGCCGTGCCCGCACCACCGGTCCGGCCACCCGGGATGCGGGAGCGCGGCGCAGAGGTACCCCGGTTCTTGTGATCTCCCCGGGCCGCTGTAAGACTGGTCGCCGCCGGGTTACTAGGGAGGCAGCTGGTGCTTCTAGTGTCCTGACTACCAGGCTGGCTTCCCTAGTAACTGTCTGTGCAGCTAGACTGGGGGCGTGTCCCCAGCACCGCCCTGATTAGCCCTGCTGCTGTCAGGCTCCCCGCCCCAATCAGCTTCTGGGGCGGGAGCGCTGACAGCATTTAAATAGGTGTGTTTTCCTCTCAGGCCTCGCCAGTGTTAGTTTGGTTCTCCAGCTGCACCCGCGTTTATCCTGACTGCTCTTGTGACCTCGGCTTTTCTGACACCTGCTTTTGGACTTGACTACGTTTTTGCCTGACCCCTCCGTACTGCGTACCCTCTTGTTGCCGACCCGGATTGTCTGACCATTCTACCGTTGCTTGTCTCAGTGTCTGTTTGTCTCCCGTGTCCCGCCTCCCTAGTGAGGGTAGGGACCGTCGCCCAGTTGTCGCCCTGGGGGTTAGCCCAGGGGGGCAAGTAGGCAGGGACAGGGGTTGCGGGATATCTCAGGGACCCCCATATCCCGGACACTGTCCTGACAGTAACACTGGCCGAACTAAGGTCAGACCCTTGCATCCGCCCGGCAACTTTGAGCCCCTCGATGGAGGCCGTGGCGGCTGTAGCGAACCAGGTCCAGGTCCTTACGACCCTTGCCCAGGACCTAACAGCCCGCTTGCAGCCACGGGAACAAGTGGCAGCTGCAGGTCCCATGCAGCCCTCGTCCTCTCCAGGAACGATGTCAGAACCTCGAGCCACGCTTCCGGATTGCTTCTCCGGAGAGAGAGATCAGTTTTTTGCATTTAGAGAGAGCTGCAAGCTCTACTTTGATCTCCGCCCCCACTCCTCTGGTACTGAATACCAGAAAGTGGGAATCGTAATTACCCGCCTGAGGGGAGAGCCCCAAAATTGGGCTTTCTCGCTACCAGCTGGCTCTCCAGCCCGACTATCCCTTGACGCTTTTTTTTCCGCCCTGGGTCAAATTTATGACGAACCCGACCGGGCGGGCTACGCAGTCTCCAAACTTCTGGCCCTGCGCCAGGGTTGTAAGATGGCGGAGGACTACTGTTCCCAATTCCGTCAACATTGTACGGAATCCCGGTGGAACGATGCCGCCCTAAAAGACTTATTTTTGACCGGTCTGTCTGAGGGTCTCAAGGACCTACTTGTGGCCCACCCAGAGCCTAAAACCCTGGAGCAAGCCATGTCGCTGGCTATTCGAGCCGACCGACGTTTGAGGGCCAGACACGCCGCTCGGACCACCCCACTCCCCACGTCTACTTCTTCGACTGACCCGACCTGTTACCCTCCCACCACCGAGGCCATGGAGCTGGGAGCCGTGAACCCCGAGCAACGACGGGAACACCGCCTGAAGAAGAACCTCTGCTTCTACTGTGGGGAGCCGGGTCACCGCATTGCTACCTGCGCTAAGAAGCCACGGCAGAAAGAACTCCCGCTCCTAGGCAGTTGTCGGGGGGACTGTCTAGGAGCCAAGGTACTCCCTGTGTTGTCCAAAATGTTAGTGCCTTGCACCCTAGAATTTCATGCTTTCCACCGTACTGGGCAAGCCTTTGTCGATTCGGGGGCTGCGGCTAATTTCGTTAACTTTAATTTCGTTGCTCAACTGTCCGGGGTTTTGTTACGTTTAGAAACTCCGATTCTGGTTTCAGGAGTGGACTCCACTCCTTTGCAAGCAGGGGTGGTTAATCTGGTGACCCCTGAAGTAAGGTTTACTATAGGAGCCTTACACGTGGAAACCTGCACCTTTCTAGTGATGAGAGATTTGTCTGTGGACGTCGTCCTAGGCCTCCCCTGGCTCCGGGAGCACAACCCGGTAGTAAATTGGGACACGTTGGAACTGGTAAAGTGGGGTCCCCGCTGTGCCAACCACCTTCGTGCGGTGAAGGTGGGAATCTCCACCTGCGAGGGGAGCCCCCTACCAGAATACCTCTCCGAGTTTTCTGACGTGTTCTCCAAACAATTATCTGAAGCTCTGCCCCCTCATAGGGAATGGGACTGTAAAATAGACTTGATTCCTGGGGCCAAACTTCCTAAGGGCCGCATTTATAACGTTACGGTTCCAGAGAGAGAATCCATGAGGGACTACATCCAGGACAGCCTGGCCAAGGGGCACATCCGGCCCTCAGAATCCCCGGTGGGTGCCGGGTTTTTCTTCGTTGAGAAGAAGGATGGGGGTCTCCGGCCCTGTATTGACTATAGAGAGCTAAATAAAATCACAGTCCGAAACCAGTATGCTCTTCCACTCATTCCTGACCTCCTCAACCAGGTCGCTGGTGCCCGATGGTTTTCCAAACTTGATCTCAGGGGAGCATACAACCTCATCCGCATTCGGGAGGGGGATGAGTGGAAAACCGCCTTCAATACGCCCCTCGGGCATTTTGAATACCTAGTTATGCCTTTTGGATTGTGTAACGCCCCCGCCATTTTTCAGGGGTACATGAACTCAGTGTTTCAGGATATCATGGGGGTGTTCGTGGTTGTATATCTAGACGACATTTTGATTTTTTCCTCCGACTTGCCGAGTCACCATACTCACGTTCAGACTGTGCTAGCTCGACTCAGACATAACAAGCTGTTTGCTAAACTCGAGAAATGTGTTTTCGGGGTACAAAGGATATCATTTTTGGGGTATATCATCACGCCATGCGACTTCCAGATGGATCCTGAAAAGGTGAAGGCCATCACGGAGTGGGCCCAGCCAGGGTCGTTGAAAGCCCTTCAACGCTTCCTCGGCTTCGCCAACTACTATCGCAAATTCATTAAAGACTTCTCCGTGGTGGCTAAACCTCTAACGGACCTCACCAGAAAGGGGGCAGATGTGAGGACCTGGTCTTCTGAGGCTCTGAGGGCCTTCAATACCCTAAAGGCGGCGTTCTCGTCTGCACCTGTCCTAGTACAACCGGATCTGTCCAGTCCTTTTGTGGTGGAGGTAGATGCCTCTGAGTTTGGTGTGGGAGCGGTACTGTCCCAAGGTCCCTCCACTCTCACCAACCTTAGACCGTGTGCCTATTTTTCTAGGAAGTTTTCGTCCACCGAACGGAACTATGATATAGGCAACCGGGAATTGCTGGCGATTAAGTGGGCTTTTGAAGAGTGGAGGCATTTTTTGGAAGGAGCCCATCACCAGATTACGGTACTCACTGACCATAAAAACCTCACTTATCTAGATTCCGCTAAGAGGTTAAATGCTCGGCAAGCCCGCTGGGCCTTGTTTTTCTCTCGGTTCAATTTTGTTGTTACCTATAGACCCGGTTCTAAGAATGTCAAGGCTGATGCCCTGTCTAGGAGTTTTGGTTCTCCGGAACCTTCCGAGCCGGAGCCTGAGAGCATTCTCTCCCCTGGGGTGGTCCTCGCTGCTGTCTCCTCCGACCTTTCACCTCTCATTCACGCCGCTCAACAATCTGCTCCTGAAGCCCTTCCGGAAGGCAAATTATTTGTCCCGTTGTCACTGAGATTGAAAGTGTTAGAGGAGACACATGCTTCAGTCCTAGCTGGACACCCCGGTATCAGGGGTACTCTGGAGTTAGCGGCCAGACTCTATTGGTGGCCGCACATGGCCAAGGATGTACGGGTATTTGTGTCCGCGTGCCCGGTTTGCGCAAGGGGGAAGAACCTCAGGAGACGTCCTGAGGGGCCTCTTCTGCCCTTGCCCATTCCGTCCAGGCCATGGTCCCAGTTGTCCATGGATTTTATTACTGATCTGCCATCCTCGCTGGGGAATACGGTCATTTGGGTAATAGTTGACCGTTTCTCCAAAATGTCTCATTTTGTTCCACTTGGCAAGTTGCCTAACGCCAAACTTTTGTCTGAGCTGTTCATCAAGGAGATTGTTCGGTTACATGGGATCCCCGAGGATATTGTGTCTGATAGAGGGGTTCAGTTCGTCTATGTATAGATATATCAGGGGTTAGTACAGAGATCACTTCTATCATGTATTATACCCAGGGCTGTGAGTGTAACAAAGGGGCGCCCTCTACGTCTAGAGGAAAGGAGATTTCTGTAAAAGATAGAAGGGGGTTCTTTACTGTAAGAGCAGTGTGACTATGGAACTCTCTGCCTGAGGACATGGTGATGATAAACTTGATAAGAGAGTACAAGAGGGGCCTGGAAGTCTTTCTTGAGTGTTATAATATTACATGTTATATCACCAATTACTTCAGAAGGGTCGGGGATCCAGGGATTATTCTGATTGCCACATTGAAGAGGGGAAGGAATTTTTTTCTCTTAAATGAGGAAAATTGGCTTCTACATCATTAGATTTTCTTTGCCTTCCTCTGGATCAACATTGGGTGGTAATAGGATGAACAGAATGGGCATACGCCTTTTTTCAGCCTAACATACTATGTT
This sequence comes from Eleutherodactylus coqui, assembly GCF_035609145.1. Classification (NCBI taxonomy): domain Eukaryota; kingdom Metazoa; phylum Chordata; class Amphibia; order Anura; family Eleutherodactylidae; genus Eleutherodactylus; species Eleutherodactylus coqui. The sequence continues at coordinate 131,314,544 of NC_089840.1, read as the reverse complement.
ACTATGTAATACATGATTGTGTTAATTGCACCATAATGTTACTAGAGGATCTTTCTAACTATACAAATGAACATATTGCAATATATATAGACACATCTTTAAAATGTTCTTATGTATACTGTGTCACATGTTGCCATCATCAGTGCAGGTAGTGTGGGACTACAGGTCCTAGTAACCCTGTATACAGCTCAGGGTTCGGCATTCCAAAAGTAGGTTGAGAAGCTATGGCTTAGAGAACAATTAATCAGTGATAGTTTTTCTATACGCCGATTGTGAAATAGCACATACTATACTTACTCAATAGTTCAGTTGTAATTGGATCTTTAGGCTGGGTCCACATGGTCACACATAATTCTGCAGTAAAGCTGACCAAGAATCAGCAGGGAAATTTGCAAGTCAGATTTGTACTAAATCCTGGGGATCGTGGTTATGATTTTTCTGCAGAATCTGTAAAGAAGTAAAAAAAGGAATTGGGTTAGATTTACTAATCCTGTCTTAGGCTGGTTCCAGGAGATTGCGTTGTAACACATATCTAATACAGATCTGTAATACAAATATTAATAATAATAATCTTTATTTGTATAGCGTCAACTTATTCGACAGCACTTTCAAGCATGGGAGAACTCGGACAATACAACAATTTAATGTGATATACAATCAGTTTGAAACAAATGGGGTGGGGGTGATACAGGAGGTACAAGGGGGGAGGGAATGAGGCATAGGGGAACACAGGCAGTACAGGAATTACATGTGGAAATCAGTTATTAAGAAGCAAATGGGGTGGGGCAGTAAGGAGGTGCAGGGGTAGAGGTCGTATGCAATAAGCAGGATGGCAGGTGTGGGGATCCATAGGGAGGGGCAGGGGGACTAGGTCAGGACATTTTGGTATCTCTCCCTGAAGAGGAGCATTTTTAAGGCCCGTCTGAAGTTTCGTGCATCGGGAATTGTCCGGATGCCTTGGGGTAGAGCGTTCCAGAGGAAGGATGCTGCTTTGGTGGACGCCTGTAGGCGAGCGTGTGAGGTTCATGTTAGAGGAGTGTTTAGTCTCTGTGTGTTTGCGGATCAGAGTGTGTGGGCTGGGTGGTGTACGGACAGGAGGGAAGTGATGTACAGTGGTGCGGCACCATGGAGAGCTTTGTGGGTTAGGGTGAGGAATTAAAATTTAGTTCTGCAGTGGATGGGCAGCCAATACAGTGACTAGCATAGTGCAGAGGCATCTGAGAAATGGCTGGATAGAAAAATGAGCCTAGCTGCCACGCTTATTATGGATTGGAGAGGAGAGAGTCTGGTGCTGGGAAGTCCAATGAACAGCGAGTTGCAGTAGTCGAGTCGGGAGTAGATGAGGGCGACAACGAGTGTCTTTAGCGTTTCCATGGTGGGGAATGGCCAGATTTTAGCAATATTTCTGAGGTGCAGGTGGCATGTTCAGGCCAGAGAATGGATGCCGGGGTAAAAGAGAGATCAGAGTCCAGTGTGACCCCAAGGCAGCGGGCATGCTGTCTGGAGGTTATGATGGTGCCAGTCACTGGAACGGAGATGTTGAAGGTAGGTCGGTTGGAAGGCAGAAAGAAGGTTAAGTTTGAGAAAAATGAAGGACATAGTATAAGAGACAGCAGACAGGCAGTCGGTGATATTTTGGAGGAATGATTTAAAGATGTCAGGATGTATAGTTGGATATCGTCAGCGTAGAAATGGTATTGGAGGCCGAATTTGAGGATTAATTGTCCAATTGGGGCTGTGTAGATAGTGAAGAGAAGAGGACCAAGGACCGAGCCCTTACGCCGATAGAGCAGAGCATAGTGAGAAGGATGTCATGGTTAACAGTATCAAATGCAGCATAGGGGTCAAAGAGGATTAGTAGGGGTAGTCGCCTCTAGACTTTGCCGTCATCAGGTCATTTGATACTTTTGTGAGGGCGGTTTTGGTCAAGTGTAGAGAAGGGAAACCGGACTACAGGGGGTCGAGGAGAGAGATGTCAGAGAGAAAGCATAGACCAGGCGTTCTAGTAATTTGGAGATGAAGGGGAGGTTTGAGACAGGTCCGTAGTTGGCAGCGTCGGTTGGGTCAAGGGTTGTTTTTTTTTAGCAGAGGGAATATGATAGAGTGTTTGAATGAGGAGGAAAAGGTGCCAGAGGTTAGGGAGAGGTTGCAGATGGTGGTGAGGTGGATAATGACTGCTGGGGAAAGGGACCGGAGGAGGTGAAAGGGGAGAGGGTCACTAGCGCAGGTAGTGGGGCGAGCAGCGGAAAGCAGCCTGGAGACATCTTCCTCTGTCATTGGTTCTAACATTGAAAGTGAATGGGTGATGGATGCAGTGTTGAGGAGACTGGGATCGGGACTAGCCTTGTAGTTTTTGGAGGTTTTTTTTCGGACATTGTTGATTTTTTCTTTGAAATAGGCAGCTAGTTCTCCATTAGTCAGATCTGTCATGGGGGCCTGTTCTTTGGGGCTGAGAAGGAAGTGAAATGTATTGAAGAGTCATTTGGGGTTGTGGGATAGTGAGGAGGCAAGGGAGGTGAAATAAACTTGTTTAGCATGGTGAAGGGCTAAGTTATAACTTTTAAGCTTGAACTTGAAGTGGAGGAAGTCTGCACCTAGAGCACTGCCAGATGAATCACGTTTGGAACATGAGCCAAGGTTACCGTAGTCTGTGGCTGATGGCTTAGGTCACGGGTGGTGCCGCTTCATTCAGGGCACATCTAAGGGTGGTGTTGTAGTGTTCAGCTGCCAGGTTAGAGCAGGAGAGGAGAGATATAGGGTACAGGGAGGACTGGATGGTCTCAGCAAAATGATGGGTGTGGACGGTCTGGAGGTTCCTAGAGGTGCGATAGATGAGAAAGTCACAGGAGATACTAGTGAGCCTGATAGAAAAAGAGAGGAGGTTGTGATCTGAGAGTGGAAGGGGGGAGTTAGTAATGTGGGAGGCAGAGCAAAGGTGGAGGAAGATTAATTCGAGGGTGTTGCCATCTCTGTGAGTGGGGAAGTCTGAGAGTTGTTATAGGCTGAGGGAGGAGGTGAGCATTAAAATCCAGGAGGCAGATGAGGAGCTGGGGTCGTCAGTAGGGATATTGAAATCACCAAGCATGAGTGTTGGGATTTCGCAAGATAGGAAGTGGGTGAGCCAGGCAGCAATGTGGTCTCGGAACTGGTGGGTGGGACCTAGGGGCCGGTAGAAAACTACGATGCACAGGGACAGTGGACAGAAGAGTCGTAGGGTGTGGACTTTGAATGACTGGGAGGTGAGCAAGGGAGCCAAGTTAATGACCCGGAAGGTACATTTCAGCGAAAGAAGGAGGCCTACTCCTCCACCGCGCCTATCGTCTGATCTGGGGTGTCGGAGAACTGCAGGCTATCAAAGGACAATACAGTGCGGGAGGTAAAATTGGACTGCTGTATCCAGGTTTCGGTGAGGACTAGCAGGGGGGGATTTTGGTAGAAAGCAGTGTGGGTTGGGCCACAGTTAGGGGCTAGGAGTAGCAGGGTAGTGAGGGTGAGCAGGTGGTTGGGGGATTTGTAAGGGTGTTAAGGTGTTTCTTGGCGGTATGGGGGATGGAGGCATCTGAGGAAGGTGAAAAGTACATGGGAGCTGTGCATTGGTGAGGAGAGCAGGAAGGGGCTGATGTGGATGGAGTGTGATGGGGCTGGGCGTAGGAAGAAAACAAATATTAAAATTTGAAAGGAGAATAGTGGTGGTGGTCCGTGCAAAGAGGAAGGTATTTTTCTCCAAGATGTAGGTGAATGTGGAATTTACCTGTCTCCTGCTCTGTCGAACTGTGCTGTTAAATTGCATCATTTGACTGCATAAAACACTTGTTCCTGGACACTTAATACCGGACACCCATTCGCACCAGCCACATGCGTGGCAATAAGGCTACCACTAAATTTATAGTTCAAGCTACAAGACTACAGCTGGGAGTGGCTATTTGGAATGCACTAGTCAACTAGCTGACCCCATCCTCACAAGGCTAATGAACAGGATGGGGGGTGGGGGTGGAGAGGTGTATTGCCCTCTTTGGATAAACAAAATGTGCCCAGAAACACTAGGTGAGACAGAGGTGGTGGTGGTGGTGGTGGGGGGGGGGGGGGGGGGATGCATATAGTAACAAATGGAGCCAAAAAGAAGGACAATATAGAGACATACCATTCACACAGTTATAACATGAAATGTGCATGGGGCAGCAATACAGCAGATAGCAGAGTGGGGTCAAATTAATCAGTTCAGATCAGCTTGAATAGAGTGAATGCAGGAGAATATAGAGACATACCCCGGACTACTTCTCTGTGTGAGGAGACCAGCAAATTACAAAAGGATTGAAAAATATCTCTACAGCGCCATCTATTGGATGGCAGCATTCCTTCAAATCAAAGTGACTTTATAATAAGTCTTATCAATGATTGGCGATTGGAAAGCAAGCCAGAAAATCATGCACAGACAGACTGTTTCAGGTGATTGCTCCTCATCAGTGTGCAGCAGGCTTCAGATGTGCTATAACAGCATGTCATCAGTATTCGATCTGTATTTACTGTTATTGATTTTATTTTCAACTAGACAAATACTGATCCGCATTTGCTCAACATAGCAATATGGAGACAAAAAGGGACAAAAATAAGTCATGCTGTGTTATTAAAAACCAACCATGAAAAATACAGCCATGTGAAAAGATACATAGTTTTATATTAGCTCCATATTAAGGCCTGCAAAACACAGACCAAATACGGAGTTAAAATACATTCATCTGAAAGTGGCCTAATATTCCATGGGTAACTTGGTAGACAGGGATGAGAGAAAATATATGGGAGCACAGGGTGTTGGCTTTGGTGTAGTGACAGGCACAGGGTGTGGGCTTTGATGTAGTGACTGGTACAGGATTTGGGCTTTGGTGTAGTTACTAGTACAGGGTGGGGACTTCGGTGTTGTGACTGGCACAGGGTGTGGGCTTCAGTGTAGTCACTGGCACGGGGGGGGGGGGCTTCGGTGTAGTGACAGGCACAGGGTGTGGGCTTCGGTGTAGTGACTGGCACAGGGTGTGGGCTTCGGTGTAGTAATGACTGACACAGGTTGAGGGTTTCGGTGTAGTGACTGGCATAAGGTGTGGGCTTCAATGTAGTGACTGGCACAGGTTAGGGGCATTGGTGTAGCAACGGGACAAAAAGATAAGCCTGGCTGCGGCATTCATGTTAGATTGAAGAATAGAAGTTTAGAGAGGAAAAGATCAAGCAGTAGTGAGTTGCAATAATCAAGCTGAGAATGGATCAGGGCAACAATAATAGTTATGGATGTATCTACAGTAAAAAAAGGGCAGATTCTAGAAATGTTTTTGAGGTTATATGAGTGTGCAGGTGATTGAATATAGAGAGTGAAGAAACGATCAGAATCAAATATGACTCCTTTAGAACAGGTGTGCTGCCTAGGAAATATGGTGATACCACAAACTGAACTGGAAATACCGGGTTTAGGTTGGTTAGTACATGGGGAAACACAAGAACACTACTACAATGACTTTATTATTTTAACTTAAATTTTCCAAAAGTAGGCTAATCTCAATTCTAGGAAAGAAAACATTTTCATAAATTGACTGATTAAACCTCCTCGCAGCTCTGATATATTGTTTCATATAACTAAGCACTAGTGTAATTCTGAACTCTATGATTGGACTTTGTGAGGTCATAACAGTGGATTATGGTGTATCAGTTCCGTAATTCATCTACGCTCTCACAAGCTGTCAGACAGAAATGATTTTCCCTAGAGATTTGAAACATAGGAATGTGTATCTGAAAACTGTGGAGCTCTAATATTAACAGATGATGGGAGTGATAATGGATAGGAACATAGATTCGAATTGTGTTACCAGTCATCATGCGTTAAGTCTTAGATAGTTTCACATCTACATCAGGGGTTCCTGTTTACTGCTCAATCAGGGAGCAGGAAAGGGTTATTCTCTGTCCAAATGGATCTGTCCCATAATGCAGTCAAACAGCACCGAAAGGACCCCATTAACTTAATAGGGTCTGTTCCGTTTCCGTTCAGATGCCCGACTTTTTGCTGGAAGTAAAACCGCTGCCTGTGGTGTTTTTTCTTCTGGTATTCTGTGCCAGATCTGCGACAGGGATTCCAAATGGAGGTTCCAACGCAGATGTGAAACCACCCTTACTTCATCCTAACAATGAATGCTTATTTTCACTGTACCATTTAGCAGATAGGAATCCAACACAGTCCTCAGGTCTTGAGGACCACAGGAGGACTCCTTAAAACAATGTGACAGAATTCACCGATTTCATTGGAAAAGATATTAGTTTGGACATTGTTGTTCTCTTGCTAAGAGACATATTTTGGTGATAATCATTGCGTCTATATGGGCCTTAACTGTCCTGTTTTCAAGCTTTCTTTTAGAACTTCTTTTTTTTTTTTTATAATCTTCTTAATTTTTCTGTCTTTTTTCTTTCCTTATTCTAATTTTCTCTAGCCTTAGCTACACCTTTCCTTCTCACTGCACTAATTCTTAGTTACTCACTCTGTCTCTTCGTACTTGCTTCTAACTGACTTGTTTACTTCTGTAAACGGACTGACTGGTCTTTTCTGGAAACTGGGTGGAGTTATATATAGGCTCTAGGTCCTTCTCTGAGCATGGAGCTCAGGGGCTAGACAGGGGTCTAGCTTATTCTCCAGTAAGAACTTGTTGGTCCTCCAATTACCAAATCCGTTCTAGCTCCTGCATAATTCAAGTTACAAACATAAATTTAAATAAACTTTATACATTATTAAAGTAAACCTAAATATTTAACCCCTTCGCTCCCCATGACGTAAGGGTACATCCTGGGAGCGGAGTACTACCCGCAAAATGACGTACCCTTATGTCATAGGGATAGCGCGAGATCATTTCAGATGTTGCGCTATCTGGCAGCGGGAGAAGGCTGTCACTAATAGCCAGCCTCCTGCTGCAACAGCGGGGGTGCACTGGAGGTATGGCCCCCGCTGTTAACCCCTTCCCTGCCGCGATCTAAGTAGATTGCGGCAGGGAAAGGGTTCACAGAGGGAGCTCGCAGAGAGCCCGGCTGGTTGCCATGGCAATAGGACGCCAGATACCGGTGTCCTGTATTGCAAGTGCCTATGATCGCTGTAATAAGCGATAAGGCATTGTAGGAGAGAAGTCCTGCAATGCCTTATCGTAGCGATCATCGGTGCTACAGTGTAAGTTCCCCAAAGGGACATAAATGGTGTAAATAAAAGATGAAAATAATGTACAAAAATAAAAATGTAAAAAAAAAATGTTTTTATGCTTTTTCTCATATTAGCATAAAAACAACAAACAAACACATATTTGGTATGATCGTGTCTGTAAAGACATGTACAATAAATTGAACATGCTTTTTATCTTGCATAGCAAAAAGCATAAACAAAAACGCTAAAAACTGTTGGTTATTTTGTCACTCACTCTATGTTTGAAAAGCCTATCTTTTCCCTATCGGCCAATTACCTAAATAGAAGATAGCTGCCCTGGGATTGGGGCATAAGACTCACACACGAGTTAGCTTAGAGAGATCAGATAAAAGGGAGAGATGGTGTGGCTAGACAGGAGAATCAAGGAAAAGAAAGTAGAGAGAGGAAGCACGATCCTGGAGACAGTGCGATGAGAAGGAGAAAGTGTGAGTACTAAAGAAGTATTGTTGCAAGAGAAAAGAATCAGTTTAAAGCAATACAAGAGAAAAAGGGAACAGATTGAAAAATAGTGACTAAAGGGGAAAAGAGCATTTATACCTAAGAAAATAGAAGAGAAAGTGAGAGAAGCAGGATGGCAAAGCATAGAGGATAGAAAAGGATTCCTGTGCTTTTCACTTAGTGTTGTTGTTATTGTTGTTAGATGTTTAGTGTTTCATGACCCTTGGCGAACCTGAAGGTAAACTTCATCCATGCTTTCTTGTTTTGCACTGCTTATTCAGTTGGTTGATATCCATGCCAATATCAGCTTTGACAGTATCAGGCATCATGTTCTTTGGCGGCCAGGTCTTTTTTTGCCACTGATCTGTTCAAGCATTATAGATTTTTTTAGGGACTCTGCTTGCATTACATGGCCAAAATACGTGAGTCTGGTCATATTGCCCAGTGGGCAATATACATTGTGTCTTATATGATTCAGAACTTCTCTGTTTGTTACTTAGTAGAGTGCCCTAACTGACAGAAGGAGTTTCTGTACCTAATGCCTGCATATTGAATTGAAGTGTATCTACCTCAAGTAATGAAGTAATCTAAAATGTTTTAAGATGAAAGATTCTTCTCCTGAATAAATCGTTCCACTGATTCAAAGTTTAATCCTGCCTCCTGGAGTCCCTTCTCACCACCGTAACATCTGCACTGAGGTACCACACTACATTCCAGGGAAAAGGACAATTCCCATTTTTATTATTATTTTGTCCAGCAGTGGGGGCAGTGTGCCACTCCACAGCAAAGGCAGAATTGAGGTGCTCACTCCAAGGTCTCCATATATGAACACGGTCGTCGTTAGCGTCCAAACTAAACCATAATTTGTCGCTGAAGACAAAGTGGCTCCACTCTGTAGCAGTTCATTTGGCTCACGACACCACTGCAAATGGAGGCGACTATACGTGGGTGTCAAAGGCAGTAACGTAAGGAGCACCATGAAACCAAATGTCCCTCAGCCAAATGCCTGGAAATAGTTTCAACAGACACAGGGACCTGTAACAATGGTGCCACCTGGATGGCGGAAAATAAAACAGTTAGAGCTGCTCATGCTTGTTGGACAATTAGACGATCCTCTCAACTGGGGGTCTGTTGAGGGTGTTCTGTGCCCGGTCACCTTGTGTGCCCCCATGCATCCACTGATTCCAACACCTCCTAACAGTCTGGTGATATACCACTGTCCAGCTTCTCACATCCCTATAATGTGCCCCTTCTCAGACTCTGGTAATGGGATAAAATCTCTTCTTTACGTCGTAGAGGCGTCTAGTGGTCAACAAGCTCTACACAAGTGCAAGAAGAGTCACTACACAGAAGGAGCCTCTGAGAACCTTTTATAGGCCAAGGGGGGAACCACTTTTAGGGCCTCCGGTGACAGGACTGTTCATCTAATCACACCACAACTCTAATCATTTGCATATCTGACTGAGATGTAACTGCATGACGAGTTTTGGAGCAAAACAACAATTCTTTCTAGGTGTTTGATTTTTTTTGGACAAAGAGTGTATATGTGTGCCCCCTAGTGGATAGCATGAGAAAAAGGCATAAAAGTGTCTGGGCAACCATGGCCAAATACACCCACTATTAACTGGCAGACAGATGAACACCCACACTTCAAGGACAAAAAGACAATTAGAACAAGACTGGGTTATTTTCACTGTAGCCTGTGTTTTATTCTGTTCCCTGTGTCTTTTCCTCCTTCTGTCCTTCTGGAGTATATTCATTATAGAATTACTACAGTGTTCAATGTGCCAGAGCCTTCTGCAGTCTTCATTTCTCACAGCGTATTTATAGCATCGTTGTCTGGTCTCGTGAATGGCACCCTCCGTTTAAAACCATATTCTGACGTGCTTGAGATAAGAGGCCCTGTGGGAAGTAAATGGTAGCTTTAACTCGTCTGCTGCTATTGGGATAGCAGCATGTAACATGACATAAAGATAACACAGAAGTCTAAACACGTACAACTCAGATGCATGTTATATTAATGATGACAGGCTCCGCGCTATATTCATGTGAATGGCAAAATTAAGCGATAAATAATACATACAGTACAGTGTACATTTATACTCATTGTATAGTGAGTGATTTTTACATAAAACATTGTTATATATAATAACAGAAGAGAGAATAAAGAGAATAAACCATGATGGATTTCCTTCTGTCTGTTTGTCTGTCTAATCCAGTGTTAACATGAGTTAACAAATACTGGATTATGACATATTCTGAATAGTCAGACAGTCATAGGAACATATCTGACATTTTTTTATCTAGCCATTTTCTCTTATCTATCGGTCAGCCGAGGCTAGTTGAAGACCACTGAAGTCTATGACAGTTTTCCTATGGCTCCATCTCTTAAGAGGTGGAAAATGAACACTGAAGCTGAAGGGGTATAGTGCTCAGTAAGTGCTTGCATCTGTTTGTTCCAGTAAAAAATGAGGGTTTCATCTTTCTGACGCCTACCAACGTGAAGGGGTTATCCAGCAGTGCCCGCCGGAATACACCGGGGTCGGAGTGGAAACAGTGCTCCAACCCCTGTATAGCGTCTGGCACTCATAGTTGCGGTCGAAACACTCATTGAAATGAGTGGGAACTGTGCTTGAAATTGCAGGCTGAGGTCCTATTGATTTCAATGAGAGCTGCACCTGTAATTGCAAGCACCTGCCACTACACAGGGGTTGGAGCAGTGTCTCCGCTCTGACCCCGGTGGGTGCTGCTGGATAACCCCTTTAAAGTGACTTTTCAGAATAAGCCATCATGTGTGTATATGAAGAATCTATTTCTGCCCTGTATATGATTCCAATTCTGCATTTTTTACCAGTTTTTTCCTCTGCAGGCTGTGTCTCTAATTCTTAGTTTTCCCAGAGTTGCTGGAAAAAAACTAACACTATGATGGCTCCCATACACTGTATACATAAGGGCATAGCAGGATATTGTCTTCTCTATTTCTCTGTAGCACATCCTCAGAAGAAACAGCACAATGAAACATATTGTACAGCAATACTTAGCAGTACAGGAGTGATTTTAGTAGCTGTGAGACAGTAAACGTATACTATTAGTTGCAGTAGCACACCCTTGTGAGTCTCCTCTGTCCAGCAGTTCCCTTCTCCTTCCCCCTGACCTCTTCTTAGACTTCTAAAGGCAGCATGAGAAAGCAGCAAGAAAAAAAACCTTGCCCCAGTTCCTATAATCCCTCTGGGTGAGTCTGTTACTGGAGATGAATTTCCCATCACAACAGGCAGTGGACAGCAAGTTAGAAGGAAGTGACACCCTAGTGGCCAGCACTTTAGAGCAAATTTTCATAACAACAGCATAGTTTTAAGTATAGTAAAATAAGTTGTACTTTTACTACTTATCACATTGTCTATCACATAAAGCACAAGTTTGTTTAAAGGAGATGTCCCGAGGCAGCAAGTGGGTCTATACACTTCTGTATGGCCATAATAATGCACTTTGTAATGTACATTGTGCATTAATTATGAGCCATACAGAAGTTATAAAAAGTTTTATACTTACCTGCTCCGTTGCTAGCGTCCTCGTCTCCATGGTGCCGACTAATTTTCGCCCTCCGATGGCCAAATTAGCCGCGCTTGCGCAGTCCGGGTCTTCTGCTTTCTTCTATGGAGCCGCTCGTGCCAGAGAGCGGCTCCATGTAGCTCCGCCCCGTCACGTGCCGATTCCAGCCAATCAGGAGGCTGGAATCGGCAGTGGACCGCACAGAAGAGCTGCGGTCCACGAAGGTAGAAGATCCCGGCGGCCATCTTCAGCGGTAAGTATTGAAGTCACCGGACCGCCGGGATTCAGGTAAGCGCTGTGCGGGTGGTTTTTTTAACCCCTGCATCGGGGTTGTCTCGCGCCGAACGGGGGGGGGGGTTTAAAAAAAAAAAACCCGTTTCGGCGCGGGACATCTCCTTTAAGAGTTAGTGACCCTTTAAACGTCTGACTAGTATCTGTGGCAGGTCATGTGTTTAATGAAATGATGACCTTCTTCGTGACAAACCTTTTTCATATGCCTAGTAGGGAATACCAGCAACATACAGTAGGGATGTTTCATATATATAGAGAGCTATAGACTTAGTCATTTGAATGCGGATCATGGAATTCTACATTTTCTCCATCTGAAGCATTCCCCGGCTATAACAGCTGTATGCTGGGTGTTCCTGAAGCTGTTATATGTGGGGATGAGAGGATCCCCAGTTGTCATTGTGCGACAATCCCTTCATTTGCTTCTGTCATATGACAAAGGTATGGTTAATAAAAGGTATTCTAATTTAGGCTGCCTGCAGACGGCCGGGTCGGATCCCGCTGCAAGAATTCTTGCAGTCATATCTGTGTCTGTAACAAAAAGAAAACGGATAATAACTTTGGAAAGGATGAAGGTACTTGACATTTAAGCACATATTTGGATTCCTCATCACATTCTCAATCAGATGCATATGTCACATGCACCCCTTCTCATTTGAAAATATTTACTTGGTTTTAAGATGGCAGATTTCAAAATGGCTGTCGTATTGGATACCACCTCTCACAGATATGCTTCCAACCACTATTTTCCTTTTATTCATGTGTCTCCATACCTCTCAACTACTCTGTATTTTATAGTCCAGCAGTTCTAAAGGTTTTAAAGCTGTGGGGTGGGCATAGTTAAACAATGGCTATACAGTATGCCAAGATATGTATGACCTTGACTATTCCAGCCTTTTCTGCCAAAATTATGACACAAATACATCCGGCGAGAGCTGTCAAAGAGGTTTCCTACAGTTCAAACTACTACAAATTTATGAAGTGTCCTACAGTATTTGCAGCTGCAATCCTGATGATCAGTACTTGGGGACTGTCTGTGTGAACATGTACTGTGTATATACACTCTAGTTCTAGGGGTTACTCTTGTTAACAACTTTTTATGCATTCCAGGAAAAAGTAAAGTATTCAGTCCACAAAAATGAACCCTTTGCTATCATTTATACATAGTACATTGGCTACATAGGCTGTCATTTTTAGGCCCCTAAGGACCAGACACTTTTTAGGGATTTTACCCACATGGTGTTTTTACAGCCCTCTTTTTTTTAGATATCAGAATTATTATTGCTGCATTTTTCCCATGACATATAGGGTTACTTTTTTATATCCTTTTTTCACTGAATTTTTTTTTCATTTTTTTAGTTTTATTGGTTAAAAGCTAAAAAGATGATTAAAAAAACATTTTTAGTTGGTAATTTTTAAAATTAGTTACACTAAAATAAAGTAAAGGAATGTGTTTTTCATTTGGTTTGGATGTTTTGATATATGATTTGTATGGTTTTGGATTACAGGGCGGTTTTGATTGCGGTCGGTGGGTGGCCATTTTCTTTTTTATGTATTTTTATTTTATTCTGTAATTTTTTTAACTTATTTTTGCAACTGTTTTTTTAACATCCATGTTGCCATGATGATGCATAAGACCTCTAAGGGTCATTCACATTTTTTTTTATTTCTCACTGTTCCTCTGCTGCTGGGGTATCCATAGGAGCTGCATCCATGGGAGCCCCTGTTACAGGAAATAACATCCACCTGTAGTGACAATAGTCACTAAAAGAGTTGATCAAGGTTTGCTAGGACCCTGCAGCTCTGCTGTGCCACAGAGTATCTTTCATTTCTTAGTACATAGCATTCACTGAGCTAATTAAAAACGGCTTCTCTTTTCTCTTCCGGGTTCTCGGCTGTGACTAACAGCTAAAACTCCACGTGCTCCTGCTTGATTGCAGAAGCAAAGGCTTTAACCCTGCACCATACTTCTGCTATCATTCGGGATTAAAGCCCAGGACTAAGCACTGTAAATTTACCGCGTTTGGTCCTTAAGGGGTTAAAGGTGGTGTGGTGGATCCTAACATATTATTGACATATATTGCGTCCTCCTCCAGGTTTCCATACCCTACACCAGGGGTGTTAAACTCTTTTCCACTGAGGGCCACATCAGCATTATTGATGCCATTTTAAGGACTCATTCACAAGGTTTACTTGCACTCCGTATTATGAGCATATTTTTTACACGCGTAATGCAAACAGCTTAAACCCCACTGACTTGCATTGGGGTTTTTAGACCTATATTTTTCACGTGTGCAATTTATACTCATGAAAAAAATTGCAGTATGTCATACTTTTATCCATGTTATGCACCGAAACTGTACATTAAAGTCAATGGAATTGTGTAAATACACAGTGAATACACATGATATTTGCGTATTCACTACCTATTTACGCATGCAGGCAGTAAAAATCTTAGGCACCCTCTGGTAATTTTTTTTTTGCGCACATCAAAAATGCAGTGAATTCACGTGCAAAAAAAAAAATTTAAAACACACAAGAAGGTCCAAATACATAGTGAATACACATATTTCCAGTCCTTGAAAACACTACATATTTCCTGAACCAAATCTGCATATGCCTGTTTAAATGAGGTGTAAATTTAACTACTCTTTAAGGCCTCGTTTACACGAGCCTTGTTTTGCACACAAAAAACAGCACATCTATTAGAACCATTTGTTCCAAATGGTGTGTTCACATGTCCGTCTTTTGCAGGCGTGCAAATTCGTGCACCTGCGAAAGATAGGACATCTGCACACCAGGAAGGTACGTGCTGCTTCTAAATATTCCCTGCGGGGAGTCCCCTCAGTACTGAACACTGTGACAGCACTATCACAGTGTTCAGTGATGATGGCACTCCCTGCTGGGAGTAAAGAAACGCGATATTCTCCCATTGCTTTAAATGGGGCCGCTGCTGCTGCCGGTAGCCCCATTGAAAGCAATGGGAGGCAGGCAACCACTGCAATGATTATTGGGGAAGGGCTTGAAACATAAGCCCTTCCCTGAAAATCATCCCTAGCTTGTGTAAAAGATAAAAAAATATACATAGTCACCTCTCCGCCGCTGGCGCATGTTGCCGCTTGGCTCCCCGTCACTGCTCTGAAGCTCTTTCAGCAGGTGGGGATTTAAAAGTCCCCGCCCCCTGAAAGCGTTGAGTCTGATTAGCTGAGCACTCAGCCAATCACAGGCAGCACTCAGCTGTCATTCATGAATCGCTGAGCGCTCCCTGTGATTGGCTGAGTGCTGTGACCAATCACAGGCAGAGCTCAGCTGTCATTCAATGAATGGCTGAGCGCTGCTTTTGATTGGTTGAGCACTGTGACCAACACAGGCAGCGAGTGGCTGTCATTCAATGAATGGCTGAGCACTGCTTGTGATTGGCTAAGTGCTCAGCCAATTAGACACAGCCCTTTCAGGAGGCAGAGATTTTAAATCCCCTCCTGCTGAAAGAACTGGCAGGGAGCCAAGCGTCAAGATGCGCCAAGCCCCAAAAGGCTGGAGAGGTGAGTATATATATATTTTTTATTTTTTCCAGCAGCTAGGGATAATTTTCAGGGAAGGGCTTATATTTAAAATCCTTCCTCAAAAATCAGTGCAGTGGTTGCTTGCATCCCATTGCTTTCAATGGGGTCACCTGCAGCAGCCGTGGCCCCATTGAAAGCAATGGGAGAGCTTCGCGATTCTCTGCCCCAGCTATCACAGCTGTGGCAGGGGATTCTTTTATCCCCACTGCAGTCCCCTAATCACTGAACACTGTGACAGTGCTGTCACAGTGTTCAGTGATGAGGGGACCTTCGTGGAGCAGCTATTCCACTGAATGGGCAAAGTTTCATGTGCAAACTTTGCCTGTTCACGCGTGTTCCGAAGAGCGCAATTTTTTGGGGGGCACATAGGCGTGCAAAAAACCACACTTGTGTGAAAGAAGCCTAACTCTTTCCGAATAAATTTTTATCTTGAGTTTCCTAGGCAGCTTACTCTTTTTCTGCCATTAGACAATGACACTATCTGCTGGCTTAAACCAGTACTACATGGGGTGACGCGTCGGATAGGCTTCGATAGCGGAGCGGCT
Source organism: Eleutherodactylus coqui (assembly GCF_035609145.1). Classification (NCBI taxonomy): domain Eukaryota; kingdom Metazoa; phylum Chordata; class Amphibia; order Anura; family Eleutherodactylidae; genus Eleutherodactylus; species Eleutherodactylus coqui. The sequence goes on along the minus strand of NC_089840.1, from coordinate 131,298,942 downwards.
GGCAATATACAGAAGATGATCCTGTCAGATGTCTTCTGATATTGGAGCTGTACAGGCTTAAACTATATTGTTGGAAGATGTCCGACAGTGGATTGGAAAGGGTTAACATGGCTCTGGAACTCTATGCACTTTGATGGTGTTTTTTCCCCTTCCACCTCTTTAGCACTGAGCTTCCTAGCTTGGAGGGTGGCTAGGGTGCCTGTGTAGGGCTATCAGAGCTGTGCCACCACCTGTGAGCAGAGAGCGGTGTGGAAGTACGTCTTGGCTCAGAATCCCAGATGGCTACCCCTTCCTGTGTTGGTGCTGCCCCCTCTGCCAAGTGCTAGCTGTGTCCTCTTGGAAAAGTGGAAAGCCAGTCCATTTGTCCATAAAATGATGTAGAGGGACGGATTCGGCCAGCGGACCTCAAATTTGACATGTGTGAACCTCACTATTCTCCTGATTGGCAGGATCAATATTGAGGTGTTTAATTAAATCTGAACAGCTTTCTACATCATTATAAAATTACGATAGCAATCAAATATAATCATAGATTATTTTATGATGCCATTCTACTACTCATACATCTAACATAATCAGGTTGTTGTTTGAGGTTGGTAGGAAGCCAAACTAACCCTCTTAGACCCTTCAAGGAGATATTTATGCCAACGCAGAGTCAGGGTATGGAAACTGAAGTTCTAGACAGGTCACACAGCATTCTGATGCAAAGGATAGACCAAACCAGGCAAGTGCTGTATATTACAGTGGAAGATTGTGTTGAACTATATCCCAGGTGACATATGTCTAGTTCATTATGACATGTCTATCACCATAGTGTTGAAGGTCAATTAAGAAACTTAATTATTAAATAGCGTGACTTGCAGTAAGTGTAATACCATCCTGAGTCATAGATGAGTTACATGTCCCTATATGTATGTCACTCAAATGTTACTCACAGGCTTCGTCTCTGACTCAGCATATGACGGAAAGTTTGGGAAATGACGTCTGGAATGCTGGTGTGGGATGCAGTGAATCATCTGTCCATGTGCCCAGTTGACACTCACCCAAAAAGTACATAGCAGCCTTTACCTTCCAACGTGGACTCTTGAGATTACAATATAACCGACAGCTTTACTAAGCACAGTTTTCCCCCTATGAATTAAAAATATAGTAGAGTGTTCAGATCCTTTAAGCAATGCTAGGGGTTATCCTTATATTTTACATACTACATAGGAAACCACTCAGCAAAACTGACATGGAAAAGGGATTTTAGTTGATTGTAAGATTAACTAGAGCAACCAGTGTCAGGCAGCTGCTGCCAAGGCAAATAGGATCATGTGGCGCATCAAAAGAGGTCTATGGGCACATGACGAGAGCATAGTTTTTCCTCTTTACAAGTCACTGGTCAGACCACACATGGAATATCATGGACAGTTTTGGGCACCAGTAATCAAGAAGGGCATACCAGAGCTAGAGCGGGTACAAAGGTGGCAACTAAAGTAACCTCTGATTTCTTAAAACCAAACTCTTTCTATTTTAAAGGTGTCAGACTCAGTTTTTGTCTCTGATGAATGATTCAAATAGTTTGTAAGATGACAGGGCATATATAGGCAGCTCAGTGAGATCAGTTGTTCCAGTGTAGTATTTTTATGCTTGCTTCAATTTTAAAGTGATGCTCCAGTTTTGGGGCAAAATGCTATCTCAGGAGTGGAGGAAGTAGAGCGTACATGACCTGGAGTTTTCTGCCATGCCTCCAATTCACTAGTTTCAGGTTTTGTTTTTGGCTGTCCAAAATGGCAAAAGCCCTTTTCAAACTACCTAGTCCCCACAGAGCATTTGTAGTGTTAAAGAGGCAGTACTCTATCTTTTCTAACAACTTGGGGGATTGAGCTCAGTAGATCGCCATGTTTCCTCCACCTGATGGATGGCACACCCCAGTAACCCACATACAGGCCAGAAGTTTAGTAAAACTTGATAAATCTGTCCTTTTATTGTGGCAAGTCAACAGCAAACATAACACAGTCTTCACACTGTAGTTACTTGTCACAGTGCACACAAATATATACAAGCTCATGGCCATCTGATTGCTAAATAACAGACCTAATATTGCCTAATACAGACCTAGTGCCTTAACATATAGTGTGAAAGTCCATCACATCAACCTAGGGGTCATTCAACCCTGTAAGGTTCATAGTATTCAGCCAGCAGTGGAAGCTCATTCTCCCCACAAGGATCTCTAAATGGACCTCTAAGGACCCTCTCAGGAAAACTGAGTTCATCAACTGTGTTACAGCCACACCCAACCAGGTATTGATGGATTAACAAGGCGCATAAATCTCTTCCTTACCGCAGTTTTTCTCATCCAACTGACCCATAAGCTCCCTAATGGCCAACACTGACACTGCATGGCTAAACTCAACTGCGACTCAAAATATGCTTTCACTTTAAATCCACTTTCCTTTTAACGGCTGTCCCTCACGTTCATGTACATTTCATCTCAACTACTTGACAGCAGCAAGGCACATAACTTGCCACTTCACTATCAATGTCTTTTGCAACTTCTCTGAACTACAGCATAATTGTTACATACATCATCATACTTGGCCGTACGCCCAACCTCAAATGTAGGAGCAGTATCCTTTACGCAGTCTGCGCAACTACATCGTAGGCGTCACTTATATCCAGAGCCGTCACTTCACAATACTGGCGGTTCAATACCCCGCATTACACATTACTCTATCCGAATCTGTACTGCTGCTCTATCAAGTGCCTCGCTCTGCCATTACATATTCTTCATCATAGATATCATATGCATTCCACTCCATTACATTTCTAATCAGCAATTAACCCTTCGATTATATCTAACGCCTTGCATTGAACCATGGCACCATAGTTAACTCTTTAGTCATGTAAGCACTCTAGCATTACATAACCACTGTTCCGTTAGTAATTCCCCCTCGACATTGCTAGGGATTCAATCTGTTCAATCCGCTCATGGTAATTCTTTAGTATTGCTGCCACAATGTCCGTTACAGTAGGGAGAGAGTCACCCTTTCCTTCCAAGCACTGCAGGGTTTCTCACTTCAAGGGTCTAGTCAGTCTACCATTCTTCGTCCCCCCTAAGTCCTCAGGACCCTTTTTGTGGTCGCTCTTGGCAGCACCCCAGCATGCCACAATGGTCCTCTATCCTGTATTTTCTGCTGCAGTCGGCTGTTGCTGGCGCTGCCTCACACTGATCTTGGCTGATAACTCTTTGAATGCCTTGATCTGAGTTCTCAAACAGGCCTTACCACTATGAGATTTCTGTGGGAGCATCATCAGAAAAAAAATACGCAGCCGAAGGATTGCAATGTTTTTGGTCACCACATCTCCAAGCAAAAGTTTAATAAAAAGCGATCAAAAAGTTATATGTCCTCCAAAATGATACTACAGGATGTCCAGCAAAAAATGAACTCTCACATAACTATGTCGATGAAAAAAGTAAAAAAGTTATGGCTGTCAGAATTTTATTTTTCCCCAAAATATGTTATATTTGAAAAGTAATATAACAAAAAAATAAATAAATAAATTATGTATTTTCATGATCACACTGCCCCATAGAATAAAGTTATCATGTCATTTTTATTGCAGTGTGTACACCGTAAAAACAAGAACCCCCTAAAGATTTTTTTATTTCACTCCACTTAGAATATTTTTCAGTACATTATATGGTACATTAAATAGTAGCATTGAAAAATACATCTGGTCCTGCAAAAATCAAGCTTTCAGACAGCGATGTTGATGGGTAAATAAAAGAGTTAAGAGTTTTGAAAATGGTGAAGAACAGTTGAAAATGGGGGGGGGGGGGGGGGAGTGCTGCGTCCTTAAGGGGTTAAGGCAAAAAATTCAGATACACTAGAAAAATCCTGCTAAAATGTTCAGAAGAATATAATTCAAACCAGTTCTCACAGCAGGAAAGCATTGCGATGGGAGCATCCAGCTTCGGGAGTTTGTTGCTTTGCTTACATGCTACTAGAATTTTTCCAGACTGAATGAAAAGCAACTGCTATAAAAGGTAAAACTCGCACATTGCCCTTTGTAAATGACTTGCCTGGCTGCAAACTTACCATACAGAACTCTTGTGCTTACCGTAAATTGGTGTGGGTCTCATTAGGAACTAATGGAAGCCATGTGGAGACACATATCTGCATTAAAGCATCCCAGACGGGCTGCTCGGTGGAAAAAGTGTGGATTCTAGACAGAAACTCTGAAATAGCAGATTTACTGATTGTTTTTAGGGAGAAATCAAGCTGTAATATATGCGGCTGAGCTCCGGCTTTTGTTTTCACATGTTGGTTTCTGCCATTGGAACATCTGCATGTGCTCGGCTTCTGTCTGCTTTGAACTTCTGTGGCACATGGTCGCTTATCAATAAGGAATCTCTCATCCATCCCGTCTAACACAATAATCCTGCTTTCTCTGATGGATTCATCAGATTTCCTTCTGTTCTTTACATCTGCTGCTATCTGCTCCATAGAATACCACTGCAGGATATCAGTTACCACCGAGAAGTGCAGAATAGAAACTCCTATGAAAAAGACGCAAGAGGACTCCTAACTGATTTATATGACCGAAAATCAAATACAAAGTAGATGATGATTTATGATCATTCGACTTCCGTCATCAATGAGATTAGGGTTAAGAGTCGTATAGACATAGCCAATACGCTGTGATACTGGATTATGACTATACAGTCATAATCAACATTTTAGAAGTTGTGTATTTCGCCTGTGCTCCCTCATCTTGCTCCTGATTAGAGATGAGCGAGCACCAAAATGCTCAGGTGCTCGTTACTCGGGACGAAATTATCGCGATGTTCGAGGGTTCGTTTCGAGTAACGAACCCCATTGAAGTCAATGGGCAACTCGAGCATTTTTGTATATCGCCGATGCTCGCTAAGGTTTCCATTTGTGAAAATCGGGGCAATTCAAGAAAGTGATGGGAACGACACAGCAACGGATAGGGCAGGCGAGGGGCTACATGTTGGGCTGCATCTCAAGTTCCCAGGTCCCACTATTAAGCCACAATAGCGGCAAGAGTGCCCCCCCCCCCCAACAACTTTTACTTCGGAAAAGCCCTCATTAGCAATGCATACCTTAGCTAAGCACCACACTACCTCCAACAAAGCACAATCACTGCCTGCATAACACTCCGCTGCCACTTCTCCTGGGTTACATGCTGCCCAACCCCCCCCCCCCCCGCACAACGCAGTGTCCACAGCGCACACCAAAGTGTCCCTGCGCAGCCTTCAGCTGCACTCATGCCACACCACCCTCATGTCTATTTATAAGTGCGTCTGCCAGAGGAACCGCAGGCACACACTGCAGAGGGTTGGCACGGCTAGGCAGCGACCCTCTTTAAAAGGGGCGGGGCGATAGCCCACAATGCTGTACAGAAGCAATGAGAAATATAATCCTGTGCCACCGCCATCAGGAGCTGCACACGTGGGCATAGCAATGGGGAACCTATGTGCCACACACTATTCATTCTGTCAAGGTGTCTGCATACCCCAGTCAGACCGCGGTTTTTTAAAAATAGTCACAGGCAGGTACAACTCCGCAATGGGAATTCCGTGTGCACCCACAGGATGGGTGGCTCCCTGGAACCCACCGGCTGTACATTAATGTATCCCATTGCAGTGCCCATCACAGCTGAGGTAACGTCCGATTAAATGCAGGTGGGCTTCGGCCCACACTGCATGCCCCTTTCAGACTGGGGTTCTTTATAAATGGACACATGTAGTTACAACTCCGTGTGGACCGACAGCATGGGTGGGAGCCAGGAAGCCACCGGAGGTACATAAATATATCCCATTGCATTGCCCATCACAGCTGAGGTAATGTCATGTTTAATGCAAGTGGGCTTCGGCCCACCCTGCATGCCCCAGTCAGACTGGGGTTCTTTAAAAGTGGACACATGCAGTTACAACTCCGTGTGGACCGACAGCATGGGTGGGTGCCAGGAAGCCACCGGTGGTACATAAATATATCCCATTGCATTGCCCATCACAGCTGAGGTAATGTCATGGTTAATGCAAGTGGGCTTCGGCCCACACTGCATGCCCCAGTCAGACTGGGGTTCTTTAGAAGTGGACACCTGCAGTTACAACTCCGTGTGGACCCACAGCATGGGTGGGTGCCAGGAAGCCACCGGCGGTATATAAATATATCCCATTGCATTGCCCATCACAGCTGAGGTAATGTCATGTTTAATGCAAGTGGGCTTCGGCCCACACTGCATGCCCCAGTCAGACTGGGGCTCTTTAGAAGTGGACACATGTAGTTACAACTCCGTGTGGACCCACGGCATGGGTGGCTCCCTGGAACCCACTGGCGGTACATAAATATATCCCATTGCAGTGCCCAACACAGCTAATGTAACGTCAGCTGTAATGCAGGTGGGCAAAAAATTAATTGGATTACACTGTAGGCGACGGCCCCAAAAAATTGGTGTACCAACAGTACTAATGTTCCTCAGAAAAATTGCCCATGCCCAACCAAGAGGGCAGGTGAAACCCATTAATCGCTTTGGTTAATGTGGCTTAATTGGTAACTAGGCCTGGAGGCAGCCCAGTTAAAATAAAAATTGGTTCAGGTGCAAGTTTCAACGCTTTAATGAGCATTGAAACGTATAAAAATTGTTTAGAAAAATTATATGACTGAGCCTTGTGGGCCTAAGAAAAATTGCCCGTTCAGCGTGATTATGTGAGGTTTCAGGAGGAGGAGCAGGATGAGGAGGATGAATATTATACACAGATTGATGAAGCAAAAATGTCCCCATTTTTGATGGTGATAGAGAACGATGCTTCCATCCGCGGGTGCAGCCTACGTATTGCTTAGGTATCGCTGCTGTCCGCTAGGGAAGAAGAGAAGTCTGGGGAAATCCAGGCTTTGTTCATCTTGATGAGTGTAAGCCTGTCGGCACTGTCGGTTGACAGGCAGGTACGCTTATCCGTGATGATTCCCCCAGCCGCACTAAACACCCTCTCTGACAAGACGCTAGCCGCAGGATAAGCAAGCACCTCCACGGCATACAGCGCGAGTTCAGGCCACGTGTCCAGCTTCGACCCCCAGTAGTTTTAGGGGGCAGAGGCGTCACCGAGGACGGTCGTGCGATCGGCTACATACTCCCTCACCATCCTTTTACAGTGCTCCCGCCAACTCAGCCTTGACTGGGGACCGGTGACACAGTCTTGCTGGGGAGCCATAAAGCTGGCAAAGGCCTTGGAGAATGTTCCCCTGCCTGCGCTGTACATGCTGCCTGATCTCTGCGCCTCCCCTGCTACCTGGCCCTCGGAACTGCGCCTTCTGCCACTAGCGCTGTCGGATGGGAAGTTTACCATCAGTTTGTCCACCAGCGCCCTGTGGTATAGCATCATTCTGGAACCCCTTTCCTCTTCGGGAATGAGAGTGGAAAGGTTCTCCTTATACCGTGGGTCGAGCAGTGTGTACACCCAGTAATCCGTAGTGGCCAGAATGCGTGTAACGCGAGGGTAATGAGAAAGGCATCCTAACATGAAGTCAGCCATGTGTGCCAGGGTACCTGTACGCAACACATGGCTGTCCTCACTAGGAAGATCACTTTCAGGATCCTCCTCCTCCTCCTCCTCAGGCCATACGCGCTGAAAGGATGACAGGCAAGCAGCATGTGTACCCTCAGCAGTGGGCCAAGCTGTCTCTTCCCCCTCCTCCTCATGCTCCTCCCCCCTCCTCCTCCTCAACGCGCTGAGATATAGACATGAGGGTGCTCTGACTATCCAGCGACATACTGTCTTCCCACGCCCCCATTTCCGAGTGCAGAGCGTCTGCCGTTATGCTTTGCAGGGAACTTCTCAAGAGACATAGCAGAGGAATGGTGACGCTAATGATTGCAGCATCCCCGCTCACCATCTGGGTAGATTCCTCAAAGTTTCCAAGATCCTGGCAGATGTCTGCCAACCAGTCCCACTCTTTTGTAAAGAATTGAGGAGGCTGACTCCCACTACGCCGCCCATGTTGGAGTTGGTATTCCACTATAGCTCTACGCTGCTCATAGAGCCTGGCCAACATGTGGAGCGTAGAGTTCCACCGTGTGGGCACGTCGCACAGCAGTCAGTGCACTGGCAGATTAAACCGATGTTGCAGGGTCCGCAGGGTGGCAGCGTCCGTCTTGGAGTTGCGGAAATGTGCGCTGACCCGGCGCACCTTTCCGAGCAGGTATGACAAGTGTGGGTAGCTTTTCAGAAAGCGCTGAACCACCAAATTAAAGACATGGGCCAGGCATGGCACGTGCGTGAGGCTGACGAGGTGCAAAGCCGCCACCAGGTTACGGCCGTTGTCACACACGACCATGCCCGGTTGGAGGCTCAGCGGCGCAAGCCAGCGGTCGGTCTGCTCTGTCAGACCCTGCAGCAGTTTGTGGGCCGTGTGCCTCTTCTCTCCTAAGCTGAGTAGTTTCAGCACGGCCTGCTGGCGCTTGCCCACCGCTGTGCTGCCACGCCACGCGACACCGACTGCTGGCGACATGCTGCTGCTGCTGACACATCTTGATTGCTGCAAATTTACCTCCTTGGTAATTTTACCTCCTTGGTAATTTTGAGGAGTCTACCCAGGTGGTGAGCGGCGATGCTGCAATCATTAGCGTCACCATTCCTCTGCTATGCATCTTGAGAAATTCCCTGCAAAGCATAAAGGCAGCTGCTTTGCGCTCGGAAACGGGGGCGGTGGAAGACAGTATGTCGCTGGATAGTCAGAGCACCCTCCTGTCTATTTCTCAGCGCGTACAGGAGGAGGAGGAGGAGCATGAGGAGGATGAGGAGGAGGGGGAAGAGACAGCTTGGCCCGCTGCTGACGGTACACCGGCTGATTGCCTGTCATCCTTTCAGCATGTATGGCCTGAGGAGGAGGAGGAGGAGGAGAAGGAGGAGGATCCTGAAAGTGATCTTCCTAGTGAAGACAGCCATGTGTTGCGTACAGGTACCCTGGCACACATGGCTGACTTCATGTTAGGATGCCTTTCTCGTGACGCTCGCGTTGCACGCATTCTGGCCACAACGGATTACTGGGTGTACACACTGCTCGACCCACGCTATAAGGAGAACCTGCCCACTCTCATTCTCGAAGAGGAAAGGGGTTCGAGAGTGTTGCTATACCACAGGACCCTTGCGGACAAGCTGATGGTAAAATTCCCAGCCGACAGCGCTAGTGGCAGAAGGCGCAGTACCGAGGGCAAGGTAGCAGGGGAGGTGCGGAGATCGAGCAGCATGTACATCCCAGGCAGTGCAATAGTCTTTAAGGGCCTGGACAGCTTTATGGCTCCCCACCAAGACTGTGTCACCGCTCCCCAGTCAAGGCTGAGTCGGCGGGAGCACTGTAAAAGGATGGTGAGGGAGTACGTAGCCGATCGCACGACCGTCCTCCGTGACGCCTCTGCCACCTACAACTACTGGGTGTCGAAGCTGGACACGTGGCCTGAACTCGCGCTGTATGCCCTGGAGGTGCTTGCTTGTCCTGCGGCTAGCGTCTTGTCGGAGAGGGTGTTTAGTGCGGCTGGGGGAATCATCACAGATAAGCGTAGCCGCTTGTCAACCGACAGTGCCGACAGGCTAACACTCATCAAGATGAACAAAGCCTGGATTTCGCCAGACTTCTCTTCTCCACCAGCGGACAGCAAGGATACGTAAGCAATACGTAGGCTGCACCCGCGGATGGAAGCTACGTTCTCTCTCACTATCCAAAACGGGGACATTTCTGCTTCATCAATCTGTGTCTAATATTCCTCCTCCTCCTCCTCCTGCTCCTCCTCCTGAAACCTCACGTAATCACGCTGAACGGGCAATTTTTCTTAGGGCCACAAGGCTCACTCAAATAATTTTTCTGAACAATTTTTAAAAGTTTCAATGCGCTGAAAAGCGTTGGAACTTTAACTTGAACCAATTTTTCGTTACACTGGGCTGCCTCCAGGCCTAGTTACCACTTAAGCCACATTAACCAAAGCGATTAATGGGTTTCACCTGCCCTCTTGGCTGGCCATGGCTAATTTTTTGAATGTACATTAGTACTGTTGATACAGCAATTTTTGTGGGCCCTCGCCTACAGTGTAATCAAATGAATTTTTAGCCCACCTGCATTACAGCTGACGTTACCTCAGCTGTGTTGGGCAATGCAATGGGATATTTCTATGTACCGCCGGTGGCTTCCTGGCACCCACCCATGCTGTAGGTGCACACGGAGTTTTGACTACATCTGTACACTTGAAAAGAACCCCGGTCTGACTGGGGCATGCAGTGTGGGCCGAAGCCCACCTGCATTAAGCACGACATTACTACCTCAGCTGTGTTGGGCAATGCAATGGGATATTTTTGTGTACCGCCGGTGGGTTCCAGGGAGCCACCCATGCTGTAGGTGCACACGGAGTTTTTACTACATCTGTACACTTGAAAAGAACCCCAGTCTGACTGGGGCATGCAGTGTGGGCCGAAGCCCACCTGCATTAAGCACGACATTACTACCTCAGCTGTGTGGGGCAATGCAATGGGATATTTTTGTGTACCGCCGGTGGGTTCCAGGGAGCCACCCATGCTGTGGGTCCACAGGGACTTCACAATAGGGAGTTGTACCTGCCTGTGTCTATGAATTAAAAACCGCGGTCTGACTGGGGCATGCAGACACCTTGACAGAATGAATAGTGTGTGGCACATAGGTTCCCCATTGCTATGCCCACGTGTGCAGCTCCTGATGGCGGTGGCACAGGATTCTATTTCTCATTGCTTCTGTACAGCATTGTGGGCTATCGCCCCGCCACTTTTAAAGAGGGTCGCTGCCTAGCCGTGCCAACCTCTGCAGTGTGTGCCTGCGGTCCCTCGTAATTCTAAATAGACATGAGCGTGGTGTGGCATGAGGGCAGCTGAAGGCTGCGCAGGGACACTTTGGTGTGCGCTGTGGGGGGGAGGGGGGCGGTTGGGCAGCATGTAACCCAGGAGAAGTGTCAGTGGAGTGTCATGCAGGCAGTGATTGTGCTTTGTTGGAGGTAGTGTGGTGCTTAGCAAAGGTATGCCATGCTAATGAGGGCTTTTCAGAAGTAAAAGTTGTTGGGAGGGGGGGGCCCACTCTTGCCGGTATTGTGGCTTAATAGTGGGACCTGTGAACTTGAGATGCAGCCCAACATGTAGCCCCTCGCCTGCCCTATCCGTTGCTGTGTCGTTCCCATCACTTTCTTGAATTGCCCAGATTTTCACACATGAAAACCTTAGCGAGCATCGGCGAAATACAAAAATGCTCCGGTCGCCCATTGACTTCAATGGGGTTCGTTATTCGAAACGAACCCTTGAACATCGCGGGAAGTTCGTTTCGAATAACGAACACTCGAGCATTTTGGTGTTCGCTCATCTCTAGTTAGCGCGCTTTTCTGGCCAATAGAAAGACAGGGAAGGCATTACAACTTCCCCCTGCGACGTTCAAGCCCTATACCACCCCCCTGCAGTGAGTGGCTGGGGAGATCTGGTGTCACCCGAGTATATAAATCGGCCCCTCCCGCGGCTCGCCACAGATGCATTCTGACAGAGATCAGGGAAAGTGCTACTGATGCCGGAGCTGCTATAGGGAGAGTGTTAGGATTGATTTCAGGCTTCAAGAACCCCAATGGTCCTTCTTAGGGCCACATCTAACCGTGTGCAGTAGTGTGGAGGCTGCTTTTTGCAGTGGAGGAAGCATACACCTCCGCAGATACCACCACCGAGCTGGGGCCCGCAATTCTGGGGGTGGGTAGGACGTGAGCGGTCCCAGGCTCTAACTCTGTCCCAGCCTCCACTAAATTCACCCAATGTGCCGTCAGGGAGATGTAGTGGCCCTGCCCGCCTGTGCTTGCCCACGTGTCCGTTGTTAAGTGGACCGTGGCAGTAACCGCGTTGGTGAGGGCGCGTACAATGTTGCGGGAGACGTGGTCGTGCAGGGCTGGGACGGCACATCGGGAAAAGTAGTGGCGACTGGGAACTGAGTAGCGCGGGGCCGCCGCCTCCATGATACTTTTGAAGGACTCCGTTTCCACAACCCTATACGGCAGCATCTCAAGGCTGATGAATTTTGCTATGCGGACGGTTAACGTTTGAGCGTGCGGGTGCGTGGCGGCGTACTTGCGCTTGCGCTCCAACAGTTGCGCAAGCGACGGCTGGACGGTGCGCTGAACTACACTGGTGGATGGGGCCGAGGACAGCGGAGGTGAGGGTGTGGGTGCAGGCCATGCGGCGGTAGTGCCCGTGTCCTGAGAGGGGGGTTGCATCTCAGTGGCAGGTTGGGGCACAGGGGGAGAGGCAGGGGTGCAAACCGGAGGCGGTGAACGGCCTTCGTCCCACCTTGTGGGGTGCTTGGCCATCATATGTCTGCGCATGCTGGTGGTGGTGAGGCTGTTGGTGTTGGCTCCCCGGCTGAGCTTTGCGCGACAAAGGTTGCACACCACTGTTCGTCGGTCGTCAGGCGTCTCTGTGAAAAACTGCCAGACCTTAGAGCACCTCGGCCTCTGCAGGGTGGCATGGCGCGAGGGTGCGCTTTGGGAAACAGTTGGTGGATTATTCGGTCTGGCCCTGCCTCTACCCCTGGCCACCGCACTGCCTCTTGCAACCTGCCCTGCTGCTGCCCGTGCCACCCCCTCTGAAGACCTGTCCTGTGTAGGCGTTGCACACCAGGTGGGGTCAGTCACCTCATCGTCCTGCTGCTCTTCCTCCGAATCCTCTGTGCGCTGCTCCCTCGGACTTACTGCCCTTACTACTACCTCACTGCAAGACAACTGTGTCTCATCGTCATCGTCCTCCTCACACACAGAAAGTTCTTGAGACAGTTGGCGGAAGTCCCCAGCCTCTTCCCCCGGACCCCGGGAACTTTCGAATGGTTGGGCATCAGTGACGATAAACTCCTCTGGTGGGAGAGGAACCACTCCTGCCCAATCTAAGCAGGGGCCCGAGAACAGTTCCTGGGAGTGTTCCCGCTCCTGAGCAGGTGTCATTGTAGTGGAGTGAGGAGGCTGGGAGGAAGGAGGAGCAGCAGACAGAGGATTCTGATTTGCAGCAGTGGACGGCGCAGAACTGCGGGTGGACGATAGGTTGCTCGAAGCACTTTCTGCCATCCAGGACAGGACCTGCTCACAATGCTCATTTTCTAATAACCGTCTCCCGCGTGGACCCATTAATTGGGCGATGAATGTGGGGACGCCAGAAACGTGCCTCTCTCCTAATCGCGCAGCAGTCGGCTGCGACACACCTGGATCAGGAGCTCGGCCTGTGCCCACACCCTGACTTGGCCCTCCGCGTCCTCGGCCGCGTCCACGTCCTCTAGGCCTACCCCTACCCCTCAGCATGCTGTATTACCAGTGATTTGATTTCACAGGCAGGAAATAAATTGGCGCAAGACTGCAGGCCAAATATAATTTTTTCCCTTTTTTGAAAACGAAAGGCCCCACTGCCTCTATTGAATGAATAATCTAAGTTTAATAACTGTGCTGTGTCCCTGCTAATGTGTCACAGAACTTGAGGGTAGCAGAGTTATTAACTCTGGCAGAGCAGGTATTTTTTTCCCAATTAAGGAAAGCAAATGGCGAAGCCAGCAGTAAACCGTAGCTGGGTGCGTCTGATTTTTTAACGTTGTACACGCAGCTCACACGTGTCCACAGCCCTTAGGACGGACAGAGGCAGGACAAATAGATTTTGTTTCCCTTTTTTTACACCAAAAGGACCCACTGCGTATATTCAATGAATAATCTAAGTTTAATAACTGTGCTGTGTCCCTGCTAATGTGTCACAGAACTTGAGGGTAGCAGAGTTATTAACTCTGGCAGAGCAGGTATTTTTTTCCCAATTAAGGAAAGTAAATGGCCGAAGCCAGCAGTAAACCGTAGCTGGGTGCGTCTGATTTTTTAACGTTGTACACGCAGCTCACACGTGTCCACAGCCCTTAGGACGGACAGAGGCAGGACAAATAGATTTTGTTTCCCTTTTTTTACACCAAAAGGACCCACTGCGTATATTCAATGAATTATCTAAGTTTAATAACTGTGCTGTGTCCCTGCTAATGTGTCACAGAACTTGAGGGTAGCATAGTTATTAACTCTGGCAGAGCAGGTATTTTTTTCCCAATTAAGGAAAGCAAATGGCGAAGCCAGCAGTAAACCGTAGGTGGGTGCGTCTGATTTTTTAACGTTGTACACGCAGCTCACACGTGTCCACAGCCCTTAGGATGGACAGAGGCAGGACAAATAGATTTTGTTTCCAATTTTTTACACCAAAAGGACCCACTGCGTATATTCAATGAATAATCTAAGTTTAATAACTGTGCTGTGTCCCTGCTAATGTGTCACAGAACTTGAGGGTAGCAGAGTTATTAACTCTGGCAGAGCAGGTATTTTTTTCCCAATTAAGGAAAGCAAATGGCGAAGCCAGCAGTAAACCGTAGCTGGGTGCGTCTGATTTTTTAACGTTGTACACGCAGCTCACACGTGTCCACAGCCCTTAGGACGGACAGAGGCAGGACAAATAGATTTCGTTTCCCTTTTTTTACACCAAAAGGACCCACTGCGTATATTCAATGAATAATAACTGTGTTGTGGCCCTGCCTACACAATTCTTTCCCTGTAGTATCAATGGAGGGTGCAATGCTCTGCAGAGGCGATTTTGAGAAAAAAAAAAATATGCAGCACAGCTAACAGCAGCCAGCACAGTACTGCACACGGTTAAATATGGCCCTAGAAAGGACCGTTGAGGTTCTTGAAGGCTACACTCACTCCTAACACTCTCCCTGCCTATCCAACACTTCTGTCCCTAATGCCGGGTGCAACGCTCTGCAGAGGCGATTTTGAGGAAAAAAAAAAAAAGCACTGCTAACAGCAGCCAACACACAGGTATTACTGGCCCTAATAAGGACCTTTGGGGTTCTTGAAACCTACACTAACTGCTATTTCTCTCCCTACAGCAGCTCCGGTACCAGCAGCACTGTCCCTCATCTAACTCACAAGGCATCTGAGGCGAGCCGCGGGAGGGGCCGACTTTTATATTCGGGTGACATCTGATCTTCCCAGCCACTCACAGCAGGGGGGTGGTATAGGGCTTGAACGTCACAGGGGGAAGTTGTAATGCCTTCCCTGTCTTTCAATTGGCCAGAAAAGCGCGCTAACGTCTCAGGGAAGGAAGTGAAAGTAACCGGAACACCGCATGGTGTTCGTTACGAATAACGAACATCCCGAACACCCTAATATTCGCACGAATATCAAGCTCGGACGAATACGTTCGCTCATCTCTAGCGCTAACGTCTCAGAGATGAAAGTGAAAGTAACTCGAACATCGCGTGGTACTCGTCACGAGTAACGAGCATCTCGAACACGCTAATACTCGAACGAGTATCAAGCTTGGACGAGTACGTTCGCTCATCTCTACTCCTGATCTTTTTTTTTTTTTTTTAATTCCAAGTTTTATTGAATTTTATGGTTCAAAATATTTTTATTGGGTTTGCACACATGAACAATTTCGAGAGAATAACGTATTAACTTGATATACACATTGCTTCAATGGCTCTTGTGCATTTTGTCATTTTGTCATAAATGTCATTCAAATAACATTTCGTATAAACTAGCGAAAGAAATAACTAGATTAACATAGTGGAGATTAGTAGTGAAAGAAAAAGAGAAAGAAATAGATAGATAATAGAGGACAGAATGGGGGGGGGGGATGGGTCAGTGGGGCAGGGTGAGGGAGGGGGGTGTGAAGCACTAATGGCCACACTAAAGCAACTTGTGTTTTAGTAATGTGTACCTTAGGGATAGTGGATTCAGGTTGGAACAACGCCCGATTGGAGCCAGGTCTTTAGGTCGTTGGAATTGCGAAATAGTATCCAAGCTGACCAGATTGAGTAGTATCTCTCTCTTTTGTTCTCGTCTCGAGCCATTATTTCCTCCATTTGTGCTATATGGTCCACAGTCTCCAGCCATTGGATCCTTGAGGGAGGTAGGGGAGACTTCCAGAGCCGTGGAATTATTTGTCTCATGGCTATTAGGAAGAATTTGAGTGGGCTTTTTTTGTTTTTGGTTATGGAGCCAGGGAGTATAGATAATAGTGCCGCCTCCGGTGTAAGGACTACCGAGTCCCTGAAGATAGCGTTATAGAGGTTAGTTATATCGCTCCAGAGGGGGGAGACCAAAGGGCACTCCCACCAGATATGGAGGAGACTACCTCTTCCCCGGGAACAGCGCCAGCAGGTATCTGGGGTCTGGGGATACATCCTGGCCAGAGTTGTGGGTGTTCTGTACCACTGTGAGAGTAGTTTGTAGTTGGTTTCTTGAAATTTAGATGAGGTTGTTAGAGTGTGGGTTAAGACAAAGGACTTAAGCCAGTCTTCCTCTAGGAAAGTTTTCCCCAGCTCTCTCTCCCACTTCCCCTTAAAAGCCACAGCATCATTTTGAGTCTCTGCCGACACGAGGAGATGGTACATTACCGAGACCCCGGACCTAATCGGCGTGGGAGCCACACAGAGTTTCTCAAACTGGGAAAGAGGAGAACAGAGAGCTTCCACGGGTCCCTGGATCTGGACAAAATGTCTTATTTGAAGGTATCTTAGCCACGCTCCAGGTCTGGAGACCCCATCTCCCAGGATCTCATTCATAGGCTTAACCCCTGATGTGGAAATGACGTCTTTAATTCGCAGGGGAGGACAGGTCCCCTCTGGTAGTTGGGAGAGCTTCTCGTTTAGCAAGGGAAATTCTGGATTCCCTGACAGAGGGGTAAGGGGACCTGGTCTGGAAACTAGTCCAAAGCGATTTGCGAAACTGTTCCAGGTGTCCATTAGCCGACCTGTCAGAGGTGGTATAGGTGTGACTCTGCGAGATGCGATTGGCGAGAGCCAGAAGAGGCCCATGATTTGCGAGGGGATACTCTCGTGTTCGAGTTCGACCCAGAGCTTGGATGTCCTATTGTGAATGATGTCCAGAATGCAATTGCAGATGGATGCCTTATGGTATAAAGAGAAACTTGGAAGGCCCACTCCTCCATCTCTCTTTTGGCGTATTAGAGTCTTGAATCTCACCCGGGGCCTGGAGCCACCCCAGACGAAGTCGTGAGATATCTGGTGTATTTTATCAAAGTACGATTTAGGCAGCTTTAATGGGAGGGTTGTGAAGAGGTATAGAAACTTAGGGAGGGAGTCCATTTTTAAAGCATTAATTCTCCCGAACCAGGAGATGGTAAGGGGGCGCCATTTTTTAAGGTCCCTTCCTAAGTTAGCCAGAATCGGTTTGTAATTTAGGTTAAACAGATCTTTTGGGTCGCTAGTTAATGCGATTCCAAGGTAGTTAATGTGATCACCCTTCCATTTTATGTTGAAGGAGGACTCTAGGCTCGTAGCTTCATCTGATGGAATTGTTATATTTAAAATTTTGGACTTGTGAGCGTTAATTTTGAAGTTACTGACCCGACCAAAGCATCTAAGTTCTGATAGAATTACTGGTAAGGCAATTCTCGGGTTGGTAAGATATACCAGAAGGTCATCCGCGAACAGAGCTAATTTGTGCTCTGATGCGCTTGTTCTGTAGCCTTGTATATCGGGGTTGGCTCTGAGGGCGTTGGCCAGGGACTCCATCACCAGGACGTATAGGAAGGGGGACAATGGACAGCCCTGTCTTGTTCCATTGTTGATTTTTAGGGGGGAGGAAAGAGATCCGTTAACTCTGACACACGCTGTGGGATGTCGGTACAATGCCATAATCCAGGACAGACACCTAGGTCCCACACCAATTTTTCGAAGGGTTGCTTCCAAGAACCCCCAGTGCACTCTGTCGAACGCCTTTTCAGCATCTACTGACAAGAGGCACAGGGGGCTCCCCGCGAGACGGGCTCTAGAGATTAGGGAGACAGAACGGATCGTATTATCTTTCGCCTCCCGTCCTGGGACAAATCCAGTCTGCTCTTTATTAATTAAGGCTGGGATGAGCGGTTTCAGGCGGGTTGCCAGAATTTTGGCGAATATCTTGGTGTCTATATTTAATAATGAAATAGGGCGATAATTACTGCAGGATGAGTGGTCTTTCCCTGGTTTAGGGATAACTGTTATTATGGCTTGCAGAGCCTGCTGTGGGAATGGGCATAAGTCCGAGACAGAGTTAAAGGATTTCAGCAAGAGGGGGGCCAGTAGACTCCCGTATGTTTTGTAGAATCGGGGGGTGAACCCATCTGGTCCCGGGCTCTTGCCTAGTTTAAGATCTTTAATTACATCATGGATCTCCCCCTCCGTAAAGCTTTCCTCGAGACTATCTGTGTCCCCCCTTGAAATAGTTCCGGGTGCGTGTCTATTAAGATAGTCTTCTATGGTTGGGGGGTTTTGCTGGGACACTGCTCCCCTATTTTCCGATAGATTGTAAAGATCATGATAGTATGATCTGAAACATTCTAATATATCTGCAGTGGAATAAATCTGACCTTTTCTGGGATAGTTTAGGGAGGCTATATAAGGTGTAGACGTCCTGGGATGGAGGGCCCTGGCCAACCCCCGGCCACATTTATTTCCGAATTCGTAGAAGCCCCCCCGTCTCCTATCTCTGGAGCAAAGTGAGTATTGGTCCAGGATGGAGAGGATTTTCTTCCGGGTGTCTGAAATGTCTGCTCTTAGTACTTCTGTAGGGGTTTTTTTGTTTGAATTTTCGAGGGTGTCAAGTCTTGTTAATAAGAGCCTCAGGTTTTTCACCCGCTCCTTCTTTAATCTGGCCCCATGGGAAATAAGGATTCCTCTAATTACACATTTTAGTGCTTCCCATTGAATGGGAGAAGATGTGGAGTCAGTCTCGTGTATGCTGGAAAAGTCCTGTATTGCCTGTCTAATCGCCTCCGCGCACGTTGGGTCGTTTAGGAGATTGTCATTGAGACGCCATGTGTGATTCTCTTTTTTTTCCCCTAGGCCCTGGAGGGTCCCAAACACTGGAGCGTGGTCTGACCACAAAAAGATCCCAATGGAGCTGTCAGGGGACAGGTCCAGTAGGTCTTGAGAAATGAGTAGATAGTCTAGTCTATTGTAGCTATTGTGTATGGCAGAATGGTAGGTGTAGTCCCTTGTGTTTGGATGTAAGATTCGCCATAGGTCTACTAATTTTAAGGAGGCTAGGCCCCTTTTGAGTTTTTTAAGTGCAAGTGTAGAGACCCCAGTCCTACCCGCTGACGAGTCCAGCTCCGGATTGAGGCACAGGTTGAAGTCCCCGCCGAGGATTATTCGGGAGCCCGCAGCAAATCTCGAAAGCTTCTCAATGATCCGGGCACCGAAGGACACCTGAGAGTGGTTAGGGAAATAAGCATTTGCAATTGTTAATATTTTATTGCTGGAAGAAATTTTTAGGAAGATATAACGCCCTTCCGCGTCAATCTCGGAGGATAAGAGCTGATGGGGAAATTGTTTGTGAAAGGCAATCGAGACCCCACACGCTTTTCTCTCTGGGTGGGGGCTGTGGTACCACGTATTGTAGAATTTGGAGATGCAATTAGGAGTGCTACCTGTGAGGAAGTGAGTTTCTTGCAACATTGCTATCATTACTTTGTTTTTATGTAGATGATGGAGAATCTGACCTCTTTTAGCTGGCATGTTTAGGCCCCTAGCATTGTAGGAGCAAAATGTCAGTTTATCCATTATCCCATAACACAGTAACAGCTACCATGGCCCATTGTGGGGAAGGGAGGCCGTGTGGGATGGGAGAAGAGAGGGAGAGGTAAGATTGCATGGGTGATGGAAGGGGAGGAGGAGCGAAAAGCAGTGAGAGAGAGTGCGAAAACAAGAGAAAGAAATAAGGTAGTATAGTGAAGGTCCCGGGGCTA
The DNA here is from genome assembly GCF_035609145.1 of Eleutherodactylus coqui. Taxonomy (NCBI): domain Eukaryota; kingdom Metazoa; phylum Chordata; class Amphibia; order Anura; family Eleutherodactylidae; genus Eleutherodactylus; species Eleutherodactylus coqui. The sequence goes on along the minus strand of NC_089840.1, from coordinate 131,279,120 downwards.
TTCCGAGGCCTTCTAGGCTAACGCTGGGTAGTCGCCAGGTGACGGACCACACTTCGTGTCGTCCTGCCTAATTGGACGCGAGGAAGGAGACGGCGGGTAGGCGCCCCGGTCAGTCCCCACAGAACAATAGTATATCCCCAACGGGGGAATTAAACATGATTAAGGCCTAAATATTTCCTGCAAGCAAGATAGCTTTTAGTGAGAGGAGGAAGGAGTTCAGTTGGAGAAGAGAGAAACATGGAGACAGTCTAACTGTTAACTACTATAACCCGGTCCAGAGACCGAAACCCATGTATTCGTGTGTGGCGGAGCCCGTCTGAGGGGGTAAAACCCCCCCTTCCAGCACCTTGTGAGGGGGCAAGAGACAGACGGGCCCGCCCTCACATCACGGTTCAACAAGTAGGGGATCCTGACGGTCGTCTGGGCTTCAGGTCTGTGGTCTGCGAGGTCCACGGGGTTCCCTTTGTCGCTTTGGCGCCGCTGGTTGCCATTCTTCTCTAGCATCCGGGGCCAGTAGGGAAGGTGGTGATGGCCAGTCAGGCAGGGAAACCATGGGGAGTTTGAATGTCCCTAGGAAGTTTGGAAGGTCGCCCAGTGAGCGGAATACTGCCGATCTGCCCTCGTTCCAAGCCACAAGTTGAAAGGGGTAACCCCATCGGTAGGGGATCTCTTTGCTTCTCAGGATGTCAAGTAGAGGTTTCAGCGCTCTACGCAGCTGTAGTGTTCGTTTGGCTAGATCTTGGAGTAATAGGATTGGAGATCCATTAAAGGACAGATTTTGTACGCCTCTGGCACGAGATAGAATGTCCTCTTTGTCTTTGAAGAAATGAATGCGACATATCACGTCGCGAGGTCGCTTGGGATCAAGGGATTTGGGACCGAGTGTTCTATGAATGCGGTCTATCTCAATTGGTTTCTCGCGGGACCTCTGTGTTAGGGAAGTTTTATTGAATTTTAAACATATGATACATAACAGGGTAAACCTTGGTAGGCCAGCGACAGTAGTATCTTGTGAAACAATCGGCAGAGATTTGCGACATATCACCACTGATCCTGATCCGGCCTTTGTACAGACATGAAATCAAAACTCAACGGACTTATTGACGAACAAAGACATACCACAGAGGGGGGGGGGGGCCTGGGAGGGAGGTAGGGGAATGGGGGGGGGGGGGTGTAATATAGGTGTGAACCGTGCAGGTGCTTGCACTCCTTGCTAAGCGCCTCATATCGGGTGAACCAGTCGCAACCCCCCCACCTCCCCCTCTCCACATGTGGGGGATTAGCGAGAGAGCTCTGAACGTATCCTGCGCCATAAGCCCCAGGTTTCAAGAAATTTCTCTTGGGAACCGCTTGACGAGCTGGAGAGTTCCTCCAAATTGCAGGTCCGGTCCATTCTATCCAACCACTGAGAGAAGAGGGGAGGAGACCTTTGCAACCACAGCGGGGGGATAAGTGCCTTGGCTCCGTCTATTGCGTGGGCTAATAGTCTGTGCCTCAGAGGATTAAAATCCCCCGAGGGCCTCCACAAGAACACCACCTCTGGAGTCAAGATAAAATTTGGTAAGATTCTTTTTAGCGCAGCCGCTATCTCCTGCCAGAAGGTCGACAGGAGAGGACAGGACCACCAGATATGTAGATATGAGCCCACATCACTTTCGCACCTCCAGCATTTGCTATCAGGAGCAAGCTTGTGATCAGCCAGCCACTGCGGGGTCCTATACCAGCGGACTAGAAGCTTATAGTGGGCTTCTTGATTGATGATGCATGTTGACAGCCCATAGGAGAGCTTAAGGATTAGTTGCGTGTCTGCAGAGGATAGGGTTATATTAAGTTCCTTCTCCCAAGAGGACATGAACGCGGGCTTATAGGAAAGAGCGGGTGGGAAGCAAAGCTTGCGTAGAAAAGAGATTCTTCCAGCGGACGCGGTGTTGGACCCTACCGCCTTCTCAAAGGCCGTGAGGGGTCTTGTGGATGTAAAGGTTTTTTTAAAGTCTTTAATTGTTTCAACAATTTGGGCTAGCTGTAAGAAAGGCAGGGGCCGGTCGGGCAGTAGAGACTCCACTGTCTCCCCGGGGTTTAGGTGGGACAAAGACTGAAGCTCACCAATGGTCTTATTATTTAGTTTTTGCCATAGCCTGATCGAACAGGGGTCCTGTGGGAGGCCCAGTAGGGCAGGGAGGGAACATAATGGGGAAACTGGGGAGGGGGCCGGCGCAAGTACCTCGGCCCGAGAGTCCCAGGCTTCACAGGGACCCCTCAGGAGTTTATTAAAATTCCTATTTCTGTAGGTGGCTTTTTTGGGGTACCACAAGGTCTCCAGCAGCGTCGGTCCATACAGGTCCGAGATCATCCGGAACAGGAGGGGGTCTCCCGTTGGACCGGACAACCTCACCCAGTAACTGATGTGTGATGCGACGTAGAAGTCGGAGATGCACGGCAGGCCCATCCCTCCCTCCTCTCTTCTCTTTATCAACAGGCTGTACGGAAGCCTGGAACCCCTTTGTCTCCAGATATACTTAATGAAAATCTTACGGAGGGTATTGAAAAAGTTTGCTGGGAGGTGGATCGGGAGCGACCGGATCTGATATAGGATAATAGGGAACACATAAGATTTGATTATGTTTCTCCTTCCGAACCAGGAGATATAGGGTAGATCGTAGTTGTGTAGCAGAGCTTTAATTTTGGTAATTAAGGGTGGAAAGTTGGCCGAATAGAGATCCTCTACCTTCTTTGTCAACCTAACCCCCAGGAAGTCTATAGCTGTGTTGGACCAGGAGAACGGAGAGCCCGACATCAGACTAGAACACCGCGCTTTTGGGATCGAGACGTTAAGGACCGTCGATTTATTAAAATTTATTTTGAAGTTTGAGAACTCCCCAAACCGTTCCAGGCATGTGGAGAGTCTGGTGAGACCCACCTCCGGGTTAGTGATGAGGAAGATGATATCATCCGCAAAGGCGGCTGCCGACAGAGATCGATCCCCTATTGTGAGTCCCCGTATCTCCTGATCCAACCTAATGGACTGAAGTAAGGGTTCCAAGGCTAGGATAAACAGGGAAGGGGATAGAGGGCAGCCTTGGCGTGTGCCGTTTTTTATTTTGAAAGGGGGGGAGAGGATGTTATTTATTTTTAATCTAGCAAAAGGTTCGGCATATAGGGAAAAAATGGCCTCTACGAAGGAGGGAGGGAAGTTGAAGTGGAGCAGGACCAATTTCATATATTGCCAGTCCACTCTATCGAATGCCTTTTCGGCATCGGTACTTACCAAGGCGAGTGGGATTCTATTAGCGTGGGCATACTGCATAGCGTGGAGAATACGGATACAATTGTCCCTCCCCTCCCTACCTTTCACAAACCCGGCCTGCTCCCTCTCCACCAGATTAGGAATGTGGGCCTCCATACGCCTAGCGAGGAGTTTGGCCCATAACTTGGCATCCAGATTGATTAGAGAAATGGGACGGTAACTGCCGCACATCTCCGCATCTTTGTTTTCTTTCAGAATTAGCGTGATGTGGGCCTCCTGAGTTTGTCTCGGGAGGGCCCCACCTACCAGGAGAGCATTGAACAACTCTGTGAGGTGAGGCACCAGCGTGGGGCGGAAAGACTTGTAATAAGTGAGGGGCAGGCCATCTGGGCCAGGGCTTTTGCCCGGGGGGGAAGAGTTCAGGATCTCCTCCACCTCCGCTTCCGTGACTGGGGCCAGGAGTTGATTGGTTATTTCTGGGTCTATTTTGGGAAGGGAGAGCTTTTTTAGGAATTCTTTTATTTGTTTATCAGATTTATCCAACTCATTCTGGTCTCGATGTGGGCTCAAATTGTAGAGTTCGGAGTAAAAGTGTTGGAATTCGGCCGCGATGTCTTGGGAGGCGTTGGCACGGGTACCTAGGTGAGTTTTTATTGAGTCGATTTGGTTCCTGGTGCGAGCTTTTTTTATCATAGCGGTCATATACTTGCTACTCCTATTCCCTTGGGCAAATGCAATATGTTTAAGATGTAGACACTTTTTATTAAATCTTTTTTCTAGGCAGATATTTAATTCCTTTCTGGTGTCCGCAAGTTTGGATAGGTTATCTTTAGTGACGGAAAGTTTAGCAGTGTATTCCAAGTTGGCTATGCGCTTTAGGAGAGCATCTATTTCTTTTTGTTGCCTTTTCTTTTTCCTCGCTCCAAGAGCTATCAGGATGCCTCTGACAAACGCTTTATGCGTCTCCCATACCACCGGGACCGTTTGGTCACCGCCTCCGTTAAGCTCAAAAAATTCCTTTAGCTGCCTGGAGATCTCAGATTTGTCATCCTCGGAATCGAGGAGAGAGGTATTCAACCTCCAGCACCACTCCTGTGGGGAATTACTTAGGGGTCTGAGGTCAACGTGCAGCGGCGCGTGATCGGACACAGTGGTGGTGGCGATAGAGGAATCCAGCAGCCCCGGGAGAAAGGAGGAGGCTATGAGGAAATAGTCCAACCTCTGGAAGGAGGCGTGGACATGTGAGAAATAGGTGAAGTCCTTCGTAGTGGGTGAACATTGACGCCAAGCGTCAATCAAACCCAACTCCGAGATGCATCTCTGAAGGCGTCTCAGTTTAGGGTGAGATATTTGGGAGCGCCCAACTGACGAGTCCAGTAGGGGGTTTAGAGTCAAGTTCAGGTCTACTCCCAAGATGATAGGGCCCACCGCGAATTCCCTGAGAGTTTCCAACTGGCCCAACAACCAAGCTACCTGGTTGGAATTAGGGGTGTACAGGTTAGCGAGGGTAATCTGAAAATTATTTAGACGTCCTCTCAGAAAGATGGCCCTGCCCTCTCCGTCTGTGTGCTGAGCCTCACACTTGAATATGGTGGACCTATGAAACAATATGGAGACTCCTTTTGAGGCAGATGTTGGGTGGGGATTGTGGAAGCCCTGGGGGAACTGTCTACCCGGTAAAGAGAGGCACTTACCCTCCTTGTAGTGGGTCTCTTGTAGGAAAGTGATCTTGGTGCCGTACCTTCTCAAGAGTTGCGCAACGTTGTGTCTCTTGAAAGGCGAATTCAGCCCTCTGATATTAAACGAGGATAGGCGGAGGCGATCATCCGAAGCTGGAGGCGGGGGAGGCATCGTAGAACCAGGGAGCACGCTACTGTAGCTAAAGAAATCGAAGTGCACAGTAAGACACCAGGTAAATTCACAATAAGGAGTGTGGGAGGTATGGGCGACGGTAGGTAGGAGTTAGGAGAGAAAACACTGAGGGAGGTAGGAAGACACAGAAGGGAGGTGACACTAAAATGAATAACACAAAATTAAAGATGAAAAGACCAAGTTGTCCAAAGACGGTCAGTGGGGGCGATGTACAGAGCGGTGCCCGCCCCTATCCCGAGTACTGGGGCTCACGGACAGTTAGGCGGAAACCGCGATGCACAGAACCTGCCCTGGACGACTCCTAAGGACCATTTAAAGAGACATAGAAAAGAGCTCTTAAATTCAGTTAAGCACAACGAACTTGCAATGATACCGGGAGAGAGAGAGGGAAGAGGGGAGGGGGTAGGCCAGGGAAAAGAAAGGGAACAAGTCACGGAGAACAGCGAGGCAACCGTCTGCTGGCATTCCTTGGAGGCGACAGTGGGCTCCACTGCGGTGTGCCGGCCAACCCCGGGTAGGAGAGGACAGCGGGGCCCAACCCCAAAGTTTAAACACGGACCCTTGGTGGAACCAAACACGAACTGTCCAACAACTGGGCCACACTCTCAGTTTCTCGGAACCGAGGGCAGGGCGGGAGAAAGTTTAAACCCGGTCTATAGCCGGGTAGGGACGTTTCTTCAGTCTCCTGCTGGGGTGGGGTCGCGACTCTTCTTCTTCTTATTTTTTGGTGATTTTGCCGGGGGAGCTGAGCCCCATGCGGATGCAGCAGGCAGACTAGTAAATTTTGGCAGCTCCGGCAAAGGGAGCCAGCAAGGCAGGTCGAGCGGCTCTATCTCCAAAAACTGCCAACACGCTTGTAGGTCCTCTGGATCACGGATATTCAGTCGCCGTCCTTTATGAGAAATGCCCAGGCCGAAAGGAAACAACCAGGCAGATTTAATCTCCCTCTCTCTCAGGACATCAAGTAGTGGACGAAGAAGGCGACGTTTGGCGAGGGTAGACGGGGCCAGGTCCTGGAAGATCTGTATGGAAGCGTCTGCGTATTTCAGACCCCTGTGATTTCTGGCCGCTCTCAAGATGGCGAATGCGTCCTGGAATGAGAGGACTTTACAGATGACATCTCTCGGGGGCTCTGAATTCGCAGGGGGGGTCTGAGGGCTCTATGGACCCTTTCGATTGTGATAGGGGCTGCTCTCTCCGGACCAAGAAGGAGTGTAAATATTTCTTTAGTCACCTTGTGGAGGCAGTCCGCAGCCCATGACTCCGGAAGCCCCTTGATGCGTACGTTGGAGCGCCTGTTTCTATTCTCTAAGTCCTCCTGCATCAAAAGGGCTCTATTGATGTGATCATGGTGGGCGCGCAGGGTGCGTTCTACCTCCGTGGCATGGTTAACAATAGCGGAGGAGGAAGACTCTAAATCCTCTACTCTTCTCCCCAGGAGCTTGATGTCTTCTTTAATCTCCCCCAGTTCTAGCATAATAGGGCTCAGGGCTGTCATGATGAGGTCTCTCATGAAGCCTCTTGACACAGTTTCTCCCTCCTCACTGTCCGATGCAGCCCCCCCCCCTCCTCCTTACTAAGAGTTGCAGCCGATAGCTGTGCCGGCGCCATCTTTGCTGGGATCAGCGGAGAGCGGGGACTCTTCTCCTTCAGATAGCGCTGCATATCTGACTGTCCTCTGCTCACCCGTGGCGTCCCTGAAGGCTCCGGTCCTCTCTCCCTCCCGACTCTTCTCATTATCTCGCTGCTGGAAGCTGCTGTCGGTCCTTTAACGGAGCTCTGCCGCCGGAGCTACTCTCTCACACGGCCATTTTCCTCAGCGGCCAGGCTCCGCCCCCTCTACTCCTGATCTGACATGGGATTTACTGCCTAAAGGAAGGCCCTTTAACATGGGACAATTATCATTCAAAAATATCATTCCAGTGAGCGAAAATGAATCGTTCAGTATAAACACAGCCAGCGATCGAACAACAATAGCTCATTTTTTTGTTCATTGTTCATTTAATAGAGGGATAAAAACATTGTTGTCCACTAATTGTTCGCTCGTTCAGTCATTCTTAGTCACTTATACAGCAAATGTGAAAGACTGAATGATTCTCTTTTGAAGGCGCCAACAATGTATCACCTGTATAAATATCCACAGTCCCCGGAGCCATTTAAATCAAAGCGGGGTAAATCCCACAACAGTGGGAACGAGCAGTGCATGCACAAATATGCTCCGTATTTGTGCAGACACGAGCACTTAATATCCTTGTTCACTGCGCAAAAAGATATTACGTTACACGCTCGTCTGTCGAAGCCCTTATATTATGGACATTTTTTGGTTTTTATTATGGATTTTACCCTTTGCAATGAAGCAAAAATAGCCAATGCAACATTTTCTATACACATAAACTGCTGGTCTACTGTCGGTCCGACGAGGGGTCTTCTACATAAACAAAAATTATGGCATTTGAGTAATTTAAGTGAGTGTGTTGATTTACTGCTTCATTTATTTTAATTACTAAATTTTATTTGAAAAATATGCTCAATTGTTGTCAGCAGGAATTTGTATTTGTATGAGTCCAACTATTTGTAGTTTCCAAATTTTCTGAATCTTTTTCTACTGGATCTTAAACTCAGAACCTGCTGCAGAGGGGTAGAAATGCTATCAGTCAGCCAGCCTCCACTGAAATCTATTAGGGAATTTACTTTTATTACTATTCTCAGTATTATTTCTAAAATGACACCAAACTATAAAGTACAATAGATGCACATTTCTCGCAGACTTTATTAAACATCTAAACACAGTAAATAATAATGATGTGCTTGCTATCCTCATAACCATAGCAACCTGCACAGAACAGCGAACATGCTAGTTATTCTTGACCAGCAAATGATGGAAAAAGTATGGAAAAAAGCTGTATTTTTCTGCATTTTCACTATAAATAAGTTTACATTACTGAAACATTAAAAAGAACTACCACAAATAACTAAACGGAATACTTTTACATTCACATAAAAATAAAAAAAGTTATGACTGTTGCTATGAGAGAAGTAAAAGGAAAAATTGGTACTTGTGGGTTACCTGTAATGACTTTTTTAATATATGCAATTTAACACTATCTTGCAGGCTATTGCCACATTTATACCACCAGAATAATATTATAAATAGAGATGAGCGAGCGTACTCGGATAAGCACTACTCGCTCGAGTAATTGGCTTTATCCGAGTATCGCTGTGCTCGGGGCTAAAGATTCGGGTGCCGCTGCGGCTGACAGGTGAGTCGCAGCGGGGAACAGGGGAGAGCGGGCGGGAGAGAAGGAGAGAAAGATCTTACCTCCGTTCCTCCCCGCACTCCCCTGCAGCTCCCCGCTCCGTGCCGGCACCCGAATCTTTAGCCCCGAGCACAGCGATACTCGGATAAAGCCAATTACTCGAGCGAGTAGTGCTTATCCGAGTACGCTCGCTCATCTCTAATTATAAATATTAAGAAATCAAAAAAGTTTAAGAAATAAAGTGTTTTTTTTACACATTTGTATAAGTGAAACATTTGTGAAATGAATTTAAAAAGTGGTGACAAATAACCCACAAGTACACAAAAATCTTTTGTCAACTGTCTGAGTCTTATTGACAGTAGACCAATCAGACTTCCTCCAATTAGGGAGTGGGGTGCACTGTATAAACTTGTTCATTCCTTCTACCAGTGCCAGTAATTGTGGAGCCTTGCTGTGTTTAAAGGGGTTTTCGAGGCAACACTGGCTGCCAGTGCTGAAATACACCGGGGTCAAAGCAGAAGCCATTGCTCCGACCCCTTGTTGTAATTGCAGGCGCACCTGTCATTGAAGTCAATGGTACCCCAGCCTGCTATTACAAGCACAGCTCCCATTAATGTCCATAAGTGCTGCGCCTGCAATTATGGGCACCGCCCACTACACACAGGTTGGAACACTGGCTTCTGCTCTAACCCCGTGGTATCCTGGCATTGGCAGCCAGCGCTGCTTGGTAAACCATTTTACCATTCTGATCTCTGCTATCCTGAAACCTGTTTAATCTGATTATCTGTTATCTGACGTGATCTGATTACCTGAATTCTGGCTCTGTACTCGTCTCTGATTTGAATAACCCTTTGGCTCCCTTCTCAGATCTTCCAGTTCTGACCCCAGACTTGTCTGGTGCCATCACCTGTTTGCGCCACCAATTAGGAGCTACTCTGATGATGCACTCCGGGTATTCATAGAGGTTGATAATCACATCTGCTTGAAGGTGTTAAAGAATGAAGACCCATGATCCCTGAATGTTGCTAGCCAGAATATACAGTGCCAAGAGCCCACATAAATCTAGAGCTAGTCTTGGCTCCACAGAAGAATAAGGGTGCTTTCACATGGAACGGAATAGGCCATTCTGCTGAACGTTTTGCAGAATTTCTTGCACGTTTTTTCCCACATACCTTAATTGTGGAATTCCATCTCCTGTATGTTAGAAATACACAACAACAATTCCACAAGACGTACTTAATTCCACAGCAGAAAATTTTTCAGCTGCAGAATCGAATCTTGCAGGTTTTTAATTAAAAATGCGCAGATTTTAACAGGTGTGCAATCCAAGCCCCGTAGGGGTAACATTGTAACACAGAAATGTCCGGGTGGACGAAATCTGTCCTATGTGAAACCACGTTCATCAAGCAGGTGCCGGATGTTTGGAGAACATATAGTGCAAACCTTCTACATACAAGGGAGATGTAAATATGTCTGAGCTGCTTCTGAATCCCAGTGTTTAAACTCTTTAGTGTCATCCAATCTAGACAGTTCATAGTTTTACATCCCACTCAATTTTGGATCCCACTTCTTCAGACATTTCATAACCACATGCTGTAACATTTTATGAACAATCCAGTTTTTGTTCAAAACACCATTTATCAACAGCAGTTGCATCCTGAAAGAATTCACAGAAAATACTGTTCCCCAAGGTTCTCCACTTTCGTAAGTAGAACAAAAAGTACAAAGAATATATACACCACTACTTTCTCCATAAATCAAACAGAGGGACAGCAAGTTCCTGGACATACTCTATAGCATTTATCTTCTACAAATGAGTAGGTAGTCTAATGGACATTAATTTGTTGGACATTACAGTGGGGGGACTAGTAGCTCACTATTGGGACCCCAGAGCTCCCTATTGGGTTCTATGGTGGTCTCTGTTTAGGTCACTGGAGCCATATGGGGTCTAAGACTTACGGCCATATTATGGATGCATGATTCCAGCCTAAGGCCCATTTTCCCCATAGCGCCTCTGTAGGACACAAATGGCATGATGTTGTTGTGTTTGATTAAAATCAGCTGATGTCAGTGCAATGCTTTGTTCTGAATCATTGTCACTCTGGATTTAGCTGAGATAAAATAAGGAAAAAACACCCAGCGCTTCTGAGGATGGACCATAGGATTCTTCTATCATATATGGTGTAAACTTCTTTTATGAAATATGCAACGCGTTTCGGCCCGTTCTCTTAGAGCCTTTATCAAGCATAATATATTGCATATTACATTATGCGTTGCATATTCAATAAAAGAAGTTTACACCATATATGATAGAAGGATCCTATGGTCCATCCTCGGAAGCGCTGGGTGTTTTTTCCTTGTTTTATCTCAGCTATTTACAATTGGGTCCCCTATCTTGGGGGACATAAGCACACAAAGCAGCTTTCCTGATTCAAGGACTGAAGAAAAGGATCGTGAAGGAACATCTACCTATTATTACAAGCCTAACGGGACATGGAGGTACTAGTGGGGTGCCCTCACATGGAAACCCACTAAGTACCAGGTAAGTCCCGCCAACTTTACTTATTTTATATAAGTTACTTTGTGGAGCGCTATTCTGACCCTTTGTTTTATTCACTCTGGATTTAAAGAATCTCTTGGAGTTATCCCAATTCATATTTCAACTAGCGATTCATATACTTTACTATACGATACAGCATTTTTAGAACTTTTGCCTGTTAGTACTTGCATCTTGGTACCAACAAAGCCACAATTCTATTCCTATTCTATCTCCATCCTTTACAATATATCCCATTTATTAGCAATGTAGACAAAACCAGGCATATCAGCGATAAATCGCATCAGTTTGTAATGATGTACTCCGTCTTTAAGGACATCAATCAAGCAAGATTCGGTGGGTTTGGGGCATGGCCTCTACGTTTCCTAAAAATGACACCTTTAAAAAGCACAGCAGCAAATATAACAGCTAGTGGTGGTAGTTTGGAAAGTAAAAGACTTTTTACAGATTCCCTCACAGAGATCGAAAGAGCATATTTTAACTGGTATATGCTGTAAAATATAGAGACACTTAGGTTGCTCTATCATCTAAGGGCTCCTTCACATCTGCATTGGAAGCTGTATTCAGAGTCTTCATCAAAGATTCCATTAAATTACCAGAAAATATAGTACAGCACATTTTCTTCCAATAAAGTGCCAGACACTAGAACAGAAACCAGATGGACCCTATTATAGTTAATGGGATCTATCTGGTGTCATTGGTGCCTGGTGTATGCCAGATCTATTGCTACCATTATTTTTCCTGTTTAGCTAATATAATGGAGCAAAACAATGGTAAAGTATAACGGTGAGCAATCTAAACAATCCCTAAGTCAAAGGAATATATTGTGAAACAAACCATGGTCTTAGTTTGGATTTAACTAAGTTAGACATAAGTGTGGAAAAATGATTCTGGCTATGGCCTCCAAGTGGTCTCTGACCATATAAATACTGAGGTACTTAAATCTTATAACCATAGACAAACCATATCATGATGGCCATGGGTCAGGGGTTATATTATCTGCAGATGCAGACTTCTTTGAGGTAAGGATAAATTGAAGAAACTGAGGTCAATATCCATGGCATGAGGAAGAAGGGTTTCTAAGATAACAAATCAAATTAGGACTTTGTCTAGAGGGTCTATTCATAGTAATAGAATCAATTTCAGGTCACTGCTTATGACTCTGAGCTTTTCAATTTAGACAAAGGTTACATTTTTTGACCAAGCGAAGAAAGGAAAGTCCACCTGTATATACCAATGTAAATTCCTCAAAATAGGGATTTGAATTTAATCCATTGAAACTAGAAACCGGGTTAATGTTTCAGTCCGGCTCTATACTGAGAAGCTCTGTTTCAGGAATGGATAGTCCTATTTTATGTGGAAGTTCTGGAAATAACTTGAAATGGAATTAATTTATTCTTACAATCTTTGCATGGGTCACACGTCCTACCAAAGTCACAAAAGAAATGAGATTAATTCTGATAATTATATTTCCACAGAAAAGGTATATGATGTGATATATGAATAGCATTTCCCTAATATCTGCTATTCGAGAGGCGTTGTGATAATCAAGTAGCGGCTTCCCTGTCCATCCATTAGTAGACCCATGCTTTTTATGCAACAGTTTGTGAGTGCTACTTATGAAGTTTAGAAATAGACTTAAAGAGAAACACTCATCGGTGTCAAACCTTTACTAATAAAAAAGAGCATTGCATGGGCAACAATTCCCTCTAATATAGTTTATTGAATTTCAATCAGTATTTGCTTATTACTGTAGCTACAGTGTATACTTCAGGTAGCGATACAGTAGAGGATTGCAGATGCATTATTGTTTGCTTACATAGAGTACATCCACAGATCAGATCTGCTCTCAAAAAAAACAAAAAAACTGCATGCGGTATTCAAAGAGCACGTATGTGTTTAAAAAACTGTATACACTATTAAAAATCACGTGTTTTGGATGCGTTTTTTGATTGTGTGTAAGGCCGTCTGCAGACGGCCGGGTCGGATCCTGCTGCGAGAATACTCGCAGCGGGACCAGACCCGAGCTCCTGCAGGGACCAGCGCGGCACTCACCTTTCTGTGCGGAGCTCGCAGAAATAGAGCATTGCCGTGATTTCACGCAGACAAATGGTGGGCGTTTGCCTAGGATTGCATTTTCTAATGCAATCCTATGGCAGCGGCCACAGGCGGAAATTCTGTGGGAAATCCCGCCACGGAATTTCCGCCTGTGTGCAGGGGGCCTAAAATGTGCAATTATATACAGAAGATGCAGGGAGATGTATGACTTTTACCAGAGATAGATAGATGAGAGAGAGAGATAGATGAGAGAGAAAGAGGGAGATAGATGAGATAGATAGATAGATAGATAGATAGATAGATAGATAGATAGATATAGATTAAATAGAAAGATAAATGAGGAGATAGATAAGAGAGAGCAAGAGTGATGAGAGAGATAGATGGAATGACTTGTAGATAGAAAGATAGATAGATGAGATAGACAGATAAGATAGATAGATAGATAGATAGATGAAAGAAAGAGAGAGAGATAGATGAGAGAGAAATAGATGGAATGACTTGTAGACAGATAGATGAGAGAGCTAGGGAGATAGATTAGAGATAGATAGATAAATGAGATAGATAGAGAGATAGATGAGAGATATAGACAGACAGATGAGAAATAGATTGATAAATAGAGTAGATAGATAGATAGATAGATGAGAGAGAGAGATAGATGTTAGAGATAGACAGACATGTATATGAGAGAGAGAGAGACAGACAGATAAGATAGACAGATGAGAAATAGATAGATAAATAGATAGCGTAGACAGATAGATAAATAGAGAGATAGACAGGTAGGTGAAATAGATAGATAGATAGATAGATAGATAGACAGATGACAGAGCTAGACAGACAGACAGACACATACATACCCCAGACCACTTTTCTGTGTGAGTAGAGCAGCAGGCCAGGGGCCGCCATACACTGTGTCTCTATTAGCAGCAGGCTGATGACATCACCCTGCTCAGCTCCCTGCGTGCCTTGCCGTGCGTCTGCTGTCTGTGTTCTGCCTCCCTCCCCCTCTCTTTTTCTCCTCCTTCTCCTGTGCTTCGGCTGGTCGCTCTGTCTGCCGCACCAGCAATCACACAGGCAGTTGGGAATGCAGTGTATGTGCACTTGTATATGGCAGAGGGCGGCCTCTGGGCCCCCTCAGCTCATGGGCCAGGTTGCCATTGCGATCCCTAACGGTACGCCTATGATTAAGGATACGTTCACATATGCTAGGATCTGGAGTTAAAATTCTGTTGAAACCCCACGTTGAGTGCCAATGCAGAACATCCACAGCAAATCTGCTACGTGTGAACGCATCCTAAAAGTGAGCCGATAACTAATGCAGATAAGGTGGCATGTCCTTACCTAAAAAAGTCAAAAAGCTGCTGAAGTATGTAAATCAGTTTTTATGCAGAGGAGAGGGACATTTTAGGGTCCTATATAGTACACCGTGTACCAGAAAAAAAAATTGGACCATCCTCACCTGGTTTCCACAGGAGAAGGTCATCCTGGCACAGGAAAAGAGCAGTACAGAACAAATAGTGCCTTGCTGTATTGTTAAGAAGGACTAATTGACCGCCAATTAACGCATGCACTGCAGTAGTACAGATGTTTTATCAGTCAAATGCACATAAATGGCTGGAGTTTCCAATAACGTGCACATTCCCCAAATCAGTATTGTCTGTGATATTGTATGTTGAATCTGAAGTCAAAGTGTAATGGCCCAGGAAAGATCATTGTATGTTGAAAATATTATATCTCAAAGTCATTATATTTTGTCTGATTATCATACCTCAAGCCAGTGGACTACTAAACTACATTATCACTATATGAAAGGTCCTATAAGGACTATAGTGAAGCCTCATCTATTACAGTTTCTGCAGACATGGCTGGACCACAGGTCTTTGAGAAGTTTTATTTAGATCTAGTTAAGAAAAAAAAGTCTAATCCTTGATTTTGACTGAACTAAGTATTTTATAATACATCCTGGGCTATATTATAACCTAGTGTGTTCTCTTTTCAGTAACTGGAACTCTGTTTTAACAGCAAAGTCACTTAAAATCTCCCCAACAAATTTCAATTATTTGTGGTCATGTAGGAAAGTTTCCAAGGAGAGAAAGTGTAAGATACAGTATGTTCCTGCCACTCCCTGCAGTTCTGGTCTATCACTAACACAAAGTAGTGTTCTTTAAGGTCTGTAGGTTCCAAGAAACTGTATGTTCTCGACATTGGAGTGAATGTGAGTTTTAAAGTGACCCTAAAATTCAGCTTTTGCCCAGAGTGTAATCCCTCACTTCTTACCTTGCTACTGCCAAACTAGAGGTGTATGAGGATCTCTTTGCAGGTTGTATATAGGCATAAGACATTAGGAATGAATTCAGCATCTCCATACTAAGCAAAAACTGAATTTTTCAACTTTGCCTAAATTGTCAATTTAAGTGGATTTACAATTCCAAATATTTTAGGATATTTATTTATGAAAAGCCAAAGCTACATAGTGAATTCTATACACACTTACACTATCCATGTGGGAAAACTGCTGGTCAATTTACTAATACCATTCAAACAAATTGTACTAATTTCCGAATGGGGCCTCTGGTTCACATTACACTCTCCATAAACTCTCTCCTGGGGATATATTGTAACATTCTGTACTAAAACTCCATAAATAGGAATAATAATAAATTGGTATTAGTGGTATTGACATTCATTAAGTACATTAGAACATGTCACTATACCCACTGGGACTTCGAAGTCTGTTATCCTACTCATGTTTTACTCTAAAATCAGATAAAGCAAGTACCACTCAACACTGTAACACACTAAATGCTGCCTACTGACTCTCCGGAAAAGATATTTTGTTTCCTTTTCCCGTATAAACCTATCGCTCACAGATTACATGTCATTCGGAAAGCTCACACAAAATTGGCAGCTCCTAATACATCCTTGGAGCCTCAGTGTGCGGTTTATTATCTGCTGCCAAAATTTTTATATAATACTCCCATAATCCCTAAACATACCTCAGTTGAGAAAAAACATACAAAGCCAGCATGCTTTACCGCGTTCTGCAACTTTCTTCTCACAGCAGGAGAACGATATGTGTACAAAAGGCAAGAGGAATTGCTACGTTGTTAAGATTTAATACAAGTTGGATAACTAATGTGAGATATTTCCCAGAAGGAATATGATTAAGTGCTGTAACCTGCCATATTCATTATGTGAAATATTACCATAGAAATACTGCATGGTGTGCCAAAGTTGTAGTACGTTCTTATTTTAAGCGTGGAGGGCAGCTAATTTCCCTTTACATTTTGTGCTAATTTTACCAGGTTTTTCTAATATTGAAGATTTTTTAATTGTGATAGATTCGGCTGTTTTCCAGTTAGACCTTCAAGCAACATTTAAGGCTGACTTCAGTAGCAATATGATTTTGATATTATAGCACTCATCTCATTAACAACTTTTCTATTTTGCAAAACAAACCAATAGTTAAAAGTTGTATCTATATAAGCTAAGCTCACATCGAGCTGCCATCTTGGTTGATTGGAAGTAGTGGAAATGTGTCGCTGTGTAGAAGACTGTCCCGTAGACAGGTGGGCTTCTATAAGAGAAATGAAATAGTGTCTAGATTGGATGTTTAATTAAGTATTTACTCCTGTTCTGGTACAACGGGCTAACATGGGGCAAACTTTTTTTCTAGACTGGCTCGGGGACAATGGTTGAACAAAGACATAGAAAAATAGAAGATGGACAGCAGAAAAAGACCACTAAGTCAATCTAGTCTGCTCTATATTATTTCCTAGTCATTTTTCTGTTAGGATACATATGTTTGTCCCAAGCATGCTTACATTAATTTCCTGTTGAATCCCCAACAACATCAAGATCTAGAACAGGATCAATGAAATTAGCTGTTGTCAATGGATGTTGGTTTGTAACAACCCCAGCAAATATTGATTTTTACATCGAAAAGCACATGAAGTATCTCTATGTTATTTGCTACAAGTAACAACTAGAGATGTGCGAGCATACTCGCTAAGGGCAATTACTCGAGCGAGCATTGTCCTTAGCAAGTACCTGCCCGCTCGGAAGAAAAGATTCGGGTGCCGGCGGGGGGGGCGGGGAGCGGCGGGGGGAATGGAGGGGAGATCTCTCTCCCTCTCTCCCCCCCGCTCCACCCTGCTCACTCCCGCACCTCACCGTTCACCCGCGCCGGCACCCGCATCTTTTCTTCCGAGTAATTGCCCTTAGCGAGTATACTCGCTCATCTCTAGTAACAACTCATTCAACAAGTTTAAATGATAATATTGCCCCCCTATAATTTTTTAAGCTATATAAAAACATTTTTTAGTTTATCTCCCTTTTTATGTCTTGAGCGAATTTACTATATGTCAGTATTAGAGAACATTTCTAGTATCAGTTGTGCAGTAAATCTATTATGGAGAAGAATATCATATAGAACTTGCCGGAGAACAAAGAAAAACTTTAGCTATAAGTACTATATCATAAAAAAAAAGAAACAACATGGGACTTACCTCTTAAATTCTCCACCGTTCAGCATTAATGCTCTAGCTGTCTCTCACTGGTCTTTTTTTTTTACATCCTTGGAGTAACCTCGTACTGTACCACCACATGACCGTTGCAGCCAATCTTTCAATCATTTGCCTCGACATTGCCTCATACTATACTTTTGCTGTCTTGAATATCATGCAGACTCAGACTTAGGTCCTCGCACACCTTTTGACACATGGGGTGACAAAAGAGGGGCATTGTTGGCTATCAAAGGCAGTAGTCTCAGCATCATGCCATGAAAGCTCGACAGTACGCAAGTCTTCTGTAAATGTACGTTGCCAGGTGATCTTTAGCCTTCCCCACTGATGCATCCCATTTTTTGCATTTCATGATATAGCGGTTCTTGCCAGTCTTGGCTTAGGGAGGCATCAAATGTGTCTAGCAAAACAGTGTTGACATTTAATCCCTCATAGATGTAGTGGCTGTATTCCAGAGCAGTGGTAAATTTCTTCATTTGTTACCTGATCAAGTTAAGTGACCCTGAACAGGTGACAAAGACATTATTGTAGGAAAACATCAAGTCACTAATCGATATGTGTGGTCTCTTTTCATGTTTCAGATGCATATAGTGCAGTCGGGATCATGATAGTCTTCAGAAGTTGTATTTCATTTGTAATAGGAGTGAAGCAGTAGCCCATATAGGGTGTAGACATTGAAAAGTTGTCCATGCCTTCCAGATACGACACTGGGCATTATGTTCGACATCCCCATCATTGGTAATTGTACTGCCAAAGTAAACAAACTGGTAAACCTCTTGCAACTTCTTTCGTTAGTTGACCATGATTGAGGTATTTGTGAGTGTGGCATATCCAACTTGCATAATCTGTCTCTTCTCACAGTTAATTCATAAACCAACTATTGTCACTTCTTGTTCTAGACCTGATGTTTGTTGGAGTTTGAAGAGCGATTGTGCAAGGAGAACTATATCATCCGCAATGTCAGTAAATCATTGTATGGGGTTATGTCCCACAACGCCTACTATATTCAATACAATTGTGCATTTCATGACCTGGTTGAGCACCAAGTTGAAGGAATGGTAATGGGATACAACCTTGTAAGACACCTATGTCAATGTTGAATAAATCTATGGTTGGCACAATGGTCTGAATGCTGCAACTAGAGTTGGAGCACAGTGCCAGAAAAATGTTAATGAACTGGTCAGGATACCATAGGATTTATTGATCTTCCATATGGCATCTCTGTAAAGAATTTTGAATGTTTTCTTAAAATCAATAAAACTCACACATACCTTATGATAGAATTCAAGGCTCTGTTTAATCATGGTTTGAAATATGAATTTCTGTTTGGTATATGACTGCCTTTTTCGGAATCTTGCTTGCTCTTCACACAGCTGCTCATCAGCCACTCTTGCAACAGGACCCACTACAACGCAAGGAACCGTGAAGTGGTTAGTGGGCTCATGTATCTTGGACAAAATCCAACCAATGCCTTGCATTTATTATCTATCATTCACATGCAGCGTGGCTTTAAGACTCCAGGGGAAGCCCAGGGTGGCAGTACCAATGTGGTTCACTGATGGAAGTGCAGGGCAACTCGCCGTATTATTATGGCGTCATTAATAGGTTGCTAGTCTGCATGGTGAACTACATATATCAGAATAGTCTGGCACTTTGTATCCACTATGTGTGGGGCTATACGCCAAGAAGCCACCCCCCTCATTATCAAGAGGCAGTGTGAGTGGGTGTTTTATCGGTGTCCTGCACAGGTGTAATTCACTCCCTCATTTGGTAGTCAGCTACCTGCATGGTGAGAGGATGCATCTATATGCACTCCTTACTCAGTAAGTAATGGCCATTTTCTGTGATTGTTTTTAGGACTTTACAAAATACCTTGCCTGGAACAGATAGAAATGTGGTGCCCCATCAGTTATTGCAGTTTGAAAGGTCACCCGACAATTTTACAATAACCCATTTTGTGTAGTCACTTGGGACTCAGCCACTTGTACATCAGGCATTGAACAGGTAGGTGAAGAATAAGATATTAATCAAGCTTGTATTAGTAAGCTTCAGTAGTTCTGGGGTGATCTCATCAGCACCAGCAGCTTTGCCATTTTTGAGGGTCTTTAACTGCTGCCTCAATCTCGATGCTGGTGATCAATCCAACATTGACAGGAAGCTTTACAGCTTGAACTATGTAGTCTTCTGGGAGTTGAATAACCAGAGTAGGCTACTTCAAAAGTTCTTCAAAGTGCTCGGCCCAGCATTGAGATTGGTCTGCTTGTGTGATAAGTAACCTGCCCTCTATGTACTTATCTGGTATTCCTTGTCTAGTGTTGCTGCCTATGAAGTCATAGACTATTCTGTATAGTGTGCATGTATCATTCCAATCAGCAGCTTCTTGTGCTTCTTTTTCCTTTTGCTCAACCCAGTCACGTTTTTCTTGTTTGCAGCTGTACTTAACTTGGCGACCAATGTATTAATCATTAGTCTTTTGATTTGGTTTGGTTTTGCATCAGCTTTACTCACCGTAATTTAGCAATCAATTGCCATGACCGCTCCTGGATCCATCGCTCTTTAAAGGTTCTTCTTCACCATCCGAAGTTCCCCTCAGCACCTGCCACAATGGTGGTGTGAAACCTATCCCATTTGGAATCCAGATCTTCAATTCCCTGCAAAATGTCAGAGCGATTCTGAACTTTAACATTGTATTGGTTGTGGTGACCTGGTTTTTACATTTGATGTTTGGCAACATCAAAAGGGCATGCTCATCGGGGGCGTGGCCTGACGGAGCCGATGCCAGTCGAGTTCTGAGAAGCTCCGCTCTCAAGTCCAGCATAATAGCGACAAAAAGCCTGCCCAGGGCATAAAAAGCTATAAAGAAGCTATAAGAAGCCAGCACAACTTACCAACAGCTGATGGCGTCCCGGAGGAGAACCGGGAAGACCGGACCGAAGCGCCTAACAGATTTCTATCCGGCGCGCAGCTCAGAGGAAGAGAAGATGGCGGAGGCAGCTTCCAGCAGCACCGGAGGAGAGGAGGGAAGGTGAGCGCAGGGACCGCAAGACCAAGCGGTAAGCAAAAGCAACAGGCTGTCCGCTTCACTGCGCTCGGTCCCACCAGATGACTCCCCACAAGCCGACACAGCAGAACATGCCACCATAGAAGGGAGAGAGAGCCCGGAGCTTCAGGGAGAAGCCGAGGGAGGGGAGGAGGGGGGAGAGCAGGCGCCATCTTCTCCCCCTGCAGCATTCACACATAATAAAGAAAAAAGAGCTATAAGCTCCCCCAGCAAAAGCCCTGATAAAAGACGCCCAAGAAGAGACCTACCACATAAAGCTATAGATAATACAGCAGAGGGGGGTCAAGAGGCAGAGGAGAACACAGACCCGCTATTAAACTTTGAATGTTCAGACCAGATGACATCACAAAGTTTCATAAAAGATTTAGTCATCGCTTTAAAAAGCTCAATTAAAAGTGACCTTGCTGATATAAACAACAAAATAGACAGGAATCTCAACGATTTGGAAGAGAGAGTCGACCACTTGGAAAATAAAACTGGGGAATTAACCAGCTCACACAACGAGCTTATAGACGCTCACTACAAGCTAGAAGAAGAAGTTACATACCTTAAAAACAAAATGGCCGATCTTGAAGATCGCAGTCGACGCAACAATATTAAACTCAGAGGCATTACAGAAACAGTGAAATCAGAAGAACTAAACAATTTTGTGCAAGAATTCATTAAAATTCTCCTCCCCAACTCAAAAAAAGACGAACGCATCCTAGATAGAATACACAGGCTCCCGAAGCCCAAAAACATCCCCGAAAACGTACCAAGGGATGTCATTGCCAGAGTCCACTTCTTTCATACAAAAGAAAACTTTATGAGAGCAACGAGAAACATAAAAGATCTCCCCCCCCCCCCTTACAGCAACATTAAAATCTTCGCTGATTTTTCCCAGTCCACTATGTTGGCCCGGAAGAAATCCACAAACATAACAAAGGTTCTGAGAGAAAACAAGCTAACTTACAGATGGGGATTCCCCACCAAACTACACATCAACAAAGATGGCAAGATTTTCACAGCTCTAACCTACGAAGAAGGTTTGCACCTTCTGAAAGAATGGAACCACCCGGAACCCCAAGAACGCCAACAACTTCACATAACTAAAGATTGGTCACGTAAACAAAATTATAGACCAAATAAAGACAAAGCATCTTATCGCTGAAACACCTTAACAAGAAGACTAAACCTCGCATCAAGTCCCTGGGCAGCTTACGCACAAATTAGCTTGGGCACAGGCTGAACTTTTCACCCCCAAACGAGACCTTCCTAGGGTCCTAGAACCCAATGAAGGATAGGTCCTTCCATGTCTACCCTTACTTCAAGTTAACAACGGTAACACAAATTGAGTTATTCCAGAACTACCAAGTTACTTTACTCCCCAGTTCATCCTCCATGCAATATTCTTACTTAATTCTATACCTTGGGAAAACTTCCGTACAAAGATTCAAAACCTTCCGCCTATATCGCCGGACCAAAGAAACTCTGGGAACCCCAAGAACTTACCTTGAGATCCAACTCAACTATACAGTTACAAGCCAGAAATTAAGATGGATCTAAAAATAATTTCTCTGAACACAAGAGGACTTAACTCGCCCTATAAGAGATCCTGCTTATGGAGAGAAGCCATTTCATCCCAGACGGACATCCTTTGTGTTCAAGAAACACACCTAAAAGCTTCTAACCACCCAAAGATTGAACATCCAAAATTCACCAGATGCTTCTTAGCCAACGCATCCAAGAAAAGATCCGGTGTCATGATAGCCGTTAAAGATTCGGTGGACTTTCAGCTACTGGAAGAAATCAAAGACCCCGAGGGTAGATATTTAATTCTAATATGTAAAATTGAAGGTTTTCTCGTCACCCTGGCCAACATCTATGCTCCAAATTCACAACAAAATAGATTCTTGAACAGAGTGACGAGGAAAATTAGGAGGGTCCAGAAGGGCTCATTGTTGTTATGTGGGGATTTCAATGCAATCAATGACCAGTTTCTAGATTCCACCCACCCAGGTAGAAACAGAGGAACATGTTTGGCAGCGTGGATTCAAAGTAATGAGTTGTATGATGTGTTTAGAGTGTTGAATGTTAGTTCCAAAGAGTTTACCTTCTACTCCTTCAGACATAACTCATCTTCAAGGATTGATATGTTTTTGGGAGACTTCCACATCCTAAACAAAATTCTAGAAGCCAAGATAGGGGTTACAACCTGGTCAGACCATGCTCCGATCTCATTAAAATTAAGAATAGGTCCCCCGGTGAATGCACCCAACACCTGGAGAAACAATACTTTCTTAATGAAAGTTCCAAAATTCCAACAAAAAATCAGGGAAGCAATTGAAGAATACTATCTTCATAATGACAACCCAGAGATATGTCGCTTCACATTGTGGAATGCGCATAAATCGGTAATCAGAGGAACTATGATCCGTCCATCTATAAAAAAGAAAAAAACGCCCTCTTAAAAACAGCCATAGAAGAACTAAAAAATCTGGAAAATCATTCAAGTGGTAAACTCATAAGAGAAGCCAGACTCAGAATTCGCAACATTCTAATAGACGAATTTGAAAAAACACAAAACTTATGAAAACTACCTACTACACGGAGGCCAACAAAAACACTAAATGGATGGCCAACAGAATCAAACAAAAAAGAGCCAAATCTAAAATACCCTTCGTGATAGACCAGATCTCAAAAAACAAAATACTACACCCTAAAGACATAGCAGAACAGTTCAGGAAATTTTATGAGGAATTATACAACCTAAACAAAAACCCAAATGTCCTCCCACCATCAGATGAATCTATAGACACATTCCTCTCAGCCTTACAACTACCAAAATTAAATGAAGAGCAACTTAAAAAATTAAACTCCAAAATTACACAACAAGAGATACGTCAAGTTATTGACAAAACTAAAAAAGATAAAGCACCGGGACCAGATGGTTTCTCGAGTGAGTACTTCAAAATATTTAAAGAGCTACTAATCCCCCACATGGCAGATATCTATAATAAAGCAATGCAAACTGGATACCTCCCAGCCGAGATGTTACAGGCTACTATAGTAACCATCCCCAAACCAGGGAAAGACCCGACTACCCCCGCCAATTTCCGTCCTATCTCACTTCTCAATAATGACACCAAAATATATGCGAAAATCCTCTCCCTGAGACTATTGGAAGTCATGCCTCATCTCATACACAGCGATCAGGCAGGATTTGTCAAGGGAAGGCAGGCATCAGATGCTACTCGCCGTCTGATTGATGTGGTGGGGGAGGTGGAGGGCTCTCGGATGCCTTCTCTGCTCCTAACTCTAGATGCGGAGAAGGCATTCGACAGACTGCACTGGGGGTACGCCTTCTCGACTTTAGAGAAGTTTGGGCTTGGAGGAAACATACTTTCAGCTATTCAAGCACTTTACAAAACTCCGTCAGCGAGGGTCCTCACGAATGGAGTCCTGTCGGATCCGTTCTTGATAACTAACGGAACTAGACAGGGCTGTCCCCTCTCGCTTACACTGTTCATCCTAACAATTGAACCGCTAGCCGAAGCTATCAGACTTAACGACAAGATAAGGGGGATCCCGCTGGCCGGTAGGGATCAAAAAATAGGACTGTTTGCCGACGACATCGTACTGATGCTCTCCTCCCCGTTAAGCTCATTAAGAGAAGCCTACAACCTGCTAGTGAACTTTGGCACAATATCCTACTACAAAGTCAATCCGTCCAAATCTAGAATTCTCCCCATTAACTTACACTCCAAACTAAGAAAAATAATAAAAGATGAATTCCCATTTGAATGGGACCCCAGAGGCGTCCAGTACCTGGGAACGACAGTTAACACTCCCATAATAAATACAATGGATAACAATATAACTCAGCTTATACAAACTATCCATCAAGATTTGAGTAACTTTAGCAAAACAGAACTAACCTGGATGGGCAGAATAGTCATCTATAAAATGATGATATTACCCAAGATTCTATATATATTTAGAACTATCCCATTAAGATGCAATCCTAGACTACTAAAAGAGCTACAAAAGCAACTAATGTCCTTTATTTGGAATAATAAAAGACCCAGAGTTGCTGCCTCCATATTATATACCCCCAAAAGGAAAGGTGGCCTGGGAGTTCCCAATATAGCTGCCTACTACGAAGCAAACATTATTCAACAGACAAGACCCTGGGGAACTTCCCAAGCAGGAATTAGCTGGCTATCCATTGAACAAAATAGCCTAGGTAAAGGAACTCTAAAGAATCTTCTACTGGCGACATCCTTAAACTGGAAAACTAATCTAATAACAAACCCAATAATAACAAATACGTTGGAAGTGTGGAAACACACACTCCAGATCACGAGAGACTTTCTCCCCAGAACGTACATACCCCTTCCAATAGGATGCGCAGAATTCGAGCCCAACACCATATACACAAAACGCTGGAAATCAAAAGGAATCGAAATGATTACAGACTTAGCCGTGGGAAATAAAATAAAACCCTTCCACCAACTCCAAAAGGAATATGGCTTACAAGGGGGGGACTTTCTTCTATACTCCCAACTTAAAAGCAGATGGCCTACATTATCGGTCCAAGGGACCTCCCTGCCTAAAATACTAACAAATCTCCTCTTCAATCCCTCGCCTCACAAAACCCCCCTAAGAGACATCTACGAGATATTCTGTGGAGATTCCAAATCTCAGCCGAACCAAAAGAAAAGAGCACATACCCTAAACTGGGAAAAGGAGTTAGGAAGATCATACTCAATAGAACAATGGACCCACTCATACAAATGGGCAAACAAGGCATCTCTATGCGCTACACTAATAGAGGTCCACTACAAATTAACCACTCGTTGGTACAGATCTCCAGTGAGGCTGGCAGATTTCTTCCCTGACTCCTCAGACCTGTGTTGGAGGCAGTGTGGGCAGAGAGGCTCCTTACTGCACATATTCTGGAGCTGCCCAAAAATTAATGGGGTGTGAAGAGAGCTTCTACAACTCATAAAATTAATGACGGGGACTGTGATCTCCCCGGAGCCGGATTTGCCTTTGCTGCTGCTGGGGGTGGAAGGTGTGCCCCTAAAATTAAGAAAATTTATTACCCACTGCCTAATGACATACAAACTTCTGATAGTGAGGAATTGGAGATCCCACCACATACCTTCCCTGGCTGACATTACACAGTTGATGTCAGAACACATGAATATGGAAAAAATATATGCCATAAGCGAAAATAGAATTCCTAATTTTGTGGAGACATGGGATCCATGGATAAAACGATTTCACCCACACCAAACCTTACTAAATCTAAATCCATAAACTTACAATCCCAGATTACCTTGGGCATAGAATAAACGGGAACATAGAGAAGGTACAGTAGAATCTTTACTCATGGAGCATATTAAAAGGTATGGAAGAATTCACATATGTTCTAGCATGGAACTCCCTCCCTTACTCCCCCCCTTTCCCCTCACTCCCCCCCCCCCCCCTTGTCCCCTAACCCCGCCCCAATTGTTATATTTCAACAATTATTTGACAAACTGTTTCATAAGGAAGTTGGGCAAAAGCCCCATACTAATGTTAAGTATCGTCACACCTCTTTAATCTCCATCAAATCATTATATGGAATGTATAAATCTGAATACTTATAACTGTTAAGCCTAACTTTCTGTGTCAAAAATTGATTGAACATTAAAAGGGCATGCTCATCTGCAAGCAGCCTAAGTTACAAACTTAGAACTCGAAAAACTATTTACAGAAACTTAAGAGATCTAGATTTATATGGCTTTTCTAGGAAGAAAAGACAGTAATAGAATTAAGCCTCAAGCACACAAAGCAAATTATGTAGATGACATTGAAACCATGGCATGAACGTTCCCAAACAATATGATGTCATGCCCTAGGTACCTTACTGTATCGTTAATTTTGCAGCAAATAGCAGCCTTGATAATAGAAGTGTCAGGTGAGCATTTGTATGGAAAAGGGTCTCCAGAAATGACCCATGACTGTTAAAAGCCTGTGGTGGTGAAAGCAGTGAATATTTATGACATGATATATAAGCAGGAGCATACGCAGGACAAATTGGACACGGCTCACTTAGTTTGGTAAACTTTTAAGAAATGGCACCTTACAACAGTTAAAATAGAAGACATATACCTTCTAAAAGTTGCACAAGAGGTTTTCAGAGTTAGCAATTCATCTGTCAGCACTTAAACACTGAAGATATATTTTTCCTTTCCTTGCTACTAATAGATGTGCAAGGACTCTCTAAGGAGGTGTCAACACCAAATGACAGGATAATTTCTTACATTGCAGTGTGGTCAGATTAATCTTTCAATGAAAGATGCCAAGCCCAGGCAGATGAAAATTGTTGTAAAATTGCTGTTGTCAGTCACTGAGAGTTTAGTTTTTGCATATTCATGAGTTTAGCCTGGCTTATTACATCAGCTTGTGTTTGAGAAACAGAAGAAAATGAAACTCAAATGCTCTTCTTGATGTGCAGGACATATAGAATGTCATATAAAAGAAAGATCTGCGGTGATGTTTTTAATACAATATGAGATAACAGCATAGTTTTACTTTTTTTTTATACCTGGTATTGTTTATTAACCCTCTAATGCCTAAGCTGTTTGGGGCTTTAAAAGAGTTGTCCATGTCATGTAGTCCCTTTTATTGGAAGGATCCCACAAGAATAAGCCAACCACAAGGGGTTTTCGTTGCTAGAACCCCCACCTATAAAATGTGTGAAAATGTTTGATTTTCCTTGCATAGGCATCATCAAGGAAGCTAACAAAGTATACAATGCCATTTACCATTTCCAATCCACTGTCTGACGTCTTCAGACATTCTGATTGAAGGCTGCACAGCTCCGATGTCGGAAGACGTCGGGCAGGGTATTCTTACTGTATATTACTGGCCACTCTGTTGTCAGGGGGCCTCTCCAGTATGCCCCATGCCGCAGTACTGGCTCTAGCCAGCAGATGGCACCATTGTACAATGGCAGAAAGAGAAAGTTTCCTAGGAAACCCTGAATCCAAAATTGGATTGCAAAGGGTTTAAATCATTTGGGTCTGTGTAAGGACTCTTTCACCCGGTCTGATAAATCAGAAGACTGAATAATGGATCAAGTTTAACAATCTGTAATTCCTCCTTGCTACAAGAGTATATTATTGTTGTGGGATCTGCAGAACCATTTCACAGGCTTGCATGGTCACTCAACCCGGGTCTTACATGAGCATCTTGTACTGTTACGGGGAAGTTCCTACCTCCACATGCTGCTTCAGCATTTCCTGGTATATAGGAAGAACCAATACACTACTGCACACATGTGGAGAGCTGCTCATGGGTTCTGTACTGCTTCGGCCTTACCTGTGAGGATAGGTCATAAATGCCAGATAAGTGCAGGGCTCACTTATGGGATCCTCACATTCCTTATACACTTTGTTTGAAAAGTGGTTACATTTGTGTAAGGCCACAGCTCAACTGAAGTTTATAGACGTTGTGGTGGGCAGGAATTGGTGGATGGTAGTGCACATAGGAGGGGTAAGGGACAGTAATTGTTTTAGTTGTACTTTATCTACCTAGCTCTGTGGAATGGAGCTGTAGGAGATACACTTTGTAAGATACCTGCCCCTTGTCTTAGAGCTATATAGCTAGAGCTTGACTTGACTTTGGCCATGCCATAGGTTGCACAGCCAAAGATCGCAGTGTACCCTGCAACATTGAGAAGTATGCAGTCATGTTGCAGGATGCCCATTTCACTTTCCAAAAACGCACTACTGTAGAAGCAACAAAAAAAAAAAAAAAGGATTTTATACATGTACACACACAGACAGATTTACCAAGGAGTTCTTTGTGCTTCTGCCACCCTGGGGCAATTTTCATTTTTTTACCCCCTCCCTTTAGCTCCTTGCTAAAGACTAGGGTTGCTTGTCATTAATTGATGAAGGTCTTCACACCTCTCCTGACTTCAATCTTGAACTGGTTTCCTCTTTAGTTATGCCCCGATTGTTTCTATAATTTCTTACAGGAGTGAACATATCATAGTTGCAAATATTGCAGCTGCACAGTGGCCCAGGAGGTAAGGTGGTTCACTTATATCTCAGAAGAAAAATAAATGGATTTCTCCTTCCCATAGATTTTTAAAAAAGGGCTACATTATTAAATCCCATACATAATTTTGAACCCTCATTTCGTTGGCTGACTGGTGAAGGATATTCTGGCGAGCCAGAAGGAAGAGATCCACAATATGACTAGAATCCATCCATCAATTTAGCATGGTGAAAAGTGGTCCATATACAGCACTTACGCAGGGGTCCTCTGCCATTTATTGAAACCCATGGATCCTTGATTTAGGGCGGCATCACACGAATATATTTGAGAGCATAATACGCTAAGAATAGAACCCATTATCTTCAAAGGGGTCAATCTTACTTCACTTTTTTGTACGTGCATTTCTCACCAAAAAA
This sequence comes from Eleutherodactylus coqui, assembly GCF_035609145.1. NCBI lineage: Eukaryota > Metazoa > Chordata > Amphibia > Anura > Eleutherodactylidae > Eleutherodactylus > Eleutherodactylus coqui. Next base: position 131,250,098 of record NC_089840.1, on the reverse strand, counting down.
TTCAGCATGCTCAATGCAGCATGCTAAGGTCCCCATAGAAGTCTATGAGAGGTCCCCAAATGTGTATTCATTAAGCTAAATAGCCTTTTAAATTGGGGCATGGTAGTGTCCTGTACACAAAAACCCTGCCCTGCATATACAAAAAGTACAGTAAAATGCCCCGATACGCACGCAAATTTATCTTGTTTATATCGCAAACATGTTGTACTAAAGTGTGCTCTCACTCTTAAACTGGAAGTCATCCATATGCTCACTCAGCAGCCCACTCGAACCCAGAAGTTAGGGCTTAACCACATGAACATTTTTCTGTGTCGTTATATGACCGTGATAATCACAGCGGTATAATGGGACAAAACTAAAGCATTGAGTTCAATGGTTTCATTTTCACCATTGGGATTCTTACCCTGTTAATTATGTGCTGTAAGAAAAGATGGGGCACGACCTATCTTCCAGCTATTTTTTTTTAAACTCCTGCGCTATGGCGTGGAGTTTCAACAGCCCGCGAGAAAAACAAAAACCTTGTACATGCACAACTACGCTCCGTACCAGCAAGTGTAGTTGTGCATATGGCCGTCTGAAACTGCCTTTAGGAATATAAACTAAAACTATATATACATTTTCACTAAAAAGTGGACAATGATTACATTTCTACACAGAAAGGCTTTGAAATTTGACTTTTTGTTGAAAATGTCTATTTGCTTTATCTTGTGCAGACTCTATTATTGATGCCTGCAGCCAAGGTCAGATGATAAACGCAAGGTCACAAAGAACTGACAGTGAAATACAATCTATGTTCAATACTAAGCGGCTCTCTGTCTTTTACGCATGTTACTGTATACCCATCAATCACTGCTGATTATAATTTTTTAATATATAATTTTATTTTATTTAGAACGGAAATTCATGATGTGAAATATAAAGTGGAAGGATCCAACACAATGATCTTTCAGACGTCATATAATATTCTTCATTAGTTCATTAGAATGTATTGTATATTTTTTCATATACATACCGTAACTAGTATTTTAAAATATGTTTTTGATAATAAGCTTTTCATTTTAATTGCAAACATGTACATTACAGTTTTTTGTTGACAATTTTGTAAACAAGAAGATCAGCGATGGAGTGGGCATCGGAGAAATAGGAGCTGTAGGAGATTGGGAAAAGTACGTTTGCCTTATTTTTTTATTGTGAGGAGATTTAAAAGAATTCTCCAGATAACCCATTTATTCTATTGCTGAATAAAAACACATTGATTAAATAAATAAATTACATTTTATTGTTTTATATTTATTGCTTTGCTGTAAAGTACAATGAGCTGCTTAGTTAGTAAGTGACTGCCTCACAGTCTCCTTTGAAGAGTTCATGTTGAGATGTGTCCGGTACTTGATGTCTGTGCAGCATTTATGTTGGTTCTAATCTGAGCTGTTGGTAATTTGTGGCTTCTAAAAGCTGGTAAGTCTAATGAACTTCTCCTCTGCAGCTGCAGGAACTGTTGGTCTTCCTTCCTTCAGGACGTCTTCACGAGAGCCAGTTTCTTCAAAGTATTTAATAGTTTCCATTAGAGATGAGCGAGCACACTTGTCCGAGCTTGATGCTTGTTCGAGTATTAGGGTACTCGAGATGCTCGTTACTCGAGGCGAACACCACGCGGTACTCAAGTCAATTACATTTCCTTCACCGCATGTTTAGTGCCATTTTCCAGCAAATAGACATGCGGGGAAGGCATTACCACTTCCTGCTGTGACGTGCCAGCCCTCTCCCCCCCACAGTAGTGAGTGGCTGGGCCGATCAGGTGACCGCCAAGTACTTAAACTGGTCCCGCCCGCGGCTCGCATCAGACGCATGCTGGCAGAGGTTAGGGATAGTGCTGCTGCTGATATAGGGACAGTGTTACAGTAGGATCCTGTCATTAAGAACCCCAACGGTCCTTCTTAGGGCTACATCTCATAGTGTGCATTACTGTTGTTGCTGGCTGGGAGCAGTAGTGCACCAATTTTTTTTTTTTTAAGCATCTCGGGCTATGCAGTTCATTTTAACTATAGCATTCTCAGTCTGCAGTGTATTATGCAGAGTTTAGGGACAGAGATGCCTATATAGGGAAAGTTTTACAGGACTCCTGATCCTCTGTGCAAGAACACCAACGGTCCTTTTCAGGGCTACTTCTCACCGTGTGCATTACAGTTGTGGCTGGCTGGGAGCAGTAGTGCATCAATTTTTGTATTACACATCTAGGCCTTTTCCCAGCCTTGCAGTTATAGCTTTCTCAGCCTGCAGTGCATAACGCAGAGTTTAGGGACAGAGCTGCTTCTATAGGGAAAGTTATACAGTCCTGATCCTCCATACAAGAACCCCAACGGTCCTTCTTAGGGCTACATCTGACCATGTGCTTCACAGTTGTGGCTGGCTGGGAGCAGTAGTGCAACAATTTTTGTATTACACATCTAGGCCTGTCCCCAGCCTTTCAGTTATAGCGTTCTCAGCCTGCAGTGCCGTGCAACCAGCTCTCACCGTGAACCTGCACGCTAACATTTTCTAGCCTACTGCAAAGTAGTTCAGTTATACCGTTCTGTGTGTGCAGCGCATAACGCAGAGTTTAGGGACAGAGCTGCTTCTATAGTTAAAGTTATACAGTCCTGATCCTCCATACAAGAACCTCAATGGTCCTTCTTAGGGCTACATCTGACCGTGTGCTTCACAGTTGTGGCTGGCTGGGAGCAGTAGTGCACCAACTTTTGTATTACGCATTTAGGCCTTTTCCTAGCCTTTCCGTATTAGCGATCTCAGCCTGCAGCTCCGTACAACCAACTCTCACCGTGAAACTGCACTCTAAAATGTCCTAGCCTACTGCAAAAGTAGTTCATAGTTATACCGTTCTGTGTCTGCAGTGCATCAGACAGAGGTCTCACTGCTAAACAGTACTGTAATATTTCCTGGTCCATTGCAAACTATTTTAGCTCTGCCACTGTGCATAGCGTCTCACAATACCCTTTCCTTGGTGGGGTTGAGATAGCCGCAGTTACCAGCACTATCCACTGGCTTCAGAGTCTTCTCCCATCACCAGCATGTGCAGGCATATGATGGCCAAGCACCCCACAAGGTGGGACGAAGGCCATTCACCGCCTCCAGGTCACACCACTGCCTCTCCCCCTGTGCCACAACCTGGCACACAGATCCAATCCCCCTCCCAGGACGCAGGCACAAGCGCCTCCCGGACTGCACCCACACCCTCACCTCCACCGTCCTCCACTCCATCCAGCAATGTCTCTCAGTGCAGCGTTCAGCTGTTGCTAACACAAGCGTTGGAGCGAAAGCAGAAATATGCCGCCATCCACCCGCATGCACAAGCTTTAAACGTGCACATTGCCAAATTAATCAGCCTGGAGATGCTGTCGTACAGGCTTGTGGAAACGGAGGCTTTCAAAAACATGATGGCGGCGGCAGTCCCACGCTACTCGGTCTCCAGTCGCCACTATTTTTCCCGGTGTGCCGTCCCAGCCCTACACCAGCACATCTCCCGCAACATAAATCGTGCCCTCACCAAAGCGGTTACTGGGAAGGTCCACTTAACGACGGACACGTGGACAAGTGCTAGCGGGCAGGGACACTACATCTCCCTGATGGCACACTGGGTGAAATTGGTGGAGGCTGGGACCGAGTCAGACCCTGGGACCGCTCACGTGCTACCCACACCGAGGATAGCGGGCCCTACCTTGGTGATGGTTTCTCCAGCGTATTATGCCACCTCCTCAAAACCCCCCCTTCTCCTCTGTCACCTCCATGTCTCAATTAAGAAGTGTGAGTATGTCTCCTCTGCGGAGCAGCGTAGAGTAATAATGGAATACCAGCTGCAACATGGGCGGCGGAGTGATAGTCAGCCTCCGCAATTCTTTACTGAGGAGTGGGCATGAATGTCAGATATCTGCCAGGTCCTCGGAAACTTTGAGGAGTCTACCCAGATGGTGAGCGGCGATGCGGCAATCATTAGCGTTACCATCCCGCTGCTTTGCCTGCTAAGAAATTCGCTGCTAAGCATAAAGGCCGACACTTTACGGTTGAAACAGGAGACGGGGGATGACAATATGTCGCTTGATAGCTAGATCACCATCATGTCTATATCTCAGTGCGTTTTGGAGGAGGACTGGGAGGGGGAGGAGGAGGAGGAGGGGAAAGAGACAGCTGGCCACACTGCAGTGGGTACCCATGCTGCTTGACTCTCAACTGTTCAGCGAGTATGGGCTGAAGAGGAGGAGGATCCTGAAAGTCATCTTCCTAGTGAGGACAGCGATGTGTTGGGTACTGGGACCCTGCCTATGCTGTGGGTGCACAAAGACTTCCCATCGCGTGGTGTTTTACCTATCTGGCTCAAATCTAGTGACTGACTTGGGCAAAAATATGGGCCGAGGCTGAGGTCCTTGGCTGGGTGAAACTCTGCCATGTTTGGGCACTCTGATTTCTTCCTGTGTAATACCATCTTTGTGCACCGACAGCATAAGTGAGCCCAAGGAACTCAAAGACTTCCCATTGCAGTGTTGAACTATCTGACACCTACACAGAATGAATTGTGTGGGGACACATGGATTTCCCATTGCTATGTAACTCACGGCACACAAGGTAGAGGCTGGGACCGAGCCTGACCCTGGGCCCGCTCACGTGCTTCCCACGTATTGCTGCATTATGGAGATGTGTAGAAGTGCTGGCACCTGAGTCCCCTTTATTCCCACGTTTGCAGCTCCTGACAATTTTGTGACGGAGGTGGCACGGGATTCGAATGATGATCGTACATCAATTTATCATCAATTCTCAACAGCATTGTGGGCTCACTGCCTAGCTCTGCCAACCCTCTGCAGTGTGTGCCTTCGGTTCCTCCTCATCCAGTACGCACCTATAAATAGACATGAGGGTGGTGTGGCTATGAAGCGAGCATGTGGCATGAGGCCATCTGAAAGCTGTGCAGGGAAAATTTTTGGGTGTGCTGTGTATGCAGGGTCGTGCGGAGGGGTTGGAAAGCAATGCTAGCATGTAAACCAGGAGAAGAGGCAGCGCTGTCACCTGCAGGCAGTGATTGTCCTTGGTTGCAGGTAGTGTGGTGCTTAGCTAAGATGTGCCAGCGTGTGCCTTGCTAATGAGGGTTTGTCCCAAGTAAATTGTTAGGGGGGTGACGCCAGACTCTTGCCCCCATTTTGGCTTAATAGTGGGACCTGGGAGCCTCAGATGCAGCTATGCATGCTGCCCCTGCCGTTCCCTATCCATTTCTGTGGTGTTTCCATGACTTTCTGATGTTTTCTGGTGTTTGACAAGTGATCGCCTATGCGGAGCATCGGTCCCATACAAAAATGCTCGAGTTGCCTATTGACTTCAATGGGGTTCGTTACTCGAAACAAGCTCTCGAGCATTATGAAAAGTTTGACTCAAGCAACGAGCACCCGAGCATTTTGGTGCTCGCTCATCTCTAGTTTCCATGACTGCACTTGAAGATACTGTTTCTTCAAAGTTCTTGAAAATTTCCAGATTGACTAAACTTCATGTCTTTAAGTAATGATCCACTGTTGTTTCTCTTTACTTAGCTGAGTGGCTCTTGCCATAGTGTGGGTAAGAACAATGGTTGAATAGGGCTAAACACTGTGTGGAACTGTGTATCAACCTTAAAGGAGATGTCCCGCGGCAGCAAGTGGGGTTATACACTTCTGTATGGCCATAATAATGCACTTTGTAATATACATTGTGCATTAATTATGAGCCATACAGAAGTTATAAAAAGTTTTTTACTTACCTGCTCCGTTGCTAGCGTCCTGGTCTCCATGGTGCCGACTAATTTTTGGCCTCCGATGGCCAAATTAGCCGCGCTTGCGCAGTCCGGGTCTTCTGCTGTTCTCTATGGGGCTCCGTGTAGCTCCGTGTAGCTCCGCCCCGTCACGTGCCGATTCCAGCCAATCAGGAGGCTGGAATCGGCAGTGGACCGCACAGAAGAGCTGCGGTCCACGAAGATAGAGGATCCCGGCGGCCATCTTCAGCGGTAAGTATTGAAGTCACCGGACCGCCGGGATTCAGGTAAGCGCTGTGCGGGTGGTTTTTTTAACCCCTGCATCGGGGTTGTCTCGCGCCGAACGGGGGGGGGGTTTAAAAAAAAAAAAACCCGTTTCGGCGCGGGACATCTCCTTTAAGGGCTAATGCTCACAGATGGATTTCCAAAATCTGCAGCGTTTTACCGCAGCTATTAGGTTCTATTGAACCTAATAGCTCAATGTACATGCTGCAGAATTCCACCGAGGAATTCAGCAGTGTGAAATTACCTGCAGCATGTCCTATTTGCCGCGGGCATACGTGTGGACAGCTTCCAATGTAATCAATGGAAGCCGCCCGCCACGCTATACTTCCGCTGTAGCGGATCAGACTCATGCATAATCCATAATTCCTATCTGGTCATGTGAGACCGGCCAAAGGTAGATCACTATCTTTTTATCATGTGACCGGGGACCGCTCACTGCTCCAGGCTCTCGGCGACCGGTCGCCGGGAGTAAGGAGACTTTAGGTTTCCTGGGCTCCCCGCCTCCTGCGCATGTGTCCAGCATTTTGCTGGCGGAATGTCGGGAAGGTCCACAGAGAAGCAACCCGTCGGGGTTCAAATAAAGAGGCCTCCGGTAAAAAGTTTCATCTCCTCTCACCAATCGCATCAGTGAGGGGAGATGAAACTTCAACTTTATTTTAACTTTTACGTGATCGCCATTATCCATTGGATAACGGCGAACACGTGATCAGGAACCGCTCACCGCGTGAAATCTCCAGGCTCTCGGTCAAGTTTTGTGGCCAAGAGCAGGGAGATTTTAAATTACCCTGGCAATACTCGACTTTTGCGCATGCGCAGAAGTTGGGGTAAGGTCCGCGGATAAATCCGGGGGCCTTAGGTACGTAGTTTCATCCTCCCTCATGGATATGATCTGTGAGGTGAGATTAAACGTAAGCTTTTTAAACTTTTTTTTAACTTTTTCAAACTTTTTTTTTTACTTTAAATGATCACTGTTATCCATTGGATAACAGTGATCATGTTCCCAGTGACATCTACACATGGCAGCCAGGAACAGAGGGATTTAAAATTTCCCGGGGTCTGAGCCCCTCTGTGAAGTTAACTTTTTTCAACTTTTTTGTGATCGCCGGGTCCCCGGGGACACCTCCTGGTTCCCGGCTACCTTCAGCAGCCAGGAGCCAGGAGATTTTAAACTTACCAGGGCTCCAGGCCTTCTGCGCATGCGCGTGACGTCAATCGTCTGGCGCGCATCCGCAGAACAGCGGCGACGGGTCCCAGAGGACCCCTTCACCGCGGCACACTTCAGGGAAGGCGGGTAAGTAATTTCAGCTGTCCTGATGGATCCGATCCATCAGGGCAGCTGAATCTTTAACTTTTAAAAACTTTTCTAATGGTAAGGTAGCTTTTTTTTAAACTTTATTGCGATCTGCGCTATCCATTGGATAGCGCCGATCGCATCGCCGGGGGGGGGGGGGGGGGGGACTTCCCGCTGCCCAGGATGACAGTTCCATGCTGTCGGCTACCTGCGGGCACCGACAGCATGGAGCTGTCACGTCCTTAGCCAAGAGGGCTTTAATCCAAAGAGGATGTATGTTTTTACGTCCTCTAGGATTAAAGCCAACTTAGCTAGGACATAAAAAGGCAATGGGGCCGTCACTAAGGGGTTAAATGGAATGAGAAGTGAATAAACCAATGATATTTTGTATACCTGCAGAAACTGAATGACGAATGAGAAGTGAACCATTAGTTGCTCATACATTGGCTCGCAGTTAGAGTGAACAATAATCATTCTGTCTAAAAGCACTTTTACTCTGCACAACACAGCTGATGGTCTCAAACACATTAAAAAGGCAAAAAAATTCCACAAATTAATTTTTTGACAAGGCAAAACGGTTAATTGAAAAGTATTGCAGGTGACTATGTCAAGAAGCTGACTGAGAGAATGCCAAGAGTGTGCAAAGCATTCATCAAAGCTACATTGAAGAATCTCAAATCTTTAACATATTCTGGTTTGCTTAACAGGTGTTTGTTTACACATAATTCCACATAGTTTTCATGTCTTCAATAAAGATGAGCGAGCACCAAAATGCTCGGGTGCTCGTTACTCGGGACGAAATTTTCGCGATGCTCGAGGGTTCGTTTCGAGTAACGAACCCCATTGAAGTCAATGGGCGACTCGAGCATTTTTGTATATCGCCGATGCTCGCTAAGGTTTCCATTTGTGAAAATCAGGGCAATTCAAGAAAGTGATGGGAACGACACAGCAACGGATAGGGCAGTCGAGGGGCTACATGTTGGGCTGCATCTCAAGTTCCCAGGTCCCACTATTAAGCCACAATAGCGGCAAGAGTGCCCCCCCCTCCCAACAACTTTTACTTCTGAAAAGCCCTCATTAGCAATGCATACCTTAGCTAAGCACCACACTACCTCCAACAAAGCACAATCACTGCCTGCATGACACTCCGCTGCCACTTCTCCTGGGTTACATGCTGCCCAACCCCCCCGCCCCCTGCACGACGCAGTGTCCACAGCGCACACCAAAGTGTCCCTGCGCAGCCTTCAGCTGCACTCATGCCACACCACCCTCATGTCTATTTATAAGTGCGTCTGCCAGAGGAACCGCAGGCACACACTGCAGAGGGTTGGCACGGCTAGGCAGCGACCCTCTTTAAAAGGGGCGGGGCGATAGCCCACAATGCTGTACAGAAGCAATGAGAAATATAATCCTGTGCCACCGCCATCAGGAGCTGCACACGTGGGCATAGCAATGGGGAACCTATGTGCCACACACCATTCATTCTGTCAAGGTGTCTGCATGCCCTAGTCAGACCGCGTTTTTTTATAAATAGTCACAGGCAGGTACAACTCCGCAATGGGAATTCCGTGTGCACCCACAGCATGGGTGGCTCCCTGGAACCCACCGGCTGTACATAAATGTAACCCATTGCAGTGCCCATCACAGCTGAGGTAACGTCCAATTAAATGCAGGTGGGCTTCGGCCCACACTGCATGCCCCAGTCAGACTGGGGTTCTTTAGAAGTGGACACATGGAGTTACAACTCCGTGTGGACCGACAGCATGGGTGGGTGCCAGGAAGCCACCGGCGGTACATAAATATATCCCATTGCATTGCCCATCACAGCTGATGTAACGTCAGTATTAATGCAGGTGGGCAAAAAATTAATTGGATTACACTGTAGGCGAGGGCCCCTAAAAATTGGTGTACCAACAGTACTAATGTACCTCAGAAAAATTGCCCATGCCCAACCAAGAGGGCAGGTGAAACCCATTAATCGCTTTGGTTAATGTGGCTTAATTGGTAACTAGGCCTGGAGGCAGCCCAGTTAAAATAAAAATGGGTTCAGGTGAAAGTTTCAACGCTTTAATGAGCAATGAAACGTCTAAAAAGTGTTTACAAAAATTATATGACTGAGCCTTGTGGGCCTAAGAAAAATTGCCCATTCGGCGTGATTACGTGAGGTTTCAGGAGGAGGAGCAGGATGAGGAGGATGAATAGAATACACAGATTGATGAAGCAAAAATGTCCCCGTTTTGGATGGTGAGAGAGAACGATGCTTCCACCCGCGGGTGCAGCCTACGTATTGCTTAGGTATCGCTGCTGTCCGCTGGTGGAGAAGAGAAGTCTGGGGAAATCCAGGCTTTGTTCATCTTGATGAGTGTAAGCCTGTCGGCACTGTCGGTTGACAGGCGGGTACGCTTATCCGTGATGATTCCCCCAGCCGCACTAAACACCCTCTCTGACAAGACGCTAGCCGCAGGACAAGCAAGCACCTCCAGGGCATACAGCGCGAGTTCAGGCCACGTGTCCAGCTTCGACACCCAGTAGTTGTAGGGGGCAGAGGCGTCACGGAGGACGGTCGTGCGATCGGCTATGTACTCCCTCACCATCCTTTTACAGTGCTCCCGCCAACTCAGCCTTCACTGGGGAGCGGTGACACAGTCTTGCTGGGGAGCCATAAAGCTGTCAAAGGCCTTGGAGAATGTTCCCCTGCCTGCGCTGTACATGCTGCCTGATCTCTGCGCCTCCCCTGCTACCTGGCCCTCGGAAGTGCACCTTCGGCCACTAGCGCTGTCGGATGGGAATGTTACCATCAGTTTGTCCGCCAGGGTCCTGTGGTATAGCATCACTTTCGAACCCCTTTCCTCTTCGGGTATGAGAGTGGAAAGGTTCTCCTTATACCGTGGGTCGAGCAGTGTGTACACCCAGTAATCCGTAGTGGCCAGAATGCGTGTAACGCGAGGGTCTCGAGAAAGGCATCCTAACATGAAGTCAGCCATGTGTGCCAGGGTACCTGTACGCAACACATGGCTGTCCTTACTAGGAAGATCACTTTCAGGATCCTCCTCCTCCTCCTCCGGCCATACACGCTGAAAGGATGACAGGCAAGCAGCATGGGTACCCTCAGCAGTGGGCCAAGCTGTCTCTTCCCCCTCCTCCTCATGCTCCTCCCCCTCCTCCTCAACGCACTGAGATATAGACATGAGGGTGCTCTGACTATCCAGCGACATACTGTCTTCCCCCGCCTCCGTTTCCAAGCGCAAAGCGTCTGCCTTTATGCTTTGCAGGGAACTTCTCAAGAGGCATAGCAGAGGAATGGTGACGCTAATGATTGCAGCATCCCCGCTCACCATCTGGGTAGACTCCTCAAAGTTTTCAAGGACCTGGCAGATGGCTGCCAACCAGGCCCACTCTTCTGTAAAGAATTGAGGAGGCTGACTCCCACTGCGCCGCCCATGTTGGAGTTGGTATTCCACTATAGCTCTACGCTGCTCATAGAGTCTGGCCAACATGTGGAGCGTAGAGTTCCACCGTGTGGGCACGTCGCACAGCAGTCGGTGCACTGGCATATTAAACCGATGTTGCAGGGTCCGCAGGGTGGCAGCGTCCGTCTTGGACTTGCGGAAATATGCACTGACCCGGCGCACATTTTCGAGCCGGTATGACAAGTGTGGGTAGCTTTTCAGAAAGCGCTGAACCACCAAATTAAAGACATGGGCCAGGCATGGCACGTGCATGAGGCTGCTGAGCTGCAGAGCCGCCACCAGGTTGCGGCCGTTGTCAAACACGACCATGCCCGGTTGGAGGCTCAGCGGCGAAAGCCAGCGGTCGGTCTGCTCTGTCAGACCCTGCAGCAGTTCGTGGGCCGTGGGCCTCTTCTCTCCTAAGCTGAGTAGTTTCAGCACGGCCTGCTGACGCTTGGCCACCGCTGTGCTGCCACGCCGCTCGACACCGACTGCTGGCGACGTGCTGCTGCTGCTGACACATCTTGATTGCGAGACAGAGGTTGCGTTGGAGGAGGAGGAGGAGGAGGAGGGTGGTTTAGTGGAGGAAGCATACACTGCCGCAGATACCAGCACCGAGTTGGGCCCGCAATTCTGGGCGTGGGTAGGACGTGAGCGGTCCCAGGCTCTGACTCTGTCCCAGCCTCCACTAAAATTCACCCAATGTGCCGTCAGGGAGATATAGTGGCCCTGCCCGCCTGTGCTTGTCCACCTGTCCGTTGTTAAGTGGACCTTGGCAGTAACCGCGTTGGTGAGGGCGCGTACAATGTTGCGGGAGACGTGGTCGTGCAGGGCTGGGACGGCACATCGGGAAAAGTAGTGGCAACTGGGAACCGAGTAGCGCGGGGCCACCGCCGCCATCATGCTTTTGAAAGCCTCCGTTTCCACAAGCCTATACGGCAGCATCTCCAGGCTGATCAATTTGACTATGTGCATGTTTAACGCTTGAGCGTGCGGGTGCGTGGCGGCGTACTTGCGCTTGCGCTCAAACAGTTGCGCTAGCGACGTCTGGACGCTGCGCTGAGAGACATTGCTGGATGGGGCCGAGGACAGCGGAGGTGAGGGTGTGGGTGCAGGCCGGTAGGCACTCGTGCCTTTGTCCTCAGAGGGGGGTTGGATCTCAGTGGCAGGTTGGGGCACAGGGGGAGAGGCAGTGGTGCAAACCGGAGGCGGTGAATGGCCTTCGTCCCACCTTGTGGGGTGCTTGGCCATCATATGCCTGCGCATGCTGGTGGTGGTGGCTCCCCAGCTGATCTTGGCACGACAAAGGTTGCACACCACTGTTCATCGGTCGTCAGGCGTCTCTGTGAAAAACTGCCACACCTTAGAGCACCTTGGCCTCTGCAGGGTGGCATGGCGTGAGGGGGCGCTTTGGGAAACAGTTGGTGGGTTATTTGGTCTGGCCCTGCCTCTACCCCTGGCCACCGCACTGGCTTGGCCTGTGCCCACACCCTGACTTGGGCCTCCGCGTCCTCGCCCGCGTCCACGTCCTCTAGGCCTACCCCTACCCCTCAGCATGCTGTATTACCAGTAGTGCAGAAACAGAACACTGTAATTAAATGTGCCGCTTATTGGCCTGTGGTTGGAGGCTGACTTCGCTTACGGAACGCACAGCAGAGGCAGGAAAGAATTTTACGCAAGCCTGCTGTAACACTTAGCTGGCTGCGCATGAATTAGGACAACTACCCCCAGCAGAGACCCAGTACACTTGTGGACAGGAATACAGCGGTGATGTAAGAGGCAACACAGAGGCAGAAAAGAATTTTGCGCAAGCCTGCTGTAACACTTAGCTGGCTGCGTATGAATTAGGACAACTACCCCCAGCAGAGACCCAGTACACTTGTGGACAGGAATACAGCGGTGATGTAAGAGGCAACACAGAGGCAGAAAAGAATTTTGCGCAAGCCTGCTGTAACACTTAGCTGGCTGCGTATGAATTAGGACAACTACCCCCAGCAGAGATCCAGTACACTTGTGGACAGGAATACAGCGGTGATGTAAGAGGCAACACAGAGGCAGAAAAGAATTTTGCGCAAGCCTGCTGTAACACTTAGCTGGCTGCGTATGAATTAGGACAACTACCCCCAGCAGAGACCCAGTACACTTGTGGACAGGAACACAGCGGTGATGTAAGAGGCAACACAGAGGCAGAAAAGAATTTTGCGCAAGCCTGCTGTAACACTTAGCTGGCTGCGTATGAATTAGGACAACTACCCCCAGCAGAGACCCAGTACACTTGTGGACAGGAATACAGCGGTGATGTAAGAGGCAACACAGAGGCAGAAAAGAATTTTGCGCAAGCCTGCTGTAACACTTAGCTGGCTGCATATGAATTAGGACAACTACCCCCAGCAGAGACCCAGTACACTTGTGGACAGGAATACAGCGGTGATGTAAGAGGCAACACAGAGGCAGAAAAGAATTTTGCGCAAGCCTGCTGTAACACATAGCTGGCTGCGTATGAATTAGGACAACTACCCCCAGCAGAGACCCAGTACACTTGTGGACAGGAATACAGCGGTGATGTAAGAGGCAACACAGAGGCAGAAAAGAATTTTGCGCAAGCCTGCTGTAACACTTAGCTGGCTGTGTATGAATTAGGACAACTACCCCCAGCAGAGACCCAGTACACTTGTGGACAGGAATACAGCGGTGATGTAAGAGGCAACACAGAGGCAGGAAAGAATTTTGCGCAAGCCTGCTGTAACACTTAGCTGGCTGCGTATGAATTAGGACAACTACCCCCAGCAGAGACCCAGTACACTTGTGGACAGGAATACAGCGGTGATGTAAGAGGCAACACAGAGGCAGAAAAGAATTTTGCACAAGCCTGCTGTAACACTTAGCTGGCTGCGTATGAATTAGGACAACTACCCCCAGCAGAGACCCAGTACACTTGTGGACAGGAATACAGCGGTGATGTAAGAGGCAACAGAGAGGCAGAAAAGAATTTTGCACAAGCCTGCTGTAACACTTAGCTGGCTGCGTATGAATTAGGACAACTACCCCCAGCAGAGACCCAGTACACTTGTGGACAGGAATACAGCGGTGATGTAAGAGGCAACACAGAGGCAGAAAAGAATTTTGCGCAAGCCTGCTGTAACACTTAGCTGGCTGCGTATGAATTAGGACAACTTCCCCCCAGCAGAGACCCAGTACATTTGTGGACAGGAATACAGCGGTGATGTAAGAGGTAACACAGAGGCAGAAAAGAATTTTGCGCAAGCCTGCTGTAACACTTAGCTGGCTGCGTATGAATTAGGACAACTACCCCCAGCAGAGACCCAGTACACTTGTGGACAGGAATACAGCGGTGATGTAAGAGGCAACACAGAGGCAGAAAAGAATTTTGCGCAAGCCTGCTGTAACACTTAGCTGGCTGCGTATGAATTAGGACAACTACCCCCAGCAGAGACTCAGTACACTTGTGGACAGGAATACAGCGGTGATGTAAGAGGCAACACAGAGGCAGAAAAGAATTTTGCGCAAGCCTGCTGTAACACTTAGCTGGCTGCGTATGAATTAGGACAACTACCCCCAGCAGAGACCCAGTACACTGAGGACGGTCACAGGCAGCCCAAATAGATTTTTTTTCCCAATTGTTTTTGGAAAGGCCCACTGCCCATATACACTAAATATGTCTTCTGTCCCTGCCTCACCACTACTGGCCCTGGACAATGTAAAATTACTGCAGGACGCAATGCTCTGCACGGCCGATATACGAAAAAAAAAAAAAGTGCAACACTGCAAAAAGCAGCCTCCACACTACTGCACACCGTTAGATGTGGCCCTAAGAAGGACCGTTGGGGTTCTTGAAGCCTAAAATAACTCCTAACGCTCTCCCTATAGCAGCTCCGGCACCAGCAGCACTGTCCCTGATCTCTGTCAGAATGCATCTGTGGCGAGCCGCGGGAGGGGCCGATTTATATACTCGGGTGACACCTGATCTCGCCAGCCACTCACTGCAGGGGGATGGTATAGGGCTTGAACGTCGCAGGGGGAAGTTGTAATGCCTTCCCTGTCTTTCTATTGGCCAGAAAAGCGCGCTAACGTCTCAGAGATTAAAGTGAAAGTAACTCGAACATCGCGTGGTACTCGTCTCGAGTAACGAGCATCTCGAACACGCTAATACTCGAACGAGTATCAAGCTCGGACGAGTACGTTCGCTCATCTCTAGTCTTCAACATGAATCTACAATGTAGAAAATAACAAAAAAAGGGCTGTCCAAACCTTTGACTGGTACTGTAAGTCCCCAGTCTTTGCCCATTTTTTACTTTCCTGTTTTATTCTGTTTTTCCTGTTTTTTGATCCATCCGTGTTACCAACTAAACTGAAATGATGTGTCATAATTACAGTATTGTAAGGACATCTGTCTCCGTAAGCTTTACAATAAATGTTAGTTACCATTAATCTGTAGAAAATGACTGTAGAAACTTTTATTGTATAGTCATTTTGTTAAGCATTACAAATAGCCTTAAAAGTGTTAGAATAAATACAGACCAAGCCATGGAAAGCTCCAAGGTTAAGTTTGATAAAAAAAGATGAACGCACTGTTTTTTTTTAAATTTAAAACAGTAGAAATATTCTTTATTTTTGAAAGGATGTTTTCACAGTTTTTATTCTTTGAAAAGCTGCAGTTTTGTGTCAATTTTCCATGCAGTTTTTGGAGCCAAAGTCAAAAGTGATCAGAAGTAGAAAAACTTCCTCTAAATTTCCCATATGTTGTGAATTCACATTTGTCATTGGCTCAAAAAACTTCCACAAAAATTGTGCCTTAACCCCCCACAAAAAACAAATGGCCCTTTATTGAAGGATATATGAAGTGTATGTGTCATAGTGATGACCTGGGTGTCCGGATGACTATTCAGAGTAGTGTTCCTCACAGTTGTTTCTAGTAAGATGTAATTGGAGATGTAGATTTGACATCAGTGATCACATGTTAATTTCTTCTGCTACACAAGCAGAAGTACAATGTATAAGATAATAATACTAAAAAATGTAATACTGTACTCCACAGCTTTATTTTTGGCTAAATATTACCTGCCTTATTATGTATTAGTTGAGTTTTGAAAATTTCTGTCAGTCCATTTTGGGCCATTTTAGGTGGATACAATTTGCATTTATTATATCATTTATTAATGCAAATTTTTGAAAGTTTCACTGAAATACAAATTTTGAACTTATCTTTTTTCTCTCCGGACAGTAGAAAGAAGCCCAAAAATAAGCTCAACACTCCTGTGTTTTTAATGCAGAATGTTTAATAATTGCAGACAGAACCGGGATTTACACAACATGTAAGTATTTTAATAACATAGAATCATAGGATGGTAGAGTAGGAAGGGACCTCCAGGGTCATCGGGTCCGACACCCTGCTCAGTTCAGGATTCACTAAATCATCCCAGAAAGATGTCTGTCCAGCCTTTGTTTGAACACTTCCATTGAACACTTCCATGACATCACAAGGGTGTCAATAGAAAACACCTTTACAAAAGAAGAGGAGATGAATGGCGTACTTGTCACATTTTATATCTGAACAACCTGTTCAAATTCAGGTAAAATTAATAATTTTCTGTAAATAAAAAGACCAATCAATGGGTCATATTCACTTTCCACACAGGAAAATAGGCAGCAAATACACAGCTAATCGCAGTGGCCAATTCACACCTAAATAGTTCAGATATTGTCATGGATTTTGGTTTGAATTTTCAACCTTACCATTACAAAGGTTAAAATTTGCTGTCAGAATCCACAGCATAAATTTAAAATATTTTGTGTGGAATTTTTACGCTCCATTTTTATGCTCAGGCTAGGTCATCAGCAGTTGATCGGGACCTTGTTCAATTAGCTGGTTGGGCACCCATTGACAGCGCCAGTACATACTGGTGTCTGAGTGGAGGCGCCTGCTTTGACCCCTGTGTAGTGGCCGGCGGTTATAATTGCAGGCTGGGGTCCCATTGATTTCAATGAGGGCTGCAGTTACAAGTGCCGGCCACTATATAAGGGTCGAAGCAGCAGCTTCTGCTCCGAACCCAGTATATACTGGCACTGTCAGCAGGTACCCAATCAGCTGATCGGTCTGGGTTCTGAGTGGCGGGCCCCAGGCGATCAACTATTGATGACCTATCTTGAAGTTAGGTCTTCAATTGTATTTTTATGGAAAACTCCTTTAACACTAGGGTTGCTACAGCAGTAAGTTAGTGCTTAAATATTTAGAATATAAAAAAATAATATAATAGTATACTGTCTGTTTAACAATACATTACAATTTTTTATTTTGGGCAAAAGGCCTGCATAATTTAGTAGAAATCCTTTAATTTCCGTTATAGATACTGTGCAAGGAGGAAGAAGAATTTAGAGAGGAAATCTCCTAACTTTCTTTAAGATGGTATGTGCAGAAATGCTCATTTTGAGAAATATTATAATATTTGCAAGTGAAATAGGAAAGATGAGAAATTACAGAATAACAGAAATTTGATAAAGTCTCACGGTGATGCCAAGTGAAATGAACTGGAGTTCATATTCCCAAAGCATCTCCATCCTGCTGCTGGGAAGTGGTCTGTCCTTTGTATAGGTCTCTCAGGTTTTTTCTCGTACTTCTGTGGTGCAGATGTGTGTGGAACTCATTCAATAAGAAAGTAATATATATGGCTTGGAACCAAACACACAAAATTCTGCATTGGCATTCGGACCTTAGACTCCCATTATTCACTCTTACCAAACAGATGCTGCAACTATAATTCCCCGGAATCTTGCTGAAGTTGAAACAAATGCAAAGGAAAATAAACTACTGTATTAAGCACATTGTTTTTAATGAAAACTCAACAGCTACTTTTTATTATAAAATGTAATAGTATCTGCAGTAAATTTCATGTACATACTCTAGCAGACACCACTCTTCCTTATTTGTGTTGGCAACGTGCAGCCAGTAGATTACCAGGTGGTGTCTTGAGCTTGACTGAAGTCATTTCATGAAGCAATCTGTGCCACCAAGTTCCGGCTTCTACAATGGGGTGAAAGGGGGTTGGAGGTATTCAGTTGTACAGCATTGGCAGTTGTGCAGCCAGGTTTCTATACAATAACCAAATCACAGAAGATCCCTTAAAACTATAATATTTTATTACTTTTACTTTAAAAAAACACACTTTGGGCTCAAGACACTCATCCACTGATGAGAAAATAAGACAAAGACAAAACAACCAAAAAACAGCCAAAAAATTCTAGACCTTTGCATAAACAACTAACTACCGAGATATATCCACATTGATTCATATATCTGTCAAACCTTCCACATTGATGGACATATGTATTCTAAACAATTGACCACCCGATTCTTGAAAAGTCGTTGGTCCGACTGAAATGCATTGAACCATTCATTTTGAATCAATCACTGAATATCTCGATTCAGTCAGTGATTACATCAACTCACTAAGGTCTAGAATTTTTTGGCTAATTATATGTGAATATTAGAAGATGGTTGGTCAAGTCTATCAACCAAACCAGTGAATGAAAACACTAAATTGGGACAATAGCTCATACTGAGGGGTGATTCTAACCTATTACACTACAAAATCTCAGATATATGGGAGACACAACTAGGGAGATTTACAACGCCCTATCCCCCCATGTATATATTGTCCCTCTAATGGGAAGTTCCTATGGCACAAAAACTGCGTAGCCATACCTGAGACGTACAAACTGAGTCTAAAATCACACTTCCTTTATGTGGTAACACCGTGACCTATACCAGCACGTGTGTTCTGTTCATTGTTGTTTTGTCTTTGTCTTATTTTCTCATCAGTGGATGAGTGTCTTGAGCCCAAAGTGTGTTTTTTAAAGTAAAAGTAATAAAATATTATAGTTTTAAGGGATCTTCTGTGATTTGGGCATTTTATAAATTAGTTCCCTTTGCCTCTGTGATTCGTTTCTATACAATAGTTGCTATCAGTGCATAAAACAGGAAAAGAAAAAAAAAACTATTTGTGTCCTTCTGGGTCAGCTGTGTCATAGAAATCTTCCGATGAAATCACCGTGGGTGGACAGGCTTGTGGCCTAAAGGGAGACTGTGTGGACACTTACTCATCCAATATATAGAGAGGGTCACAGCATCACGAAGTGGACAACCAACAATTCCAGAAGACTGCTTTATTTGCAGTGGTCCAGCTACAGAAAAGTGCAACATTTCAGCAGAGTAGCGTGCCATTTTCAAGTATAACAAATACAGTGCACACACAAGTGTATATATAAATAGGAGAGGAGAACAAGAGGCCGGTGCCTGTGCAACACTCCAGAGGGATGACCCCGGACACTTGACTACTGTGTAGAGCAATGAGGGCTAAGTGTTGGCTTGTCACGGCGGCACTTACCAGGCTTTAGTCCCTGACAGATGACATGCAGCCAAGGCCAGAGCAGGACTGCAGGCCAGCTTTGACACCCCTAGGATAGAGAATACCAATAAACGGGTTGATGGGGGAAGTAGTTATCACTCGCGATGCCACCGTTCCCACACGGTGGCGAAATAACACAGAAACTTGTGTATAGTACCTCAGGTACCCAGGAATGGTTAGGGCCCGGTATAACTTTACTTAAAGAATAAACTTTGACAAACAGGTATTCAAGGCAATGCAGGTACAATTCTCTTAAGTGCAAGTAGACTAGAGCACAGAGGTCAGTGAGGATACACAGGATGAAATCAATCCTACAGTCCATGTTATTTTCTACGGTACCTCTCCTGGACTGGGAGCACTCCAGAGGAAGAAGGGGGGTAGGGGTCACTCCACAGACACTTCGGCGGACAATTATTTAAATGAAGGTTTAAAAAATAACACCCGGCACGGCAGGCGCATGGGTGTGACTCAGTTGCGTACCTCTGTGCGGTAATCCTGACTCTGGATGGCAGGACAAGCCTGTAGTGAAAACAGCCTGTAGTGTGAATTGGTACCTGTACGGTGGGTTCAGCTATACAGAATTATTGGGAATTGCTCTCTCTTTCTCTGTAGGATATTGGAACTCACTCCATTCACATCGAGACTCCAATCGCTACGGGATATCTTTCCTCTTCCCCCATCTTCACCTACATGGAATCTGAAGGTGCTTCCATGTGGCTCTGTGTTAGCACTCAGGTAGCAGTCAAGATGGAACTCACAGATTGAAGACAAAGACTCCCTTTCCTGCTCTCAAGGACTCCTATTTATACCTTCACTTATACCACATGACATGACAAACTGATACATTCACATGCAGGCAATGATTTTATTAATGTTAACCTCTCAAGTGCCGCAGCTGTGCAACACACGCACTGGATATGACAGGACAAGCTTTACATAGTGCATCTACATATGACAAAACATGTATGACATTTATAGAGAGGACCAGGATAGTGTTCTGGGCCACTACACCTGTGAACTTCTTTCACCTAAATCTGATGCCCGACATCTCAAGAATGTATGCTCACTAACTTCTGGCCCAGTCACTCCCCCGAACTTCTATGCCTTCTATGACTTTTGTATAAGATTCTACGAGCCCCCATCATTCTCCCAATACACATTAGGAGACATAAATAGGATGCAGTCTTTGACAGGACCCTGTGTCGGTTTCAGAATCCTCTACACAAGCTTGCATGATCCCCACTTAAATATTGGGAGTGATATCTATCACTAGTTTTCCACTGAGATGTCAACCAGCTGAAGCATCCAATTCATGCAGCACAAGAATGCAAATGGTCAGGAAACGTGTCCTGGAGTCGGAGCTGAATGGATGCGACTTGATCTCATTCTGTCCTGATACCTGCTTAGGCTACCAATTAAGTAGTATCTCAGCTTCTCATTTACCACTGGCTTGCTGCTGACCACCAAACAGCTACTACAGGATGACCCAATGTGGGAAGAGGGTCCCTCTGCAATGGCTTACAGACATCTTTGTCGCTTAGCCCTGGTGGCAGCTAGGCCTCAACCCTAGCCTCAAAATCAGGCTTGAAACAAGCTGAATCCAATGCACTCCAGGACTCACTCCATCTCACACATAGGAGTGCTGCTGATGCCTCCTATTCCTCTTCTAACAGCAACTGCAGCCAGGATTCTTCAGCAGTGTAGGAAGGTAATATGCTCACCTCTCCTCCCTAAAACTATAATGTTGAGTGCGTAGAAGATGTCTGGGGAACATCAGCAGCCACCATTAACAGCATGAGGTCCTGCCCACATACATGGGATGAGTTGACCACACAGTCACATAGGGCATCCAAGACACCAACACTGACAACCAAGCAACCTGACTCTCCTCCCACAATGATCAGCCAAAGACACAAGACCTTTAAAAAAGGCATTTTTACGTATATTCATTTTATAAACATAGACCTTACTCCTTTACCTCCACATTCTTTTGCTTCCTGCTCAGCCTTCTCTGACCTGACAAAGGAGCATGCAAAGTGTAACTTATCTGATAAACCTTCAAAACTTCTCACACTGCTGATGCAGATCAAATGGTGGGCCTCTTGAAGGCAATCCAATCAATAACTAACTGGTCTCTAAAGCATATCTGAAAGATGTTATGGTTGCACTGCACAGTTCATTGCAGAAAATACCACAATGCTTTTGGGAAATGTGTTGACCACATTGAAAATATAATGAGCGATTTCTCTTTGGCCCAGAATACACTGATTGATGCTCGTATCAGCCTTGAAAATGACTTAGAGGCCCTAAAATTAAAGCTAGCAAATTTAGAGGATTGCAACAGAAGAAACAACATAAAGTTCCGCAGAATTCCTGAATATTTCAGCACTCAGGAGCTACCAAAGTATCTGTAACCAATAATTCGTACTGCTTTTCCTCAATTTACCAGCTAGGACCTGATCATCAATTCGACTCATAGGTTACCTAAACCAAAAAATCTTTCCGATGCCCAATGTCGAGATGTCATATAAAGAATATATTTCTTCCACATCAAAGAGCAACTTATGATGGTCTCCAGGAAGTCTTTGAAAGTACCAGAGCCATACAACAATATTTTGCTATATGCAGACCTGTCTCAAGCCAGATAGCAGCCAGAAGAAGATTGTCTTCAGTTACCCAGATCCTGGGACATCATATAAATGGGGCTTTCCCACAAAGCTCATAGTATCCAGATACAGCACCACCTATATCATCTAAACCCCAGAGAGTGGTATGGAAATCCTGGGGAATAAGTTCACCATCCTCATCGTCCATTCATTCCAACTGTGGAGTATCATCCCCCCAAAAAAGTATCCTGCGGCTGGATCACCACCACTAATCACACTTGAGGTACTTTATCAATTGGCTATTTCGACAGGTTCAGCATTTGATTCTGGTGTACCTATAAATTGACCCCTGAGTTTGAACAGTCTAACTAACTGCTCAGTCTTCTAAGTCTTAGTTGGCTGTTGCAATCTCTTTCTTGTTTACTGTGTTATAACTCAACCCCATCTTTATTCCTTAAAGGGGTTGTCCCGAGGCAGCAAGTGGGTCTGTACACTTCTGCATGGCCATAATAATGCACTTTGTAATGTACATTGTGCATTAATTATGAGCCATGCAGAAGTTATAAAAAGTTTTATACTTACCTGTTCCGTTGCTGGCGTCCTCGTCTCCATGGTGCCGACTAATTTTCGCCCTCCGATGGCCAAATTAGCCGCGCTTGCGCAGTCCGGGTCTTCTGCAGTCTTCTATGGGGCTCCGTGTAGCTCCGTGTAGCTCCGCCCCGTCACGTGCCGATTCCAGCCAATCAGGAGGCTGGAATCGGCAGTGGACCGCACAGAAGAGCTGCGGTCCACGGAGGAAGAGGCCATCTTCAGCGGTGAGTAGAGAAGTCACCGGAGCGCGGGGATTCAGGTAAGCGCTCCGGTGAGCTTTCTTTACCTCCCTGCATCGGGGTTGTCTCGCGCCGAACGGGGGGGGGGTTGAAAAAAAAAAAAACCCGTTTCGGCGCGGGACAACCCCTTTAAGGCACCATATGAAGTTGTATACCCTAGCCCACACTATGCATTTTCTTAGTGCTCATATGCTTCACCTCCCATCCAATTTATTGGCGTTCACCAGCATATATCCTCCTGCACTTTATAGAACTTAAGATAATGTCCATGAATGTAAAAGGCTTGAACAGCACACACACAAGAGATCTTTTCTCAGGAATGAGACAAGAAAGCAAGGCACAGATATTCCTTTGCACGCAAGAATTCCTCTGCTTCACGCTTAACAAACAAGAACTTTCCTCACATTTTCTGCTCCAATGCAGATAATAAAAAAGCCCGTGTCTGCATTACTGTTAAGAATTCGGTATCTTTTCAATTGCTGGATAATCTCTTAGAGAAAGGTTTGTTCTGTTGATGTGTATCATTGCTAATATCACATGTACTGTACGTTACTTAATTTTTACGCTGTGAACTCTTCACAAATTTCCTTTTTTATGGAAAGTCATGAAGAAGTTGCATGGGAGAATAATAAAGAAACTCATAATATGTGCTGATTTCAATATTATACATGATTGTTACTTTGACTCTACTTCTAAGAACCAAAGACCTCACCCTCAATTATTACAGTAGTTGCAACATCAGAATCTTTACGATTTTGGCGATGTCCGTATGATAACAAGAACCATTTTATAGTTCACTCTAACAGGCACGCACCTACTTTAGTATTGATATGTTCCTTACTAATAAATGGGTTCTGATCAGTGGCATTTTGTAATTCTTCCTGTCTGCTGATTAAGGAGACCTCAGATATAAACTTTATGTGAGTTTATGTGAGTTTCACAAAATATAGGAATCTTGGGTAGAAAAGACACTGATTGTGAAAAAGTATTTAATATGGACAGATATATCAAATTTATGGTTTGCCCATGTATGGTGAAACATAAACAAACATAATTACTGGAGCGTGATCATAACATAATATGTTGTCAATGACACACACACACACACACACACATATATATATGTATATATATATATATATATATATATATATATATATATATATATATATATATATATATGTCATTGACAACATATTATGGTATGATCAGTACCTCAGAAAAGCCTTAAAATATTGAAAATGTCATAATATAACTCCCGTTAAAAAATGACTAAGCTCATGGCTAGTAGAGTCAAGGAAATTTGGGCAAGATGAAGAATTTTGTTTTAGATTCCTTTTCATTCAGATAATACAATTTATGACCCCAAGACATAGCTAACAAATTCAGTAATTATATTTTTACAACTTAAATACAGACCACATCACTTTTCAGCGATTGACAGCCCAAATCCAAAATTTTCTGAATTCTCTCAGCTTACCCACTTTAATGCCAGACCAATTCTCTTCTCTAAACAAGCTACTGCCATCCGCACTTTAAAATCTGGTAAATCTCCTGGACCCAATGGGTTCTTGAATGAAAATTTTAAGATGTTTCAAGAGATACTCATCCCACAATTATGGAACCTTTTTAGCTATGCTATGGATAAAGGCAGTTTTTCTGATGAAATCTTAAAGGCCACTGTCATTACTCTGATCAAACCTGGCAAGGTACACATCTCACCCAAGAATTTCAGACCCATCTTCCTACTTAATTCTGACATAAGACTATATCAAACAACTAAAGACCACTTGTCTGTATGTATGTGTGTGAGTGCTTCTCATGCTCCAGCCCTGGTAACGTCATCGCTTTGCCCCCTGTTGACGCCATCAAAGGTCCTACAACATATATAAAACTCAGAGTCTGGATGACAGAAGAACAACACAGTTAGGGCTCTTGGAAGGGGAGAATAAAAATAACACACTGAGAATACATCTAAGCCATTATTATCTCAGACACAACTCAGCGGTCCAGACAGAAGACACCGACCTACCTTCACCACAGAGATCCGGGGGGCTAAAGGACCTGTGGTGATGTCAATGCAGTGGGAGGAGTCAAGTTGTGTGTGTGTGGGGGGGTGTAGTAAAGCTGTGTGTGTGTATGTACCATGTAGCAGAGCTGTGTGGCGCTATGCACCACCAGAAACACTGGTACTATAGTTTCCTACAACTCAGCAGTCTTGACAGAACACACTGAGCTACCACAGAGATCCAGTAGACTGAAGGACCTGTGGTGATGTCACTGCTGTGGGAGGAGCCAACCTGTGTTTGTCTTTTGCGGTAATCAAGCTGCTGTGTGTGTGTGTGTGTGTGCCACCAGAAACACTGTGTTACCATACAGTGCGGCATGGGGTCCCGCGGTCGGCGCGCGTCGCTCCGGCGCCGGCTCCAGCAGCCTGGAGCCCTGTGTCGAGGTCATCCCAGCAGCTTGGGTTGGCCAGTGGGCGGCGGCGTGGGCGTGCCCGCCCGTAGGGTGCCGCCCGCACGCCTCTGTGCTGCTTATACAGCAGTGGGTGGAGTTGCCTCCTCCCACTCTCCGCCCCTGGGCGGAACCTTGTGGTTAAAAGACTGGCAGTGAACTGAGCTCATGGCCAGTTATTGGTTCTGCATGCACCTAGCCAGTCTGTCTGCGGTTCACCTCAGCCAGTCCCTAGTTGTCGGTCAGCTCCCTCTGGTCCCCTATTACTCTGTCTGTTTGTGTTGGTTCTGTTTGCCTCTAATCTAGTCTGGCCCAGCCAGCACTAGTTGCTATCCAGCACCCTGCCAGTTTGCCTGTGAGTCCCATCTCCAGCCTTGCAAGTTTTGTTGGTCTGATTCATCTGCCTCCTCTGTCGGCACTCTGTTTCCCCCATTAGGTAGTTTCCTGCTTGTCAGTCGCCAGGTCCCTAGCCAGGGCAGGGACCGCCGTCCAGTTGTCCGCCTGGGGTTAGCCAGGGCCGAGGCAAGTAGGCAGGGACAGTGGGGGTGCGGGAGATCAGGGCACCCCAACTGGCGCTCGGGGGGCAGAGTGCCGTAACACACTGGTACTATAATGTCCTAATAATTACTAGTATGAAAGTATTAGCCAATAGACTGTTCTCCAAGATAGTCCAAAATCATCAGGTGGGTTTTACATCAGGCCCAGGTGGCACAAGGCACCTCATAAACATGGTTGCTAAAGCTGGGTCTCATCAAATGTCTTCCCTTCTAGTTATGGATGCAGAGAAGACGTTTATTACAGTTCATTGGGAATATATATGTTCAACTTTAAAGCATTTGAGTTTCTCAGGCCCAATTCTCTCGGCTATCAAGGCCCTCTACATTTGTCTCTCTGCTTCAGTTTTGGTAAATGGCATCTCCAAACCCTTTTCAATATCTAATGGAACGTGCCAAGTATGCCTCCTGTCCTCATTAATATTCTGTCTAGTAATGGAACTTTTAACCAAACTATTAAAGGGGTTGTCCCACGAAAGAAAGTGGGCTTCAGCACTTCTGTATGGCCATATTAATGCACTTTGTAATGTACATCATGCATTAATTATGAGCCATACAGAAGTTATTCACTTACCTGTTCCGTTGCTAGCGTCCCCGTCGCCATGGTGCCGTCTAATTTCAGCGTCTAATCGCCCGAATAGATGCGCTTGCGCAGTCCGGTCTTCTCCCTGGTGAATGGGCCCGCTCGTGCCGGAGAGCTGGTCCTCGTAGCTCCGCCCCGTCACGTGTGCCGATTCCAGCCAATCAGGAGGCTGGAATCGGCAATGGACCGCACAGAGCCCACGGTGCACCATGGGAGAAGACCTGCGGTGCATCGTGGGTGAAGATCCCGGCGGCCATCTTGCTAAGGTAAGAAAGAAGTCGCCGCAGAGCGGGGATTCGGGTAAATACTAAACTGTTTTTTTTTTTTAACCCATCCCTTGTGTTTGTCTCGTGCCGAACGGGGGGCCTATTGAAAAAAAAACAAAAACGTTTCGGCGCGGGACAACCCCTTTAAGGAGCGATGCATCTATAAATGGTCTTACTATAGGACTAATTTACAGATTATGTAATTTTATACCTACTAACTCTTTGCTATCCCTCCCAGCAGATACTGACATCTTGAATAACTTTAGCATAGTTTCATACTATAAGATTAATATAGCAAAATATTTAATCATGGGAATTAATGTCTCGCATTCTGATGTTGAGTATATCACAATTAATTTCTATTTCCAGTGGAGCTCTTACTCACTTCCAAATTTTGGAAGGATGATAGAGATTTATGAAACGGTCTAAAAGGAAAACTGTCTTCATTGCCCCTAGCAACCAATCATAGCACAGCTTTCATTTTCTATTCTGCTCTGGTAAAATTAAAGCTGCACTGTGATTGGTTGCTAGCGGCAAAGAAAACAGTTATAGCACAGATATTCCAGTGCAGTTGAGAACCCAGACTTATAGCTTCAAGACTATTCTCACACACTTGTAGCATTTGGTCAGTATTTAGCTTCAGTATTTTTAAGCCAAAACAAGGAATCGTATCAAAACATGCAAGAGGTACAGATCTTCCTATGTACAGTAGTGTTTATAACTGATTTCTAGTAATCTTATATTTTTATTGCTTTTAAAAAGCATTCATTGATATTTAAAGCGATTTTCAATTATGTTTATGATAAATAAACTGAGGGAGATTTACTAAGTCACCCCCCCCAGGACACTTGCCACTGGCCTAACACAACTCTAATTTGTACTTAAATGGGTTGTCTGATTACTTGACAACATTTTTTCAATATAGACCTCATGGGGTAAAATAACAAAGATATAATTACCTCTCCATGCTGCAGCTAGCTGCGGTCCTGGTGATTCCTGTGATAGATGATGTCACAGGAATCAGGTGACTGCTGCAGCCAATGAGAGGCTGCAGCATCACCGCCCGTTCTCCTTGCATCGGCACTCACATCCTGAATGCCATGATGCCAGGAGTTCAAGAACTTGATGCTGCAGCCTCTCATTGGCTGCAGTGGTCACATGATTTCCTGTGACATTATCTGTCACAACAAACCCTAGGACTATAGCAGACTTTAGCAGTGGATCCCTTGGAGGTATAAGCATCGCTCTTTTTATTTTACCCCAGGAGGTCCTATTGAAAAGGGGCTGTCCGGTAATCGGTGTTAGAAACCTCTGATTAATATTTATCTAACAAAGGGGCACAAAAGGTTTTATAATATGATGTTGAACAGAAAATTGATATAAATACATATGTGTTTCAGTGTGTATTAAAATATCTGTCTAATATTCTCTTTAATCATCAGGAGTCACCTATAAAATAGATAAGTAGGGTGTTTCTGCTCAAACCACAGCAGCTGTGTGATATAACATTAAGAGGTGATTGTAGGAACATAAGGATAATAAGCTCCTGATGCCTGGTTTATATCAAATTCCAGTAACTCCAAGTAATCATCTTGGCTACAAATTTATAACTTGAAGAACGATATTTAGTTATAGTGTTTCAATCCCCATTCCAAAAAAAATCCATTCCAAATGCTCTGAAAACATCAAGCCATAAATCTTTTTATCATGTTAATGTCAAATTAGACTTTTGCTTGGGGACATGGCTAATATGTTCCATTTTGGCAGGAAGACACTTTGTTTGACATTTTGGTATTTCCATGCTAACTTTTTGGTCGAATTGCCATAGAATGGAATTGTTTTAGATCTGGAAGCTAGCTGAGCCTGTGTTGGGTGCTTAGCAATTGAAAGAAGAATACTAACTGAGAGTTCTCAAAGTACTAACTCGCAATGAAAGGTAATTTCATTCTGCTTAAACAAAACAAGCTGCCTTCTGCCTAGGGATTGTTATATGTGTTTTAATTCCGACTTTTAAAAATTCCGAAGGAGAAGAGAGGAGGCATGCAGACAAACGTTGATAGTGTACTCTATCATTCAAAAGTTTTAGCATACCTCATTTTTTCCAGTTATTTTTGATAGTAATACAGTTCAAGTCCAGCAAATAACAAGAAATCGTTCAAAGGTTCAATAGTAAGTTAAAAAAGAAAAATATTATGAAATTTTAACTTGAAACGGAGCAATAGTCGGAATTTATGTTTTTACCCAAAGGGCTTTTTTCAGTGAACACATCAAAGACAGCTGTTCTGCAGCACTGGAAGCAAGTTATGATGTAGCATAATTTCCAGCACTGGATAGGAGCCATGGGTGTAGTAGCCTTGCAGGTCACTAAAGAGTAGGCAGGAAAGCCAGTAGTCTTTACCGGGAAGTCTTAGGTCATGGTGTAGATGGAAGAGGCGGGTAGCATTTTTGGGAGGAAGGCCAGGAGTCGTTATCAGGAAGTCTCAGGTCATGGTGCAGATGGAGGAGGAAGGTAGCATTGTTGGGAGGAAAGCTAAAAGTCATTTTCAGGAAGTCTCAGGTTGCTTGTTGTAAAGAAAGAGAAGAGGAGCTTGATCATGGCTGTAAGCACAATAATTCCACGCTGGTACAGTGGCAGTGTCAGGCTTTTATAATGAGCCTGATTAGAAGCAAGGTGGGGCTAGGATAGGACGG
Organism: Eleutherodactylus coqui; assembly: GCF_035609145.1. Classification (NCBI taxonomy): domain Eukaryota; kingdom Metazoa; phylum Chordata; class Amphibia; order Anura; family Eleutherodactylidae; genus Eleutherodactylus; species Eleutherodactylus coqui. The sequence continues at coordinate 131,220,899 of NC_089840.1, read as the reverse complement.
CAGGAACTAGTTTAACAGTAGCATGGAACAAGGCTAGGTTCAGCAGAGGAGCTTGTCCAGCAAGTTGGATAGCTCACTGGAGAGAGACAGGAGGTCCCAGGTTCGAATCCTGACATATGGTTTGAAATTGGATGCAAACTCTTCCTGCAGTTGTTAACATTTGAAGATTAGTTTCAAACTCTCTGATTCTATATAACCAGTATTGGAATAGACTGCCTTACAACAACCTCTAGGGCAGAGTTTGGACAGTTTTGCTCTTCAAGACACAGCACACTGCTATCATAATGGCAAGAAAAATGCAATTAGCCAAAGAAGACAGACAATTACAACCCTTGGAAGTGTAGGTCTGTCCTACAGAGAAATTGCCATTTTTGAGTCAACAGTTTTGTGTAATTGGTGCCTCACAGCACAGCTTAATGCAGCAAAAAATAAACACGTTTACATTTCAACCATGAAGAGAAGACTTCTACCTGCAGGTTTGACAGGTAGAGTATGACCTAAATTCTGTATTTCTACATTTTTTCCCACTGCAGACTGTATCTCTAATTCTCAGTTCTTTCTGAACTGGTGAGTAGTTAAGTGAAAAGTTACTGGAAAACAAATCTTTAGCACACAATGACATCTATATTTGACTATATCTCCAAGTACCTCCTAATTTTACTTGGAGATTTTTGAGAACTGTGAATTTGAGAAAAAAGTTATACTATGGGTATCGTTACCAGACACATTTCTTCTAGAGCAGAATATTTTACTTCATGAAAAGGCACATTGCCTTTGACTCTATAATTTGGACCTGTAGGCAGTCACTGCACACAGCATGGTCCTGTGCAAGAGGCCCTACAGGAGTAAGAATATATTATTTTTAAATAGCATTCATTGATATTTAAACAGATTTTCAATTAAGTTTATGATACATAAGGTGAGGCAGATTTACTAAGTCACTCCCCCAATGCAGTCTGTGTCAGATTCATGAAAAGGACACTTGCCACTGGCCTAACATAACTCCAATTTGGACTTTAATGGTTGTCTGATTACTGGACAAGCCCTATTCAATAGGACCCCCTGGGGTAAAATAACAGAAATATACTTAATCCCCCCCCCCCCCCCCATGCTGCAGTTCGCTGCGGTTCTGGTGATTCCTGTGATATATGATATCACTGGAATTCAGGCAACCGCTGCAGCCAATAAGAGGCTGCAGCATTACCACCAGTTCTCTTAGCATCGGTGCTCACATCTTGAGCATCATGAGGCCAAGAATTCAAGAACATGATGCTGCAAACACTTATTTGCTGCAGTGGTTACATGATTTCCTGTGACATAATCTGTTACAACAAACCCCGGGACTGCAGAAGGCTGTAGCACTGGATCTCGGTGACCCTAGAGAGGTAAGTATTTTTCTAGTATTCTAGTATTGTAAAGGACCATGGAGAAGTTCTTGTCCGCACTGTAGAAAGTGAATCTTAGCTTCCAGCAGCTGTTCACAATTTTTTTTTTAATCTAAGGACTTGTCGTATCTGGATTGGGTGTCACGTCTCTCTCCTGGGATCTGTGGTACTACAGATGATCTGCAGCTTTCCTGCTCAGGTGTTGGGAATTGTGCTGCCTGGGCGTGTGTGTATCAGCCAGTCAGCCAATCACCCCAGGTCAGTACACATAAACACTGTCTTCCCAGGTGTGGGTGTGGTCAGTTTTCTCTGTTCGTGGTGTGAGCAGGTTCTATGTTTGGTGGCTGCAAGAAAGGTTTGTGTCTTGTTGTTTCGTTTGGTTGTGTCGCTGGACTCCTGGTTAGTGTAGGGACTAGCGGTATTCCCAGGAGCCGTGAAGTGGCCTGCTAGCTTCTATATTTTGGCCAACATGTCAAGAAAATACCTGGCATTTATAGCATTACCATCTGCTACTAGTGTTTGTGTATTGGCTGCTGTATGGTGTGATTATGGATCTGTGTGTCTTCTTATCCTGTTGAGTTGTCCCTTTCTGTGGTGGCATGTTTATGTGTCCTAGCCAGGGTGCGTGGGTTCCAAGGAGCAGCTAGGGCCCAGTTCCGAAGAACGCTAGCCCGCCCTTTATTGGGGTGATGTCCCCGCTCAGGTAGGTCAGTGTCACTTACCCTAGTAGAAGAAAGGGAGAGGTGCTAATCTGTAGCAGTTCACCTGGTGTTCCCTATCTTCCTGGGTCACGTTCGTGTGCACCCGGTGCTCACTTTCCCACATGAACGTAACATTGGGTATCTACTTGTTTCCTTTAATCTGGATTTTTCTTCTTATTTTGTCTGATATTTTTAAGGCTTTGGAACCAATTGTGAGTTTTCCATAGAGTTGTAATGTGTTCAACATACTGTTGTTGCCAAGGAACAAATTAATATTGTAACCAGAGAGACTAGCTTACTGTAATATACGAGTAATTGGTTAAGTAAATGTATTTTAATTTACTTAAGTAATGAACAAAGGAAACATATTATCAAGAACAGACAAATGCCACCCAGAAGTGCGTAAATGCCAACTCTGAAACATATATCCAAGAGATATTTCATCTAAAAGTTGTATTATGTATACATAGTGGCTAATTACATTCTATTGAGGGCATGTAATTATGTTTGCAATACAAACTGAAATCTAATCAATATGAGAGTCTGAGGGACACAAAGAGATGGATTATCATGTAAAAGTTACAAGAGGACACTCTGGTATATACTGTAGGTATCTTAAAAATAAGAACCTTGGTAAATGTTATCAGTGTTCAAGATAGGACATTCAAAATTGCAGGTTTTGTTTGTTTCTTCATCCCATTATTTCCACTAAAGCCCCATTGGTTGTTCTACATCTACACAAAATATGGATCTGCTTTAGACCCACAAAATCAATTCAATAGCAGAGATACAAGTGAGGCTATAATGTTCTGCCTTAATACAATCAGAAAATTGACTGTGGTTATCTATTCAGTTTGTGCTTTATATAAAGAAGACCTTATGTACAATATATTAGTTTTCAAGCTTCATAGATAAATTATAATGAGTAGATATATGAAGGTATTTTATATTGCTGTACAATACACTACAGCTAGAGATGAGCGAGCGTACTCGTCCGAGCTTGATGCTCGTTCGAGTATTAGGGTGTTCGAGATGCTCGTTACTCGAGACGAGCACAACGAGATGTTCGAGTTACTTTCACTTTCATCTCTGAGACATTTGCGCGCTTTTCTGGCCAATAGAAAGACAGGGAAGGCATTACAACTTCCTCCTGTGACGTTCCAGCCCTATACCACCCCCCCTGCAGTGAGTGGCTGGGGAGATCAGGTGTCACCCGAGTATTTAAATCTGCCCCGCCCGCGGCTCGCCACAGATGCATTCTGACAGAGATCAGGGACAGTGCTGCTGATGCTGCTGCTGCTATAGGGAGAGCGTTAGGAGTTATTTTAGGCTTGAAGAACCCCAACGGTCCTTCTTAGGGCCACATCTGACCGTGTGCAGTACTGTTAAGGCTGCTGTGAGCAGTGTTGCACATTTATTTTATTTTTTTTGTATATCGGGCGTGCAGAGCATTGCGTCCTGAGTCTGCAGTCCTTGTACATAGTATAGGGCCAGTACTGGTGAGGTAGGGAAAGAGATATACTGTCTATATAGGCAGTGGGCTTTTTCAAACAAATTTGGGAAAAATACTATCTTTGGGCTGCCTGTGATCGTCTTGAGTGTACTGCGTCTCTGCTGGGGGTAGTAGTCCTAATTATTACGCAGCTAAGTGTTACAGCAGGCGGGCGCAAAATTCTTTCCTGGCTCTGCGTTGCCCGTTACATCACCGCCGTCATCCCGTCCAGAGGGAAACAGTTTGCAGTAATTTTACATAGTATAGGGCCAGTACTGGTGAGGCAGGGAAAAAAGATATACTGTCTATATAGGCAGTGGGCTTTTTCAAACAAATTTGGGAAAAATAATATCTTTGGGCTGCCTGTGACCGTCTTGAGTGTACTGCGTCTCTGCTAGGGGTAGTAGTCCTAATTAATACGCAGCTAAGTGTTACAGCAGGCTTGCGCAAAATTGTTTCCTGGCTCTGCGTTGCCCGTTACATCACCGCCGTCATCCCGTCCAGAGGGAAACAGTCTGCAGTAATTTTACATAGTATAGGGCCAGTACTGGTGACGCAGGGAAAGAGATATACTGTCTATATAGGCAGTGGGCTTTTTCAATCAAATTTGGGAAAAATACTATCTTTGGGCTGCCTGTGACCGTCTTGAGTGTACTGCGTCTCTGCTGGGGGTAGTAGTCCTAATTAATACGCAGCTAAGTGTTACAGCAGGCTTGCGCAAAATTCTTACCTGGCTCTGCGTTGCCCGTTACATCACCGCCGTCATCCCGTCTAGAGGGAAACAGTCTGCAGTAATTTTACATAGTATAGGGCCAGTACTGGTGACGCAGGGAAAGAGATATACTGTCTATATAGGCAGTGGGCTTTTTCAAACAAATTTGGGAAAAATACTATCTTTGGGCTGCTTGTGACCATCTTGAGTGTACTGCGTCTCTGCTGGTGGTAGTAGTCCTAATTAATACGCAGCTAAGTGTTACAGCAGGCTTGCGCAAAATTCTTTCCTGGCTCTGCGTTGCCCGTTAAATCACCGCCGTCATCCCGTCCAGAGGGAAACAGTATACATATATACGCTGCCTACAGTATCTGTCTGCTGTCTCAGCCCAGCCTTTAAAAAAATAGAAGCAAAATACTTAAGGCCTACTAGTGACCTTTGGACACTTGACTGCTTCTGCGCTGTGAATTCCACTAGCTTAGTCATACGCACCTACGTCTCACTACAGGCTTGCGCAAAATTCTTTCCTGGCTCTGCTGTGCGTTCCGTAAGCGAAGTCAGCCTCCAACCACAGGCCAATAAGCAGCACATTTAATTACAGCGTTCTGTTTCTGCACTACTGGTAATACACCATGCTGAGGGGTAGGGGTAGGCCTAGAGGACGTGGACGCGGGCGAGGACGTGGAGGCCCAAGTCAGGGTGTGGGCGCAGGCCGAGCTCCTGGTCCAGGTGCATCGCAGCCGACTGCTGCGGGATTAGGAGAGAGGCACGTTTCTGGCGTCCCCAGATTAATCTCACAATTAATGGGTCCACGAGGTAGACCTTTATTAGAAAATGAGCAGTGTGAGCAGGTCCTGTCATGGATGGCAGAAAGTGCATCCAGCAATCTATCAACCACCCAGAGTTCTACGCCGTCCACTGCTGCAACTCTGAATCCTCTGGCTGCTGCTCCTCCTTCCTCCCAGCCTCCTCACTCCATTACAATGACACATTCTGAGGAGCAGGCAGACTCCCAGGAACTGTTCTCGGGCCCCTGCCCAGAATGGGCAGCAATGGTTCCTCTCCCACTGGAGGAGTTTGTCGTGACCGATGCCCAACCTTTGGAAAGTTCCCGGGGTCCGGGGGATGAGGCTGGGGACTTCCGGCAACTGTCTCAAGAGCTTTCAGTGGGTGAGGAGGACGACGACGATGAGACACAGTTGTCTATCACTCAGGTAGTAGTAATTGCAGTAAGTCCGAGGGAGGAGCGTACAGAGGATTCGGAGGAAGAGCAGCAGGACGATGAGGTGACTGACCCCACCTGGTTTGCTAAGCCTACTGAGGACAGGTCTTCAGAGGGGGAGGCAAGTGCAGCAGCAGGGCAGGTTGGAAGAGGCAGTGCGGTGGCCAGGGGTAGAGGCAGGGCCAGACCGAATAATCCACCAACTGTTTCCCAAAGCGCCCCCTCGCGCCATGCCACCCTGAAGAGGCCGAGGTGCTCAAAGGTGTGGCAGTTTATCACTGAGAGTGCAGACGACCGACGAACTGTGGTGTGCAAGGTTTGTCGCGCCAAGATCAGCCGGGCAGCCACCACCACCAGCATGCGCAGACATATGATGGTCAAGCACCCCACAAGGTGGGACGAAGGCAGTTCACCGCCTCCAGTTTGCACCACTGCCTCTCCCCCTGTGCCCCAACCTGCCACTGAGATCCAACCCCCCTCTCAGGACACAGGCACGACCGTCTCCCGGCCTGCACCCACACCCTCACCTCCGCTGTCCTCGGCCCCATCCAGCAATGTCTCTCAGCGCACCGTCCAGCCGTCGCTAGCGCAAGTGTTTGAGCGCAAGCGCAAGTACGCAGCCACGCACCCGCACACTCAAGCGTTAAACGTGCACATAGCCAAATTGATCAGCCTGGAGATGCTGCTGTATAGGCTTGTGGAAACGGAGGCTTTCAAAAACATGATGGCGGCGGCGGCCCCGCGCTACTCGGTTCCGAGTCGCCACTACTTTTCCCGATGTGCCGTCCCAACCCTGCACGACCACGTCTCCCGCAACATTGTACGTGCCCTCACCAACGCGGCTACTGGCAAGGTCCACTTAACAACGGACACGTGGACAAGCACAGGCGGGCATGGCTACTATATCTTCCTGACGGCACATTAGGTGTATTTAGTGGAGGCTGGGACCGAGTCAGAGTCTGGGACCGCTAACGTCCTACCCACCCCCAGAATTGCGGGCCCCAGCTCGGTGCTGGTATCTGTGGCGGTGTATGCTTCCTCCACTAAACCACCCTCCTCCTCCTCCTACGCAACCTCTGTCTCGCAATCAAGATGTGTCAGCAGCACGTCGCCAGCAGTCGGTGTCGCGCGGCGTGGCAGCACAGCGGTGTCCAAGCGTCAGCAGGCCGTGCTGAAACTACTCAGCTTAGGAGAGAAGAGGCACACGGCCCACGAACTGCTGCAGGGTCTGACAGAGCAGACCGACCGCTGGCTTTCGCCGCTGAGCCTCCAACCGGGCATGGTCGTGTGTGACAACGGCCGTAACCTGGTGGCGGCTCTGCAGCTCGGCAGTCTCACGCACGTGCCATGCCTGGCCCACGTCTTTAATTTGGTGGTTCAGCGCTTTCTGAAAAGCTACCCACGCTTGTCAGACCTGTTCGGAAAGGTGCGCTGGCTCAGCGCACATTTCCGCAAGTCCAAGACGGACGCTGCCACCCTGCGCACCCTGCAACATCGGTTTCATCTGCCAGTGCACCGACTGCTGTGCGACGTGCCCACACGGTGGAACTCTACGCTCCACATGTTGGCCAGGCTCTATGAGCAGAGTAGAGCTATAGTGGAATACCAACTCCAACATGGGCGTCGTAGTGGGAGTCAGCCTCCTCAATTCTTTACAGAAGAGTGGGCCTGGTTGGCAGACATCTGCCAGGTCCTTGAAAACTTTGAGGAGTCTACCCAGATGGTGAGCGGTGATGCTGCAATCATTAGCATCACCATTCCTCTGTTATGCCTCTTGAGAAGTTCCCTGCAAAGCATAAAGGCAGACGCTTTGCGCTCGGAAACGGAGGCGGGGGAAGACAGTACGTCGCTGGATAGTCAGAGCACCCTCATGTCTATATCTCAGCGCGTTGAGGAGGAGGAGGAGGGGGAGGAGCATGAGGAGGAGTGGGAAGATACAGCTTGGCCCACTGCTGAGGGTACCCATGCTGCTTGCCTGTCATCCTTTCAGCGTGTATGGCCTGAGGAGGAGGATCCTGAAAGTGATCTTCCGAGTGAGGACAGCCATGTGTTGCGTACAGGTACCCTGGCACACATGACTGACTTCATGTTAGGATGCCTTTCTCGTGACCCTCGCGTTACACGCATTCTGGCCACTACGGATTACTGGGTGTACACACTGCTCGACCTACGGTATAAGGAGAACCTTTCCACTCTCATACCCGAAGAGGAAAGGGGTTCGAGAGTGATGCTATACCACAGGACCCTGGCGGACAAACTGATGGTAAAATTCCCATCTGACAGCGCTAGTGGCAGAAGGTGCAGTTCTGAGGGACAGGTAGCAGGGGAGGCGCAGAGATCAGGCAGCATGTACAGCACAGGCAGGGGAACACTGTCCAAGGCCTTTGACAGCTTTATGGCTCCCCAGCAAGACTGTGTCACCGCTCCCCAGTCAAGGCTGAGTCGGCGGGAGCACTGTAAAAGGATGGTGAGGGAGTACGTAGCCGATCGCACGACCATCCTCCGTGACGCCTCTGCCCCCTACAACTACTGGGTGTCAAAGCTGGACACGTGGCCTGAACTCGCGCTGTATGCCCTGGAGGTGCTTGCTTGTCCTGAGGCTAGCGTCTTGTCAGAGAGGGTGTTTAGTGCGGCTGGGGGAATCATCACGGATAAGCGTACCCGCCTGTCAACTGACAGTGCCAACAGGCTTACAATCATAAAGATGAACAAAGCCTGGATTTCCCCAGAGTTCTCTTCTCCACCAGCGGACAGCAGCGATACCTAGGCTGCACCCTAAACTATACATAGGCTGCACCCGCGGATGGAAGCATCGTTCTCTATCACCATCAAAAACGGGGACCTTTTAGCTTCATCAATCTGTGTATTATATTCATCCTCCTCCTCCTGCTCCTCCTCCTGAAACCTCACGTAATCAAGCCGAACGGGCAATTTTTCTTAGGCCCACAAGGCTCAGTCATATAACTTTAGTAAACAATGTTTATACGTTTCAATTCTCAATTCAATAAAGCGTTGAAACTTGCACGTGAACCAATTTTTATTTGAACTGGGCTGCCTACAGGCCTAGTTACAAATTAAGCCACATAAACCAAAGCAATTAATGGGATTCATCCGCCCTCTTGGTTGGGCATGGGCAATTTTTCTGAAGTACATTTGTACTGTTGGTACACCAATTTTTTGGGCCCTCGCCTACAGTGTAATCCTACTAATTTTTAGCCCACCTGCATTAAAGCTGACGATACCTCAGCTGTGCTGGGCACTGCAATGGGATATATTTATGTACCGCCGGTGGGTTCCAGGGAGCCACCCATGCTGTGGGTCCACAGGGACTTCACATTAGAGATTTGTACCTGCCAGTGTCTATGTATTAAAAACCCGGGTCAGACTGGGGCATGCAGTGTGGGCCGAAGCCCACATGCAGTGTGGGCCGCCGGTGGGTTCCAGGGAGCCACCTATGCTGTCGGTCCACACGGAGTTGTAACTCCATGTGTCCACTTCTAAGGAACCCCAGTCTGACTGGGGGAAGCAGTGTGGGCCAAAGCCCACCTGCATTAAACCTGATGTTACCTCAGCTGTGATGGGCACTGCAATGGGATATATTTATGTACCGCCGGTGGGTTCCAGGGAGCCACCCATGTTGTCGGTCCACACGGAGTTGTAACTCCATGTGTCCACTTCTAAAGAACCCCAGTCTGACTGGGGCATGCAGTGTGGGCCGAAGCCCACCTGCATTAAACCTGACGTTACCTCAGCTGTGATGGGCACTGCAATGGGATATATTTATGTACCGCCGGTGGGTTCCAGGGAGCCACCCATGCTGTCGGTCCACACGGAGTTGTAACTCCATGTGTCCACTTCTAAAGAACCCCAGTCTGACTGGGGCATGCACTGTGGGCCGAAGACCACCTGCATTAAACCTGACGTTACCTCAGCTGTGATGGGCAATGCAATGGGATATATTTATGTACCGCCGGTGGCTTCCTGGAACCCACCCATGCTGTCAGTCCACACGGAGTTGTAACTCCGTGTGTCCACTTCTAAAGAACCCCAGTCTGACTGGGGCATGCAGTGTGGGCCGAAGCCCACCTGCATTAAACCTGACGTTACCTCAGCTGTGATGGGCACTGCAATGGGATATATTTGTGTGCCGCCGGTGGCTTCCTGGGACCCACCCATGCTGTTGGTCCACACGGAGTTGTAACTCCATGTGTCCACTTCTAAAGAACCCCAGTCTGACTGGGGCATGCAGTGTGGGTCGAAGACCACCTGCATTAAACCTGATGTTACCTCAGCTGTGATGGGCACTGCAATGGGATATATTTATGTACCGCCGGTGGCTTCCTGGAACCCACCCATGCTGTCGGTCCACACGGAGTTGTAACTCCATGTGTCCACTTCTAAAGAACCCCAGTCTGACTGGGGCATGCAGTGTGGGCCGAAGACCACCTGCATTTAATCAGACGTTACCTCAGCTGTGATGGGCACTGTAATGGGATACATTTATGTACAGCCGGTGGGTTCCAGGGAGCCACCCATGCTGTGGGTGCACACGGAATTCCCATTGCGGAGTTGTACCTGCCTGTGACTATTTATAAAAAACCCCGGTCTGACTGGGGCATGCAGACACCTTGACAGAATGAATAGTGTGTGGCACATGGGTTCCCCATTGCTATGCCCACGTGTGCAGCTCCTGATGGAGGTGGCACAGGATTGGATTTCTCATTGCTTCTGTACAGCATTATGGGCTATCGTTCCGCCCTTTTTAAAGAGGGTCGCTGCCTGGCCGTGCCAACCCTCTGCAGTATGTGCCTGCAGTTCCTCCTCATGGCACTTATAAATAGATATGAGGGTGGTGTGGCTATGAGGCCAGCGTGTGGCATGAGGGCAGCTGAAGGCAGCGCAGGGACACTTTGGTGTGCGCTGTGGACACTGGGTCATGCGGGGGGGGGGGGGGTTGGGCAGCATGTAACCCAGGAGAAGTGGCAGTGGAGTGTCATGCAGGCAGTGATTGTGCTTTGTTGGAGGTAGTGTGGTGCTTAGCTAAGGTATGCCTTGCTAATGAGGGTTTTTCAGAAGTAAAAATTGTTGGGAGGGGGGGCACTCTTGCCGCTATTGTGGCTTAATAGTGGGACCTGGGAACTTGAGATGCAGCCCAACATGTAGCCCTTCGCCTGCCCAATTCGTTGCTGTGTCGTTCCCATCACTTTCTTGAATTGCCCAGATTTTCACAAATGAAAACCTTAGCGAGCATCGGTGATATACAAAAATGCTCGAGTCGCCCATTGACTTCAATGGGGTTCGTTATTCGAAACGAACCCTCGAGCATCGCGAAAAGTTCGTCTCGAGTAACGAGCACCCGAGCATTTTGGTGCTCGCTCGTCTCTAACTACAGCACATACAACACATTCATCTAAATAAAATACCATTTAATGACAATCACAACGGGGTACAATAGATATGAACTGTAACAGACAATACGTATATCAGTTGTCTAATACAAATACCGTGAAAACAGTCAGGAACATTTACCATGGCTTTATGCCAGACAATTGGCATAAAGATTTTGGCTTAGTGAAGAGAAAAATGTGATGGGTAAAGGCGCAGCTGACCGAAATATAAAGTTCAGTATAATACAAGAAGTAAGCTCAGCTTCTCAGTTTTATTTTAAACCAGCATAAAAAGACGCATTTCAGGGCAATGGCTCTGCCTCTCTGCCTGGTACACCATGCACATACCAACAGCTAACACAAGGTGTATCTCCTTCTATAACTGAGGAAGGGGCGTTGCCCCAAAATGCGTCTTTTTCTGCTGATTTATAATAAAATTGAGACGCTGAGCTTACTTTCTTTATTGTACTGAACGTTATATTTCGGTCAGCTGTTCCTACACCCATCACAGTTTTTTCTTCACTAATGCATCAGAATAGTCTCACCTGCTAGTGCTACAATTATTGGGTTGGCTGCACCTGAACAACTAGGTCTTTTCCACGACCTACTATCTTAACGAGAGAGAGAATTTTCACATCTTCTGCACGCTCCTCTACCTATATTTATCCAAATCACTCACCTATTTAGGTAGCTCCACCCCTATTTTTGTTAATTTCACCTTCCTGCCTATAAAAAATTTGGCGTAAGGAATGCTCTTGCAAAAATTTTGTGACTTTGCAACCAACTAAGACGTGGGTGGGGCTTTTTGGATGCTGACATAAATGACAGATTTATGTATAATTTCTCCAGAAATTGGCATAAACAATGCCAGAAATGTACGCCATGTATACTTATGTGCAGGCACATGGAGGTGCCGGATTGTGCCTCTTTATGTATTAGGTGAATTGTGCGCTGGAGGAAATAATGCTAAGATGGTCATTTAAAACACTGGTCTTAGTAAATTTACCCCAATATTTTGTTTGGTCCACAGACATATTCATGAAGTCCCTGCACCTGTGTATTGCGCAAAGTGGGTGGGGCTTCTGTGTGTACTGAATTATGGCTCATTAAGGGCCAGTTCACATTTGCGTTTTAGGTTTTCTGTCCCTTTGCTTAGTTTTTGGGGCAGATAAATGGAAGTAAAGCAGAAATAAACGTTTCAGTTCTTTCCCCAATTTCAAATAGATTGCAGACCAAAGATATATATATATATATATATATATATATATATATATATATATATATATATATATATATATATATATATATATATATATATATATATATATATATACTTGGTCTTCTGTTGTTACTTAGTGATGTAGGGGGTTTAGTACAATTACATGGATGTGTATGGGAGGGGGCTGCATGAGTTCACAGCTCATTTTGCCTGTTTTCCCCTAACATTAATTGGTTTCAACTTTTTCCATCTGTCAATAGGTGTGATATTCAATAGAGTTATATTTTGTAGTTCTACTTTGAAGCCTAAACTGCCTTTTCTTCCACACCTCTTGCTTGCGTGGGTTATGTATATATATTTATGGTGTGTGGCGATGTGAGCCTTATTTGTAGGCTGTGCCAGCCTCCTTCCTTGCTATATACTAAATATACTCCTGGCTTCCAAGGGAACAGCAATTTAGTTCAGTTCTGTTGCCATTCATGTAACCTAACAGCTTAGCTCCAACCACGTGGCTATTATTAAGCACCCAGAATGCACAGCTCTGTGGTAATCAGCTAAATTCTGCTTCAGAAGTCAACAATTATAATGTGACTCAATACCGGGCCCACAGTCCACCTTATCTGTATGACTCCTGGACGCACACACCCGAGGAGCACTACACACAACACTAACACGTTTAAGCAGGCTGCCGAACACTGCACGGCGGTCTCTTTCTTTCTCATTCTTAGGATGGGGATCCTAGGACTAGGTTATCAGGGTACTTCTCTTTCTCTTCCATTCTTCACCACATGAGGGTTGAAGGTACCCCCATGTGGCTGGCACTCTCCCTCCACACTCAACCATTAAAGCAATGGACCCCTCTATCTTACCTTTCACTCATATTTATATCTTACATACCCACGTGACAGGACAATTGGTTACATATCCTAGACATTCACAGCCATTAAAGACAAGACGATTTGCACAGAGCATCCACAGAAAAGACATGACATGTATGACAATTATGGAGGGGCCAGATATATAGACTTCGAGCCACTACACTTACTGTAATGTATTTTGGTTTCAGGCTGTCATATGAGATACCAAGCTAAGTGAACCTTTCCTATTAAGAATTTTGTATGATGTAAAATTAAGTACTGCGGAATAAGTTGGCGCTATACAAATAAAGATTATTTATTATTATTAAATGGGGAGTTTTCCTTTATTTGTATTAGGGCGGCTTCAGACAACCGTAGGCACAATTGCGCACAATGAATTTGTGCAGTGAACGAGGTAGATTTGCACGGGAAGTGGCACATAGTACTGTGCTTTTTCTGCACAGAGGGCATGTTCACACGCAGGCACGACACACCTTTGCCCTGATATAAAAGGCTATTTGGCCTAATGAGGTCCCGGTGTGTTCTGTTTTTCACAGAATTGTGCAGCGTATTGTGCATTTGCCTGCATATTTGTGCCCCTCCCATAGGTTTCTATGGGGCTTTACTGCGCAATGTGCAGAAAGATGGAGCAGGACCTCTTTTTTTGTGCCCACTTGCAAGTGCGCATGCAAAAAGATGTTCTTGAGAACGAACCAATTGATATCAATGGGTTCTAGTCTCTGCACGTTGCACATGTGCATTTTACGTCTGCAAATACGGTTGTCTGAAGCCGCTCTTACTCTCAAATAAATGTAGTTGATGGGTTAATCTCAACCTCTGCATGCTGACTGGTCTCTTTGTTTTATGAACAGCACCTCACATTCATTTATGACAGCTGCCCCATGGCAGCCATTGTTTATCTGTTTACTCACATTACTATTTCAGTTTCAAAATTATATTTCAATTGAAAAGGAAACACGCAATGTGTACAAAGAAGAAAGGACCAAACCATTGAAATACAAGCACTCTGGCATTGAAGAGGAAGCAGATGTCTGGTCTCCAACTAAACCAACAAGAACGTTATAATAAAGACTCCATTCTCACCTGTTGGCTGAGAGTCACTTGTACTTGTTCATATACCTGCTGTCTGACTTCTGAAAATCCCACGGACACAAAGAGTTCTGGGTAATTATTTATTCATTCATGTCTCTATACCGAAAGTATTGATTGGATTCTATTTTGATTATTTACCACCACAAGATCCCTTTTAAACATGTAGAAGACATTTTTTTAATTTTATGGAAATTTCAAATCAATTTCTCTAAAATTTCTTTGCAATTTAAAATTCTGTAGCATATAAATAACTGAAAGCGGTGATAGCACCAAAAATTTCTTTTTAATAAATAAAATCAGATTGAGAAACATATTACATTTTTCTCATCAGTTTTTATTTTTTGAGTGTAGAATGTATTATTCAGTTGTCTGTACATGACTATGGGGGGGGCATCTTACTTGAGCTACATTTACAGCATTTAGAGATATGATTTACAGCAGCTTCATGGGCCATTCACACAATGAACAGGAGGGGACCCATTGACTGGTATGGGGAACTTGTCTAGACATGCTCTGTGACCTGTGGACGTCATTTTGCAGGGAAGGGAGTAGAATGGTTACAGTTTATACCTCTTGTGAATGGTGGATCCTGTTGTTACGTTCGTCCTGGACTGCCAACAAAAACCTGAGATCACTTTGTACTGGGGCAGTCAGGACACATATGTAAACTTGCTATACAGGTGGCTAGACGCAGAAACAGACACACCAAAAAGACCCTAACATATACCTACTAACGGACGAAGGGGACAGGAAAGGCTAGGGTGTCCGCCCATCAATGGATGGATAGGACAAACAAATAAGAATGGGCATCTATCAACTAACGGACGGGTTTGTATTTTGGCCAAGACACTTAAGCCAACGAGCCCACCAGCAAGGGTCCTCATTGTCTCATGGGTCCCTACTCTCACAAGGCAACTTACACGTGAATTCTGCCTGCAAGCGGGATGATCATCCCAATAGGGATGGTCCGACGCTCGAACCTACAGGCATAATTCGCCCTAGATGGTAAACGATCCAAAGAACACATTACTGTTCACACACAGAACAACATGCATGAAAGCAAACACCAGGATGTTGGGAAACCAGCATCCTCTAGCCAGAGAAGCTGGTATTTATGTGCAGCAGACCAGGGGCTTTGGCTGGCTGGAGAGCTCCACACCCAGTCAGCTAAATTTTCTTATACCTGTGAAAGTATACTTCTGGAACCTGGTAGAACGACGGGTCCCAGCAGCACAACCTAACACATGTGTTATGCACATATAGGTGTTATCACGCAGTGTAATCCTGCCTGTGATGTTAGTGAAATGACTGCTGCAAAGCTTTCTCTACAGATCAAGAAGTGTCAGCCTATTATTAGGCTCTGTGGTCAGTGGGAAAAATGCAGGATTTTAGGAATTTTTTAGTACAAATTGTGACCAAAGATTTTTCTTAAAAATCACCAACAATTCCTAAAAAATATGTTTAACACAAAATTGTGATTTATACAATGTCATTTTCTGATGACATATTCCCTTTCAAGTGGACCTTTCACATCCCTAACATTGCTCTGGCTGCTGTTTAGGTGCAAAAGCAGATAAGGGAGCAATTATTGTATTTGCCATAAATACATTCTGCATGACAGAAATGAGTTAATGCATGTGCACCTAATGTTCATGCAAAATGCGACTGTGTCATGCAGGATGTCTACAATTGGTATACATGGGTTCAGAGAGGTGGGTACTTTTTCACAGCTAGGACATTTTCTTATTTTTTTTAATCTTTTTTATCTCATTTTATTTATTGTTGTTTATTTTTTAAACTTTCAATGTTTATTTATTATTTTATTATTTGACTACAGGCTACACAAAATCTATGTATTCCCTGCTGTCCCTACATATAGATCACTGATAAACAGTGATCTAATGGTAGCAGCCCATTAGACCATTCCCTTATCCAGACTAGATATCCTTGACGGGTTTTGAGCTTTAACATATATTATTCATACTTTTCATATTCTTTAAAGAGTTTGTCTGCTTTCTGCTGCTTTTTACAGTTTTTATTTATAAAATAGGAAAGCATGCAATTTTTAATTGATGTGTTTTTAAAATTATTTATTGTACCAGTGCAGTGACCCCTATCTACACAGTAGAAAGTAGTAGTAGTAGTAGTAGTAGTAATAGTAGTAGTAGTAGAAATGAAAATCAGTCATGTGACCCACCAAACAAGTCATGTGTTTGGTATTCAATTCACACTGATCAGATATCTAATTGATTACTGAGGAGCAGAATGCTCACAGTATTACTATCTGCAGCATCATGATTTCTGTCCGTGTCTGTGTGAAAGCAGCTCTTAAATTATTCTCTCTGTCTCCTCTGTGTGGTGTTTTTTCAGTTTATTTTACTAAACAACAACATAAGAGCATCACCTGCAGACAGTTGTATTTTTTGAAAAGTTAACTTTATTAACATCCACTATTAACCCCTTATCGCTGCAGGGCATACATTTATGTTGTGCAGCATCAGGGTATGTACGAAGAGAGATTGCAGGGTGATCTTCATATAATGTGGGTGTCGGCTGTTTCTTACAGCCCACACCCGGCAGCAACAGCTCAGATCAGCCATGCGGCTGATTGGAGCTGTTAACCCTTTTTAATGCCACTGACAATTCTGACAGCGGCATTTACATCCCCTAGGGCTGTCATGGTAGAATGCCTCTCAAGCCATCCCCATGGGGTAGCTTGATAGACTGCCTGCCCGATAGCACTATGATGTAATCCTATGGCATTACATCATACTGCAGGAGCAATCAAAACATTGCAAGTTGTTGTCCCCTGTGGGGACAAAAAAAAAAAGTAAAAATAACAATAAAGTTTCACTAATTAATGAAAAAAAAGTAATAAAAGTAAAAAAAAAAAACTTTTGCCATATGTATAGTTTAAGAATCGAAATAATAAAACAAAAATACATATTTGGTATCACTGCATCCATAAATCTAAAATTCTTTAGAATTTTTTTAAAGGTTTTTCAGTACATTATATGGTACATTAAATAGTACCATTGAAAAATACAACTCATCCTGCAAAAAACAACCTCTTATACAGCTACATTGTGGGATAGATAAAAGAATTATGATTTTTTAAAAGGGGGCGGGAAAACTGACAATGCAACAAAAAGGCATATGTTCTTAAGGGGTTAATATGCAAATAAGGGAGATGGAATAATACCTCCACAGTGCCACCTATTGGAAGGCAACATTCCTTCAAGCCAAAGTTAGGCTCTTTATACAAGCCTGGTAACAATGACTGGGAATTCGAAGCAAAGCCAAACTCCATGTACAGACAGCTGTTTCAGAGTATTTAACCTTCATCAGTGTACAGTAGGAGTCTGGCTTTGCCAGTGAGAGGCCTCGGATGGGGATGAGAAGCGCTATCTTTTCTCCTTAAGGAGAGCACCTAGACGGTGAGTGAAGAAACTCAAAAGGCTATTCATGCTCCTCTGGGCCTCTCACTAACAAAACCAGACTCCTACTGTACACTGATGAAGAGCAAATACCTTGAAACAGCTGCCTGTATATGGAGTCTGGCTTTGCTTTTAATTTCCAGTCATTGCTACCCGGCTTGTATAAAGAGTCTGGCTTTGGTTTGAAGGAATGCTGCCTTCCAGTAGGTGGCACTGTGGAGGTGTTATTCCATCTCCCTTATTTGCATATTACCCAGAGTGTATCCGGATGATGAAATAACTGGTGCACAATCACAGAGTAGGTTTAAATAGCCAGGAATTGTCAGCAGTGCTCCTTTACTTGTGAAACTTATTGTTAGGGATACTGTTCAGACACAATCCTCTGCCTCTGTCTCTGGCAGGAATGGGCGTCATCCAATTTTCCCTGTTTCCTGAGCTTATATTTATTCTCGTTAAGCACTCCTAGGGTTAATGGTTTCTGGGTCTTCAGCTCAGCTGATGCACCTTTTTTAATCACCACTCTATATAGCCACTCTGGACCTTTCAGTCCTTGCTGCAGTGTTGATGTGACTTTTGTTCCCCTCATGTTCATGTTCAGCTACTGCTTTGGCAATTACCTTGTTACCTGCTCGTGTTCTCCGTTTGTTTATCCAGCTGTCTGTCACTCTCGTGAGTCTGCCTCTCTGTTCATACCTCCTTTGTTCCTGTACGTCTCAGTATTGTTCTGTTTTTTATTTTATAGGTTTTCTGTCCTGCCAGGGTCAGTCAGTACCTAGAAGAAGACTGTGGGGTCGTCCTTATCAGGACGAGTGCTCCACTTAAAGGCTGTAGTCTCCCCTCCTGGTTATTAGTTAGGGGCAAGATACCTTACCTAGTTTCCATCTGCATACAGGGTTCGTACATCCGGTATCTTACCTCCCACACTGGGGTCAGCTGTCAACCGTGCTGGACTGGATCATCACTTACGCGATAGGTTGACATGGTTCCATGTCCATAGTCCTTACACTTATTTACAGTCTAAGCACAATACAATTCACGCCAGCAGGACAATTGGTGTAGAAATCACCAAGTGGTGTGACAGTGAGGAAATCACGGGTTCACAGAGGAATCTACAGTCCCAGTTATCTGTAGGGCTCAGTGCCCGCCACTAACACCTCTTCTACTCTCCAGCTCTCTACTAGACGGCACTCACGTTTGGCATGCAATTCACACTGCGATGGAGGTTCTCTCTCTCTTTCTCTCAGTTCCTCCTTGGTGTAACGGGCCCAGGGACGGCTGGGGATGTCTCTCAGCCTACTCCATCCCGCCACACGCAGACTGAAGATGTCTATTTGGGTTCCTTGACAGGCTACTGGAACCAGAGGCAGACCTCAGACTCAGGCCTTTCATCTACATATATATTGCACACCCACATGACAGGCAACAAGATACATCTCTCAGACACTCTTACATACCAGACAGTTAACTCATTCAGTGTTGCAGAGGTGCAATACACATCATATTCATGCAGCATGAAAAACACTGACAACATGAAGCATGAGACTAATGCACTCATACATCATGGAGGGGCCCCGTTATTCTGGGCCACTACATCAACACTACAGTAAAATCACCAAAACCTGCGGGGACGATTAGAGTGAGAGTGAGACTTTGGCTGTGTGAGCCTGACCCTAGAAGGCGCCCTAATAGCTTCCATGTTTTCGCATTCAAAACAGGCACTGATTTTTCCTCAGAAAGTACTAGATTGCAGTAACACTTTTGCTCAGTAATTTTTTGGCTTTTGTTTATTTTTGCTTGCAAAATTATTGACAGTTATGTGAACTGGCTATATAAACACAAACAATAAGTGCAAAACATGCTGGCACTTTATGAACAGCAGGAAGTAAATAAATATGTCCTTTTCTTTTGTGGTTTAACCCCCTCACATGCTATGACTTGTCTATACATCATACATTACAGTGGGTGGATTTGGGGTGATTCAGGGCTCCAGCACAGTTGCGTTTTTCGTACAAGTTTTTTTCACGCGATATCGCTGCATTATTTCCACTCGATTGTCAAAAACGCATTGCACAAAAATTACAAAGCACCAACTTGCGATGCGTTTTTAACATTAGAAAGTCCCATTGACAATCACGTAAAAAAAACGCAGCGGTATCGCAGCGCTAAAAAAACACAAGTGGATGTGAGCCTTTAGGAGCCAAGTCAGCTGTTTTGTACAGCTGATACCTGGCTGCAACGGCTAAAGCTCCAAGTGTGGTTGCTTAACTGTTCAAATGCTAGGGCTCAATGCTGAGAGCTACATCTAAGCAGCTAGTCAGAGAAGGGCTTCCGGCACCCCGTTGGGCCCCCCAGCATCAAGATTACACTGTTAGCCAGGCATCTAGAATAATAGAATTATAGAATGGAAGAATTGGAAGGGACCTCCAGGGTCATCAGGTCCAACCCCCCCTGCTCAGTGCAGGATTCACTAAATTATTGCAGACAGATATTTGTCCAGGCTTAGTTTGAACACTTCCATTGAAGGAGAACTCACCACCTCCCGTGGTAACCTGTTCCACTCATTGATCACCCTTACCGTCAGAAAGTTTTTCTAATATCTAATTTGTGTCTCCTCTCTCTCAGTTTCATCCCATTGCTACTGATCTTTTTAAAGAAGGCTCTCTAGCCTGCCATGGATTTCAGCCTATTGTGGCAGGGCTTAATAGATTGCTATTAGAAGCACAATATATTGCAATACATAAGTATTGTAGTATAGTGTACAGCAACTGTTGTATGGCTTAGACGTAACAAGACTGTATTATGGAGCAATGATACTCCATATATAGCCCCACACAGCACTGCATTAATACTTCCATAATATGGCATCATGATAGGATGTTTTATGCGGGATTTCCTATGGAATTTGAAGAATAAGGTGATATAATAAGATGTTGATGTTCAGTAGGACCTCCTATATACTACAGGATTGCATGCCAACGGTTTAAAGATAATACTAATATTTACTGTATGTGTAATGCACACATGTGGACTCATATCTATACAAAACTCAGGGTTGGCATAAATAGTCATTTCAGTTTACTCCATTTATGCTTCTACTGACATTTACTGCAATGTAGTAAACAATAGCACACAGCTGACTTTCTGAATTTGCTTATATAATGAATGTTTGGCCTGCACATAATTAAGCACTTGAGTAAATAACATTGCTGATTTTTAATTTGATGTTTGCCGAGTTTCTTATGAGCGTAATAGACACATCTAACTTTCCATATATATACATTTTCTGTGTTTGAATACAGTCAGTTTCTTACTTTTTGAAACTAATTGCTGACTTTTAGGTTTTCTCTGTACCCTTTGTGCTGCAAATGCAACAATGTAGCATTCAACCATATGTTCTCAATATAGCAACAGAAATATGGATTATATGGAGTGTGAGGGCGAAAACAGACAGCCATAGGCAGAACTACGCTCGCCGGTATGGAGCGTAGTTGTGCCTGAACTAGGGAAATTTCTTCCCCTTCGCCGGCCATTCAAACTCCTTGCCATAGCGCAGGAGTTTGAAAAAAAAAAAAAACTTGAAAAATAGGTCCTGTCCTATCCTTTCCGCACGTAATATTCACTACAGGGCAAGTCTTATGTTTTCTCGGCCGCGCAATTAACGGATGGGAATCCCGATAGTGAAAACGAAACTACTGAAATCCTATTGAAATCAGTGGTTTCATTTTGTCCCGTTTTGCAGCTGTGATTATCGTGGCCGCATAACCGGACAAAAACACGCCCATGTCTTTCTGTCTTCTGATTTGGGATCTTTGAGTCTAGGGGCTCTGTCACATGAACGTGTTTGTGCGGGTATTTGCACACACAAAATTTGCATGCACTACGGTCTCAGTCAGACCAACGATTTTTCGGAGCATGAATTTTTTAGATGCATGTGTAAAAAATGCGTGACTATATCTAAAATCGCACATAAATAGTGCGGCCCCATTGAAAACATTGGGAGAAGATCACGCTCCTCTGCCACTGCTGTAACAGCTGTGGCAGGGAAGTCCCCTCATCACTAAAAAATTGTGACAGCATTGTCAGTGTTCAGTGATGAGGGGACTCCATTGCCTTCAATGGGGCCGGCGCTACTGCCACCCCATTGAAAGCAATGGGATGAAGGCAACCCCCACAGTGATGCAAGGCTCACCACTTGTGAGGATTATCGCGGGGGGAGGGGTTGCTTGAAGCATAAGCCCTAACCTGAAAATAAGCCGTAGCAGCAGGGAAAAAAAACAAAAACATCATTGAATGGCTGTGATTGGTCACAGCGCTCAGCCAATCAGATGCAGGGCTTTCCGGAGAAACTAGTTTTTCAATCATCGACAAGAAGAAATGAAGAGGAGCAGTACCAGGGACCTGGGAGAAGACACGCCGGAGCCAGACAGCTCTTCTAGTTGATGTATTTTTTTTGCTTTTTTTTGCAGCTAGGGCTTATTTAAGGGCTTTGACAGTAGGATTTCCTTCTGCCAAAGTTGCATCACATCACAAAAAAATGCATTTTTGTGTTTTGCGCAACAGAAGGGTTATAGGAGTTTATGAGAAAATACGTGTGGAAAAAGGTGTGACACTATGCAAAATTAAAGGGGTTGTCCCGCGCCGAAACGGGTTTTTTTTTTTTGAATAGCCCCCCCGTTTGGCGCGAGACAAACCCGATGCAGGGATAAAAAAAAAAAAAACAGATAGTACTTACCCGAATCCCCGCGGTCCGGCGTCTTCATACTTACCTTGTGAAGATGGCCGCCGGGATCTTCACCCTCGGTGGACCGCAGGGCTTCTGTGCGGTCCATTGCCGATTCCAGCCTCCTGATTGGCTGGAATCGGCACACGTGACTGGGCGGAGCTACGAGGAGCCGCTCTCCGGCACGAGCGGCCCCATTCAGCAAAGGAGAAGACCGGACTGCGCAAGCGCGTCTAATCGGGCGATTAGACGCTGAAGATTAGACGGCACCATGGAGACGGGGACGCCAGCAACGGAACAAGTAAGTGAATAACTTCTGTATGGCTCATATTTAATGCACGATGTATATTACAAAGTGCATTAATATGGCCATACAGAAGTGTATAACCCCACTTTGTTTCGCGGGACAACCCCTTTAAGGGAAAAGAAGTCACCTGGACTTTATTAGGCTTCAATAGCCGTGTCAGATGCATGTGTACAATGCACGGACATGCACGCAACTCACATATTGTGTACCTTTTCAAACCTCATTCACGTGCAAATGTGCTGTACTGTGGCAAGCAGTTTTGCTCATAGCTTTGCGTGACGCTACCAAGGGTGGCCTCAGATGGACGTATACATGCATGGTTTTGCACACACAGAAATTGTGTGTGCAATACGCAGAGAATAGAAGCCATTGATATTAATTAGAGATGAGCGAACACCAAAATGTTCGGGTGTTCGTTATTCGTAACGAACTTCCCGTGATGCTCGAGGGTTCGTTTCGAACAACGAACCCCATTGAAGTCAATGGGCGACCAGAACATTTTTGTATTTCGCCGATGCTCGCTAAGGTTTTCATGTGTGAAAATCTGGGCAATTCAGGAAAGTGATGGGAATGACACAGTGACGGATAGGGCAGGCGAGGGGCTACATGTTGGGCTGCATCCTAAGTTCACAGGTCCCACTATTAAGCCACAATAGCGGCAAGAGTGGGCCCCCCCCCCTCCCAACAACTTTTACTTCTGAAAAGCGCTCATTAGCATGGCATACCTTTGCTAAGCACCACACTACCTCCAACAAAGCACAATCACTGCCTGCATGACACTCCACTGCCACTTCTCCTGAGTTACATGCTGCCCAACCGCACCCCCTCCCCCCCACAGCGCACACCAAAGTGTCCCTGCGCAGCCTTCAGCTGCCCTCATGCCACACCACGCTCATGTCTATTTAGAATTGCGTCTGCCATGACGAGGGACCGCAGGCATACACTGCAGAGGTTGGCACGGCTAGGCAGCGACCCTCTTTAAAAGTGGCGGAGCGATAGCCCACAATGCTGTACAGAAGCAATGAGAAATAGAATCCTGTGCCACCGCCATCAGGAGCTGCACACGTGGGCATAGCAATGGGGAACCTATGTGCCACACACTATTCATTCTGTCAAGGTGTCTGCATGCCCCAGTCAGACCGGGCTTTTTAATTCATAGACACAGGCAGGTACAACTCCCTATTGTGAAGTCCCTGTCGACCCACAGCATGGGTGGCTCCCTGGAACCCACCGGCGGTACACAGAAATATCCCATTGCATTGCCCAACACAGCTGAGGTAGTAATGTCGTGCTTAATGCAGGTGGGCTTCGGCCCACACTGCATGCCCCAGTCAGACTGGGGTTCTTTACAAGTGGACACATGTAGGTTTAACTCCCTGTGGACCCACTGCCTGGGTGGGTGCCAGGAAGCCACCGGCGGTACATAGAAATATCCCATTGCATTGCCCAACACAGCTGAGGTAGTAATGTCGTGCGTAATACAGGTGGGCTTCGGCCCACACTGCATGCCCCAGTCAGACGGGTTCTTTAGAAGTGTACAGATGTATTAAAAACTCAGTGTGCACCTACAGCATGGGTGGCTCCCTGGAACCCACCGGCGGTACACAAAAATATCCCATTGCATTGCCCAACACAGCTGAGGTAGTAATGTCGTGCGTAATACAGGTGGGCTTCGGCCCACACTGCATGCCCCAGTCAGACTGGGATTCTTTACAAGTGGACACATGTAGGTTTAACTCCCTGTGGACCCACTGCCTGGGTGGGTGCCAGGAAGCCACCGGCGGTACATAGAAATATCCCATTGCATTGCCCAACACAGCTGAGGTAACGTCAGCTGTAATGCAGGTGGGCTAAAAATTAATTTGATTACACTGTAGGCGAGGGCCCACAAAAATTGCTGTATCAACAGTACTAATGTACATCCCAAAAATTGGCCATGGCCAGCCAAGAGGGCAGGTGAAACCCATTAATCGCTTTGGTTAATGTGGCTTAAGTGGTAACTAGGCCTGGAGGCAGCCCAGTGTAACGAAAAATTGGTTCAAGTTAAAGTTCCAATGCTTTTAAGCGCATTGAAACTTATAAAAATTGTTCTGAAAAATTATTTGAGTGAGCCTTGTGGCCCTAAGAAAAATTGCCCGTTCAGCGTGATTACGTGAGGTTTCAGGAGGTGGAGCAGGAGGAGGAGGAGGAGGAATATTAGACACAGATTGATGAAGCAGAAATGTCCCCGTTTTGGATGGTGAGAGAGAACGTAGCTTCCATCCGCGGGTGCAGCCTACGTATTGCTTACGTATCGCTGCTGTCCGCTGGTGGAGAACAGAAGTCTGGGGAAATCCAGCCTTTGTTCATCTTGATGAGTGTTAGCCTGTCGGCACTGTCGGTTGACAAGCGGCTACGCTTATCTGTGATGATTCCCCCAGCCGCACTAAACACCCTCTCCGACAAGACGCTAGCCGCAGGACAAGCAAGCACCTCAAGGGCATACAGGGCTAGTTCAGGCCACGTGTCCAGCTTCGACACCCGGTAGTTGTAGGGGGCAGAGGCGTCACCAAGGATGGTCGTGCGATCCGCTACGTACTCCCTCACCATCCTTTTGCAGTGCTCCCGCCGACTCAGCCGTGACTGGGGAGCGGTGACACAGTCTTGGTGGGGAGCCATAAAGCTGGCCAGGCCCTTAAAGACTGTTGCACTGCCTGGGATGTACATGCTGCTCGATCTACGCACATCCCCTGCTACCTTGCCCTCGGTACTGCGCCTTCTGCCACTAGCGCTGTCGGCTGGGAATTTTACCATCAGCTTGTCCGCAAGGGTCCTGTGGTATAGCAACACTCTCGAACCCCTTTCCTCTTCGGGAATCAGAGTGGGCAGGTTCTCCTTATACCGTGGATCGAGCAGTGTGTACACCCAGTAATCCGTAGTGGCCAGAATGCGTGCAACGCGAGGGTCACGAGAAAGGCATCCTAACATGAAGTCAGCCATGTGTGCCAGGGTACCTGTACGCAACACATGGCTGTCTTCACTAGGAAGATCACTATCAGGATCCTCCTCCTCCTCCTCCTCCTCCTCCTCAGGCCATACACGCTGAAAGGATGACAGGCAATCAGCCGGTGTACCGTCAGCAGCGGGCCAAGCTGTCTCTTCCCCCTCCTCCTCATCCTCCTCATGCTCCTCCTCCTCCTCCTGTACGCGCTGAGAAATAGACAGGAGGGTGCCCTGACTATCCAGCGGCATACTGTCTTCCCCCGCCCCCGTTTCCGAGCGC